>NC_091284.1:207521749-208174666 GCF_032444005.1 Ranitomeya imitator
AATGAAAGAGAAATAGACCATCATTAGGCTAAAAAAGAATAAATATTAGGAGTGACCAAATAAAGAGTCTGCAGAAATAACAAAAGGGCATTGGTGAGTTTGGAAACTCAAAAAGGCCTGTAAGTAAATGGAAGGCCACAGTGGTGGATAATAGCAAAATCCTTTCCATGGTTAAGAAAATTCCTTCACAACATCCACTTACGTGAAGAATACTGTCCAGGAAGTAGGTGTTCAGTATCTAAATCTGGGGTCTTCTACCATAAAGAGAAGACTTCATGAGAACAAATACAGAGGGAACATCATAAGTTGCAAACCATTAATCAATCTTAAAAATAGAAAGGGCAGATTAGATTTTGCCAATAAATATCTAAAGATGTTTCCTTGCCCAACCAAGGAGGAGAGGCTAGGGAGACACATACCTGGCATATTAGATGCAGGGGTACATTGTCAAAGACCTGGGCCAATTTCATGACACCCTCCTAGCATCCATCATCTGATGACAGGATGTTTTTGACAAGGAGGGAAATGTTTTCAAAGATCGTCAAACAATACCTGACAGACCAAACCAGCGTACTCCCTAATTCCACTGTGACCTTCAACTATTGATTCTCAAAACTAGTATCAAAGCTGTTGTTGTGCTGCTAGACAGCAGGCAGTTATCTGCAAAAGATTATCTACAAAAGTATTAAAGATGAACATTTTCTTTATGGCAAAGTTAATTTGCCCAATTACTTTTAAGCTACTGAAATGTGGAGGGTTTGTAGCTAAATGGTTGCGATTCCTAAACATTTCACGTCACGTCACATCATTCAACACCTTTAACAAAACCTGACAGGTGACACTTCAATTGTGTCTCAGTTGTTTCATTGTAAATCAAAAATAGTGGCATGCAAAACCTAAATCACAAAAATTCGGTCACTGTTCAAATATTTCTGGACCGAACTGTAAGCAATGTTTTTCCATTGCCCAAAATTGTATAAAACATACAAACATTAAAAAATGATAACATAAAAGCTAACCTACGCTATGACATGTTATCTAAGGAGGGATTTACTCTGTTTTTACTGAGGTCTTCTAAAATACAGCTTCTTTTCTTTTCTAGGGAAAAAGCTAAGAGTATAACATTTGTCAAGTCAACCCATACAGAATTACATATAAGTCATAGAACTCTCATTGCCTAACAACCATTTCTTAGTTCTGTAATCTAGCAATATTTAAGTATGTTAATGTTGAATAATTTATATCTGCTCTAAGCATAATGCTAACTGTAAAGAATTTTTGAATTTTTCTACAAGCTATTCATTCTCTGTTGACAACCAGCAAATGGCCTGCTTAAGTCTTTTCATAAATGCATTAAGTTTCAGCTCAGTATATTAAACTTCAGTTGATTGTTTTCTTCTTGTCTGTGATAAAATATAATTCCGAAACTAAATCGAAACTTAGTTGTTAGCCTACGATGACCTGGTGTGTCACTAGGTCACACTGCATCTGTAAAGCCAATTAATTGGCAAATTGCTATCAGCTACAATGTTTCATTATCTGTATTTGTGGCAATTACTAACATTGATTTTTACTGATATTGTACATTTTAATTTATAACTTTCTAGTTGTGTTTATATTGGAAATAAACAGTTTAATTTTTTTCTTTATTTGGAATTTCTATCCTGTTATTGATGCGTGATTATTCCAACAACATATTTCAATTGTGACAGGTTAATATTATCTTATTTATTTGAGAAAGGTCAATAAAAAACCATTGATGCAGAAGTTCACCTGTGAGTTTAAAAACGTATATGTGATGCATACCTGCTATTATTCTTTTTTTTTTGTTGCTTAACTGCTTTATAGCTTAAAAAAAAAGAAGAAAAAAGGTGGCACTCTTAAGTCCTTGTAAAATCCAACTTTATTATTCAAGACATCACATTTTAAAATTGGCCACAGGGGGAGAGTGAGACACATAGAATGGATGATGGTCTTTTGTGGCAGCCTGTGCTTCAGGACGATTCAAAGACCCGTGCAGGTAGGCGCAAAACAGCTGTTATCCTTCCTATGTGTCTCACTCTCCAATGCGGCCAGTTTTAAAATGTGATGCCTTGATAAAGTTGGATTTTACTATTACCGGTGAGTGCCACTTTTTTCTTCATCTTTTTTAATGTACATGGACTTGGCTCGGTGAGCACCCAGTACCTGTTGGCATGTGTGGTCTGTCCAATTATATAGTAATACACGGAAACGCACAGGTTTTTAGTGCTGGCTTGCACAATTACTTTTTAGTCTTCGTGTCGAGAGAAAAGGAGAGAAAATATGTGGCACTCACACAGCTTGCGTGAAACTGATGTCTTTAATATACCAACGGTCTGGTTACAGACATTTCATTAGGTTCGGCAGGTAACGGTGAGGGTGCGGGGAGTGTACAATTACTTTTTAGCTTAACTCTATTACAGAAGACCAATTATATCTGATAACTGTATGTTTTATCTGCAGTAGTTAAAGGAAGTCTAGGATAGTCTAAAATGATAATAATTTAGTGATCAATATGTTATGTGATTTTACCCTTGTGGCATCAAAAGAAAGCATTGTTGGGATGCACTGAATAGTCCAGAGTGACAGCCACTCTCAGTAATTTCTCTCTGCTATGTGTAGCTCTTCATAGCTGAGTTGGAAATATCTGTCTCCATGCTCAGCCAAAGGAGGCTGGCATTTTGGTAGCAGACAAGTTGGGTGCCCTATGCTGTTCCCATATGCTTGTTAATAATGAATTTATGAGATACAACTGAAAAGTTATCATATTAATGTGAATTACAAATAATGAGAATAGTGCAGCCTTCTCCGTCAATACTGTAGTCATGAATAATTGTGACTGGCACATAGAGACTAATATTCTATGATTGAGAATGGGAAACCCCTTTTATAATCTATTTACATTTATTAGTTATTTTTATGATTCTGCAATTTTCACATGTTCAAAAATTATTGGCTAGTGTAAATGAAAAAAAACCATTCAGTCTGAATGCTAAACAAATGCAATAAACAATTAATTTCATTTATCTATTTCCGACAAAATAGGATTCATAGGTGATGTCTTTACTGGTAGGAATTATTTTCATCTCTACTTTTCTCCTTTTTTTCCAGTTTGGACTACCACAATAACGTTCTCCAGACACGTCTCATATCTGTTTAAATCGATGACCAAACATCTTTAGCAATTTACATTTCACACATCCTCACTACCTATTTTCCACCCTCTACATAAACTCTCCATCCTACTTCAGAAATACATAATAGCATCAGATAGATAGTGTTCCCAATAATTATTAAATGAGTCATCAAATAGTTCCCAAGACAGTAAAATTCTACAAAACTCTGCCCCTAGCAAAAACAGTGCCCCATGCAATAGTGCTTACATGGTGTTATATACAATAATAATGCCAAAATTGTGCTCTTAACAGTTAAAAGGACACCAATTAGTAATATTCCCACCTTTTGGCTATGCACCCTAACAGCGCTCCTCATGAAACCTGTTTCATCTGATGAAGGGTGATGCTTCCATGTTGCACTCACTACACTGACCCAGGGGTGGATTAAGGGTAGCCAGGTCCCTGGGCTGTTCAGACACTGTGCCCCCCCCCCCAGTCATGTAACGGGGGTCATGTGACGGGGTTCATGATATACCTGAACCAGGTTATTCCAGAAAAATGGCCGGGCCCTACTCTACTGTAACCTATTAAATATTTGTTAAAATATGCAATACAATTTAGGTATATTTTGACCAATATCACATACAAGGAACAAATACCACCGCACCATGACCAGACAACAAATTACAACCACAGTGATCGAATAATATCACATACAAGGAACAAATACCACCGCACCATGTCAAGACCACATATTACCACCACTTGGTGACCAAATAGCACATACAAGGGACGAATACCACAACACCATTTCCAGACCACATATTACCACTACATAGTGACTGAATAGTACAATACTGATCAGTAATAAAAAAAAACCCACAATACTATCACCATAAGTGCCGGTATTCACAGGAGATCTGTAATTAGTATGCAGTGTCTGTGTAGAGGTAATACAGAGATCACTGGTGGTATTATACACAGGAGCTCTGTATATAATGTATAGGTAATACAGTGATCACTGGTGGTATTATACACAGGAGCTCTGTATATAATGTATAGGTAATACAGTGATCACTGGTGACATTGTACACAGGACCTCTGTATATAGTATACAGTGTATAGTGTCAGTGTATAGATAACACTGACTCACCAGCGATGTCTCCAGGTGAAGTCCTTCATCTTTCATCCAGCACAGACCGCCATCATTTTTTCCAGCCAGGACTCGTTTCTGCAGGAAATAACACAGTTATCTCAAGCTCTGCTTGCAGAACACATTACTTAATTTTTCACAACTTCTACATAACACCACATGAAGAAAAAAAGGCGACATAGTGTAACTCTGCAAGGAAAGTCAAAACACTGCACTCATCTAGTTCAAATTTTGCTGAAGTGAATACATTTATTGAAGATGCAGGAACGAAATAGTAAGGCAACAGTTTCTTGCATAGTGTCACTCTGCACAGTAACAGGACCGTCCACCCCCATTTAAAACAGTATACTCAAAAAATAAAATACATCACTGCAGTAATAATATCCCTTAATTAGCCCCTTTGGTAATAATATTCCCCATCTTGGCCCCGATTATCTCATTCCTGGCTCCAGCCATATGTTCTCGCATCCTGCCTTCATGAGTATCCATTCTACCCCATATGATCTCCCCATCCTGCCCCATCTGTCTCCATCGTATCCATCCTGCCCCATGATCCAATCCTGCCCCATATCTTTCATTCTGCCTCGTGTCTCCAATCATGCCCCGTATCTACAATCTGCCCATGCCTCCAGTCCTGCCCCCAGTGTGTCCAGCAATCTGCCCTAGTGTGTCCAGCATATTACCCCCAGTGTGTCCAGCATATTACCCCCAGTGTGTCCAGCATATTACCCCCAGTATGTCCAGCATATTGCCCTAGTGTCCAGCAATCTGCTGCAGTGTCTGACTCCAGCATATTGCCCCCAGTGTGTTCAGCAATCTGCCCCAGTGTGTCCAGCATTGCCCCCAGACAGTGTGTCCAGCAATCTGCCCCAGTGTGTCCAGCTGCGTTTGACAGCGGCATTTAACTAGTTAATAGGTGCGGGCAGATCGCGATTCTGCCCGCGCCTATTACGGGCACATGTCAGCTGTTCAAAACAGCTGACATGTCCCAGTTTTGATGCGGGCTCACCGCGGAGCCCTGCATCAAAGCAGGGGATCTGACCTCGGACGTACTATCCCGTCCGAGGTCAGAAGGGGGTTAAAATACTTTTTTCCTACATTACATTACATTGTATGTAATGTATGAATGTATGTAGTATGCATGCAGTATGTATGTAGTATGTATGTAGTATGTATGTAGCATGTATGTAGTATGCAGTATGTATGTACAGTACAGACCAAAAGTTTGGACACGCCTTCTCATTTAAAGATGTTTCTGTATTTTCATGACTATGAAAATTGTAAATTCACACTGAAGGCGTCAAAACTATGAATTAACACATGTGGAATTATATACATAACAAAAAAGTGTGAAACAACTGAAAATATATCTTATTTTCTACGTTCTTCAAAGTAGCCACCTTTTGCTTTGATGACTGCTTTGCACACTCTTGGCATTGTCTTGATGAGCTTCAATTGGTAGTCACCGGAAATGGTTTTCACTTCACCGGTGTGCCCTGTCAGGTTTCATAAGTGGGATTTCTTGCCTTATAAATGGGGTTGGGACCATCAGTTGTGTTGTGCAGAAGTCTGGTGGATACACAGCTGATAAACCTACTGAATAGACTGTTAGAATTTGTATTATGGCAAGAAAAAAGCAGCTAAGTAAAGAAAAACGAGTGACCATCATTACTTTAAGAAATGAAGGTCAATCATTCCGAAAAATTGGGAAAACTTTGACAGTGTCCCCAAGTGCATTTGCAAAAACCACGAAGAGCTACAAAAAACTGGCTCACATGAGGACCGCCCTAGGAAAGGAAGACCAAGAGTCACTTCTGCTTCTGAGAATTAGTTTATCCGAGTCATCAGCCTCAGAAATCCCAAGTTAACAGCAGCTCAGATTAGAGACCGGGTCAATGCCACACAGAGTTCTATCAGCAGACACATCTCTACAACAACTGTTAAGAGGAGAATTTGTGCAGCAGGCCTTCATGGTAAAATAGTTCCTAAGAAACCACTGCTAAGGACAGGAAACAAGCAGAAGATACTTGTTTAGGCTAAAGAACACAAGGAATGGATATTAGACCAGTGGAAATCTGTGCTTTGTCTGATGAGTCCAAATTTGAGATCTTTGATTCCAACCACCGTGTCTTTGTGTGACGCAGAAAAGGTGAACGGATGGACTCTACATGCCTGGTTCCCACCGTGAAGCATGGAGGAGGAGGTGTGATGGTGTGGGGGTGCTTTGCTGGTGACACTGTTGGGAATTTATTCAAAATTGAAGGAATACTGAACCAGCATGGCTATCACAGCATCTTGCAGCGGCATGCTATTCTATCCGGTTTGTGTTTAGTTGGACCATCATTTATTTTTCAACAGGACAATGACTCCAAACACACCTCCAGGCACTATGTAAGGGCTATTTGTCCAAGAAGGAGAGTGATGTGGTGCTACGCCAGATGATCTGGCCTCCACAGTCACCAGACCTGAACCCAATCCAGATGGTTTGGGGTGAGCTGGACCGCAGAGTGAAGGCAAAAGGGCCAACAAGTGCTAAGCATCTCTGGGAACTCCTTAAAGATTGTTGGAAGACCATTTCCGGTGACTACCCATTGAAGCTCATCGAGAGAATGCCAATAGTGTGCAAAGCAGTCATCAAAGCCAAAGTTGGCTACTTTGAAGAACCTATAATATAAGACATATTTTCAGTTGTTTCACGCTTTTTTGGTAAATATACAATTCCACATGTGTTAATTCATAGTTTTGATGACAATCCGATAGCGATATTTCCGAATATCGGAAGGTATCGCTCAACACTATTGCCTATATGCAGCTCATTCTCCAGCATCATTGCCTATATGCAGCTCATGCTGCAGTATCATTGCCTATATGCAGCTCATTCTGCTGCACCATTGCCTGTATACAGCTCATTATCCAGCATCATTGCCTATATACAGCTTATTCTCCAGCATCATTGCCTATATGCAGCTCATTCTGCAGCACCATTGCCCACATACAGCTCATTCTGCAGCACCATTGTATATGCAGCTCATTCTCCAACATCATTGCCTATATACAGCTCACTCTCTAGCATTGTCGCCTATATGCAGCTCATTCTCCCGCATCATTGCCTATATGCAGCTCATGCTGCAGTATCATTGCCTATATGCAGCTCATTCTGCTGCACCATTGCCTGTATACAGCTCATTATCCAGCATCATTGCCTATATACAGCTTATTCTCCAGCATCATTGCCTATATGCAGCTCATTCTGCAGCACCATTGCCCACATACAGCTCATTCTGCAGCACCATTGTATATGCAGCTCATTCTCCAACATCATTGCCTATATACAGCTCACTCTCTAGTAGGGTTGAGCGAAACGGGTCGAACATTTTCAAAAGTCGCCGACTTTTGGCTAAGTCGGGGTTTCATGAAACCCGATCCGACCCCTGTGCGGGGTCGGCCATGCGGTACGCGACTTTCGCGCCAAAGTCGCGTTTCAATGACGCGAAAAGCGCCATTTCTCAGCCAATGAAGGTAAACGCAGAGTGTGGGCAGCGTGATGATATAGGTCCTGGTCCCCACCATCTTAGAGAAGGGCATTGCAGTGATTGGCTTGCTGTCTGCGACGTCACAGGGGCTATAAAGAGGCGTTCCCGCCGACCGCCATCTTACTGCTGCTGATCTGAGCTTAGGGAGAGGTTGCTGCCGCTTTGTCAGAAGCAGGGATAGCGTTAGGCAGGGTCCATTAACCACAAAACCGCTTGTGCTGCAGCGATTTGCACTGTCCAACACCACCCTCGGTGTGCAGGGACAGTGGAAGTTTTTTTTTTTTTTTTTCCCCTCAGCGCTGTAGCTCATTGGGCTGCCCTAGAAGGCTCCCTGATAGCTGCATTGCTGTGTGTACGCCGCTGTGCAAACCAACTGCTTTTTTCAAAGCACAAATCCTCTTGTTCCTTCCTTTCTGCACAGCTATCTTTTTTGTTTGTCCACACTTTTTATTTGATTTGTGCATCAGTCCACTCCTTATTGCTGCCTGCCATACCTGGCTGAGATTACTGCAGGCAGGGAGATAGTAGCTGCCTGCCATACCTGGCTGAGATTACTGCAGGCAGGGAGATAGTAATTGTAGGACATTCCCTGTTTTTTTTTTTTTTTTTTTTTTTTGGTGGGAGATTAAGATTGGCAATTTGGCATTTCTGCTAGAGTGCCATCCCTGTGTGTGCCATCTCTCTCACATAGTGGGCCATAGAAAGCCTTTTCATTTTTCTGTATTTTTTTTTGTGGGGTGTATAAATTCTCCCTGATAAAAATACAGTGGGAGATTAATATTGGCCTTTGGGCTTGTGTGCCAGTCCTGAGTGTGCCATCTCTCTCACAAATAGTGGGCCATAGAAAGCCTATTTTATTTTTTTGGGGGTTTTATAAATTCTCCCTGAAAAAAAGGGAGATTAATATTGGCCTCTGGGCTTGTGTGCCAGTCCTGAGCGTGCCATCTGTGCCAGCCCTGAGCGTGCCATCTCTCTCACAAATAGTGGGCCATAGAAAGCCTATTTAATTTTTTTTGGGGTTTTATAAATTCTCCCTGAAAAAAAGGGAGATTAATATTGGCCTCTGGGCTTGTGTGCCAGTTGTGAGCGTGCCATCTGTGCCAGTCCTGAGCGTGCCATCTCTCTCACAAATAGTGGGCCATAGAAAGCCTATTTAATTTTTTTTTTGGTTTTATAAATTTTCCCTGAAAAAAGGGAGATTAATATTGGCCTCTGGGCTTGTGTGCCAGTTGTGAGCATGCCATCTGTGCCAGTCCTGAGCGTGCCATCTCTCTCACAAATAGTGGGCCATAGAAAGCCTATTTAATTTTTTTTTTTGGTTTCATAAATTTTCCCTGAAAAAAGGGAGATTAATATTGGCCTCTGGGCTTGTGTGCCAGTTGTGAGCGTGCCATCTGTGCCAGTCCTGAGCGTGCCATCTCTCTCACAAATAGTGGGCCATAGAAAGCCTATTTAATTTTTTTTTTGGTTTTATAAATTCTCCCTGAAAAAAAGGGAGATTAATATTGGCCTCTGGGCTTGTGTGCCAGTTGTGAGCGTGCCATCTGTGCCAGTCCTGAGCGTGCCATCTCTCTCACAAATAGTGGGCCATAGAAAGCCTATTTAATTTTTTTTTTGGTTTTATAAATTCTCCCTGAAAAAAAGGGAGATTAATATTGGCCTCTGGGCTTGTGTGCCAGTTGTGAGCGTGCCATCTGTGCCAGTCCTGAGCGTGCCATCTCTCTCACAAATAGTGGGCCATAGAAAGCCTATTTAAATATTTTTTTGGTTTTATAAATTCTCCCAGAAAAAAAGGGAGATTAATATTGGCCTCTGGGCTTCTGTGCCAGTCCTGAGCGTGCCATCTGTGCCAGTCCTGAGCGTCCCATCTCTCTCACAAATAGTGGGCCATAGAAAGCCTATTTTTTTTTTTTTTTGGGTTTTAGAAATTCTCCCTGAAAAAAAAAGGGAGATTAATATTGCCCTTTGGGCTTGTGTGCCAGTACTAAGCGTGCCATCTCTCTCTCTCTCTGTCAGTGGGCCATAGAACGCCTATTTTTGGTTTTATTTGTTTTCTAAATTCTCCCTGAAAAAATCATTTTATTTTATTTGGTTTCTAAATTCTTCCTGATAAAATCCTATTTTTTTTATTATTTTTTTTTCTAAAGTCTCCCTGAAAAAAACAAAACAAAAAAAAAAACAAACAAAAAAAACAGTGGGGGATTAATATTGGCCTTTCTGCTTGTGTGCCAGTCTTGACTCCTGTGTGCGTCATCTCTCACTCAGTGGGCCATAGAACGCCTATTTTTTGTTTTATTAGTTTTATAAATTCTCCCTGAAAAAATCATTTTATTTTGTTTGGTTTCTAAATTCTTCCTGATAAAATCATATTTTTTTTATTATTTTTTTTTCTAAAGTCTCCCTGAAAAAAAAAAAAAAAAACAGTGGGAGATTAATATTGGCCTTTCTGCTTGTGTGCCAGTCTTGACTCCTGTGTGCGTCATCTCTCAGTCAGTGGGCCATAGAACGCCTATTTTTGGTTTTATTTGTTTTATAAATTCTCCCTGAAAAAATCATTTTATTTTATTTGGTTTCTAAATTCTTCCTGATAAAATCATATTTTTTTTATTATTTTTTTTTCTAAAGTCTCCCTGAAAAAAAAAAAAAAAAAACAACCAAAAAAAACAGTGGGAGATTAATATTGGCCTTTCTGCTTGTGTGCCAGTCTTGACTCCTGGGTGTGCCATCTCTCTCTCTCTCTCTCTCTCTCTCTCTCTCTCCAATTGTGGTCCATAGAAAGCCTATATTTTTTTTCCTTGATTTGGGTTCCAAAATCTACCAGAGAAAATAACTACATCAATCATTGGTAGAAAAATATTGGCCTCTGGGCTTGTGTGCCACTCCTGACTCCTGTGTGCGTCATCTCTCAGTCAGTGGGCCATAGAACGCCTATTTTTGGTTTTATTTGTTTTATAAATTCTCCCTGAAAAAATCATTTTATTTTATTTGGTTTCTAAATTCTTCCTGATAAAATCATATTTTTTTTATTATTTTTTTTTCTAAAGTCTCCCTGGAAAAAAAACAAAACAAAAAAAAAAAAAACAAACCCCCCCCAAAAATGGGAGATTAATATTGGCCTTTCTGCTTGTGTGCCAGTCTTGACTCCTGGGTGTGCCATCTCTCTCTCTCTCTCTCTCTCTCTCTCTCTCCAATTGTGGTCCATAGAAAGCCTATATTTTTTTTTCCTTGATTTGGGTTCCAAAATCTACCAGAGAAAATAACTCCATCAATCATTGGTAGAAAAATATTGGCCTCTGGGCTTGTGTGCCACTCCTGATTCCTGTGTGCGTCATCTCTCACTCAGTGGCCCATAGAAAGCATATAGTTTGTTACATTTGTTTTCTAAATTCTCCCTGCAAAAATCTATTTTTTTTTTTTGGGGGGGTTTCTAAAGTGTTCCTGAAAAAAATAAAAATAAAAAAAAAATAATAGTGTGACATTAATATTAACATTTGTGCTTCAGTGACAGTCCTGCGTGTGGGGCATCTCTCTAATTTGCAGCCACCAAAAACAGAGTGTGTAACATTGGGCCTGATTTTCGCTGTGGTCTCACCAACCTGTAAAGGGGTAGCTAAATCATACTGAAGTTATAGCTCACCGTGTAAGTTGTGTGACTGCAACAAATAACGTTAGTTTGGTTACGTTTTTAAAACAATGAGGAAGTCTAGTGGAAGAGGTCGTGGCCGGGGGCGTTCATTGTCAGCTGGTAATGAGGGTAGTGGTAGTGGTGGAGCATCAGGTGGTCGTGGGGAAAAAAATATTGCACCTAAGTCTGGAGCTGTGGAGCCAGGTTCGTCGTCCGGCTACACAAGGCCTCGAACGCTCCCTTTTCTGGGATTAGGAAAACCACTTTTAAAGCCGGAGCAGCAAGAGCAAGTTTTGGCTTATCTTGCTGACTCAGCCTCTAGCTCTTTTGCCTCCTCTCGTGAAACTGGTAAAAGTAAAAGCAGCGCGTCGTTAGTGGATGTTCACGGTCAGGGACAAGTCACTTCCTTGTCCTCTTCAGCAAAAACAACAACAGAGAAGAATGCAGCAGGCGACACAACGGGTTACTCCATGGAGCTCTTTACACATACCGTCCCTGGCTTAGAAAGTGAAGCAGTTAACAGTCCATGCCCATTACAAGTTGAATCTGACATGGAGTGCACTGATGCACAGCCACAGCCAGACTACTATGCTGGTCCTTTGACTCAGACCACAACATTGCCCTCGCAGGGTGCTGATCAAGAATCAGACCCTGATGAGACTATGTTGCCCCATCACGAACGCTATACCACCGAACGACACGGTGACACAGACGAAGTTGCGCAGGAGGTACAAGAAGAGTTATTAGATGACCCAGTTCTTGACCCCGATTGGCAGCCATTGGGGGAACAGGGTGCAGGCGGCAGCAGTTCTGAAGCAGAGGAGGAGGAGGGGCCGCAGCAGGCATCAACATCGCCACAGGTTCCATCTGCCGGGCCCGTATCTTGCCCAAAACGCGTGGCAAAGCCAAAACCTGGTGGAGGACAGCGTGGCCATCCGGTTAAAGCTCAGTCTGCAATGCCTGAAAAGGTATCCGATGCTAGAAAGAGTGCAGTCTGGCATTTTTTTAAACAACATCCAATTGATCAGCGCAAAGTCATCTGTCAAAAATGTTCTACTTCCTTAAGCAGAGGTCAGAATCTGAAAAGTCTCAATACTAGTTGCATGCATAGACATTTAACCACCATGCATTTGAAAGCTTGGACTAACTACCAAACGTCCCTTAAGGTTGTTGCACCCTCGGCCAATGAAGCTAGTCATCAACGCAACATCCCTTCCGGCAGTGTAGGACCACCATTTAGCGCACCACCTGCTGTATCTGTGCAGGTATCTTTGCCAGGCCAAAGCAGTCAGGGTCAGGGAATCACCAGTTTCGTAGTAGGAAACACTGCATCTAGGGCACCGGCGGCAACAATACCATCTCCCACCGTCTCTCAGTCTGCCATGTCCACCGGCACCCCCGCTAGTTCCACGATCTCCAGCTCTCCAGTCCAGCTCACCCTACATGAGACTATGGTTAGAAAAAGGAAATACTTAGCCTCGCATCCGCGTACACAGGGTTTGAACACCCACATAGCTAGACTAATCTCGTTAGAGATGATGCCCTACCGGTTAGTTGAAAGCGAAGCTTTCAAAGACCTGATGGACTACGCTGTACCACGCTACGAGCTACCCAGTCGACACTTTTTTTCCAGAAAAGCCATCCCAGCCCTCCACCAGCATGTTAAAGAGCGCATCGTCCATGCACTCAGGCAATCTGTGAGCACAAAGGTGCACCTGACAACAGATGCATGGACCAGTAGGCATGGCCAGGGACGTTACGTGTCCATCACGGCACACTGGGTAAATGTGGTGGATTCAGGGTCCACAGGGGACAGCAAGTTTGGGACAGTTCTGCCTAGCCCACGGTCTAGTAAACAGTTGTCTGTAGCCGTTCGCACCCCCTCCTCCTCCTCCTCCTCCTCGTCCTCCTGCAGAAGCAAGAGCTCGTCCACAGACCGCAGTCACACAAACACTCCATCCGCACCTGCCACTGTTGCACACCAGGTCTCCCATTATGGGGCAGCTACTGGCAAACGTCAGCAGGCTGTATTGGCTATGAAGTGTTTGGGCGACAATAGACACACCGCGGAAGTTCTGTCCGAGTTCTTGCAGCAAGAAACGCAGTCGTGGCTGGGCACTGTAGATCTTGAGGCAGGCAAGGTAGTGAGTGATAACGGAAGGAATTTCATGGCTGCCATCTCCCTTTCCCAACTGAAACACATTCCTTGCCTGGCTCACACCTTAAACCTGGTGGTGCAGTGCTTCCTGAAAAGTTATCCGGGGTTATCCGACCTGCTCCTCAAAGTGCGTGGACTTTGCGCACATATCCGCCGTTCGCCTGTACACTCCAGCCGTATGCAGACCTATCAGCGTTCTTTGAACCTTCCCCAGCATCGCCTAATCATAGACGTTGCAACAAGGTGGAACTCAACACTGCACATGCTTCAGAGACTGTGCGAACAGAGGCGGGCTGTTATGTTTTTGTGGGAGGATACACATACACGGGCAGGCAGTAGGATGGCAGACATGGAGTTGTCAGGTGTGCAGTGGTCGAAGATTCAAGACATGTGTCAAGTCCTTCAGTGTTTTGAGGAATGCACACGGCTGGTTAGTGCAGACAACGCCATAATAAGCATGAGCATCCCCCTAATGCGTCTGCTGATGCAAAGTTTGACGCACATAAAGGATCAGGCGTCTGCACCAGAGGAAGAGGAAAGCCTTGATGACAGTCAGCGATTGTCTGATCAGGGCAGTGTACATGACGAGGTACCGGGCGAAGAGGAGGTGGAGGATGATGGGGATGAGTATATTTTTAATGAGGAAGCTTTCCCGGGGGCACGGGAAATTGGTGGCGTGGCAAGGCCGGGTTCTGGTTTTTTGAGGGACACAAGTGACGTAGATTTGCCTGCAACTGCCCCTCAACCAAGCACAACCGCAGATTTGACAACGGGAACTTTGGCCCACATGGCGGATTATGCCTTGCGTATCCTCAAAAGGGACACACGCATTACAAAAATGATGAACGATGACGATTACTGGTTGGCCTGCCTCCTTGATCCTCGCTATAAAGGCAAATTGCAAAATATTATGCCACATGAGAACTTGGAACTAATATTAGCAACAAAACAATCAACTCTTGTTGACCGTTTGCTTCTGGCATTCCCTGCACACAGCGCCCGTGATCATTCTCACACGAGCTCCAGGGGCCAGCAGACCAGAGGTGTTAGAGGGGCAGAAATCAGAAGTGGCGTTGGCCAGAGGGGTTTTCTGACCAGGTTGTGGAGTGATTTTTCTATGACCGCAGACAGGACAGGTACTGCAGCATCAATTCAAAGTGACAGGAGACAACATTTGTCCAGTATGGTTACAAACTATTTTTCATCCCTTATCGACGTTCTCCCTCAACCGTCATTCCCATTTGATTACTGGGCATCCAAATTAGACACCTGGCCAGAATTGGCAGAATATGCATTGCAGGAGCTTGCTTGCCCGGCAGCTAGTGTCCTATCAGAAAGAGTATTCAGTGCTGCAGGTTCAATACTAACAGAAAAAAGGACTCGTCTGGCTACCCAAAATGTAGATGATCTAACCTTCATTAAAATGAACCACAACTGGATTTCAAAATCTTTTGCCCCACCCTGCCCGGCTGACACCTAGCTTTCCTATGAAAAGGTCTTGCCTGTGGACTATTCTGAATGACTTTTCCAATCTCGTAATTTTCTTCACCTGATTGTCCAGCATACGACATGTTTCCACCTCACGAAATGGCCAAACTCCCCACACGGGGCCGTGCTATCGCCACTTTGCGCTTGGACCCTTGAGAGTGCTGTTTGTCTGAAGAGGTGGGTGTGGCCGCTTTTGGTCGACGGCACTGCCACTGGGTCCCTCATAGTACAATAAAGTGTCTCTGGCGGTGGTGGTGCGCACCCAACGTCAGACACACCGTTGTAATATGAGGGGCCCTGTGCCTGTACCGCCGGCCACAAGACAGTTCCCCCCCCCAGCTCAAACAGTGCTCTACCACTAGCAAAATTATCTCTCACAGCTTCACCAATGTGTAGTCTAGGCGCTGACATCCTTCAATGCCTGGCACTGATAATACCATTGTTTTGACATTTTTGTTATGTTAGGCCTTCAAAGCCTGTCTGCGGTCCCTTCTTTCTACAACTACTACACTGACCAGGCCACTGCTGGCCGTGTTACCCTGGAACCAATTTAAAAGTGCCTACAGTCAGCCCAATTTTGTTATGTTAGGCCTTCGAAGACTGTCTGCCGTCACTCCTTCCACTAGACTTCCACTGACCATACACTGCTGCCCATGTACCCCTGGAACCAATTTAAAAGTGCCTACAGCCAGCCCAATTTTGTTATGTTAGGCCTTCGAAGCCTGTCTGCGGTCACTCCTTCCACTAGACTTCCACTGACCAGACCACTGCTGCCCGTGTACCCCTGCAACCAATTTAAAAGTGCCTACAGCCAGCCCAAGTTTGTTATGTTAGGCCTTCGAAGCCTGTCTGCGGTCACTCCTTCCACTAGACTTCCACTGACCAGACCACTGCTGCCTGTGTACCCCTGGAACCAATTTAAAAGTGCCTACAGCCAGCCCAAGTTTGTTATGTTAGGCCTTCGAAGCCTGTCTGCGGTCACTCCTTCCACTAGACTTCCACAGACCAGACCACTGCTGCCCGTGTACCCCTGGAACCAATTTAAAAGTACCTACAGCCAGCCCAAGTTTGTTATGTTAGGCCTTGGAAGCCTGTCTGCGGTCACTCCTTCCACTAAACTTCCACTGACCAGACCACTGCTGCCCGTGTACCCCTGGAACCAATTTAAAAGTGCCTACAGCCAGCCCAAGTTTGTTATGTTAGGCCTTCGAAGCCTGTCTGCGGTCACTCCTTCCACTAGACTTCCACAGACCAGACCACTGCTGCCCGTGTACCCCTGGAACCAATTTAAAAGTGCCTACAGCCAGCCCAAGTTTGTTATGTTAGGCCTTGGAAGCCTGTCTGCGGTCACTCCTTCCACTAGACTTCCACTGACCAGACCACTGCTGCCCGTGTACCCCTGGAACCAATTTAAAAGTGCCTACAGCCAGCCCAAGTTTGTTATGTTAGGCCTTGGAAGCCTGTCTGCGGTCACTCCTTCCACTAGACTTCCACTGACCAGACCACTGCTGCCCGTGTACCCCTGGAACCAATTTAAAAGTGCCTACAGCCAGCCCAAGTTTGTTATGTTAGGCCTTGGAAGCCTGTCTGCGGTCACTCCTTCCACTAGACTTCCACTGACCAGACCACTGCTGCCCGTGTACCCCTGGAACCAATTTAAAAGTGCCTACAGCCAGCCCAAGTTTGTTATGTTAGGCCTTGGAAGCCTGTCTGCGGTCACTCCTTCCACTAGACTTCCACTGACCAGACCACTGCTGCCCGTGTACCCCTGGAACCAATTTAAAAGTGCCTACAGCCAGCCCAAGTTTGTTATGTTAGGCCTTCGAAGCCTGTCTGCGGTCACTCCTTCCACTAGACTTCCACAGACCAGACCACTGCTGCCCGTGTACCCCTGGAACCAATTTAAAAGTGCCTACAGCCAGCCCAAGTTTGTTATGTTAGGCCTTGGAAGCCTGTCTGCGGTCACTCCTTCCACTAGACTTCCACTGACCAGACCACTGCTGCCCGTGTACCCCTGGAACCAATTTAAAAGTGCCTACAGCCAGCCCAAGTTTGTTATGTTAGGCCTTGGAAGCCTGTCTGCGGTCACTCCTTCCACTAGACTTCCACTGACCATACACTGCTGCCCATGTACCCCTGGAACAAATTTAAAAGTGCCTACAGCCAGCCCAAGTTTGTTATGTTAGGCCTTCGAAGCCTGTCTGCGTCCCGTTCTTTCAACTACAACTACACTGACCAGGCCACTGATGGCCGTGTTCCCCTGGAACCAATTTTAACTTGCCTACAGCCAGCCCTATGTTATTATGTTAGGCCTTCGAAGCCTGTCTGCGTCCCGTTCTTTCAACTACAACTACACTGACCAGGCCACTGATGGCCGTGTTCCCCTGGAACCAATTTTAACTTGCCTACAGCCAGCCCAATGTTAGGCCTTTGATGCCTGTCTGCCGTCACTCCTTCCACTAGGCCTCCACTGACCTGTCTACTGCTGCCCGTGTACCCCTTGAACCAACATCATTAAATATAAAAAAAATTAATTTGATTATAAAAAATAAGATCGTGTTGAGATCTCAAATGCAGACATTTTAACAATCAAAACAAACACACAACAAATATCTGGAACTGTACTACAAAGGTCCAACAGCTACAATTTCTTTCTCCTGCAAGAAGTTAACTGAAAGTTTTTTGGAGTTGTTAACACAGATATGGCATCCACCGAGTGTTGTCCTGTCGCGTCTCCTTTAAATTATTTCCAATAAGATGTTAAACTATTAATTTAATAAAATCAATAATTAAAAAAATAATTGAGTAAGTCAAAAGCACATTGCAAATAAACATTAATTACAAATCAAGAAGCATGGCGCGTCCGAGGGTGAGTAGATACCGAATAAGAATATAATCACCCTCGGACGCGCAATGCTTATTTACAACAGCCTTCCTTCCTAAGAATCAGCCCTTCCGTGGTGTAGAGAGAGGTTGTGTTACACTCCAAGGTGTTCCCCAGGTTGCCTTTCCTGAGCTTCGATCTTCCGGCTCTCGTTTAGTAGCTGTTGGAAACTACGCTGCATTAGGCCTACTAATTGTGTATGGGTGAAACAGTGGCGCATCTGCGGTCCCTCCTTCCACTAGGCCTCCACTGACCTGTCTACTGCGGCCCGTGTACCCCTTGAACCAACCTAATAAAATATTTAAAAAATTAATTTGATTATAAAAAATAAGATCGTGTTGAGATCTCAAATGCAGACATTTTAACAATCAAAACAAACACACAACAAATATCTGGAACTGTACTACAAAGGTCCAACAGCTACAATTTCTTTCTCCTGCAAGAAGTTAACTGAAAGTTTTTTGGAGTTGTTAACACAGATATGGCATCCACCGAGTGTTGTCCTGTCGCGTCTCCTTTAAATTATTTCCAATAAGATGTTAAACTATTAATTTAATAAAATCAATAATTAAAAAAATAATTGAGTAAGTCAAAAGCACATTGCAAATAAACATTAATTACAAATCAAGAAGCATGGCGCGTCCGAGGGTGAGTAGATACCGAATAAGAATATAATCACCCTCGGACGCGCAATGCTTATTTACAACAGCCTTCCTTCCTAAGAATCAGCCCTTTCGTGGTGTAGAGAGAGGTTGTGTTACACTCCAAGGTGTTCCCCGGGTTGCCTTTCATGAGCTTCGATCTTCCGGCTCTCGTTTAGTAGTTGGTGGAAACTACGCTGCATTAGGCCTACAAATTTGGTATGGGGTGTAGAGACAGGTTGTGTTACACTCCAAGGTTTTCACCAGGTTGCCTTTCCTGAGCTTCGATCTTCATGCTCTCGTTTAGTAGTTGTAGAAAAGTACGCTGAATTAGGCCTACAAAATGGGTATGGGGTGGAGAGAGATGGTGTGTTACACTCCAAGGTGTTCCCCAGGTTGCCTTTCCTGAGCTTCGATCTTCCGGCTCTCGTTTAGTAGCTGTTGGAAACTACGCTGCATTAGGCCTACTAATTGTGTATGGGTGAAACAGTGGCGCATCTGCGGTCCCTCCTTCCACTAGGCCTCCACTGACCTGTCTACTGCGGCCCGTGTACCCCTTGAACCAACCTAATAAAATATTTAAAAAATTAATTTGATTATAAAAAATAAGATCGTGTTGACATCTCAAATGCAGACATTTTAACAATCAAAACAAACACACAACAAATATCTGGAACTGTACTACAAAGGTCCAACAGCTACAATTTCTTTCTCCTGCAAGAAGTTAACTGAAAGTTTTTTGGAGTTGTTAACACAGATATGGCATCCACCGAGTGTTGTCCTGTCGCGTCTCCTTTAAATTATTTCCAATAAGATGTTAAACTATTAATTTAATAAAATCAATAATTAAAAAAATAATTGAGTAAGTCAAAAGCACATTGCAAATAAACATTAATTACAAATCAAGAAGCATGGCGCGTCCGAGGGTGAGTAGATACCGAATAAGAATATAATCACCCTCGGACGCGCAATGCTTATTTACAACAGCCTTCCTTCCTAAGAATCAGCCCTTTCGTGGTGTAGAGAGAGGTTGTGTTACACTCCAAGGTGTTCCCCGGGTTGCCTTTCATGAGCTTCGATCTTCCGGCTCTCGTTTAGTAGTTGGTGGAAACTACGCTGCATTAGGCCTACAAATTTGGTATGGGGTGTAGAGACAGGTTGTGTTACACTCCAAGGTTTTCACCAGGTTGCCTTTCCTGAGCTTCTATCTTCAGGCTCTCATTAAATTGTGGTTAAATGGAACAACTGCATTTGGCGTACTAGTTGGTTTGGGGCCTAATATCGGTGTCTGCCACTCCTTGCTGTTCTCCTGGTTTCCTGTCCTGAAATTCCATTTTCAGCCTCTCGTTAAGTAGTTGTTAATGTTAGACTGCATTTGGCCTACTAGTTGGGTTGGGGCCTACTATCGGTGTCTGCCACTCCTTGCTGTTCTCCTCCACTGAACAAAGCTGTGCCGCCTGTTTACTACGGTTGCCAATTTTGAACTGCATTTCGACTACTTACTGATTTGGCCCTACTCTCTGTGTCAGCCTCTCATTCCAGTTGTCCTCCACTGCAATGCCCCCTGGTTATTCCTGTGTTACCAATTTTGAACTGCATTTAGCCCACTTTCTTCTTTGGGCCTATATCTGTGTTTCCACTTCATCGTGCCCATTGCCCAGCCAGTGATAGATGAGTCTGCTGGTACATTGACCCATAACGCAACATTCCCCGTGCACGCTACACAACAACATTGTGACCCTGCTGAAAGTCAGGTTGCTCTTCCCGCATACCATACCACCTTACACGGGGACAAAGAGGAAGGTGCAGATGAAAGTGCAGGTTCCTTCATCAGGTGGGGGGAGGAATACTAGTTGGCGACGTCACTGGCACAGGGCCTCTCATAGTACGCAAAAGTGTTGCTGCCGGTGGGAGGCGCCCCCGCCGTGCAAACACACCGCTGTACTTTGAGGGGCCCTGTGCCAGTGCCAATGCCAACGAGTGGGCCCCCCCTGCTTGCTCAGGTTCACAGCACTTGCAAAGTTGAAATACTTACCTCTCCCTGCTCCACTGCCGTGACGTGGTCCAGATTTCCTGGGCCCACTAATTACTTGAACCAGCCCTACCCCCCACAACTTTAGCCAAATGACCCCCAATTTCAAATGCCTTCCAATTATTATAAGGTAAATTACGCTTGACAAGCTTCATTAAGAAGAATGGATGGTTTTGACATTAAAATGGGCACTCTAGGTGTTTTCCTGGCCCCCACTCACTGCCGACTATGCTGCCCCATTGACTTGCATTGGGTTTCGTGTTTCGGTCGATCCCGACTTTACGTCATAATCGGCCGATTTCACTCGACCCGACTTTGGACATAGTCGGGTTTCGCAAAACCCGGCTCGACTCTAAAAAGGTCAAGGTCGCTCAACTCTACTCTCTAGCATTGTTGCCTATATGCAGCTCATTCTCCCGCATCATTGCCTATATACAGCTCAGTCTCCAGCATCATTGCCTATATGCAGCTCTTTCTCCAGCATCATTGCCTATATGCAGCTCATGCTGCAGTATCATTGCCTATATGCAGCTCATTCTGCTGCACCATTGCCTATATACAGCTCATTATCCACCATCATTGCCTATATGCAGCTCATTCTGCAGCACCATTGCCTACATACAGCTCATTCTGCAGCACCATTGTATATGCAGCTCATTCTCCAACATCATTGCCTATATACAGCTCACTCTCCAGCATCATTGCCTATATGCAGCTCATTCTCCAGCACCATTGCCTATATACAGCTCACTCTCCAGCATCATTGCCTATATACAGCTCACTCTCCAGCATTATTGCCTATATGCAGCTCATTCTTCAGCATCATTGCCTATATACAGCTCATTCTGCAACACCATTGCCTATATACAGCTCACTCTCCAGCATCATTGCCTATATACGGCTCACTCTCCAGCATCATTGCCTATATACGGCTCACTCTCTAGCATCGTTGCCTATATATAGCTCATTCTCCAGCATCATTGCCTATATGCAGCTCATCCGGCAGTATCATTGCCTATATGCAGCTCATTCTGCAGCATCATTGCCTATATACAGCTCATTCTCTCTCGCGTATCACCCCTACTCTGGAACCCTCTATCACAACACATCAGACTCTCGCCTACCATCGAAACCTTCAAAAAGAACCTGAAGACCCACCTCTTCAGACAAGCCTACAACCTGCAGTAACCACCGATCGACCAAACCGCTGCATGACCAGCTCTACCCTCACCTACTGTATTCTCACCCATCCCTTGTAGATTGTGAGCCTTCGCGGGCAGGGTCCTCATTCCTCCTGTACCAGTTATGATTTGTATTGTTTAAGATTATTGTACTTGTTTTTATTATGTATACCCCTATATAATAATAATAATTCTCCAGCACCATTGCTTATATGCAGCTCATTCTCCAGCATCATTGCCTATATACAGCTCATTCTCCAGCATCATTGCCTATATACAGCTCACTCTCCAGCATTATTACCTATATGCAGCTCATTCTTCAGCATTATTACCTGTATGCAGCTCATTCTTCAGCATTATTACCTATATGCAGCTCATTCTTCAGCATCATTGCCTATATACAGCTCACTCTCTAGCATCGTTGCCTATGTACAGCTCATTCTCCAGCATCATTGCCTATATGCAGCTCATTCTGCAGATCATTGCCTATATACAGCTCATTCTGCAGCACCATTGCCTATATACAGCTCATTATATAGCATCATTGCCTATATACAGCTCATTCTCCAGCACCATTGCCTATATGCAGCTCATTCTGCTGTATCATTGCCTATATACAGCTCATTCTGCCGCAACATTGCCTATATACAGCTCACTCTCCAGCATTAGAGTTGAGCGACTTTTACTTTTTTAGGATCGAGTCGGGTGAAATCGTCCGATTATTGCGAAAAGTCGGGGGCCGACCGAAACACGAAACCCAATGCAAGTCAATGGGGAATCAAAGTCGGCAGTGAGTGGAGGACAGGAAAACACCATTTTAATGCCAAAAACATCAATTCTTATTTCTTAAGCTTGTCAATCTTAATTTACTTTATAATAATAGTTAGGCATTGAAAACAGGGGGTCATTTGGCTAAAGTTGTGGGGGGTAGGGCTGGCTCAAGATTTTCGTGGGCCTAGGAAACACAGAATACATCACTGCGGTGGAGTAGCGAGAGGTAAGTATTTCAACTTTGCAAGTGCTGTTATCCTGAGCAAGCGGGGGGGGCACTCGTTGGCCCTTGGCACTGGCACAGGGCCCCTCATAGTATGGCGGTGTGTTTGACGGCACTTTTGTGTACTATGAGCGGCACTGTGCCAGTGACGTCGCCAACGAGTATGCCCCCCCAACTGATGAAGGAACCTGTACTTTCATCTGCACCTTCCTCTTTGTCCCCGTGTAAGGTGGTATAGTATGCGGGAAGGGGAACCTGACTTTCCGCAGGGTCAGATTCTGGCTGTGTAGAGTGCAAGGGGAATGTAGTGGTCTGGGTCAATGTACCAGCAGACTCATCTAGCAGTGGCTGGGCAATGGGCAGAATGAGGAGGAAACACAGATATTGGCCCAAAGAATAAAGTAGGCTAAATGCAGTTCAAAATTGGTAACAGGACGAAACAGGTGGCATAGCTTTGTTCAGTGGAGGACAACTGTAATGAGTGGCGCAGACACAGATAGTAGGCCCAAGTAGTAGTATTAGATTTAGGATTAGGGTGTGTTGGAGTTAGGGGTGTGGTTAGGGTTGGGATTAGGGTTAGGGGTGTGTTGGGCTTAGGGATGTATTTGGGATTAGAGTTAGGGGCATGTTTGGGTTAGGGGTGTGGTTAGGATTATGGTTAGGGTTGGGATTAGGGTTAGGGTGTGTCTGGGTAAGGGTTTCAGTTAGAATTGGGGGGTTTCCACTGTTTAGGCACATCAGGGGCTCTCCAAACGTGACATGGCTTCCGGTCTCAATTGCAGCTAATTCTGCATTGAAATAGTAAAACAATGCTCCTTCTGTGCTCTCCCGTGCGCCAAAACAGGGGTTTACCCCAACATATGGGGTATCGGCGTACTCAGGACAAATTGGCTAACAACTATTGGGGTCCAATTTCTCTGGTTACCTTTGGGGAAATATAAATTTGCAGGCTAAAAATCATTTTTGTGGAAAAAATTTTTTTATTTTCAAGGCTCTGCGTTATAAACTCTAGTAAAACAATTGGGGGTTAGAAGTTCTCGCAACACATCTAGATATGTTCCTTGGGGGTCTAGTTTGCAATATGGGGTCACTTGTGGGAAGGTTCTACTGTTTAGGTACATCAGGGGCTCTGCAAACACAATGTGACGCTTGCAGACCAATCCATCTAAGTCTGCATTCCAAACAGCGCTCCTTCCTTTCCAAGCTCTGCCATGTGCCCAAACGATGGGTCCCTCCCACATATGGGGTATCAGCGTACTCAGCACAAATTGGACAACAATTTTTGGGGTCCAGTTTCTCCTGTTACCTTTGGGAAAATACAAAACGGGGGGCTAAAAAATATTTTTTGTGGAAAATTTTGTATTTTTATTTTCACGGCTCTGTGTTACAAACTCCAGTGAAACACTTGGGTCCAAAGTTCTCACAACACATCTAGATAAGTTCCTTGGGGGGCTTAGTTTTCAATATGGGGTCACTTGTGGGGGGTTTCTACTGTTTAGGTACATCAGGGTCTCTGCAAAAGCAATGTGATACCTGCAGACCATTCCATCTAAGTCTACATTCCAAACGGCGCTCCTTCCCTTCCAAGCTCTGCCATTTGCCCAAACAGTAGTTTCCTCCCACATATGGGATATCAGCATACTCAGGACAAATTGGACCACAACGTTTGGGGTCCAATTTCTCCTGTTACCCTTGAGAAAATACAAAACTAGGGGCTAAAAAATAATTTTTGTGGAAACATTTTTTTTTTATTTTCACGGCTCTGCATTATAAACTGTAGTGAAACACTTGGGAGTTTAAAGTGCTCACCACACATCTAGATAAGTTCCTTAGGGGGTCTACTTTCCAAAATGGTGTCACTTGTGGGGGTTTCAATGTTTAGTCACATCAGGGGCTCTCCAAACGCGACATGGCACCCCAACTCATTTCCAGTCAATTTTGCATTGGAAAGTCAAACGGCGCTCCTTTCCTTCCAAGCTCTGCCATGCACCCAAGCAGTTGTTTACCCCCACATATGGGGTATCAGCGTACTCAGGACAAATTGCACAACAAATTTTGGGGTCCAATTTCTTCTGTTACCCTTGGAAAAATAAAAAATTGGTGGCAAAAATATAATTTTTGTGAAAAAATATGATTTTTTATTTTTACAGCTCTACATTATAAACTTCTGTGCAGCACTTGGTGGGTCAAAGTGCTCACCACACATCTATATAAGTTCCTTAGGGTGTCTACTTTCCAAAATGGTGTCACTTTTTTTTAAACATTCCAAAAATTCCTGTGAAACACCTGAAGGGTTAATAAACTTCTTGAATGTGGTTTTGAGCACCTTGAGGGGTGCAGTTTTTAGAATGGTGTCACACTTGGGTATTTTCTATCATATAGACGCCTCAAAGTGACTTCAAATGTGATATAGTCCCTAAAAAAAATGGTGTTGTAAAAATGAGAAATTGCTTGTCAACCTTTAACCCTTATAACTCCCTAACAACAAAAAAATTGGTTCCAAAATTGTGCTGATGTAAAGTAGACATGTGGGAAATGTTACATATTAAGTATTTTGTGTGACATATCTCTGTCATTTAAGGGCATAAAAATTAAAATTTGGAAAATTGTGAAATTGTCAAAATTTTCGCCAAATTTCCATTTTTTCACAAATAAACGCTGGTAATATCAAAGAGATTTTACCACTTCCATGAAGTACAATAAGTCACGAGAAAACACTGTCAAAATCACTGGGGTCTGTTGAAGCGTTCCAGAGTTATAACCTCATAAAGGGAAAGTGGTCAGAATTGTAAAAATTGGCCCTGTCATTAACATGCAAACCACCCTTGGGGCTAAAAGGGATAATCTCAGACTGACCTTTGGTGTGCAAACCTTCCCCTGACGAAGCTGCGGTCTGCAGCGATACGCGTGGGGTCTCCCACCCTTCCCTTGTCCCGGGACTGACTATTTAACATGGAGCCCTTTGCTGCCTTGACCTGACCAACTGACTGCCCTATATGATGACTGACACTGAATCTCAGCTATTACATCTTTAGCTCTGACTAATTTCCATCATTATTGCCATCTATTATTCATTTTTTCTCCTCACCTTAGACTATCATATCTTTTGGTGTCATTGTTAATTTTACTGTGACCCTCATTCCTTACATGATATCACAGGTCATTACATTACTTGTGTGATCTATTGCCTTATGTAGCACCATTATAGGGCTTACACCTTGCTGAGTCTTTTTGTATATTATTGTCTACCAATGTGGGGACGCCCAACTTTGGACACATAGATTTTCATATTGTGTGTATTTATTGAGCTGTATATTCCCACTCAATTTGTTTGTGATTCACAGCATTGGGGGAAATCTTATCATTTGATACATATACTGGAGCTTGAGTCATTCTTGTTAATACATTCCTTTTGTATTGTGTCTCTTATATATATGGATCGCCCCCCCAGTAGGGCAATGGGGTACTCGGAGCCAGGCCCTTCGGTTCTCAAGGGGGATGTCACGGTGGCTGACCCGGTCCGTGGCCCTAGGGGAACGTCCATTAATGATTGGGGGAAAGGTCTTTAAAAGGATAATGTTCGTGACGCCACCTGTGGTATTTTGTCAGGGTGACTGACGCTGCTTAGGGGTCTGCTGGGGTGATGTTATGGCAATGGGGTACTCGGAGCCAGGCCCTTCGGTTCTCAAGGGGGATGTCACGGTGGCTGACCCGGTCCATGGCCCTAGGGGAACGTCCATTAATGATTGGGGGAAAGGTCTTTAAAAGGATAATGTTCGTGATGCCACCTGTGGTATTTTGTCAGGGTGACTGATGCTGCTTAGGGGTCTGCTGGGGTGATGTTATGGCAGCTAGATGGTATACCTTCCCACAGGTAACATAGTAACATAGTTAGTAAGGCCGAAAAAAGACATTTGTCCATCCAGTTCAGCCTATATTCCATCATAATAAATACCCAGATCTACGTCCTTCTACAGAACCTAATAATTGTATGATACAATATTGTTCTGCTCCAGGAAGACATCCAGGCCTCTCTTGAACCCCTCGACTGAGTTCGCCATCACCACCTCCTCAGGCAAGCAATTCCAGATTCTCACTGCCCTAACAGTAAAGAATCCTCTTCTATGTTGGTGGAAAAACCTTCTCTCCTCCAGACGCAAAGAATGCCCCCTTGTGCCCGTCACCTTCCTTGGTATAAACAGATCCTCAGCAAGATATTTGTATTGTCCCCTTATATACTTATACATGGTTATTAGATCGCCCCTCAGTCGTCTTTTTTCTAGACTAAATAATCCTAATTTCGCTAATCTATCTGGGTATTGTAGTTCTCCCATCCCCTTTATTAATTTTGTTGCCCTCCTTTGTACTCTCTCTAGTTCCATTATATCCTTCCTGAGCACCGGTGCCCAAAACTGGACACAGTACTCCATGTGCGGTCTAACTAGGGATTTGTACAGAGGCAGTATAATGCTCTCATCATGTGTATCCAGACCTCTTTTAATGCACCCCATGATCCTGTTTGCCTTGGCAGCTGCTGCCTGGCACTGGCTGCTCCAGGTAAGTTTATCATTAACTAGGATCCCCAAGTCCTTCTCCCTGTCAGATTTACCCAGTGGTTTCCCGTTCAGTGTGTAATGGTGATATTGATTCCCTCTTCCCATGTGTATAACCTTACATTTATCATTGTTAAACCTCATCTGCCACCTTTCAGCCCAAGTTTCCAACTTATCCAGATCCATCTGTAGCAGAATACTATCTTCTCTTGTATTAACTGCTTTACATAGTTTTGTATCATCTGCAAATATCGATATTTTACTGTGTAAACCTTCTACCAGATCATTAATGAATATGTTGAAGAGAACAGGTCCCAATACTGACCCCTGCGGTACCCCACTGGTCACAGCGACCCAGTTAGAGACTATACCATTTATAACCACCCTCTGCTTTCTATCACTAAGCCAGTTACTAACCCATTTACACACATTTTCCCCCAGACCAAGCATTCTCATTTTGTGTACCAACCTCTTGTGCGGCACAGTATCAAACGCTTTGGAAAAATCGAGATATACCACGTCCAATGACTCACCGTGGTCCAGTCTATAGCTTACCTCTTCATAAAAACTGATTAGATTGGTTTGACAGGAGCGATTTCTCATAAACCCATGCTGATATGGAGTTAAACAGTTATTCTCATTGAGATAATCCAGAATAACATCCCTCAGAAACCCTTCAAATATTTTACCAACAATAGAGGTTAGACTTACTGGCCTATAATTTCCAGGTTCACTTTTAGAGCCCTTTTTGAATATTGGCACCACATTTGCTATGCGCCAGTCCTGCGGAACAGACCCTGTCGCTATAGAGTCACTAAAAATAAGAAATAATGGTTTATCTATTACATTACTTAGTTCTCTTAGTACTCGTGGGTGTATGCCATCCGGACCCGGAGATTTATCTATTTTAATCTTATTTAGCCGGTTTCGCACCTCTTCTTGGGTTAGATTGGTGACCCTTAATATAGGGTTTTCATTGTTTCTTGGGATTTCACCTAGCATTTCATTTTCCACCGTGAATACCGTGGAGAAGAAGGTGTTTAATATGTTAGCTTTTTCCTCGTCATCTACAACCATTCTTTCCTCACTATTTTTTAAGGGGCCTACATTTTCAGTTTTTAGTCTTTTACTATTGATATAGTTGAAGAACAGTTTGGGATTAGTTTTACTCTCCTTAGCAATGTGCTTCTCTGTTTCCTTTTTGGCAGCTTTAATTAGTTTTTTAGATAAAGTATTTTTCTCCCTATAGTTTTTTAGAGCTTCAATGGTGCCATCCTGCTTTAGTAGTGCAAATGCTTTCTTTTTACTGTTAATTGCCTGTCTTACTTCTTTGTTTAGCCACATTGGGTTTTTCCTATTTCTAGTCCTTTTATTCCCACAAGGTATAAACCGCTTACACTGCCTATTTAGGATGTTCTTAAACATTTCCCATTTATTATCTGTATTCTCATTTCTGAGGATATTGTCCCAGTCTACCAGATTAAGGGCATCTCTAAGCTGTTCAAACTTTGCCTTCCTAAAGTTCAATGTTTTTGTGACTCCCTGACAAGTCCCCCTAGTGAAAGACAGGTGAAACTGCACAATATTGTGGTCGCTATTTCCTAAATGCCCAACCACCTGCAGATTTGTTATTCTGTCAGGTCTATTAGATAGTATTAGGTCTAAAAGTGCTGCTCCTCTGGTTGGATTCTGCACCAATTGTGAAAGATAATTTTTCTTGGTTATTAGCAGAAACCTGTTGCCTTTATGGGTTTCACAGGTTTCTGTTTCCCAGTTAATATCCGGGTAGTTAAAGTCCCCCATAACCAGGACCTCATTATGGGTTGCAGCTTCATCTATCTGCTTTAGAAGTAGACTTTCCATGCTTTCTGTTATATTTGGGGGTTTGTAACAGACCCCAATGAGAATTTTGTTACCATTTTTCCCTCCATGAATTTCAACCCATATGGACTCGACATCCTCATTCCCTTCGCTAATATCCTCCCTTAAAGTGGACTTTAGACAAGACTTTACATAGAGACAAACCCCTCCTCCTCTCCGATTTTTACGATCCTTTCTAAACAGACTGTAACCCTGTAAGTTAACTGCCCAGTCATAGCTTTCATCTAACCATGTCTCGGTTATTCCCACTATGTCAAAGTTACCTGTAGATATTTCTGCTTCTAGTTCTTCCATCTTGTTTGTCAGGCTTCTGGCGTTTGCGAGCATGCAGTTTAGAGGATTTTGTTTTGTTCCAATCTCCTCACTGTGGATTGTTTTAGAAATGTTCTTACCTCCCTTCTGAGTATGTTTTCCTGGGTCGTCTTTGTTCGAGTCTAATGTTTTTCTTCCCGTCCCCTCTTCTTCTAGTTTAACGCCCTCATGATGAGTGTAGCGAGTCTTCTGGCGAATGTGTGTTTCCCAGGTTTGTTGAGGTGTAGTCCGTCTCTGGCGAGGAGTCCATCATACCAGTAATTCACACCGTGGTCCAGGAATCCAAATCCTTGTTGTCTGCACCATCGTCTTAGCCAGTTGTTTGCATCAAGGATCCTGTTCCATCTCCTGGTGCCATGCCCGTCTATTGGAAGGATAGAAGAAAAAACTACCTGTGCATCCAGTTCCTTTACTTTCTTCCCCAACTCTTCAAAGTCCTTGCAGATTGTCGGTAGGTCCTTCCTTGCCGTGTCATTGGTGCCAACATGTATCAGAAGAAATGGGTGGACGTCCTTGGAGCTGAAGAGCTTTGGTATCCTATCAGTCACATCCTTGATCATCGCACCTGGAAGGCAGCATACTTCTCTTGCAGTTATGTCCGGTCTGCAGATGGCTGCTTCTGTCCCTTTCAGTAGTGAGTCTCCCACCACCACCACTCTTCGTTGCTTCTTGGCTGTACTTTTTGCTGTCACTTGTTGCTGTGTGCCCTTTTCTTTTTTGCTTGCTGGTATTGCTTCATTCTTAGGTGTGCCATCTTCATCCTCTACAAAGATTTGATATCGGTTCTTCAGTTGTGTGGTTGGTGATTTCTCCATGGTCTTCTTGCTTCTTTTGGTCACATGCTTCCACTCATCTGCTTTTGGAGGTTCTCTGACACTTTTTGCACCTTCTGTGACCAGTAGAGATGCTTCTGTTCTGTCTAGAAAGTCTTCATTCTCTTTGATGAGTTTCAAAGTTGCTATTCTTTCTTCCAGACCCCGCACCTTTTCTTCTAAAAGGGCCACTAGTCTACACTTCTGACAGGTGAAATTTGATTCTTCTTCTGGTCGATCTGTGAACATGTAGCACATGCTGCAGCTCACCATGTAGGTTGTCACATCTGCCATGTTGCTCCTAGATCCTGCTGACTTGCTGTGTGTTTTCCTTCTTGTGTAATCTACTCAGCCAAGCTCTCTTGCAATAATGTCCTACAGGCAAAAATTGGTGATGCTTTCCAAGCAGCTGGTCCCGGCTGTACCCAACGATCTTCTAGCTTAGGGAGACTCTTCGCTTTTCCCAGAAGGCACCTGGAATATGCAAATTAGCCTCCTGAAGCTTGAATCCCTGGTTTGGTGATGCTTTCGAAGCAGCTGGTCCCGGCTGTACCCAACGATCTTCTAGCTTAGGGAGACTTCGCTTCTCCCAGAAGGCACCTGGAATATGCAAATTAGCCTCCTGAAGCTTGAATCCCTGGTTTGGTGATGCTTTCGAAGCAGCTGGTCCCGGCTGTACCCAACGATCTTCTAGCTTAGGGAGACTTTGCTTCTCCCAGAAGGCACCTGGAATATGCAAATTAGCCTCCTGAAGCTTGAATCCCTGGTTTGGTGATGCTTTCGAAGCAGCTGGTCCCGACTGTACCCAACGATCTTCTAGCTTAGGGAGAGTTCGCTTCTCCCAGAAGGCACCTGGAATATGCAAATTAGCCTCCTGAAGCTTGAATCCCTGGTTTGGTGATGCTTTCGAAGCAGCTGGTCCCGGCTGTACCCAACGAAGTGTATCCCCAGGGCTTCCCAGAGTGTAGATGGTGGAAGGTGGATGATGTAAGGCGCAGTGAATAACGAGAACACAAGGTTGCATTCTCTTTACCTTTACTGAAGGCTTCAGCGTCCACAGTCCAGAGCACAAGATCACAGGGCAGGCAGAGTCCGGCCGGTCTGAAGGCAACTCCAGAGTCCCCTTATCCAGGTGGAAATCAGTAGCCTTCCTCTAGCTCCTGAGTGTTGTAGTCCCTCCCTGCTGAGCTTCTCGATGAGGTCCTCACAACTGATGTTGGTGTTCTCGATGTTATGTCTCTTTCTCTCTGTCCCTCAGATGGTATGGATAGGACAAACCCGTATGACTGATGGCCTGAGGCTTTTTACAGGGACTCTATGATGCCCCAGCCCCCTACAAGTTGCCACCGTGCCTCCTGGGTGTAAGGTCGGGCAGCTAACATGGAATTAACTGTCCTGCTAGTCTCTGAAGCAAGGCTTGGAGACGATTGCTTCCTCGGTGTTCCGGCCACCGGCTTCTGCGCCTCAGAGGGAGGCAGCCTATTGCAGGGCAGAACTCCCTCTGGATTCCTCTCCTTGTGCTATGACTTCCTTTCTCACTCTCAGCAATGGAATTCCCTTCGTGTCCTTTCTTAGGATTGTGCCGCACGTCGGGGCAGGCACAGCTCCGTAACCCTCTATCTAGGCCTCTGACAGGATCCCACCCCTGTCAGGGACGTCTCTGTCTGCAGCTGTTTGATGTTCCTCCTTCCCCCTGTCTGCCTGACAGGTGCTGCCTGGGTCAAGCCCAGTCTGCTTCTGCCTCGGTCAATCCCCAGCCAGCTTCTGCCTAACTTCCTATCCAGACCACCAGTTTTACCTAATTGTGAGGAGTGCCCTAATAAATAGGAGCATAGCTCCCCCTGTTGGACTGATGTGTGAAGTGTGTTGTGTGGTTTGTGATACCTGGTAAGGTGATCTCCTTTATTGCCTCCAAACGTAACATCACTCCCCCCTAGAGGAGAATTTTGTGTAGTGCACCCTACCTTCTAGTCATACATTAATTATATTTCACGTCTTTTTAGAGGTGTTTCTTCGTTGGGTAGCACACAGATTAATAGATCTATATTGATTGAGCCTCCGTTCCTAAGAATGCAGTGAGTGAAGGACCTTCGATGACGTCGCGGTCACGTGAGCGGTCAGGCTAACACTCTCACACTTCCACACTTCTCCAGTCCATTCCTAACTCAGCTGCCTGATTAATCCACCTACTACTACTCCTCTGTTTCTCCCCTCTACAAATCCTTCATTGGCTCCCAATTTGCCAATTCATTCAGTTCAAACTACTAACATTGACCTGGAGCGCCCCCAAGGGCAGTGGGGTACTCAGTACCTGGTCCTTCGGTTCTCAGGGGGGGAAGTAATGGTGGCTGACCCGGTCCGTGGCCCTTGGGACGTCCGTATTAAAGGGAAAGGTCTTTAAAGGGATATGTTTGTGATGCCACCTGTGGTATTTGGTCAGGGTGACCGATGCTGCTTTAAGGGGTCCGCTGGGGTGGTGTTATGGCAGCTAGATGGTATACTTTCCCACAGGTGAAGTATGTCCCCAGGGCTTCCCAGTGTGTAAGATGGTGGATGGTGAGAGGCGCAGTGAAGAATGAGGACACAAGGTTGCAATCTCTTTCCCTTTTTACTGAAGGCTTCAGCATCCACAATCCAGAGCACAGACCACAGGGTAGGCAGAATGTGGCTTTGTCTTTGCCTTATATCTCTGAACTAATCTCCCGACATCTTCCAAGAAATAATCTATTCTCCTCCCAGTACCTCATTCTTTCCTCGACCACTTATATATTTCTCTCCCAATCACCTCCAAAAATTTTCCCAAGTATCCCCATTCTCAGATTCTGTGTCTCAACACGTTCGATTCCACCATACTCATAATTTTCAGACAGAACTTGAAAACACATCTGTTCAACAAAGCTTACAGCCTGCAATAATCCACCTCCCAACCACTGAAGCTGATGCAACGCCCTAAACCTATAGTCTCCCTCCTCATTACCCTCTAGATTGTAAGTCTGCAAGTGCAATATCCTCTCCTTTCAGTACTAGTCTGTCATTGTTAGTTTCTTGACTGCAATTTACATTCAGATTTTGTATGTAACCCATTTTCATGTACAGCTCCATGGAATAAAAGTTGCTCTAAAAAGAAATAATAATGATAATAACAAATTTCTCCTGGATTGTTTGGATAAGTTGCTTTTCAAGGATGTGTAAGCAGTTGAGCTATATGCAACAGCGGAGACACAGGCAGAACAATAATCTCCTTTTTTTTGCTTAACAGGATTATATGAATATAGAATTATTAGAGGCAGACTATACAGTACAGTCACAGTATTCACAGAATCAATGGCAAGACAATTATATAAACATAAATACTGTATATTGGTTGATTTACAAAGTGTATTTTCAAGATAAACTCGGGGTATACAGTAGAACCTAATACTAGTTGGGGCAAACACTATAATAGGCAGTAACAGTTTCTAAGAACTTCTGCTGGCAAGAGCCGCTGCTCCAATTCATTAGCCGCAAGTTTTCCTGACAACGTCTATTTGCTTTATTTGGGCTGCTCTAGCGTCAGCCAGACTTTGTCTGGCTCGCAACCCTCCCTCTGGCCACACCCGGTACATGTGGTCATCCTCAAAAAATGAGTGGACAAACAAAAAGACAGAAAGTGGGATGAAGGCAAGAATGAGTATCCATTAGAGGGTTGTCAGGACTGACGCAATATTATCTTTGTGATGTAATACACAGATGACGTTGCGCCAGCCCTGACTAATCAAAAGATGCACTGGGTACGCCAGAGGGTATGAGATTCAGGGGCATCCTCACTATCGGCCAGGTGCCACTGACCTGAATGCTGGATCAGAGTGTAGGGAATCATTCTTCTTACCTCTTTTGGCCATCAGTTTGGGGTTCATATCCGGCATGCGAGGACAAACTGAAGAAGTTTTGAAATTAAAGGTCGACACTGCAAAAATTTTTTTGCAGTCTTTGCATAAATTTTTGTAATGCATTTTTTAAAACTTATGAAATGCTTATAATTGTACTTCAGGAACCATAGAAACATCTGACTAAAATATCTAAGTACACTGAAGCAGCAGACTTTGTGAAAAACAAAATTTGTGACAGTCACAAAACATTTAGTCATGACCGTAGTTTTGAAAATACCACTGATTTAACAGTAGAAGATTGTCACTAATGGACTGGAAGACCTTCTATGATGTAGTTCTCCATATTTATGAGCTTTAAAGGGAACCTGTAACCCCGTTTTTTGAGATTGAGCTATAAATACTGTTAAATAGGGCCTGCGCTGTGTGTTCCTATAGTGTATGTAGTGTACCCCGTTTCCCCACCTATGCTGAGATATAACTTACCAAAGTCGCCGTTTTCGCCTGTCAATCAGGCTGGTCAGGTCGGGAGGGCGTGGTGACATCGCTGGTTCTTCCTCAGCTTTACGTTGGTGGCGTAGTGGCGCAGTGGTGAACAAGCAGCGCGCGATCTGCGCTGTAATCCCTTGCATCGGTGGGGGCGGCCATCTTCCTGGGGCCGCGCGTGCGCAGATCGAGTGCTCTGCTGCACGGGGCTTCAGGAAAATGGCCGCGGGATGCCGCGCGTGCGCATTAGAGATCGCGGCGGCCATTTTCCCAAAGCCGAGATGCAAACTCGGCTTTGGGAAAATGGCCGCCGCGATCTCTAATGCGCACGCGCGGCATCCCGCGGCCATTTTCCTGAAGCCCCGTGCAGCAGAGCACTCGATCTGCGCACGCGCGGCCCCAGGAAGATGGCCGCCCCCACCGATGCAAGGGATTACAGCGCAGATCGCGCGCTGCTTGTTCACCACTACGCCACTACGCCACCAACGTAAAGCTGAGGAAGAACCAGCGATGTCACCACGCCCTCCCGACCTGACCAGCCTGATTGGCAGGCAAAAACGGCGACTTTGGTAAGTTATATCTCAGCATAGGTGGGGAATCAGGGTACACTACATACACTATAGGAACACACAGAGCAGGCCCTATTTAACAGTATTTATAGCTCAATCTCAAAAAACGGGGTGACAGGTTCCCTTTAAATAACCCAGCCCCAACTCCAATAGTCAGATTTCTGCCTATGGAAAATGTACAGAAAAAGCTGCCATTTAGAGGTGTTATTGAGCTTTTACATTATTATTATTATTATTATTTTTTTTTTTTTTTTTTTTTTATTGTTATAGCGCCATTTATTCCATGGCACTTTACATGTAAGGAGGGGTATACATAATAAAAACAAGTACAATAATCTTAAACAATACAAGTCATAAATGGTACAGGAGGAGAGAGGACCCTGCCTGCGAAGGCTCACAATCTACAAGGGATGGGTGAGAATACAGTAGGCGAGGGTAGAGCTGGTCATGCAGCAGTTTGGTCGATCGGTGGTTACTGCAGGTTATAGGCTTGTCGGAAGAGGTGGGTCTTCAGGCTCTTTTTGAAGGTTTCAATGGTAGGCGAGAGTCTGATGTGTTGTGGTAGAGGGTTCCAGAGTAGGGGTGATACGCGAGAGAAATCTTGTATACAATTGTGGGAAGAGGAGATAAGAGGGGAGTAGAGAAGGAGATCTTGTGAGGATCGGAGGTTGCGTGTAGGTAAGTACCGGGAGATGAGGTAACAGATGTATGAAGGAGACAGGTGGTGGATGGATTTGTACGTCATGGTTAGGGTTTTGTACTGGAGTCTCTGGGCAATGGGAAGCCAGTGAAGGGATTGACAGAAGGAAGAAGCTGGGGAATAGTGGGGGGACTGGTGGATTAGTCAGGCAGCAGAGTTTAGAATAGATTGGAGGGGTGCGAGAGTGTTGGAGGGGAGGCCACAGAGCAGGAGGTTGCAGTAGTCAAGGCGAGAGATGATGAGGGCATGGACTAGGGTTTTTGCAGACTCTTTTTGATTCAACTCTTTGGTTAAGGAATGAACGGATTTGTGAAATAATTTTGAGTTGAAGTCGGCAGGAAGTGGAAAGGGCTTGGATATGTGGTTTGAAGGAGAGATTAGCGTCAAGGATTACCCCGAGGCAGCGAGCTTGTACTGTGGAGAGTGGGCAGCCATTTACTGTAATGGATAGGTTCGTTGGGGGGTCACATGAGATGGGGGAAAGATGATGAATTCTGTTTTGTCCATGTTAGGTTTCAGAAATCTAGCGGAGAAGAAGGATGAAATAGTGGACAGACATTGAGGGATTTTGGTTAGTAGGGAGGTGATTAGTGTTGAGCGATACCTTCCGATATTTGAAAGTATAGGTATCGGATTGTATCGGCCGATATCCAAAAAATATCGGATATCGCCAATACCGATACCCGATACCAATACAAGTCAATGGGACACAAATATCGGAATGTATCCTGGAATGGTTCCCAGGGTCTGAATGAGAGGAAACTCTCCTTCAGGTCCTGGGATCCATATTCATGTAAAAAAGAAAGAATAAAAATAAAAAATATGGATATACTCACCCCTCCGGCGGACCCTGGACCGCTCATGTGACTGCTCACGCGACAAATCACAAGCCGCGTCGTCATCGCAGGTCCTTCACTCGCTCATTCTTAGGAACGGAGACTGCCGGTTGTAGCGGTTACAACCAGGGCGCGTCCGAGGGTGAGTATATTCATATTTTTTATTTTTATTCTTTATTTTACACATAAATATTCATCCCGATCCCGATTCCCGATATCGCAAAAATATCGGAACTCGGGATCGGAATTCCGATACCGCAAATATCGGCCGATACCCAATACTTGCGATATCGGAATGCTCAACACTAGAGGTGATATCTGGTCCAGAGATGTAGATCTGTGTGTCATTAGCATAGAGATGATACTGAAAGCCATGAGATTCTATGAGCTGTCCCAGGCCAAAGGTGTAAATGCAGAAGAGCAGGGGCCCTAGGACTGAACCTTGTGGGGCTCCGACAGATAGGGGGCGAGGTGAGGAGGTGATGTGTGAGTGGGAGACGCTGAATGTCCGATCTGTTAGGTATGATGAGATCCAGGATAGGGCCAAGTCTGTGATGCCAAGGGATGAGAGGGTCTGTAATTATAGGGAATGGTCCACTGTGCCAAAGGCAGCCGACAGGTCCAGGAGGAGGAAGACAGAGTGGTGTGGCTTGCTTTTGTCAGGTAAGAGGTCATTGGTGACCTTAGTTAGGGCAGTGTCAGTGGAGTGGTGTGACCGGAAGCCAGTTTGTAGGGGGTCGAAGAGGGAGCAAGAAGAAAGATGGGAGGACAGTTCAAGGTAGACGTGTTGTTCCAGTAGCTTGGAGGCATAGGGGAGAAGTGATATAGGGTGATAGCTAGATACAGAGGATGGGTCAAGAGAGGGTTTTTTGAGAACAGGTGTGATAGAGGCATGTTTAAAGCTTGAGGGGAAAACACCAGTTGTTAGTGATAGGTTGAAGAGATGGGTTAGGATTGGGATGAAGACTGTGGTGAGGTTTGGGATGAAGTGGGATGGGATCGGGTCAAGTGCACAGGTGGTGAGATGTGATCTTGAGAGTAGACTGGAGAGTCGATCTTCTGTAATGGTGGAGAAGTTGGTTTTGGAGGTGGAGGGCTGGGAAGTTGGGAGGAAGGGCTCTGTGGGTTGTTGACCAAAACTGTCTCTGATGTTATCAATCTTCTGCTTGAAAAATGAGGCAAAGTCTTCAGCTGAGATGAGTGGGGAGGAAGGAGGTGCTGGAGGACGGAGCAGAGAATTGAAGGTGTTGAAAAACTGTTTAGGGTTGTGCGACAGGGAGGATATGAGAGATGAGAAGTAGGTTTGTTTAGCTGTGGCGAGTGTGGTCTTGAAAGTAGTGAGGGACTGTTTGAATGTGATGAAGCGCTCGTTGGAGTGGGATCTTTTCCATCTGCGCTCAGCAGCCCTGGTAGCTCGCCTCAGTTCTTTGGTCAGGCTGGTGTGCTAGGGCTGTCTGTTGATTTTGCGAGCTTTGGTATGTGTAAGTGGGGCAGCAGATTCCAAAGCTACAGCTATTGTGGTCTTATATAGAGCAGCAGCGTCATCCACATTGTGTAAGGAACTTGTATCTGTGAGAGGGAGGAGGGATTCAGAGAATGAGTGTACATCAAGGTGTTTAAGATTTCTGCGAGGGTGTTAAAGTTTGTGGGGTGGGGATTGTAGACATGGAGTGGAGAGGGAAGAGAATGTGAGAAGGTTGTGGTCAGAGAGAGGAACAGGTGGGTTAGAGAGGTTAGATAGGGAGCAGAGGCAGGTGAAGATGAGGCCCAGTGTGTGGCCATCTTTGTGGGTGGCTGTAGAAGACCATTGAGTGAGGCCGAAGGAGGAAGTGAGAGATAGAAGTTTAGTGGCAGTTGAGAAGGAAGTTGAAGTCGCCCATGATGATAGTAGGGATGTCCACGGAAAGGAAATGAAGTAGCCAGGTGGTGAAGTGGTCAAAGAAGGTGCTGGCTGGCCCTGGGTGGCGGTAGATGACAGCCAGTTGGAGGGGGAGTAGATTCGCACAGAGTGCACCTCAAAGGAATTGAGGGTGGCAGTGGGATTGGGGTGAAGGAACAGGTATCTCACGGGAGAAAACCATCTCCTCCACCATGTTTGCTGCTGGGGTGGGGGGTGTGAGAAAGGTGGAAGCCACCATATGAAAGTGGAGCAGGAGAGGCTGTGTCAGAAGGTGTGAGCCAGGTTTCAGTGATGGCGAGGAAGGAAAGTTTGGTAGTAACAAAAAGATCATGGATGTAGGAAAGCTTGTTGCAGACAGAGCGAGCGTTCCACAGAGCTACTGTTAGTGGGACTGGGGAAGCGGGGGCTGGACGAATGGGTATAAGGTTAGAGAGGTTACGGAAGATTGTGATAGAGCATGGATGGGAGGTAGACTGCGGGAATGTGGTAAGGAGGACCAGGATTTGGAGATATATCACCAGCTGTGAGAAGGAGCAGAGAAAGTGTTAGCAGGTGGGAGCAGGAGAGGGCATTAGGGGGCTGTCTGTGTGTGGAGACAGAGGATTGTATTTTAGGGAACAGTTTTAAGGAGGAGGTGAGGTGGATGGGGAGGATTGAAGAAGAGATAAACAGTTCCTTACTTGGTGTAGGAACAACGCATTGCCTACGGATCAATGTTTCTCTATGGGGCAACTCCCATCAGCCGTATAGTTCTCGGCAGTATTTTATGGGCTGAGAAAATCACAGAATGCTGCGATTGTTAGCGTATTGCGCAAAAAATCCGCCAATGAAAGCCTATGGGGCAAGAAAAATACGGATTATACACGGACCATGCATGTGCAAGAAATACGCACCAGTGTTCTATAGAAGAGCCGGTAATTCAGTGCGGTGTACAGTAAAATCACACTGACAGGTTAGAATAGAATAGATAAAATAAGTGGCTACACATAGAATAGGTATATATATATATATATATATATATATATACAGTGGGGCAAAAAAGTATTTAGTCAGTCAGCAATAGTGCAAGTTCCACCACTTAAAAAGATGAGAGGCGTCTGTAATTTACATCATAGGTAGACCTCAACTATGGGAGACAAACTGAGAAAAAAAAATCCAGAAAAGTCTGTTTTTTTTAACATTTTATTTGCATATTATGGTGGAAAATAAGTATTTGGTCAGAAACAAAATTTCATCTCAATACTTTGTAATATATCCTTTGTTGGCAATGACAGAGGTCAAACGTTTTCTGTAAGTCTTCACAAGGTTGCCACACACTGTTGTTGGTATGTTGGCCCATTCCTCCATGCAGATCTCCTCTAGAGCAGTGATGTTTTTGGCTTTTCGCTTGGCAACACGGACTTTCAACTCCCTCCAAAGGTTTTCTATAGGGTTGAGATCTGGAGACTGGCTTGGCCACTCCAGGACCTTGAAATGCTTCTTACGAAGCCACTCCTTCGTTGCCCTGGCGGTGTGCTTTGGATCATTGTAATGTTGAAAGACCCAGCCACGTTTCATCTTCAATGCCCTTGCTGATGGAAGGAGGTTTGCACTCAAAATCTCACGATACATGGCCCCATTCATTCTTTCATGTACCCGGATCAGTCGTCCTGGCCCCTTTGCAGAGAAACAGCCCCAAAGCATGATGTTTCGACCATCATGCTTTACAGTAGGTATGGTGTTTGATGGATGCAACTCAGTATTCTTTTTCCTCCAAACACGACAAGTTGTGTTTCTGCCAACAGTTCCAGTTTGGTTTCATCAGACCATAGGACATTCTCCCAAAACTCCTCTGGATCATCCAAATGCTCTCTAGCAAACTTCAGACGGGCCCGGACATGTACTGGCTTAAGCAGTGGGACACGTCTGGCACTGCAGGATCTGAGTCCATGGTGGTGTAGTGTGTTACTTATGGTAGGCCTTGTTACATTGGTCCCAGCTCTCTGCAGTTCATTCACTAGGTCCCCCCACGTGGTTCTGGGATTTTTGCTCACCGTTCTTGTGATCATTCTGACCCCACGGGGTGGGATTTTGCGTGGAGCCCCAGATCGAGGGAGATTATCAGTGGTCTTGTATGTCTTCCATTTTCTAATTATTGCTCCCACTGTTGATTTCTTCACTCCAAACTGGTTGGCTATTGCAGATTCAGTCTTCCCAGCCTGGTGCAGGGCTACAATTTTGTTTCTGGTGTCCTTTGACAGCTCTTTGGTCTTCACCATAGTGGAGTTTGAAGTCAGACTGTTTGAGGGTGTGCACATGTGTCTTTTTATACTGATAACAAGTTTAAACAGGTGCCATTACTACAGGTAATGAGTGGGGGAAAGAGGAGACTCTTAAAGAAGAAGTTACAGGTCTGTGAGAGCCAGAAATCTTGATTGTTTGTTTCTGACCAAATACTTATTTTCCACCATAATATGCAAAAAAATGATAAAAAAACAGACAATGTGATTTTCTGGATTTTTTTTTCTCAGTTTGTCTCCCATAGTTGAGGTCTACCTATGATGTAATTACAGACGCCTCTCATCTTTTTAAGTGGTGGAACTTGCACTATTGCTGACTGACTAAATACTTTTTTCCCCACTGTATATATATATATATATATGTCATTGACACACGCACACATATACTGTATATATATTTATATTTAATACAGAGCTAGATAGCAGAAAAGCTGGTAATTCAATTGCCTGCTTTTGCTATCTCCTTATCAAACCCGGAAGGATATGAGACATGGTGCACATTCAGTAAACCATTTCATATTCCTTATATTTTTAAATATTCCTCACTAATAATGTTAGAAGTATCTGTGTGTAAAATTTGGGAGCTCTAGGTGTTAAAATAAAGGAAAATCGTAGAAAAACTGGCGTGGACTCCCGCGCAATTTTCTCTGCCAAAGTTGGAAAGCCAGTGACTGAGGGCAGATATTAATAGCCTAGAGAGGGACCATGGTTATTGCCCTCCGCTTGGCTAAAAACATCTGCCCTCAGCCACCTGATAAAAGGCACATCTGTAAGATGCCTCTATTCCGACACTTAGCCACTCTCTTCCCACTTCAAAGTAGCAGTGGGATATGGGGTAATAAGAGGTTAATGTCACCTTGCTAATGTAAGGTGACATTAAGCCTGGTTAATAATGGAGAGATGTCAATAAGACACCTATCCATTATTAATACAATAGTAATAAAGGGTTAAATAAACACACATTATGAATAAAGTATTTTAATTAAATAAATGAGGACAACCAGCAGAGGGCGCCTCTTATGAACTCGAGCCTGGGAGCTTTCTAGGAAAGTTCCCACGATCTAGGAACAGCCAGCAGAGGGCGCCTCACCACAAATACAGGTAAATATAGGTCAATGACCTACTTTACCTACATTCTCCTGGGTTTTGCAGACATGAGCAACGTTGCATTAGCAAAGCTCGTGGCTGCAAAATATTTTAACCCCTTCAGATGGATTTACATCGTTGGACGTGACAGATCCTCAGAAGGTATGTATATTGTTGGTTTATTTTTTATTTTTTTATTTACAGATCGAGGGTCTTCAGTGAGTGGATTGAGAGTAGAATAAATTAATACAACAACCTTTGTGATTTTTTCATTAAATTAATTTTTAATAATGTGTGTGTGTTTTTTTTTAACCATTTACTAGTATTGGATTAATAATGGATAGGTGTCATAATTGACGCCTCTCCATTATTAATTTGGCTTAATGTCACCTTACAATAGCAAGGTGGCATTAACCCTTCATTACCCCATATCTCACCGCTACACGGGAATGGGAAGAGAGTGGCCAAGTGCCAGAATAGGCGCATCTTCCAGATGTGCCTTTTCTGGGGTGGCTGGGGGCAGGTGTTTTTAGCCAGGGTGGGGCCAATAACCGTGGACCCTCTCCAGGCTATTAATATCTGCCCTCAGTCACTGGCTTTACTACTCTGGCGGAGAAAATTGTGCGGGAGCCCATGCCAATTTTTCCGCCATTTAACCCTTTAATTTACTAGCTAGAACGGCCAAATTTTGCATAGACACACTACTGACATTAGTAGTGTGGAATATGCAAAAAAATGGGGATATGAGATGGTTTACTGTATGTAAACCATGTCTCATATCATGTCGGGTTTAGGAAGGAGAAAGCAAAAGCCGGTAATTGAATTACCGGCTTTCTGCTATATCGCGCTGGATGAAATATTAATATATATACATATACAGTGGGGCAAAAAAGTATTTAGTCAGTCAGCAATAGTGCAAGTTCCACCACTTAAAAAGATGAGAGGTGTCTGTAATTTACATCATAGGTAGACCTCAACTATGGGAGACAAACTGAGAAAAAAAAATCCAGAAAATCACATTGTCTGGTTTTTTAACATTTTATTTGCATATTATGGTGGAAAATAAGTATTTGGTCAGAAACAAAATTTCATCTCAATACTTTGTAATATATCCTTTGTTGGCAATGACAGAGGTCAAACGTTTTCTGTAAGTCTTCACAAGGTTGCCACACACTGTTGTTGGTATGTTGGCCCATTCCTCGATGCAGATCTCCTCTAGAGCAGTGATGTTTTTGGCTTTTCGCTTGGCAACACGGACTTTCAACTCCCTCCAAAGGTTTTCTATAGGGTTGAGATCTGGAGACTGGCTAGGTCACTCCAGGACCTTGAAATGCTTCTTACGAAGCCACTCCTTCGTTGCCCTGGCGGTGTGCTTTGGATCATTGTCATGTTGAAAGACCCAGCCACGTTTCATCTTCAATGCCCTTGCTGATGGAAGGAGGTTTGCACTCAAAATCTCACGATACATGGCCCCATTCATTCTTTCATGTACCCGGATCAGTCGTCCTGGCCCCTTTGCAGAGAAACAGCCCCAAAGCATGATGTTTCCACCACCATGCTTTACAGTAGGTATGGTGTTTGATGGATGCAACTCAGTATTCTTTTTCCTCCAAACACGACAAGTTGTGTTTCTACCAAACAGTTCCAGTTTGGTTTCATCAGACCATAGGACATTCTCCCAAAACTCCTCTGGATCATCCAAATGCTCTCTAGCAAACTTCAGACGGGCCCGGACATGTACTGGCTTAAGCAGTGGGACACGTCTGGCACTGCAGGATCTGAGTCCATGGTGGCATAGTGTGTTACTTATGGTAGGCCTTGTTACATTGGTCCCAGCTCTCTGCAGTTCATTCACTAGGTCCCCCCGCGTGGTTCTGGGATTTTTGCTCACCGTTTTTGTGATGATTCTGACCCCACGGGGTGGGATTTTGCGTGGAGCCCCAGATCGAGGGAGATTATCAGTGGTCTTGTATGTCTTCCATTTTCTAATTATTGCTCCCACTGTTGATTTCTTCACTCCAAGCTGGTTGGCTATTGCAGATTCAGTCTTCCCAGCCTGGTGCAGGGCTACAATTTTGTTTCTGGTGTCATTTGACAGCTCTTTGGTCTTCACCATAGTGGAGTTTGGAGTCAGACTGTTTGAGGGTGTGCACAGGTGTCTTTTTATACTGATAACAAGTTTAAACAGGTGCCATTACTACAGGTAATGAGTGGAGGAAAGAGGAGACTCTTAAAGAAGAAGTTACAGGTCTGTGAGAGCCAGAAATCTTGATTGTTTGTTTCTGACCAAATACTTATTTTCCACCATAATATGCAAAAAAAATGATAAAAAAACAGACAATGTGATTTTCTGGATTTTTTTTTCTCAGTTTGCCTCCCATAGTTGAGGTCTACCTATGATGTAAATTACAGACGCCTCTCATCTTTTTAAGTGGTGGAACTTGCACTATTGCTGACTGACTAAATACTTTTTTGCCCCACTGTATGTGTCTACTGACATATATATCTATATACTGTATATATAGACAGTATATATGTTTTTTTTTTTTTTTTACACATGGATCCCTTGTATAGCCGTATGTCGGTTTTGCAAGCCTGCGATAAAAGCACGCAGTACGGATGACATATGGATTACATACGGAAGATGCCATGCGCAAAAAACGCTGAGACACCCTACCTACGGAGGAGCTACGGACCACTATTTTCGGGACTTTTCAGCGTATTACGGCCGTAATATACGGACCATATTTTCATACGCTGTGTGTGACGCCGGCCTTACCATTACAAAATTCTTTCACTGGAATTTTCAGGATTTTCTATTTATTTTCCATTTAATAGCATTTCTCTTCGTGCAGCAGCAAGAAACTTCAATGGGCTCATCAGTAGCACCAAGTCTAGCTCCAATTTTTATGTAGATGTTTAAAAAGGAAGTGCATTTCTTTAGTAGATTGGGACTGGAATACATGAAAAAATGTTTATGGGCATAAATCCGTGTTGTAGAATAATTTAATGTGGTGATACAATTGAATTTACATTAAAGCACAGAAAAACTACACTGATCTTTTTTGCTATTAAACTTTTTAGAGCAGAAATGGAAATTGAAACAACTATATTTTCTAAAATAGCATCATGATAATTTGCTACAGTACATTTCAGAAAGTTTCAAGCAAATCATACAATTAGTAGTTGTCCACAGAGTCAGTTGCTGAAAAGGTTGGACTATATAAACCTAAAGAATTCGATCAGCATAAAAAATAGGACAATTTAATGATTGATATACAATGTGAATTAAAAATATCTGATTAAAATCTTGAGGGTTGTTAAAACAGGAAGGAAAATACAGAGTAAAGGTGTTGGATCTAAAAGGGATACTTAGAAAAAACCCACAGAGGCTTAGCATAGACGTTTCATCCTAATAAGTGGGAATAATTGCAATTTACCTAGTATTAAAAATCTCCATTATCAAGAATGAAGGGATGTTTAAGTGTATGTTCACACGTTCCTGATTTCCATCCTTTTTTTTTCAGGACTGTTTTTTAAAAAACTGCAGCTCTTGGCAGAAAACGCAGGTCCTTTTTTTGTCCTTTTTTGATGCGTTTTTTGATGCATTTTTTGATCCTTTTTTTGATCCTTTTTTATGCAGTTTTCTATGCAGAGTCTGTGTGTTTTCTAGGAAGTTTTTTAGGGTTAAAATGGCTGAAAATACCCTAACCCTACCCCTAACCCTAACCCTACCCCTAACCCTACCCCTAACCCTAACCCTACCCCTAACCCTACCCCTAACCCTAACTCTACCCCTAACCCTACCCCTAACCCTATTCTAACCTTAGTGGAAAAAAAAAATTCTTAATTTTTTTTTATTGTCCCTACCTATGGGGGTGACAAAGGGGGGGGGGGGTGTCATTTACTTTTTTTTTTTATTTTGATCACCGAGATAGATTATATCTCAGTGATCAAAATGCACTTTGGAACGAATCTGCCAGCCGGCAGATTCGGCGGGCGCACTGCGTATGCGCCCGCCATTTTGCAAGATGGTGGCGCCCAGGGAGAAGACGGCCGGATGGACACCGGGACGCCGGGTAAGTATAAGGGGGGGAGATTAGGGCACGGGGGGGCATCGGAGCACTGGGGGGGCATCGGAGCACGGGGCGGTGGGATTGGAGCACGGGGGGGTGGGATCGGAGCACGGGGGGGCAGCCACACTCCGCCCACGCACTTCCGCCCGCTTCCCCGCACTTCCTGCTGCAGCGGTTCTGCACCACAAACCGCAGTAAAACCCGCAGATATTTTTTTCATCTGCGGGTTTTACTGCGGTTTTGACCTCACAATGGAGGTCTATGGGTGCAGAACCGCTGCGGCTCCGAAAAAAGAAGTGACATGGTACTTCTTTTTTCCCGCAGCTATTCAGCGCGGCTTTTTTTTTTATTTTCCGCATTGTGGGCACAGCAGTTCCTGTTTTCCATAGGGTACAATGTAATGTACCCTGCATGGAAAACAGCTGTGGACCCGCAGCGGGAAAATCGCGGCAATTCCGCATGAAAAAAAGGATCGTGTGAACATGGCCTAATTGTTCTGAGTGTTGCCAAGGTTACTTGCCACTTTTTAGACAGTTGGTTTCCTAGAAAAGGAGTGAACACTTGCAATCTGTTTGCTATGAAAAAGCCACTATGTAGCTCACTAGATCTGATCAGCGTCAGTGCCCCTAAACTCCTTCAAGGATGCAGAGGGCAAAGCTGCTTCTGTTTGCAGCATCAAAGAGGGAGATAGTAGCTCAGCAGTTTGGACCAGCTGTCCAGCCATGTTGCTAAGTTCAATCTGTCAATTTTCAGGAATGTACAACCCAATAAAAAGCATTAAGATGGAAGGCTGAAGTATGGAGCAGTCATATAGATAACAATTTAAGGCAAACCCCTCAAAAGGAACTAGTCAGATGATTCATGAAGCCAAAAATGTGGTAGTATGAATTGCAGCCAGACTGCATAATTACAGCCAGGTATATTATAATCTAAAAATGTTTAAATAATGCAGAGAAAAATCACTTTGATGATCCAACTAGTCCAGCACTGCCTTTGACCGGCTCTTACTAGTACTGGGGCAGATGTTTGACAGGTCTCTCTCTTGCTTATACATAGGAAGATACAGTTGTGCTCAAAAGTTGACATACGCCAGCATAATTGTTGCTTTCTTGGCCTTTTTTCAGAGAATATGAATGATAAGACCAAAACTTTTTCTTCACTCATGGTTAGTGGTTGGGCGAAGCCATTTATTGTCGAACTACTGTGTTTTCTCTTTTTAATTCAGAATGACAAACCAAAACATCAAAATGACCCTGATCAAAAATTCACATGCCCTGGTGATTTGGGCCTGATAACATGCACAGAAGTTGACAAAAATGGGTTTGAATGGCTACTAAAGGTAACATCCTCACGTGTGACCTGTTTGCTTGTAATCAGTGTGTGTGCATAAAAGCTGAGTGAGTTTATGGGATTCAGACAGACTCTTGCATCTTTCATGCAGCCACTGGCGTTTCTGGATTGTGAGTCATGGGGAAAGCAAAATAATTGTCACTGGATCTACGGGAAAGGTAGTTGAACTGTATAAAACAGGAAAGCAATACAAAAAGATATCCAAGGAATTGATAATGCCAGTCAGCAGCGTTCAAACTGTGATTAACAAATGGAAAATCAGGGGCTCTGTAAAAGCAAAATCACAGTTAGGTAGATTAACAAAAATGTCATCCACAACTGCCGGGAAAATTCTTCGGGATGCAAATAAAAACCCACAAATAACATCAGCTGAAATACAAGACTCTCTGAAAACAAGCAGTGTGACTGTTTCAAGATGCACAATAAGGAGGCACTTGAACAAAAATCGGCTGCATGGTTGAGTCGCCAGAAGAAAGCCATTACTGCAAAAATGTCTTAAAGTATCTAGCCTACAATATGCAAAACAGCACAGAGATAAGTTTCAAAACTTCTGGAACAAGGTAATTTGGAGCGACGAGACCAAAATTGAATATTTTGGACACAACCATAAGCGTTACATTTGGAAAGGGGTTAACAAGGCCTATGATGAGAGGGACACCATTCCTACTGTAAAGCACGGAGGTTGATCGCTGTTGTTTTGGGGATGTGTGAGCTACTAAGGCACAGAAAACTTGGTCAAAGTTGATGGAAAGATGAGTGCAGTACATTATCAGCAAATACTGGAGGCAAATTTTCATTCAGCCTGGAAGCTGCATATAGGACATACTTGGATGTTCCAGCATGATAATGATCCAAAACACAAGGCCAAGTCTACCTGTCATTGGATACAGAAGAACAAAGTAAAGGTTCTGGAGTGGCCATATGAGTCTCCTAGCCTCAATATCATTGAGCCACTCTGGGGAGCTCTCAAGTGCGCAGTTAATGCACAGCCTAGGAATTTACAGGAACTGAAGGCTTTTTCACAAGAAGAGTGGGCAGCTTTATCATCTGAGAAAATAATGAACCTCATCCACAACTACCACAAAAGACAACAAGCTGTCATTGATGTTAGAGGGGGCAATACACGGTATTAAGAAAAGGGGTATGTGAAGTTTTGATCAGGGTCATTTGGATGTTTTGCAGTGTCATTATGATTTAAAAAGAGAAAACACAGTAATTTGACAATAAATGGCTTTCACTTAACCACTAGCCATGAGGCCAAGAAAGCAAAAGTTCTGCCAGGGTATGCAAACTTTTGAACACAACTGTATCTATCAGTCACCTCAAGCAGCCCTTGGAAGTGTCTGTTGGTGGCAAAGTCAGCTTAGGCTACTTTCAAATTTGCTTCGGTACTCGCCCGTCACAAAGCGTCGGTGCGATGTACCGACAGAAGTTTGTCCTTTCACATTTCCGTCTGTAGTCCCGGGGAGGAAAGAGAGTGAGTGCGAGATTTCCTGCTGAGCATGCGCAGTCAGAAACACTGGATAAAACGTACAGAAAATGCTCCCTTGAGCGTTTTTTGCAAAAGATGGGCCGTCACATTTCACAGGATCCAGTGCACGACGGACGAAACATGTGTCCATCCGTCGTGATACGTCGCTAATGCAAGTCTATAGGAAAAATTTTTTGCAGGATCCTGCATTTTCAAAAATCGACGTATTGCGTCAGAGGAAAGAAGGAAATGTGAAAGCAGCCTTAGTCTCATTACTGGCTTTGGACACCATATGGATACTTAGCAGGAGGGAGTGTGGGCATGGGATATCTGACATATTCAACATAATTAATAACACAAAAGTGGCATAAATTAAGACAGAAATGCACGACAATCCAATAAAATAACACCACGTTATTTTGTCTTTATGTGCTACTAGCTGAAGAGCCCGGCGTTGCCTGGGCATAGTAAATATCTGTGGTTAGTTATAGCACCTCACTTCTCTTATTTTCCCATGCACCTCTCATTTTCCCAATCACATCTTTCATTTTCCCCCTCACATCTCTCATTTTCTCGCTCACACCTCTCATTTTCTCCCTCACTCCTCTCATTCCCCCCTAACACTTGTCATTTCGACCTCACATCTGTCATTTTCCGATCACTCCACTATTTTCCCTCAGTCCTTTCATTTTGCACTCACACCTTTTCATTTTCACCTCACACCCCTCATTTTCATGTTTGCATCTCCCTTATGTATAGTATACACCTGTATGTCATCTCCTGTATATAGTATATACCTGTATGTCATCTCCCCTGTATATAGTATATACCTGCTGTGTCATCTTCCCTGTATATAGTATATACCTGTATGTCATCTTCTATATATAGTATATACCTGTATGTCATCTCCTTCTATATATAGTATATACCTGTATGTCATCTCCTCCTGTATATAGTATATATCTGTGTCATCTCCTCCTGTATATAGTATATACCTGTATGTCATCTTCTACATATAGCATATACCTGTATGTCATCTCCTCCTGTATATAGTACATACTTGTAGGTCATCTGCTCCTGTATATAGTATATACCTGTGTCATCTCCTGTATATAGTTTATACCTGTATGTCATCTCCTCCTGTATATAGTATGTACCTGTATGTCATCTCCTCCTCTATATAGTATATATCTGTGTGTCATCTCTCCTGTATATAGTATATATCTGTGTGTCATCTCCTCCTGCATATAGTATATACCTGTGTGTCATCTCCTCCTGTATTAGACCTCGTTCACACGTTATTTGCTCAGTATTTTTACCTCAGTATTTGTAAGCTAAATTGACAGCCTGATAAATCCCCAGCCAACAGGAAGCCCTCCCCCTGGCAGTATATATTAGCTCACACATACACATAATAGACAGGTCATGTGACTGACAGCTGCCGTATTTCCTATATGGTACACTTGTTGCTCTTGTAGTTTGTCTGCTTATTAATCAGATTTTTATTTTTGAAGGATAATACCAGACTTTTGTGTGTTTTAGGGCAAGTTTCGTTTGTCAAGTTGTGTGTGTTGAGTTGCGTGTGGCGACATGCATGTAGCGACTTTTGTGAGATGAGTTTTGTGTGGCAACATGCGTGTAGCAACTTTTTGTGTGTCGAGTTGCATGTGACAGGTTAGTGTAGCAAGTTGTGTGCAGCAAGTTTTGCACATGGCGAGTTTTGCGCATGGCGAGTTTTATGTGTGGTGCCTTTTGAGTATGTGCAAGTTTTGTGTGAGGCAACTTTTGCATGTGTTGCAACTTTTGTGCATGTGGCAATTTTTCCGCGTGTGCAAGTTTTGCGTGTGGCGAGTTTTCCATGAGGTGAGTTTTGCACTTGTGGCGAGTTTTGCGTGAGCCTAGTTTTTGCATGTGGCGAGTTTTGCGCGTGGCGAGTTTTGAGTGGCGACTTTTGTGTTTCGACTTTTATGTGATGAGGTTGGTGTATGTGTGGTGAAATGTGTGCTGAGGGGGGTATATGTGTTCAAGCACGTGGTAGTGTGTGGCCCATTTTGTGTGTGTGTTCATATCCCCGTGTGTGGTGAGTATCCCATGTCGGGACCCCACCTTAGCAACTGTACAGTATATACTCTTTGGCGCCATCGCTCTTGTTCACATCTGGCAGCTGTCAATTTGCCTCCAACACTTTTCCTTTCACTTTTCCCCATTATGTAGATAGGGGCAAAATTGTTTGGTGAATTGGAAAGCGCGGGGTTAAAATCTCACCTCACAACATAGCCTATGACGCTCTCGGGGTCCAGACGTGTGACTGTGCAAAATTTTGTGGCTGCGACGCCTCCAACACTTTTCCTTTCACTTTTTCCCCATTGTGTAGATAGGGGCAAAATTGTTTGGTGAATTGGAAAGCGCAGGGTTAAAATTTCACCTCACAACATAGCCTATGATGCTCTCAGGGTCCAGATGTGTGACTGTGCAAAATTTTGTGGCTGTAGCTGCGACGCCTCCAACACTTTTCCTTTCACTTTTTTCCCCATTATGTAGATAGGGGCAAAATTGTTTGGTGAATTGGAACGCGCAGGGTTAAAATGTCGCCCCACAACATAGCCTATGACGCTCTCGGGGTCCACACGTGTGACTGTGCAAAATTTTGTGGCTGTAGCTGTGACGGTGCAGATGCCAATCCCGGACATACACACACATACACACACACATTCAGCTTTATATATTAGATCATGTTAATAAATATTTATAATTTGTTATTTTGACTTTATATGCTACCATGTTAATAAATTCTGTATATAACACCTTTCTCATGTATAGCACCATGGAATTAATTGTGCTATATAAAGAAATAATAATAATAATAAATATTTATAAATCATTATTTTATCTTTATGTGCTATCATGTTAATAAATATTTATAAATTGTTATTTTGTTATTTTGTCTTTAAGTGTTATCATGTTTATAAATATTTATACATTATTTTGTCTTTATGTGCTATCATGTTAATAAATGTTTATAAATTATCTTAGCTGTTTTTCATAGTGTAGATATCTCATATAACCAAACCACATTGAACTCAATTTTAGGCAAAACCAAACGCGTAGACAACAACTTCATGGGAGGCCCAAAAGCTCCCAAAACACCTCAAATTAGGAGCAGACGCCAGGAAAAGTGGCATAAATTGACCCAGAGTACAAATAGTATAATTGCGCAGCATGGGTGCATGGGACAGGACCTGGGACATGGCTTGGACCAGCATATCTAGCTTAAACATTGATCATGAGTGACAGATGAAGGCCTGATGCATTGAGAGCCCTACCAAATTCAGGAAACACACATGAAGGAGACCTATCTTGAAGTCCAAACATTTCCAAAAATAAGGGGAAGACACCAGGAAAAGTGGCATCAATTAACCCAGAGCAGAAATGTTGTAATGGAGAAGTAGTCATGCATGGGCCATGCATGAGACAGGGTCTTGGCCAGCATTTACAGCTTTGAAATTAAGAGGTGGGTGAGGGACCAGTGTACCGTACTAGGAGCCCTGATATCTCATGCAACACCTAAAACTGCTTTTGTGCTCAGCCACACTCAGGTGGCACAAATACCAACTATGTAGACTACTATTGTTAGAAGAAAAAATTAAGGATAATGACACAGATAGTTTATTAAAAGTAAGTTCAGATCTGTCGGTCTGGGAGCTCTAGTGCTACAGGCAGAACACATGAAGGAGACCTAACTCGGAGTCCAAACATTTCCAAAAATTAGAGACAGACACCAGGAAAAATATCACTTTCCCCAGAGTAAGAATAGTATAATAGGCCTATGACATCCCTTCCACTACAGGCAACCCATCAGATGGAGACAAAAGTTGGAGGCTCCTCATTTTAAAAAAATGGTTAGCAACATCAACAGCAGTAGCAACAGCAGCCACATAAACCATGACAAAGGTGTCACAGTCTGCAATAATGCGATTTCAATGACTCGACTTTCCTGGATTTGGAAGTCTAGAACTGTGATGCACACTGTATGCCTCACTGCTGTCTTGGAGAAGACCACGTTTAAGATTGTCTACAAATGTCTTTTTATACTCCAGCATGCGCACGTCCCTTTTCAGGGGGGAAGCATCTGGCTAAATTTACTCTTGTACCATGGATCTAACTGACTGGCAACCTATTAGACAGCACTATTTATAATCCTAACAATACAGGCAACATGTTGCAGACAGTGCAGCAAGAAGGCACTCATGTGTCGGGCCCTTCCATGAGGTCCAAATCCATGGTGTGTTGGTGGCGGGCTCACACTCAAGCTTTCTTTCTCCGTACTCTCCTGCCAACTACAGACAACAGAGAGGGGATAATTATGCTCTCCATCTCCTGACTAATGCGCGCCCATCACCTCTTCCTCCTCCTCTATTTGTTTCTTGTTTCTTGCACCTCCACTACCAGTTTATCTGGTACCATGAGTCCCCCTCGATCGCTGTAATCCATCCTCCCATGGCACCTGCCTGTGCTACAACTGGAGGACCACCACTCCTACCGCAGACTATTAAAAGTGTGCTCCAGCATATAGATAACTGGAATAATGATACTGATGATGGGATCGTCAACGCTAACCAACTTAGTAGCCATTTCGAAACTGTGCAAAGGGTGAAGAGGTCCTTCCTCTCTGCCCACTCTGCAAGCGTGATTTTCACCACATCCATACTGCATTGGCCCAGGCTATGAAGAATGACTTACTGTACTGCACTAGGGCTCATCCTTGGTGCCACAATAACTGCAACAAGTGCAGAGTGTAATTTCACCATGTCAGCATATCGCATATCAACTGGTTAACAAGTAGACCGAAACACCTCTGTAGCGATGCAAGTCGATGACCCACGGTGTGCGAACGATGGAAGTGAGCTCACAGCGACCTTGCTTTCTGCAGCAGCGCATCCAGGTCAGTATAGTTGCGTAAAAAAAGATGTACCACCAGGTTGAGGACGTGAGCCATGCAAAGCATGTGCGTGAGGTTGCCCCAAAGCCACCAGATTTGCACCATTATTGCACACAGCCTTCCCTGGCTCCAGGTTCAGTTGAGACAGCCATTATTCAAACTCGGCCTGGCTAGCTTTCCACAACTCTTGAGCTGTGTGTCTGCAATCTCCAAGGCATATTTTTTTTTAAACACTGCTTGATTGCTGTGAGCTCTGGCTGTGCAGTACAGAGGTGAGGGGATTCTCACTGCACTGTTGAAACACATGTCTCATTAAGGGAGAGGTTAAGGGCACAGGAGGGGACCCTAGAAGATGTGGAGGAGCCTGAATCAGTGGAGGAAGTGTTAGATACAGGGTTGTCCTGCAAGCAAAAAACTTGTAGAGCAACCCCTTGCCCCTAAAGGTACCGTCACACTAAGCGACACTGCAGCGATACCGACAACGATCCGGATCGCTGCAGCGTCGCTGTTTGGTCGCTGGAGAGCTGTCACACAGACAGCTCTCCAGCGACCAACGATCCCGAGGTCCCCGGTAACCAGGGTAAACATCGGGTCACTAAGCGCAGGGCCGCGCTTAGTAACCCGATGTTTACCCTGGTTACCATCGTTAAAGTAAAAAAAACAAACGCTACATACTTACCTACCGCTGTCTGTCCCCAGCGCTGTGCTTCTCTGCTCTGGCTGTGAGCACCGGGCAGCCGGAAAGCAGAGCGGTGACGTCACCGCTCTGCTTTCCGGCCGCTGTGCTCACAGCCAGAGCAGAGAAGCACAGCGCCGGGGACAGACAGCGGTAGGTAAGTATGTAGCGTTTGTTTTTTTTACTTTAACAATGGTAACCAGGGTAAACATCGGGTTACTAAGCGCGACCCTGCGCTTAGTTACCCGATGTTTACCCTGGTTACCAGCGAAGACATCGCTGAATCGGTGTCACACACACCGATTCAGCGATGTCTGCGGGGAGTTCAGCGACGAAACAAAGTTCTGGACTTTCTTCCCCGACCAGCGACAGCACAGCAGGGGCCTGATCGCTGCTGCCTGTCACACTGGACGATATCGCTAGCGAGGACGCTGCAACGTCACGGATCGCTAGCGATATCGTCTAGTGTGACGGTACCTTTACTCATGAGTAAGACTGCTTAGTGTAGTCAAAACGCATCGACTGGGTCATGTCAACCATGTACATTTTTTCTCTTGTATGCACTATAATTTATTTTGCAAAATAAAAACAAAAGGAAAATCCAGTCCTATTGAGCTGGACTCCAGTTTTTTTCCTAGCTGTTTTATAACCCTAGGCTCAGATTTGTCAACCACCTGTCACTAAATTAACAATCAGTATTTATTAGCTGAGATGGTATGGCTGGACCACAGAATTAGCACAAATGATTTAGATGCTGAAATGTGGACTTGTGTTTGAGACACACTGTTAGGTGTCGAGTTCCCACCGCTGCACAGAGGGAATCTCGAACCATCTCCGCTGCGGTCTCTCACGTCAGTCCCACCACCTGGCTCGGACAGATGCTGCGCGTTTGGTTACTTCCAGGCTCAGCCATTATAACCAATACTGTTCTGCGGCGAGCAGGTCATGCTTTTCTCCTTCTGAGCATGCCCAAGGGAAGATCTCTCATTGTAGGTCGGAGGTCACACGCTCAGGTCCTGTAGCAGCTCCTATTGGTGCACCAGGAAGGTACTGAAGAGCTGCAGCTATAAAAGGTTCGCATGGCCGCTCGGCAATGTGCTAGTATAAATCAGCATTTGTGTGTGTAGATGTATGCCTGTTCTGGGGAAACCTCTGAATCATTTCCATCCCTAGAGTTGTTGAATGCTCGCGAGTGTTGTAGCTGTCTAGCGCCAGATAGTGCCATCCAGCACCAGGCACAAAATATACTGAGTCTATCCTGCAGTGACCGCCGCTGTGGTACTGTACGCACTCTGTGCGGCTATCTTTAGCATCTCCTGACAATCCATCAGTATAGGGTGGGAACTCCCATCTGATCCCAGCTTCTGACTCAGGGCATCCTTAGGTGCGGGCTCAAAAGCCACCGAGGGTCAGAGCGGGATTAACCACCAGCATAGTGGGGGTGAATTGCAGGGATCCCACTAGTATCCATTTGCTGCGCCCTGTGAATGCTAACACGGCACAGCGTTATCTTTAATCCCAGCGACTCTGTGAGCAACATACAGACCGGGTGATGTTACCCGTGTCTATTCATGCGTAGTACCGCCATATAGTGCCTCCATTTACTAGCAGCAGGTTCCACTCCTGCACGGTGGACCTCGGGCTGCGAACGCACCTATACTATCTCTATATTTACTCTGTGCGTTCCCCCAGCCCTAACACACACAATTAGGCTAAGTTCACATTAGCGTTTGAGTCTGCAGCGTGGTGCTGCGGACTTCTTTCCATAAGCTCCGCCTATTTCCGCAAGCGTCCTGCGTAACTGCATACCTGTCTTTAACATTGTGTATCCAGGGATATGCGTTGTGTGCGGATGCATCTGCGTGCGTCATTTCGGCGGACACATCAAAACGACACAAGTGGACGCACCTCATACAACGCATGTCCCTGCATACACAATGTTAAAGATAGGTACACAGGACGTATGTGGAAGTAGGCAGAGCTTAAGGAAAGAAGTCAGCAGCACCACACTGCGGACTCAAATGCTAATGTGAACCCGGCCATAGTAGAAAGAATGTAGATGCTGAAGGGTGGACTGCTCTCTGGACTACAGAATTAGTACAAAGGATTTAGATGCTGAAATGTGGACTGATGTCTGAACCACATAATTACCACAAAAGATTTAGATGCTGAAATGTGGACTGCTGGCAGGACCACTCAATTAGCACAAAGAATTGATATGCTGGAAGGTCGATTTGACAGAGGATCCTATCTATCTGAACTAGCTGATAACATACCGCGAACTAACTATTTGACTACTTGCAGCAGCCTCATTATGCTGTTACACTGACAAAATGGCTCTGAAGCCACATATCCGCTTTTAATATTGAGAGGGACATGTGACTTCGGCAACCAATGACACAAGCCCTTATGTCTGTACATTGCTGATGGTTTCTGCACCCTGCTTGGCTGGTTATTAAGTAAATAAAAACAATAAATATATATATATATATATATATATATATATATATATATACTGCGCCTTGCGGAAGTATTTGGTCCCCTGGAACTTTTCAACCTTTTCCCACATATCATGCTTCAAACATAAAAATACAAAAAAACACCAGTACACAGGCACAGGTGCTTACCTGTCACAGCCTCTAAACAATTGCACTATCAAGGTGCAGAGGACCCAAGTTAAGATAGCAAATACACAGGTGCAGTAATACCGATGAGGCAGCCAACCTACAATCAGGTATTGGCCACTTGGTGCACCAGTGCATCAAATAATCTGTATGTGGCATGTTCACACAGAAAATGCACAGCATATGGCTCAAAGTCTATTATTGATGCCATATGGCGGGCTAACCAGTGTTAACTAATGCATCCTGTGTGAACAGAGGCCACAGTTTACAGAGCCATCTAGGGCCCAACTGCACCCCGAAAAATATAAAGTGCACAAAAACATAACAATGCATGCAAACATAAATATACCAAATGTAAATTTTTGGTGAAGAATCAGCAACAAGTGGAACACAATTGTGAAGTTGAACGAAGTTTACTGCTTATTTTAAATTTTTGTGGAAATTCAAAAACTGAAAAGTGGGGTGTGTAATATTATTCGGCCCCTTTACTTTCAATGCAGCAAACTCACTCCAGAAGTTCATTGTGGATCTCTGAATGATCCAATGTTGTCCTAAATGCCTAATGATAATAAATATAATCCACCTGTGTGTAATCAAGTCTCTGTATAAATACACTTGCTCTGTGATAGTCTAAGGGTTCTGTTTGAAGCACAGAGGGCATCATGAAGACCAAGGAAAACAACAAGCAGGTCTGTGATACTGTTGTGGAGAAGTTTAAAGCCAGATTTGGATACAAAATGATTTTCAAAACTTTAAACATCCCAAGGAGCACTGTGCAAGCGATCATATTGAAATGGAAGGAGTATCATACCACTGCAAATCTACCAAGACCCGGCCGTCCCTCTAAATTTTCATCTCAAACAAGGAGAAGACTGATCAGATATGCATCAAAGAGGCCCATGATCACTCTGGATGAAATGCAGAGATCTACAGCTGAGGTGGGACAGTCTGTCCATAGGACAACAAACAGTCATAAACTGCACAAATCTGACCTTTATGGAAGAGTGGCAAGAAGAAAGCCATTTGTCTAAGATATCCATTAAAATTATCATTTAAAGTTTGCAACAAGCCACCTGGGAGACACACCAATCATGTGGAAGAAGGTGCTCTGGTCAGATGAAACAAAAATCTAACTTTTTGGCAACAATGCCAAACGATATGTTTGGCGTAAAGGCATCACAGCTCATCACCCTGAACACACCATCCGAACTGTCAGACCTGGTGGTGGCAGTATTATGGTTTGGGCCTGCTGTTCTTCAGCAGAGACAGGGAAGATGGTTAAAATTGATGGGAAGATGGATGGTGCCAAATACAGGACCATTCTTAAAGAAAACCTGTTGGAGTCTACAAAAGACCTGAGACTGGGATGGAGATTTGTCTTCCAACAAGACAATGATCCCAAACAGAAAGCAAAATCTACAATGGAATGGTTCACAAATAAACGTATCCAGGTGTTAGATTTTCCAAGTCAAAGCCCAGACCTCAATCCAATGGAGAATGTTTGGAAAGAGCTGAAAACTGCTGTTCACAAATGATCTCCATCAAACCTCACTTAGCTCGAGCTGTTTGCCACGGAAGAATGGGAAGAATCTCTCGATGTACAAAACTGATGGAGACATACCCCAAGCGACTTGCAGCTGTAATAGCAGCAAAAGGTGGTGCAACAAAGTATTAAGTTAAAGGGGCTGAATAATATTGCACACCCCACTTTCAGTTTGTGAATTTCCACAAAAATTTAAAATAACCAATACATTTTGTTCAACTTCACAATTGTGTTCCACTTGTTGTTGATTCTTCACCAAAAATGTACATTTGGTATCTTTATGTTTGAAGCATGATATGTGGGAAGAGGTTAAAAAGTTCCAAGGGTCCGAATGCTTTCACAAGGCACTGTATATATATATATATATATATATATATATATATATATTGTATATATATATACTGTATATATATATATATATATATATATTTATATACATATATATACCGGTCCACCGCTCCTCTGACCTCTCACCACCTCCTCCCCTCATTAAACACATGCCCTTTGCTCATCATACAGTACCACTATCCTAGCCAAAGTCCTAACAAAAGCATTAGTATAAACGTCATCAATTTCTGATCTTTGTACCATTTTTGCTGATTTTGAGGAAAATGCTCCGGAATCCGAATGTGTAACGTTCATGCCGAATTTGACATTGGTGAATGTTTTAATAACAAGCTCGCTCATCTCTAGTCTTGATGAGTTGAACCTTAGTTTTTCTGCTTTGAATGAGCAGTATCACTTTAAATCATTGAAGGGGTGGTGCAATAACCATGAAACTGCAGTTCTCAGATTTTTTTTACCATGTTTATTTTATGGTATAATAATGGCATATTTTTGCAGATCAGACTTTTTTGTTGTGGAGATAAGAAATATGCCTATTTGATTAATTTTTAGTTACTTTTTTGGATAGGGAAAAGACGAGTGATTTGATTCTTTTAGGTTTCTCTCTGCTTAGAAATAGAAATAGAAACAGATACTCCTCCATCTTGCAATTGCATGAAGGAGGCATCTTATTAGCTCCAAACTTATTCTGAAGCAGGACAACTATTTCAATTTCAAATATACAGCTAATCTCCTTAGGAGCAATCCCCTGTGCAGAGGCGAAGCTAGGGTTTCAGCTTAGGAAGGGGGGGGGGGTGCGAAAAATCTGAGTGGGGTCCTAATCAGGCACACCCTAATTGTGAGTGTAGGGGAACATCGCTAGGTGACCGAGCTGTGATTGAAAATAAATCTATATGCAAAAACGAATACTGATTACTATATGGGGACCATATAGTGGTGGTTACCAGTCCTACAGACCATATAAGAGTTGTAGATGGTGACTTATAGCTGATGTTCTTTCTTATGGAGTAGTTCACTTTTCCCGTCTTTTCCATCTGGCCCAGACCAACATGACAACTTCTCCAGCCAGGACTCGTCTGCATTGGTTACAATGACACATCTGACTTCTCACATTTCCAGCACCATCCATATCTATCAGCAACCTGCACAAATTACTCATTCTGCTTATACCTCAATACTGAGCCACTGCTGCCATATTTGTCCTACAGGACCTGCTGTGTGGTACAATATTGGCTCCTCTTACCACTCCACATTATAATAACACCATTGTGCCCCTTAATAGAAATAAAGACTCATTTGTGCTCTCTAGATAATTAAATTCCCCCGTAGAAAATATTAATGCCCGTGCTATTGCCATCCACATTTTGTCCCTAAAAAGTAATAATACCCCATATGCAACTTTGATGATCACAATACTCTGAGTGCCCCTATAACAATAATTAATAATGTCCCCTAAGTTCATCCTATGTACAGCTCCACTATACACAGTGGACCCACAGATTGCCTATACTCAGTATAATGCCCCCACAGCCCCCATACACAGTATGATGATCCCACAACTTCTCTATACACCATATGATGTCCCAATTGCTCCCTTATTCACAGCATGAGGAGTCCACAGCTTCTCTCTACACAGTATGATGAGCCCACTGCTCCCCTATACACAGTATGATGCCAAAAGAGCTCCACTATAGAAAGTATAATGTCCCCCAGAGCCCCCCTATATACAATATAATGGTCCAACAGCTCCCCTATGCACAGAATAATTCCTTCACAGCTCCCCTATGCACAGTATGGTGGGTCCACAGCTTCCGTACATACAGTATGATGTCCCCCACAGTTCCCCTGTACACAGTATAATGGGCCAGCCACTTCCTTATATACAGTATAAAGCCCCCACAGCGCTCCTATACACAGTATGGTGGGCACACAGCTCCCTTGTACACAGTATGACGGGCCGACAACTCCCGCTATAATAGTTAATAGCGTTCTGACACCGTGCAGCGCCCGCACTGCCAGGAGGAAATTAAGTTTATTCCTGTCATAGGGGCTACGTCAGCACATTTTCAGTCACTGATCGGTGCATAGAGAGCAGTAGCTGTAACTGTGCCCCTGACTCTGACGGACTGCCGTCTCAGCATCAACTACCACCCGGTAGCTATACTACTGGTGCCCCTTTAATTAAAATTATAATTTTTATTAAAGAATGACATAAAAAAGATATATTTAAAACCGTAAGACAAATGCCACAGGTACAAGAAAAATTTGGTTGGGTATATCAGGGGTATAAGTAATCCTCACAAAACAGAACAAATTATATAAGAATAAATCATGTGCTACATGTTTTATCCCATTATGCAAACACAGAAAAAATTGCTCCAATATTTATAATACAGTAAAAAGGACTAATCCTTAACATATTGGGAAGCCAATGATGAAAGAGCCACAGTACAAGGCATCATAACACAAATAAGCCCCTATTCTTATAGGCAAAATTGCGGTAGGGAGGTAGGGTATGTGAAGGTGTATAGTATATAAGGCAAAATGAAAGGGCTCACTGTGCTAAGCCCAGTTTGTGATAGCAAGATAAGATATTCAAGTATATCAAATGTGGTAACGTAATGGAAGTAGCTACAGTATATAGTGAACAAGAGGTAAAGTTACCTGATGATAAAAGAACCCATGAGACCCACCACACCCAGATGTGCATTTCACTTGGAAATGCTTCACCACCCCTGGACTTTCCATCATTGGAAAGTTGAAAGTGTGATGGGAACCCTACTGGGCGCTATCAACTCATGGGCCCAGGGCCGGCGTCAGCACCCGGCACAGCGGGCAAATGCCGGGGCCCTGGGGAGAGAGGGGGGCCCACTCACGCTGTCATAGATACAGCTGGGAGAGCAGAGCAGGAGATAACATGCTCTCTCCGCCTACAAAGTCACTGCTGGCTGCGTTCTCTTAACCCCTATGTGCCAGCTCTGACACAAGCATCTTATCACTCAGTGAGTGCAGCCAGGCAGGCACACATAGGGGTTAAGAGAAGGCAGCCAGCATGACATTGTTTGTGGGGGGAGAGAGCACATTCTCTGCTCTGATCTCCGCCCCTGGCTGGCTGCTGTGCTGCTGAAGTTATGAGGCAGATTCAGGAGGAGCTCCTAGTCCTACCAGTGCATGAGTGAGTGGCGCTGCTATATACTATGTGGGCTGCTATATGCTGCGTGGGCTGCTATATACTACATGGGCTGCTATATACTACATGGGCTGCTATATACTACATGGGCAGTGTTATATACTACATGGCTGTGTTTATATGCGATCATGAATCGGGGTATGTGTTAAAGGGGGGGCCCACTGAGACTCTTTCGCCCGGGGCCCTCAAAAACCTGGAGCCGGCCCTGCATGGGCCCCATAGCGAGCGTCTAATCTGCCATAATTAGCGGTACACCATTGCTCCTGTATAGTGTTGAGCGATACCGTCCGATATTTGAAAGTATCGGTATCGGATGGTATTGGCCGATATCCGAAAAATATCGGATATCGCCGATACCGATATCCGATACCAATACCAGTCAATGGGACACAAATATCGGAAGGTATCCTCTATGGTTCCCAGGGTCTGAAGGAGAGGAAACTGTCCTTCAGGCCCTGGGATCCATATTCATATGTAAAATAAAGAATAAAAATAAAAAATATTGATATACTTACCCTCAGACGCGCCCTGGTTGTCATCGCTGCAACCGCCATGCTTCCCTTTCTAAGAATGAGCGCGTTAAGGACCTTCGATGACGTCGCGGCTTGTGATTGGTCGCTGAGCGGTCATATGACCGCTCACGCGACCAATCACAAGCCGCGACGTCATCGAAGGTCCTTAACGCACACATTCTTAGGAACGGAAGCATGGCGGTTGCAGCGGTGACAACCAGGGCGCGTCCAAGGGTAAGTATATCAATATTTTTTATTTTTATTCTTTATTTTACACATGAATCTTAATCCCGATACCGATTCCCGATATCACAAAAATATCGGAACTCGGTATCGGAATTCCAATACCGCAAATATCGGCCGATATCCGATACTTGCGGTATCGGAATGCTCAACACTACTCCTGTATAAATGTGTCCTGGTCTGACCGAATTAGTGCTGAAAGAAGACTACCTCTCTAGACCTGTAACCATAGACTATAAAATTTAATTTTAAAATATTAAAGAAAATTTTGATTTTGTTATGAATTGAATGTAATGCCAAATGATTGCATGAGTATGTGAAGCTTTGAAGAGTTGTAAGTGAAACATGGTTTGACGTGTTTATTGTATTTCTGTGAAGCTTCACAATAAATTTTAAAAATAATGTAATTTAATGTGTGTAATACTCAATCTTTGTTGGAGAAAAGTTGCAAAAATATCAACTTACAAGGCTTTAGGTTTTATTAGAAGAAGGGCACTCTCTGAGCTAAGCCTTACAATTGAGTCAAACGATGTAGAGGCCACCAGATGGCCACCATATGTTTAGTAATAGCATAATTTTAGTGTGTAGTTTTTCATGTTTTTTTTTCAGTTCACTTCTCCCACAACTTCTGTAACAGGTTGGATAGTGGAACCCCTTAGTGACGGAGCCAAATTTCTGAAATCTGACCAGTGTCACTTTATGAGGCAATTACTCTGCAATGCTTCAACAAATCCCAGTGATTTTGAGACTGTTTTTTCGTGACACATTATACTTTATGATAACGGTAAATTTAGGTCAATATGTTTTGTGTTTATTTATAAAAAATATCAAAAATGTGAGAAAAATGTTAAAAAATTAGCAATTTTCAAAGTTTGAATAATTATCCCTTTAATCCAGATGGTCATACCACAGCAAAACATTAATAAATAACATTTCCCTCATGTCGGCTTTACATCAGCACCATTTGTAAAATGTTCTTTTATTTTGTTAGCATTTTAGGAGGTTTAAAAATGTAGCAGCAATTTTTCATTTTTTCAAGGAAAATTTACAACATTTATTTTTTTAGGGAACTATCCATGTTGGAAGCGTCTTTAGGGGTCCTATATATTGGGAAACCCCCAAACATGATACCATTTTAGAAACAGCACCCCCTGACATATTGAAAACTGCTCTTAGGTAGCTTATTAACCCTTCAGGTGCTTTACAGGAATTAATGCAAAGTGGTTTGACAGAAATTAAAATGTGTATTTTTACCACCTAAATGTCGGTAACTTCTGAACAGGTTACAACAGCCGTCAGACTCTAAGGCCGCTATTTGGTCGTGAATTACCATCGCAAACATCAGGACCACACAATCATGATCTGAGGGCACCAATTGGGATAAAGAGGAAGCCCCCACACTCTATTAACCATTTATAATGATGTAGTCACTATTGACAGCATCATCTAAAGGGTTAAACAGATATGGACGGTGCCAACATTGATCGTGGCTAATACAGCAAGTTGTCAGCTATAGTGTACAGCTGACAGCTGCTGGATTGTCTCCTGTATATTCTCTTATATATCAGGTCAGTTAAAAGATGTATTGGCTTAATAGTTAAACAGACCAGATTATGGGAACAGTTAAGGGAGCACTAGAAAGTTAGTTTCTGGTTTTAGTCAGTATTAGTAAGCGTTTTTGGACGATTGGCATTTGCCAATGAACACCAGGATTGGCAAATTCGCCACTGGCACCCTCTGCTCTTCACAGATGAAAGCAGGTTCACACTAAGCACATGTGACAGATGTGACAGAGTCTAGAGACGCTGTGGAGAATGATCTGCTGCCTGCAACATCCTTTTAGCATGACCGGTTTGGCAGTGGGTCAGTAATGATGTGGGGTGGCATTTCTTTGGAGGGCCGCACAGCCCTCCATGTGCTTGCCAGCGGTAGCCTGACTGCCATTAGGTAACGAGATGTGATCCTCCGACCATTTGTGAGATCGTATGCTGGTGCGGTTGGCCCTTGGTTCCTCCTAATTCAGGACAATGCCAGACCTCATGTGGCTGGAGTGTGTCAGCAATTCCTGCAAGATGAAGGCATTGAAGCTATGGACTGGCCCACCCGTTCCCCAGACCTGAATTCGATTAAACACATCTGGGACATCATGTCTCACACATCCACGAACGTCACGTTGCACCACAGACTGTCCAGGAGTTGGTGGATGCTTTAGTCCAGGTCTGGGAGGAGATCCCTCAGGAGACTGTCCGCAGCCTCATTAGGAGAATGCCCAGGCATTGTAGGGAGGTCATACATGCACATGGAGGCAACACACACACAACTGAACATCATTTCCTTGTCGTGAGGCATTTCCACAATTTTGAGTATCATTCCAAATCCAGACCTCCATGGGATATTAATTTTGATTTACATTGATCATTTTTATGTTTTATTGTTCTCAACACATTCCACTATGTAATGAATAAAGATTTGCAACTGAAATATTTCATTCAGTGATATCTAGGATGTGGTATTTTAGTGTTCCCCTTATTTTTTTGAGCAGTATATATATATATATATATACATATATATATATATATACACATATACATATATCACTCCAACGACCATCTTAGTTTCTCCATTATTTTTGCTATATATCTCAATAAGACAAACACCTTTGGGTTTAAAACTGTGTCTGTATAGGGGCAGCTATAATTGCCAGCTTGTTATGCAGTCAATGATATTGTATCCTAAGAGGCCATGTTAAAAAGGTTGTTTTCTTGAAACTGGCTCAAATGTTAAATGAAGCATTTATTGAACAATATTATTATTAGTTTTGAAGGACAATATTCAAAACATTCATCCCATGGAGCATTGAAAACTGCATGTCAGAATGGTCTATTGCATTAAAATCGTATAGCGAGAAAAGTTCTGTTTATCGATGAAACGTGTGGGCTGTGACGTTCAATAGTTGAATTGCCTGAGGCTTTTCATGCTCAGCATAGAATCTGTGAGGAAAAGTATATGAACTGTGTAAATGATAAAGGTGTACTGCACATTATATGTTTTGCTGGGAACAAATTACTAGAATTATCATTGTTACTTTGGAAGTATTATTCTTAATGAAAGTTTTTATACAAGATCATAGGACAATAGCGCTTGACTGAGCAGATAAGGAATCTATATTCAATAAAAGGGTTGTTTGATATCAAGACAGCAAATATTACTATGCATGGGGTAATTTGAAAATGCTCTCAGTAAAAAAGGATTAAATTAATGTGGTTTTCCAATATGTTTAGAAATCTGCCATTGGTCACTAAAATGGCTAGAAAAATGAAATAATGTACAGCACCCATGAAAAGTTTGAATGCACCTGTTCATACAGTGCTTTTCCTTGCTCTCATTGGAATGTGCACATTGTAGATTCAGACTGAAGGCGTCAAAACCACGAGCACACATGGAAGCAAGGCGTAAAGAAGCACATTTTAAGCAATCCACAATATGTGTTTAACCTTAGATTTCGCAAAGTACTCCATTTCACTCTAACAACGTTACACACTGATGGCATTCTCTCAAGCAGCTTAATTAGGTGGTTATCTGGAATGAGTTCCCATAAATGCTGAACACAATTTGTCTGCTTTGCCCTCACTCTATGGTCCAACTAATCTTAAATTAAACCAATTAAGTTGAGGTTGCGTGATTGCGTAGGATATGTCAACTGATCCAGCACTTGTCAAGGCTATGTCAACTGATCCAGCTGTATTCCAGGTGCAAAAATTAAAGATGTGTCTGACAGGATATCAGGACTCTTCAGACCTACAGATGACTACCCATTCATGCTAATACATGTGGTGACAAATGATTCCGCAATAAAAAACATGGAAACCATCTCCAGAGACTTAGAAAATTTAGGTAAGAAAGTGAAAGAACTGGGAGTGCAGGTGGTCTTCTCTTCCATTCTTCCAGTGGATGACGATGGAACAAGGAGGTGGAATAAGATTCTGCAGGTGAACAACTGGCTATGTCGATGGTGCCATCAGCAAGGATTTGGATTTCTGGATCACGGAGTGAATTACCTATACGATGGACTACATGCTAGAGATGGGGTGCACCTTACGAAGACTGGAAAACATGTATTTGGAAGTTGCCTTGCTACACTCATCAGGAGAGCTTTAAACTAGAACAATGTGGGAAAGGAAGCAAAAGGCCAAAAGAAGCCATACACCTGACAAATACTATTGAGAACTCTGCTATTAGAAATGGAAGGGAAGAGCAAAGACAAAAAATCTAAATAAGAAAAATATTGGAGAAAGATAAACCAATCACAATCTAAAATGTTTCTATTTGAATGCACAAAGCATGGGCAACAAACAAGGAAAATTGGAACTACTAACACGGGAAAAGAAATATGATGTCATTGGAATCATTGAAACTTGGTGGGACAATACACATTATTGGAATACAAGGCTAGAAGGATACAACTTATTTGCAAGAAACAGACTTGATAAACTAGGAGGCGGTGTCTCATTGTATGTTAAAAAAGCATATATCTGCACAGAGATTGAAGCTTCAGAGACTGGGAGTTCTGTGGAAACTGTTTGGGTAAGAATACAAGGAGAGAACAACGGAAAGGACACCATTGTAGGAATTTACTACAGGCCGCCTGTGCAAGCTGAAGATATGGATGAACTCTTTATGCATCAAATGACCAAGTTCTCCAAAAAATATGACATAGTTCTCATGGGAGATTTCAACTATCCAGACATTTTTTGGGAATCTCTCTCTGGCAAAAATAACAGGTCAAACAAATTCTTATCCTCTCTTGCTGACAATTTTATCTTCCAAAAGGTAAGAGAGAAAACAAAGGGATCTGCTACCTTGGATCTAATCCTTATAAACAGGGAGGAAATGAGGAGGTAAGAGTGGCTGGGACCCTAGGAGGTAGCGATCATGCTATTTTAGAAATTTGGATAACTAGAGGAGGAAGACCTGTGAAGACTAAGACATCTATGTTAGATTTCAGAAAGGCAGATTTTAAGGGACTCAAAAAAAGAATTGGAGGGATCAAATGGCTGGATATCCTTAAGGACAAAAATGTCCAGGAAGGATGGGAAATCTTGAAAAATGAGATTCTCAAAGCACAATCGTTAACAATTCCGAAAAGAGGGAAGAATAGGAAGCATTTAAGGAAAGCAGGATGGATGAATACAGAACTTAAACACATGCTAAAAAGGAACAAAGAAATGTTTATCAAATGGAAAGAGTTAGGCATATCTAAAGAAGAATATAATGCTGTCTGCAGAACCTGCGGGGCACAAATCAGATTAGTTAAATCTGACAATGAAATAAGGCTTGCAAGAGACGTCAAAAGCAATAAAAAAGGATTTGGGGGATATGTCAAAAGTAAAAGAAAAGTCAAAGATGCTATAGGATTTTTACATGATGAAAATGATGAAATGGTAAGAAAGGATGTTGAGAAGGCCGAACTTTTAAATTCCTATTTTACATCTGTTTTCGCTCAGAAAGAAAATCTAACATCAACTGATTTTCACTGTTCTATTAAGGGAATAGAATAATCCAGGATATCTATAAACAGTGATAGTGAGGAAACACTTAGCTAACATAAATGAATTCAAATCTCCTGGTCCAGATGAATTACACCCCAGAGTACCGAAGGAGATAGCAGAAGAAATTTTTGAACCACTCTCATAGCTTTGAAAATTCTTGGAGAACAGGAGAAGTCCCAGAAGACTGGAGAAGAGCAAATGTTGTTCCTATTTTCAAAAAAGGGGAAGAAGGTGGACCCAGGGAACTATAGGCCTGTGAGTCTGACATCTATTCCAGGAAAGATCTTTGAACAAATTATTAAACAACATGTATGTAAGTAACCAATAGGTAGGTCATGTCAGTCTAAATTAATTTCCTTCTATGACAAAATCACTTATTGGTTGGATCAGGGAAATGCTGTAGATATAGTATATCATGACTTCAGCAAAACATTTGACAAAGTATCTCACCCCATCCTTATTGAAAAAATGGCTAAGAATGGAATGGACAAGGCAACTGTTAGGTGGATTCATAACTGATTAAGTGATTGAGCACAAAGAGTGGTCGTAAATGACTGCACATCCAGTTGGAAGAACGTCTCAAGTGGGGTACCTCAGGGCTCTGTCCTGGGCCCTGTACTGTTCAACATCTTTATCAATGATTTAGATGAAGGAATTGAGGGTAAACTGTTGTGAATTCTGCTCTTGGGCTCCCTCCGGTGGTTATGAGTGGTAGTGCTGCTGTCTGTGGATCGCAGCATTTATCAGGTGTGTTCAATTTGGACTCAGCTATTTAGTCCTGCTTGATCCTTTAGTCAGTGCCAGTTGTCCATTGTTTTTGGAGGATTCACATCCCTTCTGGTCTCTCCTGTTTGCTGTGCTTTTCTTCAAAGATAAGTCCTGGCTTTGTTTTTGCTGTCCACCTGCTGTGGACCTTATAGTTCTGTGCATTTTCATGTTTTTGTCTTGTCCAGCTTAGTCTGTGAAGGATTTTTTGCAGCCTAGCTGTGTCTCTGGAGATACAGATATACCCTCCATGTCTTTAGACAGATGTGGTGATTTGTATTTTCTGTGGTGGATATTTTCTAGTGTTTTAATACTGACCGCATAGTACTCTGTTCTATTCTTTCTTTTTAGCTAGTATGGCCTCCTATGCTAAATCCTGATTTCATGTCTGCGTATGTTATTTCCCTCTCCTCTCACAGTCAATATTTGTGGGGGGCTGTCTATCCTTTGGGGATTTTCTCTGAGGCAAGATAGGTTTCCTGTTTCTGCCTTTAGGGGTAGTTAGTTCTTAGGCTGTGTCGAGGGGTCTAGGGAGTGTTAGGTACCCCCCACAGCTACTTCTAGTTGCGCTGCTAAGTTCAGGGTTTGCGGTCAGTACAGGTGCCACCTTCTCCAGAGTATGTCTCATGCTGCTCCAAGGCCACCAGATCATAACATTAAATTGATTAAATTTGCTGATGGCACAAAGCTAGGAGGGATAGCTAATACTAGAGAACAGAGAGAGGATTCAAAAAGATATAAATAAACTGGACAGTGCGCAGCAACTAACAGAATGATTTTTAGCAGGGAAAAATGCAAAGTGCTTAATCTGGGCAATAAAGATGAAAAAACATGTACAGAATGGGAGGAATAGGGCTAAGCAACAGCACATGGGAAAAAGACTTGGGTATAGGGTTGAGCGAAACGGGTCGTTCATTTTCAAAAGTCGCCGACTTTTGGCAAAGTCGGGTTTCATGAAACCCGATCCGACTCCTGTGTGGGGTCGGCCATGCGGTACGCGACTTTCGCGCCAAAGTCGCGTTTCAATGACGCGAAAAGCGCCATTTCTCAGCCAATGAAGGTGAACGCAGAGTGTGGGCAGCGTGATGACATAGGTCCTGGTCCCCACCATCTTAGAGAAGGGCATTGCAGTGATTGGCTTGCTGTCTGCGGCGTCACAGGGGCTGTAAAGGGGCGTTCCCGCCGACCGCCATCTTACTGCTGCTGATCTGAGCTTAGGGAGAGGTTGCTGCCGCTTCGTCAGAAGCAGGGATAGTGTTAGGCAGGGTCCATTAACCACCAAACCGCTTGTGCTGTAGCGATTTCCACTGTCCAACACCATCTTCGGTGTGCAGGGACAGTGGAAGCTACATTTTTTTTTTTTCCCCTCAGCGCTGTAGCTCATTGGGCTGCCCTAGAAGGCTCCCTGCTAGCTGCATTGCTGTGTGTACGCCGCTGTGCAAACCAACTGCTTTTTTTAAAGCACAAATCCTGTTGTTCTGCACAGCTATCTTGTTTGTTTGTCCACACTTTTTATTTAATTTGTGCATCAGTCCACTCCTTATTGCTGCCTGCCATACCTGGCTGAGATTACTGCAGGGAGATAGTAATTGTAGGACAGTCCCTGTTTTTTTTTTTTTTTTTTTGTGGGAGATTAAGATTGGCATTTCTGCTAGAGTGCCATCCCTGTGTGTGCCATCTCTCACTCAGTGGGCCATAGAAAGGCTATTTATTTTTTTGCTTGATTTGGGTTCTAAAATCTACCTGAAAAAATCACTACATCAATCAGTGGGAGAAAAATATTGGCCTCAGGGCTTGTGTGCCACTCCTGACTCCTGTGTGTGCCATCTCTCACTCAGTGGGCCATAGAAAGCCTATTGATTTTTTTGCTTGATTTGGGTTCTAAAATCTACCTGAAAAAATCACTACATCAATCAGTGGGAGATAAATATTGGCCTCAGGGCTTGTGTGCCACTCCTGACTCCTGTGTCTGCCATCTCTCACTCAGTGGGCCATAGAAAGCCTATTGATTTTTTTGCTTGATTTGGGTTCTAATATCTACCTGAAAAAATCACTACATCAATCAGTGGGAGATAAATATTGGCCTCTGGGCTTGTGTGCCACTCCTGACTCCTGTGTGTGCCATCTCTCACTCAGTGGGGCATAGAAAGCCTTTATTTATTTTTTTTATTTGGTTTCTAAATTGTCCTTGAAAAAATCATATTATTTTATTTGGTTTCTAAATTCTTCCTGAAAAAATCATTTTATTTTAATTTGTTTCTAAAGTCTCCTTAAAAAAATAAATAAATAGGTGGGAGATTAAAATTGCCCTTTCTGCTTGTGTGCCAGTCTTGACTCCTGCGTGTGCCATCTCTCTCTCTCTCTCTCAAATTGTGGGCCATAGAAAGCCTATTTTTTTTTTGCTTGATTTGGGTTCCAAAATCTACCTGAAAAAATCACTACATCAATCAGTGGGAGAAAAATATTGGCCTCTGGGCTTGTGTGCCACTCCTGACTTCTGTGTGTGCCATCTCTCACTCAGTGGGCCATAGAAAGCCTATTTATTTTTTTGCTTGATTTGGGTTCTAAAATCTACCTGAAAAAATCACTACATCAATCAGTGGGAGATAAATATTGGCCTCTGGGCTTGTGTGCCACTCCTGACTCCTGTGTGTGCCATCTCTCACTCAGTGGGCCATAGAAAGCCTATTTATTTTTTTGCTTGATTTGGGTTCTAAAATCTACCTGAAAAAATCACTACATCAATCAGTGGGAGATAGATATTGGCCTCAGGGCTTGTGTGCCACTCCTGACTCCTGTGTGTGCCATCTCTCACTCAGTGGGCCATAGAAAGCCTATTTATTTTTTTGCTTGATTTGGGTTGTAAAATCTACCTGAAAAAATCACTACATCAATCAGTGGGAGAAAAATATTGGCCTCTGGGCTTGTGTGCCACTCCTGACTCCTGTGTGTGCCATCTCTCACTCAGTGGGGCATAGAAAGCCTTTATTTATTTTTTTTATTTGGTTTCTAAATTGTCCTTGAAAAAATCATATTATTTTATTTGGTTTCTAAATTCTTCCTGAAAAAATCATTTTATTTTAATTTGTTTCTAAAGTCTCCTTAAAAAAAAAAAAAATAGGTGGAAGATTAATATTGCCCTTTCTGCTTGTGTGCCAGTCTTGACTCCTGGGTGTGCCATCTCTCTCTCTCTCTCTCTCAAATTGTGGGCCATAGAAAGCCTATTTTTTTTTTGCTTGATTTGGGTTCCAAAATCTACCTGAAAAAATCACTACATCAATCAGTGGGAGAAAAATATTGGCCTCTGGGCTTGTGTGCCACTCCTGACTTCTGTGTGTGCCATCTCTCACTCAGTGGGCCATAGAAAGCCTATTTATTTTTTTGCTTGATTTGGGTTCTAAAATCTACCTGAAAAAATCACTACATCAATCAGTGGGAGAAAAATATTGGCCTCTGGGCTTGTGTGCCACTCCTGACTTCTGTGTGTGCCATCTCTCACTCAGTGGGCCATAGAAAGCCTATTGATTTTTTTGCTTGATTTGGGTTCTAAAATCTACCTGAAAAAATCACTACATCAATCAGTGGGAGATAAATATTGGCCTCAGGGCTTGTGTGCCACTCCTGACTCCTGTGTCTGCCATCTCTCACTCAGTGGGCCATAGAAAGCCTATTGATTTTTTTGCTTGATTTGGGTTCTAATATCTACCTGAAAAAATCACTACATCAATCAGTGGGAGATAAATATTGGCCTCTGGGCTTGTGTGCCACTCCTGACTCCTGTGTGTGCCATCTCTCACTCAGTGGGGCATAGAAAGCCTTTATTTATTTTTTTTATTTGGTTTCTAAATTGTCCTTGAAAAAATCATATTATTTTATTTGGTTTCTAAATTCTTCCTGAAAAAATCATTTTATTTTAATTTGTTTCTAAAGTCTCCTTAAAAAAATAAATAAATAGGTGGGAGATTAAAATTGCCCTTTCTGCTTGTGTGCCAGTCTTGACTCCTGGGTGTGCCATCTCTCTCTCTCTCTCTCAAATTGTGGGCCATAGAAAGCCTATTTTTTTTTTGCTTGATTTGGGTTCCAAAATCTACCTGAAAAAATCACTACATCAATCAGTGGGAGAAAAATATTGGCCTCTGGGCTTGTGTGCCACTCCTGACTTCTGTGTGTGCCATCTCTCACTCAGTGGGCCATAGAAAGCCTATTTATTTTTTTGCTTGATTTGGGTTCTAAAATCTACCTGAAAAAATCACTACATCAATCAGTGGGAGATAAATATTGGCCTCTGGGCTTGTGTGCCACTCCTGACTCCTGTGTGTGCCATCTCTCACTCAGTGGGCCATAGAAAGCCTATTTATTTTTTTGCTTGATTTGGGTTCTAAAATCTACCTGAAAAAATCACTACATCAATCAGTGGGAGATAGATATTGGCCTCAGGGCTTGTGTGCCACTCCTGACTCCTGTGTGTGCCATCTCTCACTCAGTGGGCCATAGAAAGCCTATTTATTTTTTTGCTTGATTTGGGTTGTAAAATCTACCTGAAAAAATCACTACATCAATCAGTGGGAGAAAAATATTGGCCTCTGGGCTTGTGTGCCACTCCTGACTCCTGTGTGTGCCATCTCTCACTCAGTGGGGCATAGAAAGCCTTTATTTATTTTTTTTATTTGGTTTCTAAATTGTCCTTGAAAAAATCATATTATTTTATTTGGTTTCTAAATTCTTCCTGAAAAAATCATTTTATTTTAATTTGTTTCTAAAGTCTCCTTAAAAAAAAAAAAATAGGTGGAAGATTAATATTGCCCTTTCTGCTTGTGTGCCAGTCTTGACTCCTGGGTGTGCCATCTCTCTCTCTCTCTCTCTCAAATTGTGGGCCATAGAAAGCCTATTTTTTTTTTTGCTTGATTTGGGTTCCAAAATCTACCTGAAAAAATCACTACATCAATCAGTGGGAGAAAAATATTGGCCTCTGGGCTTGTGTGCCACTCCTGACTTCTGTGTGTGCCATCTCTCACTCAGTGGGCCATAGAAAGCCTATTTATTTTTTTGCTTGATTTGGGTTCTAAAATCTACCTGAAAAAATCACTACATCAATCAGTGGGAGAAAAATATTGGCCTCAGGGCTTGTGTGCCACTCCTGACTCCTGTGTGTGCCATCTCTCACTCAGTGGGCCATGGAAAGCCTACTTATTTTTTTGCTTGATTTGGGTTCTAAAATCTACCTGAAAAAATCACTACATCAATCAGTGGGAGATAAATATTGGCCTCTGGGCTTGTGTGCCACTCCTGACTCCTGTGTGTGCCATCTCTCACTCAGTGGGCCATAGAAAGCCTATTTATTTTTTTGCTTGATTTGGGTTCTAAAATCTACCTGAAAAAATCACTACATCAATCAGTGGGAGATAAATATTGGCCTCAAGGCTTGTGTGCCACTCCTGACTCCTGTGTGTGCCATCTCTCACTCAGTGGGCCATAGAAAGCCTATTTATTTTTTTGCTTGATTTGGGTTCTAAAATCTACCTGAAAAAATCACTACATCAATCAGTGGGAGAAAAATATTGGCCTCTGGGCTTGTGTGCCACTCCTGACTCCTGTGTGTGCCATCTCTCACTCAGTGGGGCATAGAAAGCCTTTTTTTTATTTTTTTTTTTTATTTGGTTTCTAAATTGTCCTTGAAAAAATCATTTTATTTTATTTGGTTTCTAAATTCTTCCTGAAAAAAATCATTTTATTTTAATTTGTTTCTAAAGTCTCCCTGAAAAAAAAAAAATAGGTGGGAGATTAATATTGCCCTTTCTGCTTGTGTGCCAGTCTTGACTCCTGGGTGTGCCATATCTCTCTCTCTCTCTCTCAAATTGTGGGCCATAGAAAGCCTATTTTTTTTTTTTGCTTGATTTGGGTTCCAAAATCTACCTGAAAAAATCACTACATCAATCAGTGGGAGAAAAATATTGGCCTCTGGGCTTGTGTGCCACTCCTGACTTCTGTGTGTGCCATCTCTCACTCAGTGGGCCATAGAAAGCCTTTTTTTGTTTTTTTATTTGGTTTCTAAATTGTCCCTGAAAATATCATTTTATTTTATTTGTTTTCTAAATTCTTCCTGAAAAAATCATTTTATTTTAATTTGTTTCTAAAGTCTCCCTGAAAAAAAAAAAAAAAAAAAAGGTGGGAGATTAATATTGCCCTTTCTGCTTGTGTGCCAGTCTTGACTCCTGGGTGTGCCATCTCTCTCTCTCTCTCTCAAATTGTGGGCCATAGAAAGCTTTTTTTTTTTTTTTTTGCTTGATTTGGGTTCCAAAATCTACCTGAAAAAATCACTACATCAATCAGTGGGAGAAAAATATTGGCCTCTGGGCTTGTGTGCCACTCCTGACTTCTGTGTGTGCCATCTCTCACTCAGTGGGCCATAGAAAGCATTTTTTTGTTTTTTTATTTGGTTTCTAAATTCTTCCTGAAAAAATCATTTTTTTTTATTTTGTTTCTAAAGTCTCCCTGAAAAAAATAAATAAAATAAAACAGTGGGAGATTAATATTGACATTTGTGCTTGAGTGACAGTCCTGCGTGTGTGGCATCTCTGTGATTTGGTGCCACAGAAAACAGAGTGTGTAACATTGTGCCTGATTTTCCTTGTGGTCTCACCAACCTGTAAAGGGATATTGAAATCATACTGAAGTTATAGGTCACCGTGTAAGTTGTTTGACAGCAACAAATAAAGTTACTTTGGTTAAGTTTTTAAAACAATGAGGAAGTCTGGTGCAAGAGGTCGTGGCCGTGGGCGTTCATTGTCAGCTGGTAATGATGGTAGTGGTAGTGGAGCATCAGGTGGTCGTGGGAAAAAAAATATTCCACCTAAGTCTGGAGCTGTGGAGCCAGGTTCGTCGTCTGGCTACACAAGGCCTCGAACGCTCTCTTTTCTGGGAGTAGGAAAACCGCTTTTAAAGCCGGAGCAGCAACAGCAAGTTTTGGCTTACCTTGCAGATTCAGCCTCTAGCTCTTTTGCCTCCTCTTCTGAAACTGGTAAATGTAAAAGCAGCGCGTCGCTTGTGGATGTTCACGGTCAGGGACAAGTCGCTTCCTTGTCCTCTTCAGCAAAAACAACAACAAGAGAGAAGGATGCAGCAGGCGACACAACGGGTTACTCCATGGAGCTCTTTACACATACCATCCCTGGCTTAGAAAGTGAAACACTTAACAGGCCATGCCCATTACAAGTAGATTCTGACATGGAGTGCACTGATGCACAGCCACAGCCTGACTACTATGCTGGTCCTTTGACTCAGACCACAACATTGCCCTCTCAGGGTACTGATCCACAATCAGACCCTGATGAGACTATGTTGCCCCGTCACGAACGCTATACCACCGACCGACACGGTGACACAGACGAAGTTGCACACGAGCTAGAAGAGGAGGTAATAGATGACCCAGTTGTTGACCCCGATTGGCAGCCATTGGGGGAACAGGGTGTAGGCAGCAGTAGTTCAGAAGCGGAGGTGGAGGAGGGGCCACAGCAGGCATCAACATCGCAACAGGTTCCATCTGCCGGGCCCGTATCTGGCCCAAAACGCGTGTCAAAGCCAAAACCTGTTGGAGGACAGCGTGGCCATCCGGTTAAAGCTCAGTCTGCAATCCCTGAAAAGGGATCCAATGCTAGGAAGAGTGCAGTGTGGCATTTTTTTAAACAACATCCAATTGATCAGCGCAAAGTCATCTGTCAAAAATGTTCAACTAGCTTAAGCAGAGGTCAGAATCTGAAAAGTCTCAATACAAGTTGCATGCATAGACATTTAACCACCATGCATTTTCAAGCCTGGACTAACTACCAAACGTCCCTTAAGGTTGTAGCACCCTCGGCCAATGAAGCTAGTCAGCAACGCAACATCCCTTCCGTCACTGTAAGGCCACCATTTTCCGCACCACCGGCAGTATCTGTGCAGGTTTCTTTGCCAGCCAAAAGCAGTCAGGGTCAGGGAATCACCAGTTTTGTAGGAGGAAATATTGCATCTAGGGCACCGGTGGAAACAATACCGTCTCCAACCGTCTCTCAGTCTGCCATGTCCACCGGCACACCCGCAAGTTCCACGATCTCCAGCTCTCCAGTCCAGCTCACCCTACATGAGACTCTGGTTAGAAAAAGGAAGTACTTATCCTCACATCCGCGTACACAGGGTTTTAACGCCCACATAGCTAGGCTAATCTCGTTAGAGATGATGCCCTACCGGTTAGTTGAAAGTGAAGCTTTCAAAGCCCTGATGGAGTACGCTGAACCACGCTACGAGCTACCCAGTCGACACTTTTTGCCAGAAAAGCTATCCCAGCCCTGCACCAGCATGTTAAACAGCGCATCGTCCATGCACTCAGGCAATCTGTGAGTACAAAGGTGCACCTGACTACAGATGCATGGACCAGTAGGCATGGCCAGGGACGTTACGTGTCCATCACGGCACACTGGGTGAATGTGGTGGATGCAGGGTCCACAGGGGACATCAATTTCGGGACAGTTGTGCCTAGCCCACGGTCTAGGAAACAGTTGGCTGTAGGCGTTCGCACCCCCTCCTCCTCCTCCTCGTCCTCCTGCAGAAGCGACAGCTCTTCCACAGTCCGCAGTCGGCCAACCACTCCATCGGCAGCTGACACTGTTGCACACCAGTTGTCCCATTATGGGCCAGCTACTGGCAAGCGTCAGCAGGCTGTATTGGCTATGAAGTGTTTGGGCGACAACAGACACACCGCGGAAGTTCTGTCCGAGTTCTTGCAACAAGAAATGCAGTCGTGGCTGGGCACAGTAGATCTTGAGGCAGGCAAGGTAGTGAGTGATAACGGAAGGAATTTCATGGCTGCCATCTCCCTTTCCCAACTGGAACACATTCCTTGCCTGGCTCACACCTTAAACCTGGTGGTGCAGTGCTTATTGAAAACTTATCCTGGGTTCTCCGACCTGCTCCTCAAAGTGCGTGGACTTTGCTCACATATCCGACATTCGCCTGTACACTCCAGCCGTATGCAGACCTATCAGCGGTCTTTGAACCTTCCCCAGCATCGCCTAATCATAGACGTTGCAACAAGGTGGAACTCAACATTGCACATGCTTCAGAGACTGTGCCAACAGAGGCGGGCTGTTATGTTTTTGTGGGAGGATACACATACACGGGCAGGCAGTAGGATGGCAGACATGGAGTTGTCAGGTGTGCAGTGGTCGAAGATACAAGACATGTGTCAAGTCCTTCAGTGTTTTGAGGAATGCACACGGCTGGTTAGTGCAGACAACGCCATAATAAGCATGAGCATCCCCCTAATGTGTCTGCTGATGCAAAGTTTGACGCACATAAAGGATCAGGCGTCTGCACCAGAGGAAGAGGAAAGCCTTGATGACAGTCAGCCATTGTCTGGTCAGGGCAGTGTACAGGACGAGGTAGCGGGCGAAGAGGAGGTGGAGGACGAGGAGGATGATGGGGATGAGTATATTTTTAATAAGGAAGCTTTCCCGGGGGCACTGGAAATTGGTTGCGTGGCAAGGCCGGGTTCTGGTTTTTTGAGGGACACAAGTGACGTAGATTTGCCTGAAACTGCCCCTCAACCAATCACAACCGCAGATTTGACAACTGGAACTTTGACCCACATGGCGGATTATGCCTTACGTATCCTCAAAAGGGACACACGCATTACTAAAATGATGAACGATGATGATTACTGGTTGGCCTGCCTCCTTGATCCTCGCTATAAAGGCAAATTGCAAAATATTATGCCACATGAGAACTTGGAACTAATATTAGCAACCAAACAATCAACTCTTGTTGACCGTTTGCTTCAGGCATTCCCAGCACACAGCGCCCGTGATCGTTCTCACACGAGCTCCAGGGGGCAGCAGACCAGGAGTGTTAGGGGTGCACACATCAGAAGTGGCGTTGGACAGAGGGGTTTTCTGACCAGGTTGTGGAGTGATTTTGGTATGACCGCAGACAGGACAGGTACTGCTGCATCAATTGAAAGTGACAGGAGACAACATTTGTCCAGTATGGTTACTAACTATTTTTCATCCCTTATCGATGTTCTCCCTCAACCGTCATTCCCATTTGATTACTGGGTATCAAAATTAGACACCTGGCCAGAATTGGCAGAATATGCATTGCAGGAGCTTGCTTGCCCGGCAGCTAGTGTCCTATCAGAAAGAGTATTCAGTGCTGCAGGTTCAATATTAACCAAAAAAAGGACTCGTCTGGCTACCCAAAATGTTGATGATCTAACATTCATTAAAATGAACCACAACTGGATTTCGAATTCTTTTGCCCCACCTTGCCCGGCAGACACCTAGCTTTCCTACGAAAAGCTCTTGCCTGTGCTTCTGTGAATTACTTTTCGAATGTCTAATTTGCTGCAGCTGATTGTCCAGCATACAACATGTTTACACCTCCCTAAATGGCCAAACTCCCCACACGGGGCCGTGGTATCGCGACTTGGCGCAAGCACCCGTGAGAGTGCTGTTTGTCTGAAGAGGTGGGTGTGCCCGCTTTTGGTCGACGGCACTGCCACTGGGTCCCTCATAGTACAATAAACTGTCTCTGGCGGTGGTGGTGCGCACCCAACGTCAGACACACTGTTGTAACATGAGGGGCCCTGGGCCTGTACCGCCGTCCACAAGAGAGTTCACCAACCCCCAGGTCAAACATTGCTCTGCCACTTCCACAATTATCTCTCACACTTCCACCAATGTTTAGACTATGCGCTGACATCCTTCTATTCGTGCCACTGACAATACCATTGTGTTGACATGTATAATGGTATTTAACATAGTCAGGGGCAGTGTCCTCTATTTACCCAAGTAAAAACTTTGCGCCAAATTAGTAGGTCAGAAACAACGCAGAGGATCCCACCCCTGTACCTAAAGATTGCACCCTTTAGTGTTTTCGCTGGATTTTAATGTGAGACATTCACATTTATGTATTGTTTTGGACTACTAACTGGCAGACACTCATTACAATCATCCTCCGCTGACCAGGCCACTGCTGGCCGTGTTCACCTGAAACCAATTTAAAATTGCCTACAGCCATCTGTTATTATGTTAGGCCTTTGATGCCTGTCTGCGGTCATTCCTTCCACTAGGCCTCCACTGACCACACCACTGCTGCCCGTGTACCCCTGGAACCAATTTAAAATTGCCTACAGCCATCTGTTATTATGTTAGGCCTTCGATGCCTGTCTGCGGTCACTCCTTCCACTAGGCCTCCACTGACCAGACCACTGCTGCTTGTGTACCCCTGGAACCAATTATAAAGTGCCTACAGCCCAATTTTTTTATGTTAGGCCTTCGAAGCCTGTCTGCGGTCCGTTCTTTCTACTACTACTACACTGACCAGGCCACTGCTGCCCGTGTTCCCCTGGAACCAATTTAAAATTGCCTACAGCCATCTGTTATTATGTTAGGCCTTCGATGCCTGTCTGCGGTCACTTTTTCCACTAGGCCTCCACTGACCAGACCACTGCTGCCCGTGTTCCCCTGGAACCAATTTTAAATTGCCTACAGCCAGCCCAATTTTTTTATGTTAGGCATTCGAAGCCTGTCTGCGGTCCATTCTTTCTACTACTACTACACTGACCAGGCCACTGCTGCCCGTGTTCCCCTGGAACCAATTTAAAATTGCCTACAGCCATCTGTTATTATGTTAGGCCTTCGATGCCTGTCTGCGGTCACTCCTTCCACTAGGCCTCCACTGACCAGACCACTGCTGCCCGTGTACCCCTGGAACCAATTATAAAGTGCCTACAGACCAATTTTTTTATGTTAGGCCTTCGAAGCCTGTCTGCAGTCCTTCCTTCCAATAGTTCTCCACTGACCAGACCAATGCTGGCCGTGTACCCCTGGAACCCAGCTGAAAGTGCATGGAGCCTCCTTTTTTTCTTTGTTTTATATTTAGAAAGCCCAGATGAACTGCGCTGTACCACGGTTCAAGCTACCCAGTCGACATTTATTTTGCGAGAAAAGCCATCCCAGCCCTCCACCGGCATGAAAAAGTCTGCATTGTCATAGCACTCAGGCAATCAAACAGTAGAAAGGTGCACCTGACAAGAGACGCATGGACCAGTAGGCATGTCCACAAAAAATTACGTGTCCATTACGGCGCACTGGGTTAATGTGTTGGATGCATGGTCCACAGGGGACAGCCTACAAAGTCTGTCTGCAGTCCCTAATTCCAATTTTCCTCCGCTGACCACACCACTGCTGCCCGTGGACCCCTGGAACCAATTTTTAATTGCATAGAGCATCCTTTTTTTAATAGTAGGCGTACAAAGTCTGTCTGCGGTCCACTATTGAAATTGTCCTCCACTGCCCAGAGCAATGCTGCCTGTGTACCCCTGTAACTTTTTTAAGCTGCAGTGAGCCACATTTTTGGTTTAAGGCCTACTACCTGTGTCTGTCTGCGCCACTCAATTCAGCTGTGTTCCTTTGAAAAAAGCTGAGCGTCAATAGTCTTGTTTTCAGCCTCTAGGAATTTTAAAACTGCATTGGGGGTACAACTTTGGTAAGGCCTACTAACGGTGTCTGCCGCCCCAAGGTGTGCCCCAGGTTTCGTCCACATTGCTTCGGTCTTCCGACTCTCGTTTAGTAGTTGTAGAAATCTACACTGCATTAGGCCTACAAATTGGGTATGGGGTGTAGAGAGATGGTGTGTTCCACTCCAAGGTGTTCCCCAGGTTTCCTCTCCATTGCTTCAATCTTAATGCTCTCGTTTAGTAGTTGTTGGAAACTACACTGCATTAGGCCTACAAATTGGGTATGGGGTGAAGAGAGATGGTGTGTTACACTCCAAGGTGTTCCCCAGGTTTCATCCACATTGCTTCGGTCTTCCGACTCTCGTTTAGTAGTTGTAGAAAACTACACTGCATTAGGCCTACAAATTGGGTATGGGGTGTAGAGAGATGGTGTGTTCCACTCCAAGGTGTTCCCCAGGTTTCCTCGCCATTGCTTCAATCTTAATGCTCTCGTTTAGTAGTTGTTGGAAACTACGCTGCATTAGGCCTACAAATTGGGTATGGGGTGTAGAGAGATGGTGTGTTGCACTCCAAGGTGTTCCCCAGGTTTCCTCTCCATTGCTTCGATCTTCAGGCTCTCGTTTAGTAGTTGTTGGAAACTACACTGCATTAGGCCTACAAATTGGGTATGGGGTGTAGAGAGATGGTGTGTTGCACTCCAAGGTGTTCCCCAGGTTTCCTCTCCATTGCTTCGATCTTCAGGCTCTCGTTTAGTAGTTGTTGGGAACTACACTGCATTAGGCCTACAAAATGGGTATGGGGTGTAGAGAGATGGTGTGTTCCACTCCAAGGTGTTCCCCAGGTTTCCTCTCCATTGCTTCGATCTTCATGCTCTCGTTTAGTAGTTGTTGGAAACTACGCTGCATTAGGCCTACAAATTGGGTATGGGGTGTAGAGAGATGGTGTGTTACACTCCAACGTGTCCCCGAGGTTTCGTCCACATTGCTTCGGTCTTCCGACTCTCGTTTAGTAGTTGTAGAAAACTACACTGCATTAGGCCTACAAATTGGGTATGGGGTGTAGAGAGATGGTGTGTTCCACTCCAAAGTGTTCCCCAGGTTTCCACGCCATTGCTTCGATCTTAATGCTCTCGTTTAATAATTGTTGGAAACTACGCTGCATTAGGCCTACAAATTGGGTATGGGGTGTAGAGAGATGGTGTGTTGCACTACAAGGTGTTCACCAGGTTTCCTCTCCATTGCTTCGATCTTCAGGCTCTCGTTTAGTAGTTGTTGGAAACTACGCTGCATTAGGCCTACAAATTGGGTATGGGGTGTAGAGAGATGGTGTGTTACACTCCAAGGTGTTCCCCAGGTTTCCTCTCCATTGCTTCGATCTTCTGGCTCTCGTTTAGTAGTTGTTGGAAACTACGCTGCATTAGGCCTACAAATTGGGTATGGGGTGTAGAGAGATGGTGTGTTACACTCCAAGGTGTTCCCCAGGTTTCCTCTCCATTGCTTCGATCTTCTGGCTCTCGTTTAGTAGTTGTTGGAAACTACACTGCATTAGGCCTACAAATTGTGTATGGGGTGTAGAGACGGTGTGTTCCACTCCAAGGTGTTCTCCCGGTTGCCTTTCCTGAGCTTCTATCTTCAGGCTCTTGTTAAATAGTGGTTAAATGGAACAACTGCATTTGGCGTACTAGTTGGTTTGGGGCCTACTAACAGTGTCTGCCGCTCCTTGCTGTTCTCCTTGTTTCCTGTCCTGAAATTCCATTTTCAGGCTCTCGTTAAGTAGTTGTTAATGTTAGACTGCATTTGGCCTACTAGTTGGGTTGGGGCCTCCTATCGGTGTCTGCCACTCCTTGCTGTTCTCCTCCACTGAACAAAGCTGTGCCGCCTGTTTACTACGGTTGCCAATTTTGAACTGCATTTCGACTACTTACTGATTTGGGCCTACTTCCTGTGTCAGCCTCTCATTCCAGTTGTCCTCCACTGCAATGCCCCCTGGTTAGTCCTGTGTTACCAATTTTGAACTGCATTTAGCCCACTTTATTCTTTGGGCCTATATCTGTGTTTCCTCCTCATCCTGCCCATTGCCCAGCCAGTGATAGATGAGTCTGCTGGTACATTGACCCATAACGCAAAATTCCCCGTGCACGCTACACAGCAAGATTGTGACCCTGCTGAAAGTCAGGTTCCTCTTCCCGCATACCATACCACCTTACACGGGGACAAAGAGGAAGGTGCAGATGAAAGTGCAGGTTCCTTCATCAGGTGAGGGGAGGAATACTAGTTGGCGACGTCACTGGCACAGGGCCTCTCATAGTACGCAAAAGTGTTGCTGCCGGTGGGAGGCGCCCCCGCCGTGCAAACACACCGCTGTACTTTGATGGGCCCTGTGCCAGTGCCAATGCCAACGAGTGGGCCCCCCCTGCTTGCTCAGGATCTCAGCACTTGCAAAGTTGAAATACTTACCTCTCCCTGCTCCACTGCCGTGACGTGTTCCAGATTTCCTGGGCCCACTAATTACTTGAACAAGCCCTACCCCACACAACTTTAGCCAAATGACCCCCAATTTCAAATGCCTTCCAATTATTATAAGGTAAATTACGATTGACAAGCTTCTGTAACAAGAATGGATGTTTTTGCCATTAAAATGGGCAGTGTAGGTGTTTTCCTGGCCTCCACTCACTGCCGACTATGCTCCCCCATTGACTTGCATTGGGTTTCGTGTTTCGGGCGATACCCGACTTTTCGCGATAATCGGCCGATTCCACTCGACTCGACTTCTAAGATAGTCGGGTTTCGCGAAACACGGCTCGACTCTAAAAAGGTCAAGGTCGCTCAACCCTACTTGGGTATACTAATAGATCACAGACTGAACATGAGTCAACAGTGTGATGCAGCAGCAAAAAGGGCAAACACAATTCTGGGATGTATTAATAGAAGCATACAGTCTAGATCATGTGAAGTCATTATTGCCCTTTACTCGTCTTTGGTCAGACCTTATCTGGATTACTGTGTCCAGTTTTGGGCACCACATTTTAAAAAGACATCAACAAACTGGAGCAAGTTCAGAGAAGAGTGACCAGAATGGTGACTGGTCTGCAAACCATGTCCTATGAGTAACGTTTACAGGATTTGGGAATGTTTAGCTTGCAAAAAAGAAGACTGAGAGGAGACTTAATAGCTGGCTACAAATATCTCAAGGGCTGACATATTGTAGAAGGATCATCTTTATTCTCATTTGCACAAGGAAAGACTAGAAGCAATGGGAAGAAACTGAATGTTAGGAGACACAGATTAGATATTAGAAAAAAACTTTTTGACAGTTAGGGTGATCAATGAGTGGAACAGGATGCCACAAGAGGTGGTGAGTTGGAAGTCTTTAAACAGAGGCTAGACAGACATCTGCCTGGGATGATTTAGTGAATCCTGCTGTCACGAAGTGACAGTCCCGGTGTGACACGACCCAACAGGTGGTCGCTTACAAAACGGTGAAACACACACACAAGGGTAAACTGGGGACACTGTAACCACAGTGGGCCCTGCGATATGGAATGGGGAAATGGACACCTCCTGAATTCTCCTAATGATGTGCCCTAATCTTCCTGACGTCCCTATACAGTTTCAACCTGTCGCTGAGCTGGATACCTCAGCTCTCACTCGCCCTGCACCTCTCCCTAAGTAGGGAATTGGCAGGTGAGATCACTGGTCCCACCGCTGCACTAATACAACACTGGGGAAGTTAAACAACAAAGGGACAAAGAAACAATAGCACCACACTTAGCTTTTTCTGCTGCAATGCACCGAACAGCAGAGTAAGGCACCAGATAAGAATTCAGCTGAAGAACAACAGCACTCAGCAATCTCCTTTTCCAGCAAGGTTGGTATCCAAAGGATAGATGGTGGGAGTGGTCACCACCAACATCAGCTGACCCAGCAGCAATGCAATGCAATAACACCAGTGGCCACCGGAGGGGGAAAAACTGCATTAACCCTCCATTAACCAGAAAGGAAAAAAGGTTTTAATCAAAGGAAAACCAGATCTGCCACAGATCCAAACATGGTTCTTGACACCTGCTTTGAGCAGGGTGTTGGACCATATGACCTAGGAGGTCCCTTCCAACTCTAACATTCTATGATTCTATGATTCCTTGATTCTTTCCTCTTTTTCTTGGTCACAAAGCTTTTACATGTATGTGTTTTGTATCATTGCCCTTTTGCAAGGCAAATGATGGTCCCACTAAGCTGAGATGGCATGTCTTTACAGAATGCTGTGGTAACCATGCTGGGTAAGTGTGCCTTGAATTTTGAATAAATCAGCAATAGTTTCATTTGCAAAGCACCCTCACACTATCACACTTTCCCCTACATGCTTAAAGGTGGGCACCTTAGATGCAGAAACCATCTGCTCATCTTTTGTACATCATACTAAGACTAGTGTTGAGCATTCCGATACCGCAAGTATCGGGTATCGGCCGATATTTGCGGTATCGGAATTCCGATACCGAATTCAGATACTTCCCGCGTATCGGATACCGGAATCGGAAGTTCCCAGAATTCAAACTGAACGCAGCAGCCAATGAGGAATGATTGGAAGTGTGGGCACATCCTGTTTAGCATGGTGGGCATGTAAGTACTGGCAAGGCTGTGATTGGCTGCTGAAATGATGTCACTCTGCACTATAAAAAACGCTGCCGCCATTTTGCGCTCACTCTGCTGTGATTTCAGTTAGGGACAGGACGCTGTGTTCTAACTGAGGGCCAGTTGAGCTAGCTAATTGCTTTATTTTCCTTTCCAAAGGCTAATTTAGCAAAACGCTGTGTGTTCTTCACTGTTCACCTTGCTCTTGCCTTGCAGCGCTGTTTTAACAGCGTTCTGCAAGGTCTCTGTGTGTGTGTGTGTGCAGCTCACTCTGCAGTCTGTGTGCAGCCATATACCCGGTTGTATTCAGCTCAGGGGGGGTTCACACTGCCTCACACAGTTGTCCTTTTTTGCTCATAGTGCAGCCTGCTGCACATTTTTTCTCAAATTTCCTATTAGTGTTTTTCCACCCGTCTCCAGCTAAATTGTGGAAAAACACTACATAGGATAACCTAGAGGGGGGGTTTTGGGCCTTGCAGCGCCGTTTACGGCTGTCTGCACGGTCTCCGTGTGAGCCCAGCTCGCCCTGTAGTCTGTGTGCAGCCATAGCCGGTTGGATTCAGCTCAGGGTTCGTTACTGGCTCATACCTTGAGAAAAATTTTCCTTTTTTTCAAATAGTGCAGCCTGTTTAAAAATTTAAAAAAAAATCCCTATTAGTGTTTTTCCACCCGTCTCCAGCTAAATTGTGGAAAAACACTACATAGGATAACCTAGAGGGGGGTTTTTGGGCCTTGCAGCGCCGTTTACGGCTGTCTGCACGGTCTCCGTGTGAGCCCAGCTCGCCCTGTAGTCTGTGTGCAGCCATAGCCGGTTGGATTCAGCTCAGGGTTCGTTACTGGCTCATACCTTGAGAAAAATTTTCCTTTTTTTCAAATAGTGCAGCCTGTTTAAAATTTTAAAAAAAAAATTCCTATTAGTGTCTTTCCACCCGTCTCCAGCTAAATAGTGGAAAAACACTACATAGGATAACCTAGAGGAGGGTTTTTTGGCCTTGCAGCGCTGTTTACGGCTGTCTGCACGGTCTCCGTGTGATTTAAACTAGCTCTGTAGCCCGATCTGCACAAAAAAAAGTAAAGTTCACCAAACACAACTTAACACTTGTGTAGGCCACATTTGAAAAATAATAAAGTTTAGTCCACACTTTACAACATTAGTGTTTCTTACACCTGTTAGGAGGAGCATTTAAGGAATAAGCACACTAAGGCCTTAGTACTTTTCTGCTTATCTTTATCTGTCAACCAAGATGAAGAGGGCAGGGAGTAAGGCACGTGGGCGTGGGCGCGGAGCAGGGAGAGGAGCAGGGAGAGGACGTGGTGATTCTGTGCCTGCTGCGGGCGCCGGTGACTCGTCGTCACTCAGTTTCAGCAGGGAACAGTCCTTCATGCGCAGCTTTGTCGGAGAGCGCCGTGCACCGCTGCTGCGTGAAGACCAAATTGAAGCCGTTGTCGGGTGGATGGCAGCTAACGCCTCGGCATCGACTTCACTTAGTGCCACATCCTCTCAGGCACAGAGCACTGGAGAGCAGCCATCTGTCTCTTCACCACCTGCCAAATTGGCCAGGCAGTCAGAGAGCCCAGGACAGGAGCCGTCTCTACTTCTGTTCTCTGAATCTCTTGGCTTGGAAACAGGGGGCCAGCCAAGCAGCATTGGAGAAATGGAAGAAGAGGCAGTGTGCAGTGATGCCCAACAGCTTTTTCTCTCTGACTCTGAAGAGGCAGGTGGGCCAGTGCCTCGGGTGACCACAGCGCAGTACGCATCTGATGATGAAACTCAGGTGCCGCTTTCTGGTGCGTACTGTGCTGCCGAGACTACCCAGGAGGAGCAGTTGGTGGCAGAGGGTAGTGGAGATGATGAGGTCCTTGACCCATCGTGGCGTGAGGAACAGGAAGGTGGTGGGAGCAGCTCTGAGGAAGAGCTTCCCCTTACGGGTCAAAGAGGGAGAGGGAGGGGGAAGACTGCGGAGGCTGTAGCCTCCACTTTGGCACCCGTTAGGAGCCTGTCTCTTTCCAAAGCCAAAAAGGGCGCTCCCAAGACTTGCAGTGCCTGGTCCTTTTTTGACACAGTTGCAGATGACATTTGTTTTGTCAAATGCAAGCTGTGTCATCAGAAAGTAAAAAGAGGGAAAAATGTCAGCAACCTCAATACCACAAATATGTGGAAACATGTGCGGACCAGGCACGCGGTGGAGTTACAGAAACAGACTGAAGATGTAGGCCAACCAACAGCGGCAGCTACCACCTCTTCAGCTCGTGTTGCCTCTTCCTCCAGCTCACGCACAGCTGGTTTGGCTTCCTCCCAGGATCGCCATGGAAGAACCTCTGGCACTGTTGTCCAGAGACCTTGTGTAATTCCACCCACAGCACCACCTTCTTAGTCATCCTCACACTCCCAGTCTACTCTACAGCCATCGGTAGTACAGGCATGGGAGAAAAGGCGGGCATTCTCGGCCAACCACCCCTGAGCACAGGCTCTGAATGCAGGCATTGCCAAACTGTTGTCCCTGGAAATGCTCTCGTTCAGGCTGGTGGAGACTGACAGCTTCCGTGACTTGATGGCATTGGCAGTCCCACAGTACAAGGTGCCCAGCCGCTTTTACTTCAGCAGGCAGGCTGTCCCTGCCCTGCACAGGCATGTTGAGGCAAACATAAAACATGCGCTACTGAACGCCGTCAGTAGCAAGGTCCACCTCACCACCGATGCGTGGACCAGTCAGCATGGACAGGGGCGATATGTTTCCCTCACTGCCCATTGGGTTAATGTTGTTGAGCCAGGTACAGATCGTGCGAGTGGCGCAGGACGTGTCCTGCCCACTCCAAGGATTGCAGGAATCCAGTCTGTACGCATCGACTCCTCCTCTTACACCAGTTCCTCAGATTCCTCTCTGCAGGATCCGTCACAGTCCACCTCCACATGGACCCGTGAACGTTTACCTATGACCGACATGAGCACAGCCGTGGCCAAACGTCAGCAGGCCGTCTTGAAACTAGTTTCATTGGGGCATCGAAGCCACACAGCGCAGGAGCTCTGGAATGCCATCAAGCAGGAGAGCGATGTGTGGTTACTGCCAGCGAATCTCCAGCCAGGCATGGTAGTGTGTGACAATGGCCGAAATCTGGTGGCAGCTTTGGCCCTTGGCAACCTCACTCACATCCCATGTCTGGCACGTGCTCAATTTGGTTGTGCAGAGTTTTCTGAGGGACTATCCGGATCTTGATGCCCTGCTGCACAAGGTCCGCCTAGAGTGTGCTCACTTGCGGTGTTCCAGCTTGGCCAGATCCCGCATTGCTGCTCTACAGCGCCGATTCCGCCTTCCGGAACACCGCATCATATGTGACCTACCTACCCGGTGGAATTCCACGTTACATATGTTGGAGCGGTTGTGTGAGCAGCAGCAAGCAGTTATGGAGTACCAGCTGCATCAGGCGCAAAGAAGTCGCAGTCAGCGCCGATCAGACTTCACAACCACAGAGTGGGCCACTATGAAGGACGTCTGCCAGGTTTTGCGTCCTTTTGATTATTCCACGCGGATGGCAAGTGCAGATGATGCACTAGTCAGCATGACTGTCCCCCTTATCTGCCTGCTTCAGCAAACTTTGCAAGGGTTAAGGGATGATGTTGTGGAAGAGGTGGAGGATGAGGAGTCACCTTTTCCATCAGCTTCTGGAGAGTCAGCGCCACGTGGTTCCTCACAAAGGGGTACGCAGGGGCCAATTTGTGAGGAGGATGAGGAGGAGTCAATGGAGGAGGAAGAGCTCCGTCCAGAGGAGGGAGCGACACAATTGTCCAGTGGTCAGTGTGTACAGCGAGGGTGGGGTGATGACGAGCGGGCAGAGATCATGTCTCAAGCAGGGGACAGCGTTTCTGGGCCAGTTAGCACTCTGCAGCACATGGTGGATTTCATGCTGCAGTGCCTGAGAAACGACCGCCGCATCGACCACATTCTCAACATGCCTGATTATCGGGTGTTCACCCCCCTCGATCCTCGCTACCGGGACAACGTCCAAAACCTCATCCCTGCGTTGACCCGGGAGCGTAAATTGCGGGAGTACCACGACACACTGGTGAATTCCATCATCTTCTCCTGTCCAACTGAGAGGAGTGCTGCTAGTGCTTTACAAAGCAGCTCAGTGCGTTGAGGCAGTGGGGGAGGCTCTGCCCAAAGAGGGAGCAGAAGAAGTGCTTCTGCCCAAGGCAAGCCCAGTATGGCACAACTCTGGCACACTTTTGTGTGCCCGCCCCAAATGTCTACACCATCACCGGTGGCTCCAGTCAGCAGGAGGCAACGGTTCCGTCAGATGGTGACAGACTACATGGCTTGCCCTCTTACTGTACTCCCAGACGGCTCTTCCCCGTTCAAGTTTTGGGTCTCTAAGCTGGATACATGGCCAGAGCTAAGCCAGTATGCATTGGAGGTGCTGGCTTGCCCTGCGGCTAGTGTCTTATCGGAACGTGTCTTTAGTGCCGCAGGTGGTGTACTAACAGACCGTCGCATGTGACTATCCTCCGATAACGTTGACCGGCTTACTTTCCTGAAAATGAACCAGGCCTGGATCTCGCAGGAATTTGCCACTACTCTGCCTGATTAAGTAATTGGGTGTCATCCAGGTCTCCTGCTGTGTTCATCTTTCTACCACCTGAACTGCTATTCCTGGGCTCCAACACCGCCAGTTGCGGCTCAGAAGTGCAGGCTGCACAGTAAAAACATACGACCCAGTGTTATTGGGTTCCAGTAACGTCAGCTGATCCCCAGCTGTGTAGCCGGCAATGTGTCCTGCGACCGCCACGCTGGCACAACAACCTAAATGTAAGGGAACCTGTCCCCCCCCCCCATCGTTTGTTACTGAAAGAGCCATCTTGTGCAGCAGTAATGCTGCACAAGGAAAAGGTAGCTCTTTTTTTTTAGCTCCTTACACACGCAGAACTTAACACTTATAAAATGTGTTCACTGATACCGTTATACTGTCCCGGAGCTGGGACTTTCCTTCGTAATGTGACGCAGCACAGCCGTCATTCCTACCCCCTTGGTGCCATGCGCTGCCTCCTCAGCGTTGTTTTAAGCTGTCACGGAGCCTGCGCTGTTCTGTTATCCCTTGGGCATGCCCTATTTGCGCTGCCTGTCTTCTGACATAATTTGGTGTCAGGCTGGCTGCGCCTGTGCGGCCGCGCTGCCCGAGATCCCGCCTCGCAGTGTCTTCTGATTGAGTCACACTGCGGGCCTGGGATCCATGGGCATGCGCAGTGCATATCTTCCCCTCGGGCTCTCGCTCATTTCCCTCTGCCTTCTTTAGACTGTGCGCCGTCAGCTGATCCCTAATAGCATGCCACGGCCGTGACACCGCACAATCTGAAGAAGAGGGAAGGAGGGGAGTGAGAGTCGAGGATATGCACTGTGCATGCCCATGGTTCCAAGGCCCGCAGTGGGATTACGTTAGACGAGACTGTGAGGTGGGATCTGGAGCAGCGTTGACGCACAGGCACTGACAGCCTGACACCAAATTATGTCAGAAGACATGCAGCGCTAATTGGGCATGGCCAAGGGCTAACAGAACAGCGCAGGCTCCGTGACAGCTTAAAACAACGCTGAGGAGGCAGCGCACGGCACCAAGGGGATAGGAATGACAGCTGTGCTGTGTCCCATTACGAAGGAAATTCGCACCTCCGGGACGGTTTAACGGTATAAGGGGACACATTTTTAGTGTTTACTTCGGTGTTTGCAAGGAGCATAATTAAAAGAGCAACCTTTTCCTTTTGCATCCTTAGTGCTGCACAAGATGGCTCTTTCAGCTACAAACGTCTTGGGGGGGGTTAAAGGTTCCCTTTCAACTTGCTCCAATCAGGCTTCGGCCTACACTCTGTTCCTCTGCTCCTCCTGCTGTCCCTGGGCTCTAACACCGCCAGTTAGTGCCTGGAAGTGCTGTGTGCACAGTCAACAGTCGCTCCTCTGTTATTGGGGTTCAGTAACGTCAGCTGATCCCCAGCTGTGTGTGCGGCAATACCTCCAATCTGCTCCTCCTGCTGTCCCTGGGCTCTAACACCGCCAGTTGGTGCCTGGAAGTGCTGTGTGCACAGTCAACAGTCGCTCCTCTGTTATTGAGGTTCAGTAACGTCAGCTGATCCCCAGCTGTGTGTGCGGCAATACCTCCAATCTGCTCCTCCTGCTGTCCCTGGGCTCTAACACCGCCAGTTGGTGCCTGGAAGTGCTGTGTGCACAGTCAACAGTCGCTCCTCTGTTATTGGGGTTCAGTAACGTCAGCTGATCCCCAGCTGTGTATCCGGCAACGTGTCATGCGACCGCCACGCTGGCACAACTAAAATGTAAGGGGACCTGTCCCCCCCCCCCTAGGCGTTTGTTACTGAAAGAGCCACCATGTGCAGCACTAATACTGCACAAGGGAAAGGTCGCTCTTGAAATTATGCTCCTTGCAAACGCTGAACTACACACTCATGTAATGTGTCCCCTCACACCGTCCAACCGTCCCGGAGGTGGGACTTTCCTTTGTAATGTGACGCAGCACAGCCGTCATTGCTACTCCCTTGGCACCGTGCGCTGCCTCCTTAGCGTTGTTTGATTCCGTCATGGACCCTGCGCTGTTATGTTATCCCTTGGCCATGCACAGTTTGCGCTGCCCGTCCTCTGACATCATTTGTTGTCGTCCTGGCTGCGCCTGTGCATCCACGCTGCCCGAAATCACACCTCGCAGTGTCGTCTAATGTGATCCCACAGTGGGCCTGGTATCCATGGCCATGCGCAGTGCATATACTAGCCTCTCACTCCCCTTCTTCACGCTTCTTCAGACTAGGCGGCGTCAGCTGATCCCTAATTGCATGCCACGGCCGTGACGCCGCACAGTCTGAAGAAGCAGGAAGGAGGTGAGTGAGAGGCGATGATTTGCACTGCGCATGCCCATGGATCCCTGGCCCGCAGTGGGACTACATTAGATTACACTGCAAGGTTGGATCTCGGGCAGCTTGGACGCACAGGCACTGCCAGCCTGACACCTACATGATGTCAGAAGACGGGCACCGCTAACTGTGCATGGCCAAGGGATAACATTACAGCGCGGGCTCCGTGACAGAACCAAACAACGTTGAGGAGGTGGCGCCCGGCACCAAGGGGGTTGGAATGACGGCTGTGCTGTGTCACATTACAAAGGAAAGTCCCACTTCCGGGATGGTTTGACGGTGTGAGGGGACACATTATATGAGTGTGTACTTCAGCGTTTGCAAGGAGCATAATTTTCGGAGCCACCATTTTCCATGTGCAGTATTACTGCTGTACAAGATGGCTCTTTCAGCAACAAATGCCTGGGGGGGGGGGTTAAAGGTTCCCTTTCAACTTGCGCCACTGCAGGCTTCGGCCTACACTCTGCTCCTCTTTGATTCCCTGGGTTTCAACACTGTCAGTTGCCACCTGGAAGTGTTGTCTACACAGAAAAAACACTAGGTGATGTGTCAGTGGGGTTCAGCACCGCCAGCTGTTCCCCTGCTGTGTAGTCGGCAACGTGTCCAGCACAAGCCATGCTGGCACAACAGAACAAAAGCTGCCACCAGTGCAGGCTTCGGCCTACACTCTGCTCCTCTCCTCCTCCTGCTGACCCTGGGCTCAAACACCGCTAGTTTTTGCCCGGAAGTGCAAGCTGCACAGAGAAAAACACCAGCCAATGTGTTAGTGGGGTTCAGCAACGCCAGCTGTTCCCCTGCTGTGTAGTCGGCAACGTGTCCAGCACAAGCCACGCTGGCACAACAGAACAAAAGCTGCCACCAGTGCAGGCTTCGGCCTACACTCTGCTCCTCTCCTCCTCCTGCTGACCCTGGGCTCAAACACCGCTAGTTTTTGCCCGGAAGTGCAAGCTGCACAGAGAAAAACACCAGCCAATGTGTTAGTGGGGTTCAGCAACGCCAGCTGTTCCCCTGCTGTGTAGCCGGCAATGTGACCTGCAAACGCCACGCAGGCACATGAACTGAAATTAAAGGGAACCTGGCCCCACCCCCCCAGGTGTTTCTATGTATAACAGCCACCTAGTACAGCAGTACTGCTGCATTTGTACAAGGTGGCTGACTTTTTATCCTTGCCCACGTGGAACTCAACACGTACAAAATGTGTCTCATTGAGACCATTCCACTGTCCCTGAGGTGTGACTTTCCTTTCTAATGATACGCAGCACCCCCCTTGGTAGCGTTTCCTGTCTTTTGACATCATGGTTAGCTGGCTGCGCCTGTGCATCCGCCCTGCTAGAAACAACGCCCCTCGTTGTCATATTTATTTTGTCAGCGAGGGTGTGGTTTATGGGCACGAGCAGTGCATATGTTCGCCTGTCTTAACTCATCTCCTTCCGCCTTCTTCAGACTGTGCGGCCTCCTGGCCGCGGCAGGCGATAAGGGATCAGATGAGGCCGCCCAGTCTGAAGCAGGTGTAAGGACATGTGTGAGCGGCAAACATATTAACTGCACAACGGCACGAATCCCAGCACCGCAGTGTGAATTTTTCAAAACACACTGTGGGTCTGGGATTCATGTCCACAGCTAACCGCAACGGCCAACATGAAATGAGGTCAGATGACAGGAAGCGCTCACAGCGCATGGCCAAGGGATAACAAGAGCGCAGACTCCTGTACAGCAAATAACAACGCTCAGGAAGCTGCGCCCAGCACCTAGGTGTAAATTTTGACACCTGTGCTGCATCTCCTTAAAAAGACAAGTCATCACGCCTCCACTACTGTTTGACAGTATAATGGGCTAAATAGTGTACGTGTTTTATTCAGCGTGTGCAAGGAGCAAATTAAATAGAGCAACCTTTTACTTGTGCAGCATTAATGCTGCACAAGGTGTGGCTCTTGTACCTTGCAACACCTGGGGGGGGTTAAAGGTAACCTTTGAAATTGGTTCAACTAGGCTTCGGCCTACACTCTGCTCCTCTCCTCCTCCTGCTGACCCTGGGCTCTAACACCGCCAGTTTTTGCCCGGACATGCGAGCTGCACAGAGAAAAACACCAGTCAATGTGTCAGTGGGGTTCAGCACCGCCAGTTGTTCCCCTGCTGTGTAGCCGCCATCGTGTCCAGCACAAGCCACGCTGGCACAAATGACCAAAAGCTGCCACCAGTGCAGGCCTCGGCCTACACTCTGATCATCTCCTCCTCCTGCTGACCCTGGGCTCTAACACCGCTAGTTTTTGCCCGGAAGTGCTAGCTGCACAGAGAAAAACACCAGCCAATGTGTTAGTGGGGTTCATCAACGCCAGCTGTTCCCCTGCTGTGTTGCCGGCAACGTGACCTGCAAACGCCACGCAGGCACATGAACTGAAATTAAAGGGACCCTGCCACCCACCCCAAGGTGTTTCTATGTATAACAGCCACCTTGTACAGCAGTACTGCTGCATTTGTACAAGGTGGCTGACTTTGTCTACTTGCCCACGTTTAATTAAACACGTACAAAATGTGTCTCATTACAGACCATTACAATGTCCCTGAGGTGTGACTTTCCTTTTTAATGACACGCAGCACCCCCCTTGTTAGCGCTGCCCGTCTTCTGACATCTTTGGTTGGCTGGCTGCGGCTGTGCGTCCGCCCTGCCTGAAACCACGCTCCTCGTTGTCTTACTTATTTTGACTGCGAGGGTGTGATTGATGGCCACGAGCAGTGGATATATTCGCCTGTCTTTACTCATCTCCTTCCGCCTTCTTCAGAATGTGCGGCCTCATGGCCGCGGCATGCGAGAAGGGATCAGATGAGGCCGCCCAGTCTGATGCAGGTGTAAGGACATGAGGGACAGGCGACAAAATTTACTGCGCAAGGTCACGAATCCCAGCTCTGCAGTGTGACTTTATTAAAAGACACTGCGGGTCTGGGTTTCATGTCCATCGTTAACCGCACCGGCCAACATGAAATGAGGTGAGAAGACAGGCATCGCTCACAGCGCATGGCCAAGGGATAACAAGAGCGCAGACTCCTGTACAGCAAATAACATCACTCAGGAAGCTGCGCCCATGCACCAAGGTGTTATTTTCGACACCAGTGCTGCTTTTCTTTAAAAAGACAAGTCACGCCTCCACTACTGTTTGACAGTATAATGGGCTAAATAGTGTACGCGTTTTATTCAGCGTGTGCAAGGAGCAAAATTAAGAGAGCAACCTTTTACTTGTGCAGCATTAATGCTGCACGAGGTGTGGCTCTTGTACCTTGCAACACCTGAGGGGGGTTAAAGGTTACCTTTGAAATTGGTTCAACTAGGCTTCGGCCTACACTCTGCTCCTCTACTCCTCCTGCTGACCCTGGGCTCTAACAACGCTAGTTTTTGCCCGGAAATGCGAGCTGCACAGAGAAAAACACCAGTCAATGTTTCAGTGGGGTTCAGCAACGCCAGCTGTTCCCCTGCTGTGTAGCTTGCATCGTGTCCAGCACAAGCCACGCTGGCACAACCGACCAAAAGCTGCCACCAGTGCAGGCTTCGGCCTACACTTTGCTCCTCTCCTCCTCCTGCTGACCCTGGGCTCTAACACCGCCAGTTTTTGCCCGGACATGCGATCTGCACAGAGAAAAACACCAGTCAATGTGTCAGTGGGGTTCAGCAACGCCAGCTGTTCCCCTGCTGTGTAGCTTGCATCGTGTCCAGCACAAGCCACGCTGGCACAACCGACCAAAAGCTGCCACCAGTGCAGGCTTCGGCCTACACTTTTCTCCTCTCCTCCTCCTGCTGACCCTGGGCTCTAACACCGCCAGTTTTTGCCCGGACATGCGAGCTGCACAGAGAAAAACACCAGTCAATGTGTCAGTGGGGTTCAGCAACGCCAGCTGTTCCCCTGCTGTGTAGCTTGCAACGTGACCTGCAAACGCCACGCAGGCACATAAACTGAAATTGAAGGGAGCCTGCCCCCCACCCCCAGGTGTTTCTATGTATAATAGCCACCTTGTACAGCAGTACTGCTGCATTTGTACAAGGTGGCTGACTTTTTCTACTTGCCCACGTGGAACTCAACACGTACAAAATGTGTCTCATTGAGACCATTCCACTGTCCCTGAGGTGTGACTTTCCTTTCTAATGATACGCAGCACCCCCCTTGGTAGCGTTTCCTGTCTTTTGACATCATGGTTAGCTGGCTGCGCCTGTGCATCCGCCCTGCTAGAAACAACGCCCCTCGTTGTCATATTTATTTTGTCAGCGAGGGTGTGGTTTATGGGCACAAGCAGTGCATATGTTCGCCTGTCGTCACTCATCTCCTTCCGCCTTCTTCAGACTGTGCGGCCTCATGGCCGCGGCATGCGAAAAGGGATCAGATGAGGCCGCCCAGTCTGAAGCAGGTGTAAGGACGTGTGTGAGCGGCGAAAATATTTACTGCTCAAGGCCACGAATCCCAGCACCGCAGTGTGACTTTATGAAAAGGCACTGTGGGTCTGGGATTTATGGCCATCGTTAACCGCAGCGGCCAACATAAAATGAGGTCATAAGACGGGCAGCGCTAACAGGGCATTGCCAAGGGATAACACAAGAGCGCAGACTCCTGTACAGCAAAAAACAACGCTCAGGAAGCTGCGCCAAGCACCAAGGCGTTATTTGGGACACCTGTGCTGCGTCTCCTTAAAAATACAAGTCACGCCTCAACTACAGTTTGACTGTAGAATGGGCTAAATTGTGTATGTGTTGCATTCAGCGTGTGCAAGTAGACAAATTAATAGAGCAACCTTTTACTTGTGCAGCATTAATGCTGCACGATGTGTGGCTCTTGTACCTTGCAACACCTGAGGGGGGTTAAAGGTTACCTTTGAAATTGGTTCAACTAGGCTTCGGCCTACACTCTGCTCCTCTCCTCCTCCTGCTGACCCTGGGCTCTAACTACGCTAGTTTTTGCCCGGAAGTGCTAGCTGCACAGAGAAAAACACCAGCCAATGTGTTAGTGGGGTTCAGCACCGCCTGCTGTTCCCCCACTGTGTAGCCGGCAAAGTGTCCTGCAAACGCAATGCAGACACAAAGCTGACTCCAGTGCAGGCTTCGGCCTACACTCTGCTCCCCCTGCTTACCCTTTGCTCCAACATCGCTAGTTGGGGCTGTAGGAAGCCAATCTTTGATAGGCAACGCATCTGGGTTCCAGCAACGCCAGCTGGTTCTCGGCAGTGTTTTTGACACAGGTACTCCCTCGTGCCAAGCCTGGTTTCAGCACCGTCAGCTGTTTCTGGGTTGTGTCAAGCTCACTGAGACGCCTATGCTTGCCCCGTCGTGGTGCGGTCGGGTTAGCCAACTCCAGGGTGCCTCCAGTTTAGGAGCTTCCTATGTGGGCTGCGTGAACTGGTAGTCAAGGCTGGTTCTGTAGTGCCAGTAGGCCCAGCTCCCCCTGTAGGACTGTTGGGGTTCGGTAACTGCGGCTGCCTCGCGGCCTAGCTGTTCTCTCCTCTCCTGTGGACCTTCGGGTCCACCACCTGGTTCCAGCACCGTCAGCTGGTTCTGGGCCGAGCCTTTGGCTTAGGTGCCTCCTCCTGGGTATCCGAGTTCCGCCAACGCCAGGCGGTCCTTGGTAGTGCTTTTAAGCGCGGGCACCTACAGCTTAGTAACCGGGTTCCAGCACCGTCAGCTGGTCCTCGGTGCCATTGGCTCTTGCACACTGGGGCAACGCATCCGGGTTCCAGCACCGCCAGCTGCTTCTCGGCAGTGTTCTTGTCACTGGTACTCCCTCGTGCCAAGCCTGGTTTCAGCACCGTCAGCTGTTTCCGGGTTGTGTCAAGTTCACTGAGACGCATATGCTTTCCCCGTCGTGGTGCGGTCGGGTTAGCCAACTCCAGGGTGCCTCCAGTTTAGGAGCTTCCTATGTGGGCTGCGTGAACTGGTAGTCAAGGCTGGTTCTGTAGTGCCAGTAGGCCCAGCTCCCCCTGTAGGACTGTTGGGGTTCGGTAACTGCGGCTGCCTCGCGGCCTAGCTGTTCTCTCCTCTCCTGTGGACCTTCGGGTCCACCACCTGGTTCCAGCACTGTCAGCTGGTTCCGGGCCGAGCCTTTGGCTTAGGTGCCTCCTCTTGGGTATCCGAGTTCCGCCAACGCCAGGCGGTCCTTGGTAGTGCTTTTAAGCGCGGGCACCTACAGCTTAGTAACCGGGTTCCAGCACCGCCAGCTGGTTCTCGGCAGTGTTCTTGTCACAGGTACTCCCTCGTGCCAAGCCTGGTTTCAGCACCGTCAGCTGTTTCCGGGTTGTGTCAAGTTCACTGAGACGCCTATGCTTGCCCCGTCGTGGTGCGGTCGGGTTAGCCAACTCCACGGTGCCTCCAGTTTAGGAGCTTCCTATGTGGGCTGCGTGAACTGGTAGTCAAGGCTGGTTCTGTAGTGCCAGTAGGCCCAGCTCCCCCTGTAGGACTGTTGGGGTTCGGTAACTGCGGCTGCCTCACGGCCTAGCTGTTCTCTCCTCTCCTGTGGACCTTCGGGTCCACCACCTGGTTCCAGCACCGTCAGCTGGTTCCGGGCCGAGCCTTTGGCTTAGGTGCCTCCTCCTGGGTATCCGAGTTCCGCCAACGCCAGGCGGTCCTTGGTAGTGCTTTTAAGCGCGGGCACCTACAGCTTAGTAACCGGGTTCCAGCACCGTCAGCTGGTCCTCGGTCGTGCCATTGGCTCTTGCACACTGGGGCAACGCATCTGGGTTCCAGCAACGCCAGCTGGTTCTCGGCAGTGTTTTTGACACAGGTACTCCCTTGTGCCCAGCCTGGTTTCAGCACCGTCAGCTGTTTCCGGGTTTTGTCAAGCACACTGAGACGCCTATGCTTGCCCCGTCGTGGTGCGGTCGGGTTAGCCAACTCCAGGGTGCCTCCAGTTTAGGAGCTTCCTATGTGGGCTGCGTGAACTGGTAGTCAAGGCTGGTTCTGTAGTGCCAGTAGGCCCAGCTCCCCCTGTAGGACTGTTGGGGTTCGGTAACTGCGGCTGCCTCGCGGCCTAGCTGTTCTCTCCTCTCCTGTGGGCCTTCGGGTCCATCACCTTGTTCCAGCACCATCAGCTGGTTCCGGGCCAAGCCTTTGGCTTAGGTGCCTCCTCCTGGGTATCCGAGTTCCACCAACGCCAGGCGGTCCTTGGTAGTGCTTTTAAGCGCGGGCACCTACAGCTTAGTAACCGGGTTCCAGCACCGTCAGCTGGTCCTCGGTCGTGCCATTGGCTCTTGCACACTGGGGCAACGCATCTGGGTTCCAGCAACGCCAGCTGGTTCTCGGCAGTGTTTTTGACACAGGTACTCCCTCGTGCCAAGCCTGGTTTCAGCACCGTCAGCTGTTTCCGGGTTGTGTCAAGCTCACTGAGATGCCTATGCTTGCCCCGTCGTGGTGCGGTCGGGTTAGCCAACTCCAGGGTGCCTCCAGTTTAGGAGCTTCCTATGTGGGCTGTGTGAACTGGTAGTCAAGGCTGGTTCTGTAGTGCCAGTAGGCCCAGCTCCCCCTGTAGGACTGTTGGGGTTCGGTAACTGCGGCTGCCTCGCGGCCTAGCTGTTCTCTCCTCTCCTGTGGGCCTTCAGGTCCACCACCTGGTTCCAGCACCGTCAGCTGGTTCTCGGCAGTGTCTTTTGCTCTTGTTCCTTCTGCTCCCCATCCTGGTTCCAGTACCGTCAGCTGGTTCCGGGCAGAGCCTTTGGCTTAGGTGCCTCCTTCTGGGTATCCAAGTTCCACCAACGTCAGGTGGTCCTTGGTAGTGCTTTCAGGCACGGGTACCTCCTGCTTAGTAACCAGGTTCCAGTAACGTCAGCTGGTCCTCGGTAGTTCCATTGGCTCTTGGACCTTCGGCTACCCATCCGGGTTCCAGTACCGTCAGCTGGTTCTCGGCAGTGTCTTTTGCTCTTGTACCTTCTGCTCCCCATCCTGGTTCCAGTACCGTCAACTGGTTCCGGGCAGAGCCTTTGGCTTAGGTGCCTCCTTCTGGGTATCCGAGTTCCGCCAACATCAGGCGGTCCTTGGTAGTGCTTTCAGGCACGGGTACCTCCTGCTTAGTAACCGGGTTCCAGTAACGTCAGCTGGTCCTCGGTAGTTCCATAGGCTCTTGAACCTTCGGGTAGCCATCCGAGTTCCAGTTCCATCAGCTGGTTCTTGGCATTTTCTCAGCCTTCTTGTACCTTCTGCTACATTTCCAAGTTGAAGACCCTAAAGTCGACGACCCGGAAGACCACCCCAATGACGACGACGACGACGACCCGGAAGACCACCCCGATGACGACGACGACGACGGCGGAGACGACGACGGCGGAGACGACGACGGCTGAGATGACGACGGCGGAGATGACGACACTGGAGACGACGACCCTGGAGACGACGACATGGAAGACCGAGAAGCAGAAGAACAAGAGGCTGCAGAACAAAGAGCAGAAGAACATTAAGCATAAGACTTAATATCAGAGCAAAAGATATTATCTAAATTATATGCAGAAGAAGACTAAGCAGTGTATGGGGGTGAGTCCGTTCCTCCTCGTGGTGCCCCTGGATAAAGCCTGATGCTGCAGGCCAAACTGAACGCGGACAAATGTAACTTTTGTGACTGGCAGAACGGAAGGTGTAATCTTCAAACTTTTATAGATAACAACTACGAGAATGCCTGTCACAAATGAGAATATGATGAAGAAGTAGAATAGGAAGAATAATAACAGTGGAATAAAAAGAATATGTAGAATAGGAAGAATAATAATAGTTGAATAAAATTAATATGAAGAATGTAATAAAAAAAAAAAAAAAAGGTAAAGGATGAAGAAGAAGATGAATAAGGTGAAGAAGAAGTTGATGTCAAAGATGCTGATGATGATGAAGATGAAAGTGTGGGAAAAGAAAAAAAAAAAGAAAAAAAAGAAGGGGAAGGGCGTGGAATAGTGAAACATCAATATCTGACAAAATAAAAAAAAAAATTTACATAGTCAATATCTTTGTCACTCCGAACGTCTTAAAAAAAACCAAAAAACATGCTATTCTATATGATTGGGATAAACCTCTATGACTTTAATGTCTCCGCCACCTCCCCAAATACATCCGGCATTATTCTTAGTTGTTTTCCTTCATGTAGAATGAACCTACAAGGCAAGAAAGGGTTTATTTTAATTCCGATATTTTGGTCCCATTGACTTGCATTGGGATCGGGTATCGGTATCGGCGATATCCGATATTTTTTGAATATCGGCCGATCCCATCCGATACCGATACTTTCCGATATCCGAAGGTATCGCTCAACACTAACTAAGACATGACAGTTGGCACCTTAAATCTCAAACTTTGACTCAGCAGATCGCAGTACAAATTTCTACTTGTTATTTGGTGCTTCTGCCAAACAAGTATCTTCTCTTGTTTTGTAGGCTATTTTGGTTTTGAATCTCTTGGAGTTTTCTGAAAGTAATAAAACTGCACCTGTTTGGACCAAACCGCATTGCCTGTGGGAACGCTACCTAATGCCTATCCGAGAGAGTGAATCCCTCCAATGTATATTGAGCGAAGCCAGACAAATCTAGTCAGAATGTGACTGTAAGTTTGTAAATCACATCCATGTGATCACATGACCATCCGCTCCCGAAGCCAGCTTTGGAGTCTACTCACAGCAAGCAGTGCCCGCGATGTGAGGATTCACAAATCTGCAGTCACATAGAGTGATTGTAGACTTATAGCTAAAAGGCATAGATAGAGATCAATTTTCACTTTGACATTAAATATTTTTACATATTCTAAAAGAACAGATTTAAAATAATTTCACTATGAAATAAAACCTAAAAATATAAAACGGGGTAAATATATTTTATATCCATGGTATACCTGGCTTGCTGAAAAAAAAGCTAATTATATCACCGTTAGCACACATGTAGTGTGCTCTCACCAAGACTCAACAGCTGTGAGCACAAATGACAGAAAACTGCAGAGATGCTTAATTTAAAAGGAAGAGGTTATTGAAGCAAACAGCTAAATAATGTTCATCAAGCTGTAATTTGAGTGTTTTCACATTGGAAGCCACTTGTTATTCACAGACCAAAGGCATATAATTGAAGTTACTCATTGTGTATCTACAGTGTACAATTACAGTGAAAAAGGAAATAATATAATAATATGTATGTTTAGTGCATCTCCCTCGTACAGTTGCTGTGACGTTTTTTATGCTGATGAGTAGGCAGAAATTATTGACATTGGGCCAGTTCTTGGATTTGAGCCTCTGTATTATTTAACTTTATGCACATAAATTCTATGGGTATGATTAACACATTAGATATTGTATACATGCTGATAAAGCTAAACAAAGGATTAGTAGCATTCCAATTTGCATGTGAAATTAATTAGCAAAAGATTTATTGTTCCATGTTAAATAGTTGACAATAATGGCAAGGATTCACAAGGACGATTCAGTCAATTGCCCTTCATCAGTCTCAAAAATAGTTAAAAAAAATAAAAAAAATAATATCCATCAATTGGTGTAATAAAACCTGAATGAAGTAAAAGGTAATCATAAGGTTACAAAAATATACAGTTGGTGTAACTGTAGTATTGCCGCTATTGTTACATAGATGAGACATTAAGTACAGTACAGTACAGTACAAAGGAGGGCAACAAAATTAATAAAGGGGATGGGAGAACTACAATACCCAGATAGATTAGCGAAATTAGGATTATTTAGTCTAGAAAAAAGACGACTGAGGGGCGATCTAATAACCATGTATAAGTATATAAGGGGACAATACAAATATCTCGCTGAGGATCTGTTTATACCAAGGAAGGTGACGGGCACAAGGGGGCATTCTTTGCGTCTGGAGGAGAGAAGGTTTTTCCACCAACATAGAAGAGGATTCTTTACTGTTAGGGCAGTGAGAATCTGGAATTGCTTGCCTGAGGAGGTGGTGATGGCGAACTCAGTCGAGGGGTTCAAGAGAGGCCTGGATGTCTTCCTGGAGCAGAACAATATTGTATCATACAATTATTAGGTTCTGTAGAAGGACGTAGATCTGGGTATTTATTATGATGGAATATAGGCTGAACTGGATGGACAAATGTCTTTTTTCGGCCTTACTAACTATGTTACTATGTTACTATGTTACTATGTTACAGTGATATCTGTACCATACAATATACAGCAAGACATCAAGGTCAGTAGAGCAATACCCATACAGGCCAATAATGCAACACTCATATCACGTGGGTATTGCATTACTGTCCTTTATAAGTATTTGATCAATAACTTTACAATATTCATTTTGCACTCTAGCTGGTTGGAGAAAGATGACATGAGGATCCCAAGGTCTAATACCATTTTAGTAGTAAAGTAGCAGTGGCGACAGAAGAAGAGTATTTGCTTAATAAAAGGTTTCTCATCCAGGTTTGGACTGGCCCACAGGAGAGCAGGATAATCCTCTGGTGGGCCCCTATGTAGGAGTGGGCCACAACCCTCTTATATGAGCAGTATTTGGCACAGTACACTTGATTTGTTATGTACAGACAATTGCAGTATCTTATTAATATCACAATGAACCCAATATATTGATATAGAATTTTGAGAATGAGGATAAAACCATATTTGTACGTAGATGAAAAGTGGGGCCCTAGAGTTGATGTTTCTGATGGGCCTAGGGCACCCCAGTCCAACACTGATCAGATCTTCTGTTTTCAGCCTACCATCAATGTATATATCCGATTCACAGATAATTGTTGAATGTCCTGAATCTGTAAATCACATATGTACACTTTCAGTTATAGTAAAAGAGCTTTTACCTGTCAGCGGAGGTTGGAACCCTAATATAGACGAGAAATGGCGCCGCACGGCGGCTGTCCCTAAGGATCCCTAGAAATCCCTGTGATACGCCTTAAGGCCGGTTTCACACGTCAGTGGCTCCGGTACGTGAGGTGTCAGTTTCCTCACGTACCAGAGGCACGGACTCACGTAGACACATTAAAATCAATGTTTCTCTGCACATGTCAGCATGTTTTCACAGACCGTGTGTCCGTTTGAAAAACACGGAGACATGTCAGTGTTTGTGGGAACGCACGGATCACACGGACCCATTAAAGTCAATGGGTCCGTGTAAAACACGTACCGCACACGGATGCTGTCCATGTGCAGTCTGTGTACCGTGCAGGAGACAGCACTACAGTAAGCGCTGTCCCCCCAGCTTGTGGTGCTGAAGCCCCATTCATTTCTTCTCTCCAGCAGCGTTCGCTGGAGCGAAGGAATGAAAAATCATTTTTAAAAAAAAATTTTTGCGGTGTAAATAAAGTTCCCGGTAATCTCCCCCCTCCCTCCCCCTGTGCGCCCGCCCGCTGGCGTTAAAATACTTACCTAGCTCCCTCGATGCTTCCTCTCAGCGTCACAGCTCTTCCTGTATGAGCGGTCACGTGGTGCCACTTATTACAGTGATGAATATGCGGCTCCACCTCCCATAGGGGGGAGATATTATTACTATACAGTCACCATACTATATAGCATCAAATTCTACATTCATTTCTTAGAGGACCTAGCTACTTTTTTTTACAGTTTTTCACCCCCTTTCTCCATTTTCCAGTCTTTCTTGGTAGCATGTCATATTTTATACACTGAATAACTGTTGTTTCCTGTTTATCTCTAAGGCCGGCTTCACACTTGCGAGTTTTACGGACGTAAGAGCGCAGAAACTACGTCCGTAAAACTCGCAAAAAATACGGCACAATTATTCTCTATGCCCCTGCTCCTATCTGCCGTATTTTACTGATCAGTATTATACGGCTTTCTACGGCCGTACAAAATCGCAGCATGCTGCGTTTGTCACCGTACTGCGCAAGAAATACGCCAATGAAAGTCTATGGAAGCGTGAAAAATATGGATTACACACGGACAAGCAGTGTGACTTGCGAGAAATACGCAGCGCTGTTAGAGAGAAAAGCCGGTAATTCAGTGCGGTGTACAGTAAAATCACACTGACAGCTTACAGTAGAATAGGTAGAATAAATGTGTACACATAGAATAGGTATATATATATATATATATATATATATATATATATATATGTCGGTGAGACACATATATGTATATATATTAATATTTTTTCCAGCGCTATACAGCTTGAAAGCCGGTAATTCAATTACCGGCTTTTTCCTTCTCCTTCCTAAAACCCGACATGATTTGAGACATGGTTTACATACAGTAAACCATGTCTTCTCTCCATTTTTTTTGCAGATTCCACACTAGTAATGTCAGTAGTGTGTATCTGCAAAATTTGGCCGTTCTAGCTCTTAAAATAAAGGGTTAAATGGTGGAAAAAATTGGCGTGGGCTCCCGCGCAATTTTCTCCGCCAGAGTAGTAAAGCCAGTGACTGAGGGCAGATATTAATAGCCTGGAGAGGGTCCACGGTTATTGGCCCCCCCCTGGCTAAAAATATCTGCCCCCAGCCACCCCAGAACAGGCACATCTGGAAGATGCACCTATTCTGGCACTTGGCCACTCTCTTCCCAGTCCCGTGTAGCGGTGGGATATGGGGTAATGAAGGGTTAATGCCACATTGCTATTGTAAGGTGACATTAAGCCTAATTAATAATGGAGAGGCGTCAATTATGACACCTATCCATTATTAATCCAATACTAGTAAAGGGTTAAATAAAACACAAACACATTTTTTAAAATTATTTTAATGAAATAAAAACAATGGTTGTTGCAGTATTTTATTCAACGCCCAATCCAGTCACTGAAGACCCTCGTTCTGTGAGTAAAAAAACATAATAAACCAACAATATACTTACCCTCCGCAGATCTGTAACGTCCAACGATGTAAATCCTTCTGAAGGGGTTAAAACATTTTGCAGCAAGGAGCTTTGCTAATGCAATGCTACTCCTCGCTGCAAAACCCCAGGGAATGAGGCTAAAAATAGATCAATGATCTATATTTAGCTTCATTTGCGGTGAGGCGCCCTCTGCTGGCTGTTCATAGATCGTGGGAAATTACCTAGAAAGCCAGGGAGCTTTCTAGTTAATTTCCCACGATCTATGAACATCCACTATTTTCGGGACATTTCAGCGTATTACGGCCGTAATATACGGACCGTATTTTAATACGCTGAGTGTGAAGCCGGCCTAAGGCATATCGCAGGTATTTCTAGGACTCCTTCTGGACAGCCGCGGTGGAGAGGGGGCGCCATTTCTCGTCTACATTAGGGTGCCAACCTCCACTGACAGGTAGACAAAATGATAGGGGTGACTTAGAATCTTAATAGGGTTTAGCTATATATATATCTTATTGTATTTTTTTTTACATTTTAGTGCATATCAAATAAAGTTAATGGTTTTAAGTTTTTTTCCATGTTTTTTGCTTGTGACACTAGACTCCTCTACAAATCAGCTGTTATTAGCTAATGCTGGAGCTAGATGTAAACACTAAATATAGATGCACTATGCAGCTCCTTTCAATGTATAGTGCCTGCCCACTAATTTGTGTTACTTTTCTCTTGAATCAGTTCCGATCTGCTGTAATAGGCAACGAACAATACATATTGAATGGAGATGCACAGTGCAATGTTTATATCTGTCCACTGTATGAGTTGCTAGCACCTAATAGGTGAGGGAGCTAGGTATCAGACCACCATCTATTTGACATTACTGACCTATCACCAAGATATGTCATTAACCCCTTCATTACCAGGGGTATTTTCGTTTTTTCGTTTTTTTCTGCCCTCTTTCCCAGAGCCATAACTTTTTTATTTTTCCATCAATATGGCCATGTGAGGGCTTATTTTTTGCGGGACGAGCTGTACGTTTGAACAACATCATTGGTTTTAGTATGTCATGTACTAGAAAACGGGAAAAAAATTCCAAGTGCGGTGAAATTGCAAAAAAAGTGCAATCCCACTCTGGTTTTTTGTTTGGCTTTTTTTGCTAGGTTCACTAAATGCTAAAATTGACCTACGATTTTGATTTTCCAGGTCATTACGAGTTCATAGACACCAAATATGTATAGGTTATTTTTTTTATCTAAGTGGTGAAATAAATTCCAAACTTTGCTAAAAAAAAAAAAATTGCACCATATTCCGATACCTGCAGCGTCTCCATTTTTGGTGATCTCGGTTAATTCGTTGAGACAGTGTGTAGTATAGCTTTCATATTATGCCATCCGTTTGTTAAAGATGGAGTGTGTGTTTTTTTGTAAAATAACATAAAAAACATATAGAGTGTCAAAATACTTATAGGATGTAATATCGTCATTGTTTTTATCATCAAAGTGACGATTCGTTAATCCGCTGAATAAGATGTGCTTACATGTCCTTCTTTTCCAGGTTTAGCGTTCGCTGTTATTTGGTTTGGTGTTTGATGACATGTTTTTACTTATGTTTTAAGTGACTCGTCACGCAGTGGGATGTGCTTAGTGTATTGCGGGAGGAAGTAGGGAGGAGGAGTTTGTGCCTCACCTTGCCCTATTTCACCTGGCGTTACTGACTGCATCCACACTGACCCGTTGAAGCGCCGGTCGGGCGCGAAACGGCCGTGGTCCAGCTTTGCCGCACTCTTCTCACAGCACCCCCGGTCGTGAAGATGTTTTTTATACTTTTGGAATAAAGTTCACCCGCATCCAACGTCCAGGTAGTGCGCTCCTTTCTTCTTATATGCGATATATATATATATATATATATATATATGTATATATATTAATATTTCATACAGCGCGAGATAGCTTTAAAGCCGGTAATTCAATTGCCGTTTTTTTGCTGTACGGATGCCATATGGATTACATACGGAGGATGCCATGCGCAAAATACGCTGACACACTCTGCCTACGGAGGAGATACGGACCACTATTTTGGGGACTTTTTTGCATATTACGGCCGTAAATTACGGACCGTATTTTTATACGCTGAGTGTGAGGCCAGCCTTAAGGGTGATACATAAGGTAAACTGACATCTGGAACTGGAAGTTTTTTAAGCTCCAAGCTGATATTTTTATTCACACCATCTTGGGGTAGAAAAAATATTTTGATCACCTGTTATTATATTTTATTGCAATGTTGCAAAAACGTAATTCTGGCACGTTGATTTTAAACGCCATTTACCAATAGGATTAATATACTTTATATTTTGATATTTCAGACAATTTCTGAACGCAGCGATATCAAACGTGTATTTCATTTATTTTTTATTGTTTTATTTCGATGGGAAAAGAGGGGGGTTATTTGAACTTTTATATTTTTTAAATAATTTTTTTTTTACTTGCTTCAGTAGTCCCCTTAGGAGACTTGAAGCTGTGATTATCCGATTGCTTGTGATACACACAGCAGTGCTTCAGCACTGCTATGTGTAGAATTAATGATCGTGCCAGCAACGGGCTGGTGTTCATAGGAGATCCGCAATGACAAGCACATGGCTCTTCTATCAGCTGTCATATGCTGGGAGAGGTGCAAGCTCCGAGCCGTAGCACACATCAAAAGGAGGGAAACAACATATCCAGTTGAAACCAGAAGATTATATACACTATATAACAGGACACATCTTTTTTTTCTAAATATCTGACATAAAATCAGAATAAACATTTCCTGTGTTAGGTCAATTAGGATTACCATAATTATTAATATTTGCCAAATGCCAGAATAATAAGAAAGAGAGACTGTTTTAAGCCATTTTTATTACTTACTGCAAAGTCAAAAGTTTACATACAATAAGATTATACTATGCATTTAAACAATTCTGGACTGTATGATGATGTCATGTGTTTGGAAGCTTCCAATAGGCTTTTTGGCAACATCTGAGGTAATTAGAGACACACCTGTGGATGTATTTTTATGCACACCCGAAACGGTGACCAGAAAAATGCCCACAGGAAAATTGCCCACGTGAAAAATGCCCAAAGGAAAAATGCCCACAAGAAAATTCCCCACACGGAAAATTCCCCACACGGAAAATTCCCCACAAGGAAAATTCCCTACACGGAAAATTGCCAATTGCATCATCAGAAAGTTTCAGATCTATGATATTTCAGGTGCAAGGTGTTCACATGATATGCGAAAAGTGCCCACAGACATGAATACCCACAGGAAAACAGTAGAGAGTTATAAGTGAGATGCTCTGCAGAACAGAGAATAGCATAGAGCTATAGGCTAAATGCTCTGCAGGACAGGGGGATAGTATGCAGGTATATGTGAGATGCTCTGCAGGGCAGGAGAATAATATAGAATTATAGGTGAGATGCTCTGCAGGTCAGGAGAATAATATAGAATTATAGGTGAGATACTCTGCAGGGCAGGAGAATAATATAGAATTTTAGGTGAGATGCTCTGCAGATCAGGAGAATAATATAGAATTGTTACAGAACCCCCAGCACCAACAATATGTTATGCAGTATATATTATATATGTGCGCACAGGAGCCGTTCTGTCCAGCGTGTCCACACGGACATTCCTTTTCTGAATCCTGCTCATACAGGTATTGTACATATGACCAGGTTTTAAATACATCAGATAGGGATTACATACATTAGTTAGGACTGCTCTGATATGGGTATACCTTGACGTTTGGTAGAGCGGCTTAATATACATTTTTTGCAAAAAACGTATCAACCAAATACCCTGTTTTTTCCATCTTTTTACTAGCACTTGCTGTCCACTGTGATTTTTTTTGCAACAGTGTGTTTTTGGTTTTACTGTGCTTTTTTGTGTTTTCAAGTATATATTATGTATAATAGTTTCCATGTGAAATGCATCAGTCCACAAGCTGCGCCCCTGGACAAGATATTCTCTTTCTGACCTCCCCCACCTTTGTAATTCCCACAGTAAATACCAGCAGGCTCCGGCCCCCTGTGGCTATTGTAATGTATGTCTGGCCTGTTTTTTCTATTGGCCTGCTGTTGTGAATTCTGTGGCAGAGCTCCCTCCTGTGGTCACAAGTGTTACTTCGGCTGGTTCTCTCTGTGAGCTTCCGTTGGTGGAGGAAAGTGGTACTGCGGCTTCTGAGTTTCCTTCCTCAGGTGCTGTGGTGAAGTCGTTGGGTGCTGCTCTATTTAACTCCACCTAGTGCTTTGATCCTGGCCTCCAGTCAATGTTCTAGTATTGGACCTGTTTCCTCCTGGATCGTTCCTGTGGCCTGCTGCTCTGCATAGCTAAGTTCCTCTTTGCTATTTGTTTGCTGTTTTTTTCTGTCCAGCTTGTCAATTTGTTTTTTTCTGCTTGCTGGAAGCTCTGGGACGCAGAGGGTGTACCTCCGTGTTGTTAGTTCGGTACGGAGGGTCTTTTTGCCCCCTTTGCGTGGTGTTTGTAGGGTTTTGTGTTGACCGCAAAGTTACCTTTCCTATCCTCGCTCTGTTCAGAAAGTTGGGCCTCACTTTGCTAAATTTATTTCATCTCTACGTTTGTCTTTTCATCTTAACTCACAGTCATTATATGTGGGGGCTGCCTTTTCCTTTGGGGTATTTCTCTGAGGCAAGGTAGGCTTATTTTCTATCTTCAGGCTAGCTAGTTTCTCAGGCCGTGCCGAGTTGCATAGGGAGCGTTAGGCGCAATCCACGGCTGCCTTTAGTGTGGTTTGAGAGGATTAGGGATTGCGGTCAACAGAGTTCCCACGTCTCAGAGCTCGTTCTTGTTTTTTGGGTTATTGCCAGGTCATTGTATGTGCGCTGACCTCTATGTCCATTGTGGTACTGAATTACCTTTCACAACAGTACTGGAGGCCTAAAGTACTAATGATTCCCAATAGAGGGAAAAAAGAAGTTCTGAGACCATTTTTTTTTTTCTTTGCACTGTGTTTTGCCTTTTTTTTCCCCTAGACATTTGGGTGGTTCAGGACACAGGTGTAGCAATGGACATTAAAGGTCTGTCTTCATGTGTGGATCAGCTCACGGCAAGAGTACAAAGTATTCAAGACTTTGTGGTTCAGAATTCTATGTTAGAACCGAGAATTCCTATTCCTGATTTGTTTTTTGGAGATAGAACTAAATTTCTGAGTTTCAAAAATAATTGTAAACTATTTCTGGCTTTGAAACCTCGCTCCTCTGGTGACCCAGTTCAACAAGTTAGGATCGTTATTTCTTTTTTGCGTGGCGACCCTCAGGACTGGGCATTTTCTCTTGCGTCAGGAGATCCTGCATTAAGTAATATCGATGCATTTTTCCTGGCGCTCGGATTGCTGTACGATGAGCCTAATTCTGTGGATCAGGCAGAGAAGAATTTGCTGGCTCTGTGTCAGGGTCAGGATGAAATAGAGGTATTGTCAGAAATTTAGAAAGTGGTCCGTACACACTCAGTGGAATGAAGGTGCGCTCGCAGCTATTTTCAGAAAAGGTCTCTCTGAAGCCCTTAAGGATGTCATGGTGGGATTTCCTATGCCTGCTGGTCTGAATGAGTCTATGTCTTTGGCCATTCAGATCGGTCGACGCTTGCGCGAGCGTAAATCTGTGCACCATTTGGCGGTACTACCTGAGCTTAAACCTGAGCCTATGCAGTGCGATAGGACTTTGACCAGAGTTGAACGGAAAGAACACAGACGTCTCAAAGGGCTGTGTTTCTACTGTGGTGATTCCACTCATGCTATCTCTGATTGTCCTAAGCGCACTAAGCGGTTCGCTAGGTCTGCCACCATTGGTACGGTACAGTCAAAATTTCTTTTGTCTGTTACCTTGATCTGCTCTTTGTCATCGTATTCTGTCATGGCATTTGTGGACTCAGGCGCTGCTCTGAATTTGATGGACTTGGAGTATGCTAGGCGTTGTGGGTTTTTCTTGGAGCCCTTGCAGTGTCCTATTCCATTGAGAGGAATTGATGCTACGCCTTTGGCCAAGAATAAGCCTCAGTACTGGACCCAGCTGACCATGTGCATGGCTCCTGCACATCAGGAGGTTATTCGCTTTCTGGTGTTGCATAATCTGCATGATGTGGTCGTGTTGGGGTTGCCATGGCTACAAGTCCATAATCCAGTATTAGATTGGAAATCCATGTCTGTGTCCAGCTGGGGTTGTCAGGGGGTACATGGTGATGTCCCATTTCTGACTATTTCGTCATCCAACCCTTCTAAGGTTCCTGAGTTCTTGTCTGATTACCGGGATTTACTTGATGAGCCCAAGTCCGATACCCTACCTCCGCATAGGGATTGTGATTGTGCCATCGATTTGATTCCTGGTAGTAAATTCCCAAAAGGTCGACTGTTTAATTTATCTGTGCCTGAGCACGCCGCTATGTGGAGTTATGTGAAGGAGTCCTTGGAGACGGGGCATATTCACCCGTCATCGTCGCCATTAGGAGCAGGGTTCTTTTTTGTAGCCAAGAAGGATGGTTCACTGAGACCTTGTATAGATTACCGCCTTCTAAATAAGATCACGGTTATATTTCAGTACCCCTTGCCATTGTTATCTGATTTGTTTGCTCGAATTAAGGGGGCTAGTTGGTTCACCAAGATAGATCTTCGTGGTGCGTATAATCTTGTGCGTATTAAGCGAGGCGATGAGTGGAAAACTGCATTTAATACGCCCGAGGGCCATTTTGAGTATCAAGTAATGCCATTCGGACTTGCCAATGCTCCATCAGTGTTTCAGTCCTTTATGCATGACATCTTCCGAGAGTACCTGGATAAATTCCTGATTGTATACTTAGATGACATTTTGATCTTCTCGGATGATTGGGAGTCTCATGTGAAGCAGGTCAGAACGGTGTTTCAGGTCCTGCGTGCTAATTCTTTGTTTGTGAAGGGATCAAAGTGTCTCTTTGGTGTTCAGAAGGTTTCATTTTTGGGGTTCATCTTTTCCCCTTCTACTATCGAGATGGACCCTGTTAAGGTCCAAGCCATCCATAATTGGACTCAGCCGACATCTCTGAAAAGTCTGCAAAAGTTCCTGGGCTTTGCTAATTTTTATCGTCGCTTCATCTGCAATTTTTCTAGTATTGCTAAACCATTGACCCATTTGACCAAGAAAGGTGCTGATTTGGTCAATTGGTCTTCTGCTGCGATGGAAGCTTTTCAAGAGTTGAAGCGTCGTTTTTCTTCTGCCCCTGTGTTGTGTCAACCAGATGTTTCGCTTCCGTTCCAGGTCGAGGTTGATGCTTCTGAGATTGGAGCAGGGGCTGTTTTGTCGCAGAGAAGTTTTGATTGCTCGGTGATGAAACCATGCGCCTTCTTTTCCAGGAAGTTTTCGCCTGCTGAGCGAAATTATGATGTGGGCAATCGAGAGTTGCTGGCCATGAAGTGGGCATTCGAGGAGTGGCATCATTGGCTTGAAGGAGCTAAGCATCGCGTGGTGGTCTTGACTGATCATAAGAACTTGACTTATCTCGAGTCCGCCAAGCGGTTAAATCCTAGGCAAGCTCGTTGGTCGTTGTTTTTTGCCCGTTTTGACTTTGTGATTTCATACCTTCCGGGCTCTAAAAATGTGAAGGCGGATGCTCTGTCTAGGAGTTTTGTGCCCGACTCTCCGGGTGTATCTGAGCCGGCGGGTATCCTCAAAGAGGGAGTAATTGTGTCTGCCATCTCCCCTGATTTGCGGCGGGTGCTGCAAAAATTTCAGGCTAATAAACCTGATCGTTGCCCAGTGGAGAAACTGTTTGTCCCTGATAGGTGGACGAATAAAGTTATCTCTGAGGTTCATTGTTCGGTGTTGGCTGGTCATCCTGGAATCTTTGGTACCAGAGAGTTAGTGGCTAGATCCTTTTGGTGGCCATCTCTGTCGCGGGATGTGCGTACTTTTCTGCAGTCCTGTGGGATTTGTGCTCGGGCTAAGCCCTGCTGTTCTCGTGCCAGTGGGTTGCTTTTGCCCTTGCCGGTCCCGAAGAGGCCTTGGACACATATCTCTATGGATTTTATTTCAGATCTTCCCGTCTCTCAAAAGATGTCAGTCATTTGGGTGGTCTGTGATCGCTTCTCTAAGATGGTCCATTTGGTACCCTTGTCTAAATTGCCTTCCTCCTCTGATTTGGTGCCATTGTTTTTCCAGCATGTGGTTCGTTTACATGGCATTCCAGAGAATATCGTTTCTGACAGAGGTTCCCAGTTTGTTTCGAGGTTTTGGCGAGCCTTTTGTGGTAGGATGGGCATTGACTTGTCTTTTTCCTCGGCTTTCCATCCTCAGACTAATGGCCAGACCGAACGAACCAATCAGACCTTGGAAACATATCTGAGATGCTTTGTTTCTGCTGATCAGGATAACTGGGTGTCCTTTTTGCCTTTGGCTGAGTTCGCCCTTAATAATCGGGCCAGCTCGGCTACCTTGGTTTCACCGTTTTTCTGCAACTCTGGGTTCCATCCTCGTTTCTCTTCAGGGCAGGTTGAGTCTTCGGACTGTCCTGGTGTGGATACTGTGGTGGACAGGTTGCAGCAGATTTGGACTCATGTAGTGGACAATTTGACTTTGTCCCAGGAGAAGGCTCAACGTTTCGCTAATCGCAGACGCTGTGTGGGTCCCCGACTTTGGGTTGGGGACTTGGTTTGGTTATCTTCTCGTCATATTCCTATGAAGGTTTCCTCTCCTAAGTTTAAACCTCGTTTTATTGGTCCGTATAGGATTTCTGAGGTTCTTAATCCTGTGTCTTTTCATCTGACCCTTCCAGATTCTTTTTCCATACATAACGTATTCCATAGGTCATTGTTGCGGAGATACGTGGCACCTATGGTTCCATCTGTTGATCCTCCTGCCCCGGTTTTGGTGGAGGGGGAGTTGGAGTATATTGTGGAGAAGATTTTGGATTCTCGTGTTTCAAGGCGGAAACTCCAGTATCTGGTTAAGTGGAAGGGTTATGCTCAGGAAGATAATTCCTGGGTCTTTGCCTCTGATGTCCATGCTCCCGATCTTGTTCATGCCTTTCATATGGCTCATCCTCAAGGGGGGGTACTGTTGTGAATTCTGTGGCAGAGCTCCCTCCTGTGGTCACAAGTGGTACTTCGGCTGGTTCTCTCTGTGAGCTTCCGTTGGTGGAGGAAAGTGGTACTGCGGCTTCTGAGTTTCCTTCCTCAGGTGCTGTGGTGAAGTCGTTGGGTGCTGCTCTATTTAACTCCACCTAGTGCTTTGATCCTGGCCTCCAGTCAATGTTCTAGTATTGGACCTGTTTCCTCCTGGATCGTTCCTGTGGCCTGCTGCTCTGCATAGCTAAGTTCCTCTTTGCTATTTGTTTGCTGTTTTTTTCTGTCCAGCTTGTCAATTTGTTTTTTTCTGCTTGCTGGAAGCTCTGGGACGCAGAGGGTGTACCTCCGTGCCGTTAGTTCGGTACGGAGGGTCTTTTTGCCCCCTTTGCGTGGTGTTTGTAGGGTTTTGTGGTGACCGCAAAGTTACCTTTCCTATCCTCGCTCTGTTCAGAAAGTTGGGCCTCACTTTGCTAAATCTATTTCATCTCTACGTTTGTCTTTTCATCTTAACTCACAGTCATTATATGTGGGGGCTGCCTTTTCCTTTGGGGTATTTCTCTGAGGCAAGGTAGGCTTATTTTCTATCTTCAGGCTAGCTAGTTTCTCAGGCCGTGCCGAGTTGCATAGGGAGCGTTAGGCGCAATCCACGGCTGCCTTTAGTGTGGTTTGAGAGGATTAGGGATTGCGGTCAACAGAGTTCCCACGTCTCAGAGCTCGTTCTTGTTTTTTGGGTTATTGCCAGGTCACTGTATGTGCGCTGACCTCTATGTCCATTGTGGTACTGAATTACCTTTCACAACAGCCTGCCCTGTGTATCTGTGTTGTATATTCTGTGGGTTGTAAATAAAGGGTGTTCTTTTTAGACTGGAAGTACCTGGAGTAGCAGTCAGATTTTATATGCTCCCATGCAATCAAGAAATTCTAGCCAGCGTCCTTCATTCAGAATCCAGCAAAAGCAGAGTGGACCTCCTGAAACACGGGGGGTGCTGTAAGATGTACTACAGCACAGTAGACCCCGTTACAAGAATTATAGGTGAGATGCTCTGCAGGGCAGGAGAATAATATAAAATTCTAGGTGAGATACTCTGCAGGGCAGGAGAACAATATATAATTATTACAGGGGGTACAGGTGCCTGCTTCTGCTGGATCTGCGTCTTCACTGAAGATGCAGATCCAGATGACATGCATCATGTTGCAGAGACCCGTGGGGTCCCAGCACTGCAATACATGCTGCCGGTGCGTTGGCTGTGAGCTGACATCAGAGGTGCAGCCACAGGGAGTGGTGCATGAAATGGCGCACACTCCGATGTCAGCTGCCGGGCTGTGCGGTGGCTACAAAAGACACTGGGCGACGTGGGAGCAGAGGAAAGGTGAGGAGAATGTTATTGTTTTTAATTATGCATTAGGGTCAGAACGGGGACACATACACTAACATACCTCCCAACCGTCCCGGATCCAGCGGGACTGTCCTGATTTTGACAGTCAGCCCCACGATCCCAGGCAGGACATTAATTGTCCCGCACTGGTTGGGAGGTATGTGATATCACCACGTAATGGCTGCTCTGTGCGAACAGGACCTGTGATGAGGTCACAGGATGAGAGGAGTCAGGGATCACATGATAGATCGGGAGGACTTCTGTGTACAGGACTCTGCTGGTTGCCATGGCGCCAGAGGAGGGTAAGTGTATGTGTGAGGCCAGGAAGTGTTTACAGTGTGGATGTAGCAGAGCCATGTGTGTGCGAGGTGTATGGATCGGAGCAGCGTGTGAAAGGTGTATAGAGCGGAGCCGTGTGTGTAAGACGTGTAAGGAGCGGAGCCGTGTGTGTAAGAGGTGTACGGAGCCGTGTGCATGAGGTGTATAGAGCGCAGCCGTGGGTGTACGAGGTGTACAGAGCACAGCCGCATGTGTATGAGGTGTACGGAGCGGAGCAGCGTGTGAAAGGTGTACGGAGTGGAGCCATGTGTGTAAGAGGTGTGCGGATCAGAGCAGAGTGTGAAAGGTGTATGGAGCAGAGTCATGTGTGTACGGGGTGTATGGAGTAGTGCCGTGTGTACGAGATGTATGGAGAGGAGCTGTGTGTATATGAGGTGTACGGAGTGGTGCCATGTGTGTACGAGATGTATGGATAGGAGCTGTGTGTGTATGAGGTGTCATATCATAGATCTGAAAGTTTTGTGATGCTGTAATTGGCAATTTTTGTGTGGGGAATTTGCCGTGTGGGGAATTTTCCATGTGGGGAATTTTCCATGTGGGGAATTTTCCGTGTGGGGAATTTTCCTGTGGGCATTTTTCATGTGGGCAATTTTCCTGTGGGCAATTTTCCTGTGGACATTTTCAGGGAACCACCCGAAACACACTGCTTCATGGAATAATCTCAAGAAATCAGCCAAGATATCAGGAAGAGAATTGAGGACTTGCACAAGTCTGGCTTATCCTTGCGTACAATTTCAAGATACCTGAAGGTGCCTCATTCATCTGTACAAACAATTATACGCAAGTACAAACAAGATGGGGATGTCCATCAATCATGCCACTCAGGTAGGAAACAGGTTCTGTGTCCCAGAGATTAACGTGCTTTGGTCTGACATGTGCATATCAACCAAAAAACAAAAGCAAAAGACTTTGTGAAGATCATGACGGAATTTGGTGAGATTGTGTCAACATTCACAATGAAACGAGTACTGTATCAACATGGACTGAAAGGCTACTCTGCCAGGAAGAAGCCATTACTCAAAAAAAAAACATAAAAAGCCAGATTAATGTTTGCAGATGCACACAGGAACAAATACCTTAATTTTGGAGACATGTCCTATGGGTTGATGAAACAAAAATTTAACTTTTTTGGCATAATGCCCATCATTACGTTTGGAGGAAAAAGCTTGAAGCCTAAGAACATCATCCCAACTGTGAAACACAGCTTCACGTTGTGGGGTTATTTTGCTTCAGAAGGGACTGGTGCACTTCACAAAATAGATGGCATCATGAGAAAAGAAGACTATGCGGCAATACTGAAGCAACATCTCAAGACATCAGACAGGAAGCTAAAGCTTGGTCGGAAATGGATCTTCCAAATAGACAAAGACCGGAAGCATACTGCCACAATGGTAGCAAAATGGCTTAAGGGTAACAAAGTCATGGTTTTGGAGTGGCCATCACAAAGCACTGATCTGAATTCTAATGAAAATGTATTGGCAAAACTGAAAAGGAAGGTGCATGCAAGGCGACCTACAAACCTGGCTCAGTTACACCTGTTTTGTCAGGAGGAATTGGCTCAAATTCCAACCAACTATTGTGAGAAGCTTGTGGAAGGATATCCCAAATGTTTGACCCAAATATTTCTGTTTAAGGGCAATGGTACCAAATACTAATGAAATGTATGTAAACTTTTGACTTTGCAGTAAGTAATAAAAATGCCTTAAAACATTCTCTCTCATTATCCTGGTATTTGGCAAATATCAATAGTTATGGTAATCATTGTTGACCTAAAGCGGGAAATGTTTATTCGCATTTCATGTCAGATATTGAGAAAAACATGCATATGTGTCTTTTTATATAGAGTATGTAAACTTCTGGTTTCAACTGTACGTTCAAGTTCATAAAGGACTTAATATTATTATTGTTTCACTCAAAAGTTGATTAAAATAATTGAAAAGGCTTGGATATGTGGTATGGAGGAGAGAGCAGAGTCGAGGATTGCCCCAAGGAAGTGAACTTGTGGGACTTGAGAGAGTGAGCAACAATTGACTTTAATGGATAGGTCTTGTTGGGGAAGGCTGAGTGAGATGGGGGAATGATAATGAATTCTGTTTTCTCAATGTTAATCGATCCGAGAATATGAATGAAACAGCAGACAGACACTGTGGGGTTCTGATTAGTAAGAAGGTGATATCTTGTCCAGAGTTGTAGATCTGTGGGTCATCAGCATAGAGATGGCATTTAAAGCTGTGGAACTCTATGAATTTTCACAGGTCAAAGGTATAGATGGAGAAGAGCAGGGGTACTTCAACTTAACCTTGGGGCAAACCAACATAGAGGGGGCGAGATGAGGAGGTAGTGTGTGAGTGGGAGACGCTGAGTATACAGTCTGTCAAGTATGAAAAGATCCAATATAGGCCCAGTTCTGTGATGCCAAGAGCTGAGAGAATCTGTACTAAGAGGGAATGGTCCACTTTGTCCAAGGCAGAGGACAGGTTCAGGAGGAGGAAGAAATAGTAGTGTCACTTGGCTTTGGTGGTTAACAGGTAATTGGTGACTTTAGTTTGGGCAGTTTCAGCTGAATGATGCAGTAGGAAGCCAGATTGTGAGCAGTCAAAAAAGGAGCATCTCTTTAATTCCTTACTCTCTTCATGATCCACAATTACACTGAAAGATGGGAAGTTGCTGGAAGAAATCCTGTTGGTGCTCTTGTAAATCAGTTGTGTCATCGTTACCCCAAAATGGATCATATTTTAGACAAGTGCCTATAGGAAACCTTATAGGAAAAAGTTAAGGTTTTCATCACTATAATTAGGATACATGCATGGAATTTGGTGCATTATTCTTCATTTAGTACATAGATGTATGGCAAAATATTTCAGCAACCTTTGAGTCAGTGCTGTTATCCAAATATCAAAGAATATTTAATACCTGCAAGCTCTGGAGATGTAAATTCAGTCATTACCTCAACTAAATGTTCATAGTCCCTAACCGGTGTGATCAGATACTACAGATTGGTACAGTAAATGGCTTACCTGTGCTTTCAACAAAAGGAATCACTATGCATGGTGCATATTTAGAATAAAAATAAATGCAAGTGCCTGTGATGTCTTAACATTCTCATTACTGCCATATATTTTGCAAGAGAAAATTTACATTCTTGTCTCAGAGAAATATTAAACTTTTTCAGTTCATACATGAGAATTATGATAATTCTTTCATTTCTGACTCGGCAAGGATGAGATGAGCCTCTTAACTTTGCAGGATATTAAATCTTCTGCAGACAAAAGTGAGGATTTGGGAAGCTTCTATATTGCACACGTATATATCTCACAAGAAAAAGGCCATAAATATACTGCTTCACAGAAAACACTTCAAGTTCACATTCAAGTTCTCAGATGTAACCTATACTTTATTATGAAACAATAAAACCTGCAATATTCAAAGGATGACATAATTAGCCTCCCTAAATTGTATTATCGATTGCCCAGGTATTAGCGACATCAAATGTTTCAAATAATTTGCTATTCATTAGAGATGTTTCAAATCAATTTACAGGATGCAGTCTGTCGGCCACATTAAAAATCTGTGGCTGTCGGATTAGTGGCATGCTGGCAAATGAAAAGTTAAGCCAAGGATTCGGTCATGTAGAAGGCAATAAGAAGTCCATACTATAAATATTTGTAGCCTCCTCGACTGGCATCAGTAAGAAACATGCATCCCTCCTCACATACTAATGGCCGATATCAGGTAAAACAAGCTCTAGTTTGCCTGCTGCATGATATAATCAATAACCAATAGAGATGTGCCGATCTCTTGAAATTCAAATTCACCCACTTCACCTTATTTTTCCCCATTAAATCAGTCCAAAGCAAATTTAGTACTGCAAAGCAGGTGCTGTTGAGCCTCCTCCACCTATAATACATTTAGTATCATCTGCTACAGAGCTAACCCCAGAACAAGCAGATTTTGAGAATCTTTTACCCACATGTCACCTTTACTTGGTATCACCAAGGCCTGCTACCTCTTCTTCTGATAATCTCACCAAATGGGCACCAATGTCTTGTTCTCAGGTCTCGTACACCACACAATCATTATCATCATCATCATCATACCTGTTTGACTGACATTTGCCTCTGTGTGGAAAATTGCCAAGGCATCAAAATTTGAATTTATCTGATAGTACTGAGACCTTTAATTTGCAGAAAGAGAAGCTACTGTACACAAATTTCCAAATTGAATTACCATGTTCTTGCCTGTATCCAGACTCCAGAGCAAAATACAAGTAAGATGTAAAAATATACTGTAGCTGCACCCATCTTTATGGCTGCTCTCGCTACTCCCTCCCTGCGGTCTGGTCCTCTGTGCCTCTACTGTATATATATATATATATATATATATCTCCAGCTCGGTCTTCATTTTAGGCTGGGGCTTGTATGCGCAGTGACCTCCAGAGCCTGCACCTGGAAATCAAGGCCAACTGTTCACTGTAGGTTGTGAGTTGACTGTGCATGCTCTAGGGCAGGGGTGTCACTGTTTGTGCTGGCAGACTTTGATAACTGCGTTCACCATTTGTGCACGCTGACTGCGTTCACAGCATTCACTGTTTGTGCTGGCTGACTGCAATAACTGCGTTCACTGTTTTTACAGTTTAATTACGATCATTGGATTCACCATTTGTTCATGTTAACTGCATTCACAGTATGCATTGTTCACTCTGGCAAAGGTGGTGCCTTCTCCTTGCGCTGGCAATGTCCTCTCATTTTACCGCTCACTGCATTTGCTCTGAATCAAAAATTGCTTCAGCTCCCTGTGCCAGCTCTGCTCCCTCTGCTAAGCAGTAGCTATGTCAATGTAGAATGCAGCCAGTACTTAGTAGAGGGGGTGGTGCCAGCACAGGGGGCGATTGCTAACTTAGATTTCACCGATAGCCTATATGTCATCGAAAACTACTTTTGAGGCACGGTGCAAAGCTCAGAAAGGAATAATTGCCATATTACAGTGCAGATTTTGCTGCACTTGTTTGAGGGTGCAATGTTACTTTAACAAAGCCCCTGAGGTGGCACCACAGCATAACTCCCCATATGTGACTCTATTTTACAAACTAATCCTCTCAATAAATTCATCTAGCGGATGTTGCTGAGTGAAAATTGCAAGCTGCCATTGTAGTGACCAGTAAATTATGCCCAGCTCACGCTTTTGGAGACATGCACCTGTAAATTAGGAGGGCTCACATCACTATGGAAATGCTAAACATGTGGGCGCTAAATGTGGTTTCGGCTCAATGGGACTCAGAAGGGAGGAGGGCATTTGGATTTAGGGAGGAGAATTTGCTGAATTTCTTTTGTTGTGCAAGGACCCTTTTCGCTTTTCCAGAGCCTTTGGGCTACCAGTAACATGGAAGCCCCTATATTTCCGTTAAAAGATGACGGACCTGAGTGAGGGCTTGTTTTTTTTGTGGATTGAGTTGAAGCTTTTATTGGAAACATTTTGCATAGCACTTCTGATCATATTTATCCGGCGCTCTTCGCTGAGCACTTACATCAGGGTTTCCATCTAAATCTCCGAGTGATGTGACAGATGAAACCCCCAATGGATCCATTCACTATATTGAGGCAACAAAGTTACTCTGGACTCCATCTGGCCTCTGTTCAGCAGAGTCCTTTTCAGAAGTGCATAAAACTGTGGCTGATGGCACTTTTATGTAATCCTAAAAAGACGGACACCCCCGGATCACAGGTTCTATGGTACCCACCGTGCCTCCATCTGCCTCATTATAGTGAATCTTCTGAGTCGCCCAGCCAGGGCAGTGGGGTACTTGGTACAGGGTCTGGTCTCAAGGGGGATGTCACTGTGGCTGCGACCCGGTCCATGGCCCTGGGGCACAACGTTAAAGGGGACGGTCTTTAAAGGGGAAAATGTTCAAAGTCTGTCGTGATGCCACCTGTGGTGTTCGGTCAGTAGTGGAGACCAACGCTGAATTGAAGGGGTCCCCTGGGGGATGCTGTGGCAGCACTGGTGTTATGCTTCCCACAGGTGAAGTGGGATCCCCAGGGGTCCTATTGTGTGTGGCTGAGATGATGGTATGTGCCGATGAATAAATAGAGGAGACCGTTGTAAGACTTTACCAGGTTTACTGTAGTTTGCTGGCCACAGTCCAGGGCAGCAGGTGCGGGTGATGGTAGTCTGGCCAGCTCAGAGGCAACGGTGAGTTCCCTTGTTCCACTAGAGGTCAGTGAGCCTTTCCAACTAGCGCCTGTTGTAAATGAAGTCCCTGCTGCCTGAAGCTTTCTGCAGAGGCCTCTATTCCTGCATGATGGGCAGCTTGAGCCTTCTTACAGGGACTCTATCATGCCCCGAGCTCCTCAGGTGCTGCTGCTTCTCAGGTGTGGTGTAGGCAATGTCTGTTTGATCTTATGCCCTCCGGTTCTGCCAAGTGTTGTACAGTTCCACTAAGGCCTTGGGCTCCCGATACCTGGCTTCTGCGCTATGGCTCTGAGGGTGCCCAGTCACAGTTCCCCTCTGAGCCCTGTTCCTCTCTTTTGCTCCTTCCCTTCCAGGTACTCCGCATTCAACCCTTTAAGGATATCTGTCCTTCCAGAGGCTGCAGCTCCCTCGTGGCTTCCAGGCCTCTTTGTCTGCACTCAGTTCCAGGCTTCCTTCTCCTTCAGTGTCTCTGAAGAACTGCCTAACTCCTCCTCCAGGTCAGGATACGTAAAGCCTAGGGAAGCTCCCCTGAATCCGGGTCTTGGGCTCCCCCTCCTGGCCTTAATTTGGAAAATGTTGTGTGTGGGTCCCTTACCTGGTGAAGAGAACTCTATTGCCTCTGAGCATGACATTACCTTCCCCAAAGGAAAAGCAACATCACTGCAGCAGCCGGCCACTTGGTGTGCTGCACTTCCGCCAGGGCTTCTGTCTGAATCATGTATTTTAGAGATTTAATCAGAAACATAGCTTCGCTTAGAGCATTAGGGGAGTGCAGGGACAGGCTCAGGTTTAAGCTCAGGTGGTGTCCATCCCCCATTTCCCTATCTGTAGGGACTTCCTCTCCCCAATACCATCCCGTTGTTTGTGTGTGTGTTGCACCATCCGCTGACTAACTACCCGTTGGGTCGTAATACGTATCTCGACAGGTATGATGATTAAAGCATTGTTTTTTGCCTTTTTTATGGTGTTCTCTAAAGGGTTAACTAGTTCCACAGTTTTATAGAGGTCGTTACACACCCAGCATTACCAAATATGTGTACTTATATTCTTTATTTTTTAAATTTACATACATAAATGTACTTATTGGAAAAGTATTTGTTTCTTTTTTTTCCTTATCTGAGGATTTTGAAAAGTATATTTTTAGACTTTTTTTTTTATTTTTTTACTTTTTTACCCTATCCTAGGATAGTACATTACTTGTATATCAGCAAATCGCTGGTTTGATGTTCTTCAATAGATCTGCACTGCAGAACATCGCAGCAGCGAATTACAGGCAGGAAAGGAAGCATCTCAGGTCCTGCTCTCTGCAGGTACTGTGAAACCACCTTTCCTGCAGGACCCGGAAGTACCCAGTGACCATCTTGAGACCAGGGGTCTCCATGGAGACCATCAGGACAACACGATCGCATCACGTTGTTCTGATGGAAATGCGCAAGGAGCCCATTCCCTGCTCAATGCCCCTCTATGTCGCTGTCACTACTGCCAGCGGCATCAGAGAGGTTGAATGCCTGCGATTGGTGTTAGCACCAATCATGGGCGTTGTTGCAGGGTGTCAGCTATCACATACAGCTGACACCCGCACCCAATCGCCACGGTGCTCAACGTGAGGCCATGTGATCGGTGCACCGTACTAGTACTGCTGTTTGTAGGAACGCAGTTCCCACAGAGCAGTACTAGTATGGCGTATGTCGGGAAGTGGTTAAAACAGATTAATGTTGGAAGGTTAGAACATAGCTTAAAATGCTATACAGTATGTGGGTTGAACAATTGCCAAACTGAAATATTATAACAGATACGCAAAAATGAAAACATATGTACAATGTTTTTATTTTTTTACATAATTTTTCCCCCTCGATAAAAAAATGTATCCCAGTAAAACAGTTGAGCGAATAATTACCATTTTTTTCTTTTATTGATTTTTTTTGCTAGAAATTCTCACCTCTCTAAACAAAAATGTCATAAACTATGTCATACCGTTGTTAAGTACACAAAAACTAATTTGCATCACCAAGCAGCAGTTTTGCTGGTGTGTGTATCCTTGTTAGCTTGTACTTGTAAAACAATTGTAAAAGAACTTAAACTATGCTTTTTATTCCGATTTTTGTGAGGCAGAATGACCAAAAACCAGCTATTCATGAATTTCTTTTGGGGGAGGCGTTTATACCGTTCCGCGTTTGGTAAAATTGATGAAGCAGTTTTATTCTTCGGGTCAGTACGATTACAGCGACACCTCATTTATATCATTTTTTTATGTTTTGGCGCTTTTATACGATAAAAACTATTTTATAGAAAAAATAATTATTTTTGCATCGCTTTATTCTCAGGACTATAACTTTTTTATTTTTTTGCTGATGATGCTGTATGGCGGCTCGTTTTTTGCGGGACAAGATGACGTTTTCAGCGGTACCATGGTTAGTTATATCTGTCTTTTTGATCGCGTGTTATTCCACTTTTTGTTCGGCGGTATGATAATAAAGCGTTGTTTTTTGCCTCGTTTTTTTTTTTTTTTTTCTTACGGTGTTTACTGAAGGGGTTAACTAGTGGGCCAGTTTTATAGGTCGGGCCGTTACGGACGCGGCAATACTAAATATGTGTACTTTTATTGTTTTTTTTTTTATTTAGATAAAGAAATGTATTTATGGGAATAATATTTTTATTTTTTTTTTCATTATTTTGGAATATTTTTTTTTATTTTTTTTTACACATTTGAATTTTTTTTTTTTTACTTTTTTACTTTGTCCCAGGGGGGGACATCACAGATCAGTGATCTGACAGTTTGCACAGCACTCTGTCAGATCACTGATCTGACATGCAGCGCTGCAGCCTTCACAGTGCCTGCTCTGAGCAGGCTCTGTGAAGCCACCTCCCTCCCTGCAGGACCCGGATCCGTGGCCATCTTGGATCCGGGGCTGGAGGGAGCAGGGAGGGAGGTGAGACCCTCGCAGCAACGCGATCACATCGCGTTGCTGCGGGGGGCTCAGGGAAGCCCGCAGGGAGCCCCCTCCCTGCGCGGTGCTTCCCTGTACCGCCGGCACATCGCGATCATCTTTGATCGCGGTGTGCCGGGGGTTAATGTGCCGGGGGCGGTCCGTGACCGCTCCTGGCACATAGTGCCGGATGTCAGCTGCGATAAACAGCTGACACCCGGCCGCGATCGGCGGCGCTCCCCCCGTGAGCGCTGACGATCGCATATGACGTACTATTGCGTCCTTGGGAAGTAAAGCCCACCCCACATGGACGCAATAGTACGTCTAATGGCAGAAAGGGGTTAATCTCCCACTGATTTGATTTTTTTTTTTTTTCAGGGAGACTTTAGGAAAAAAAAATAATAGAATAAAATGATTTTTTCAGGAAGAATTTAGAAACCAAATACAATAAAATGATTTTTTTCAGGGAGAATTTAGAAAACAAATAAAACAAAAAAAGGCTTTCTATGGCCCACTGAGTGAGAGATGACGCACACAGGAGTCAGGAGTGGCACACAAGCCCAGAGGCCAATATTTATCTCCCACTGATTGATGTAGTGATTTTTTCAGGTAGATTTTGGAACCCAAATCAAGCTAAAAAAATAATAGGCTTTCTATGGCCCACAATTGGAGAGAGAGAGAGATGGCACACCCAGGAGTCAAGACTGGCACACAAGCAGAAAGGGCAATATTAATCTCCCACTGATTTGATTTTTTTTTTTTTTCAGGGAGACTTTAGGAAAAAAACTAATAGAATAAAATGATTTTTTCAGGAAGAATTTAGAAACCAAATAAAATAAAATGATTTTTTCAGGGAGAATTTAGAAAACAAATAAAACAAAAAAAGGCTTTCTATGGCCCACTGAGTGAGAGATGATGCACACAGGAGTCAGGAGTGGCACACAAGCCCAGAGGCCAATATTTATCTCCCACTGATTGATGTAGTGATTTTTTCAGGTAGATTTTGGAACCCAAATCAAGCTAAAAAAATAATAGGCTTTCTATGGCCCACAATTGGAGAGAGAGAGAGAGAGATGGCACACCCAGGAGTCAAGACTGGCACACAAGCAGAAAGGGCAATATTAATCTCCCACTGATTTGTTTTTGTTTTTTTTTCAGGGAGACTTTAGGAAAAAAAAATAATAGAATAAAATGATTTTTTCAGGAAGAATTTAGAAACCAAATAAAATAAAATGATTTTTTCAGGGAGAATTTAGAAAACAAATAAAACAAAAAAAGGCTTTCTATGGCCCACTGAGTGAGAGATGACGCACACAGGAGTCAGGAGTGGCACACAAGCCCAGAGGCCAATATTTATCTCCCACTGATTGATGTAGTGATTTTTTCAGGTAGATTTTGGAACCCAAATCAAGCTAAAAAAATAATAGGCTTTCTATGGCCCACAATTGGAGAGAGAGAGAGAGATGGCACACCCAGGAGTCAAGACTGGCACACAAGCAGAAAGGGCAATATTAATCTCCCACTGATTTGTTTTTTTTGTTTTTTTCAGGGAGACTTTAGGAAAAAAAAAAATAGAATAAAATGATTTTTTCAGGAAGAATTTAGAAACCAAATAAAATAAAATGATTTTTTCAGGGAGAATTTAGAAAACAAATAAAACAAAAAAAGGCTTTCTATGGCCCACTGAGTGAGAGATGACGCACACAGGAGTCAGGAGTGGCACACAAGCCCAGAGGCCAATATTTATCTCCCACTGATTGATGTAGTGATTTTTTCAGGTAGATTTTGGAACCCAAATCAAGCTAAAAAAATAATAGGCTTTCTATGGCCCACAATTGGAGAGAGAGAGAGAGATGGCACACCCAGGAGTCAAGACTGGCACACAAGCAGAAAGGGCAATATTAATCTCCCACTGATTTTTTTTTTTTTTTTTTTTTTCAGGGAGACTTTAGGAAAAAAAAATAATAGAATAAAATGATTTTTTCAGGAAGAATTTAGAAACCAAATAAAATAAAATGATTTTTTCAGGGAGAATTTAGAAAACAAATAAAACAAAAAAAGGCTTTCTATGGCCCACTGAGTGAGAGATGACGCACACAGGAGTCAGGAGTGGCACACAAGCCCAGAGGCCAATATTTATCTCCCACTGATTGATGTAGTGATTTTTTCAGGTAGATTTTGGAACCCAAATCAAGCTAAAAAAATAATAGGCTTTCTATGGCCCACAATTGGAGAGAGAGAGAGAGATGGCACACCCAGGAGTCAAGACTGGCACACAAGCAGAAAGGGCAATATTAATCTCCCACTGATTTGTTTTTTTTTTTTTTTCAGGGAGACTTTAGGAAAAAAAAATAATAGAATAAAATGATTTTTTCAGGAAGAATTTAGAAACCAAATAAAATAAAATGATTTTTTCAGGGAGAATTTAGAAAACAAATAAAACAAAAAAAGGCTTTCTATGGCCCACTGAGTGAGAGATGATGCACACAGGAGTCAGGAGTGGCACACAAGCCCAGAGGCCAATATTTATCTCCCACTGATTGATGTAGTGATTTTTTCAGGTAGATTTTGGAACCCAAATCAAGCTAAAAAAATAATAGGCTTTCTATGGCCCACAATTGGAGAGAGAGAGAGAGATGGCACACCCAGGAGTCAAGACTGGCACACAAGCAGAAAGGGCAATATTAATCTCCCACTGATTTTTTATTTTTTTTTTTTCAGGGAGACTTTAGGAAAAAAAAATAATAGAATAAAATGATTTTTTCAGGAAGAATTTAGAAACCAAATAAAATAAAATGATTTTTTCAGGGAGAATTTAGAAAACAAATAAAACAAAAAAAGGCTTTCTATGGCCCACTGAGTGAGAGATGACGCACACAGGAGTCAGGAGTGGCACACAAGCCCAGAGGCCAATATTTATCTCCCACTGATTGATGTAGTGATTTTTTCAGGTAGATTTTGGAACCCAAATCAAGCTAAAAAAATAATAGGCTTTCTATGGCCCACAATTGGAGAGAGAGAGAGAGATGGCACACCCAGGAGTCAAGACTGGCACACAAGCAGAAAGGGCAATATTAATCTCCCACTGATTTGTTTTTTTTTTTTTTTTCAGGGAGACTTTAGGAAAAAAAAATAATAGAATAAAATGATTTTTTCAGGAAGAATTTAGAAACCAAATAAAATAAAATGATTTTTTCAGGGAGAATTTAGAAAACACATAAAACAAAAAAAGGCTTTCTATGGCCCACTGAGTGAGAGATGACGCACACAGGAGTCAGGAGTGGCACACAAGCCCAGGGGCCAATATTTATCTCCCACTTTTTTTTTTTTGTTCCAGGGAAAATTTATAAACCCAATAAAAAAAATAATAAATAGGCTTTCTATGGCCCACTATCTGAGAGAGAGAGAGAGATGGCACGCTTAGGACTGGCACACAAGCCCAAAGGCCAATATTAATCTCCCTTTTTTTTTTCAGGGAGAATTTTTATGGCCCACTATTTGTGAGAGAGATGGCACGCTCAGGACCGGCACACAAGCCCAGAGGCCAATATTAATCTCCCACTTTTTTTTTTTTTGTTCCAGGGAAAATTTATAAACCCAATAAAAAAAATAATAAATAGGCTTTCTATGGCCCACTATCTGAGAGAGAGAGATGGCACGCTTAGGACTGGCACACAAGCCCAAAGGCCAATATTAATCTCCCACTGATTGATTTATTGATTTTTTCAGGTAGAATTTAGAACCCAAATAAAGCAAAAAAAAAAAAAAAAAAAAAAGGGCTTTCTATGGCCCACTGAGTGAGTGATGATGCACACAGGAGTCAGGAGTGGCACACAAGCCCTGAGGCCAATATTTTTCTCCCACTGATTGATGTAGTGATTTTTTCAGGTAGATTTTAGAACCCAAATCAAGCAAAAAAATAAATAGGCTTTCTATGGCCCACTATTTGTGAGAGAGATGGCACGCTCAGGACTGGCACACAAGCCCAGAGGCCAATATTAATCTCCCACTTTTTTTTTTTTTGTTCCAGGGAAAATTTATAAACCCAATAAAAAAAATAATAAATAGGCTTTCTATGGCCCACTGAGTGAGAGATGGCACACACAGGGATGGCACTCTAGCAGAAATGTCAATCTTAATCTCCCACAAAAAAAAAAAAAAAACAGGGAGTGTCCTTCAATTACTATCTCCCTGCAGTAATCTCAGCCAGGTATGGCAGACAGCAATAAGGAGTGGACTGATGCACAAATTAAATAAAAAGTGTGTAAAAACAAAAAAGATAGCTGTGCAGAAAGGAAGGAACAAGAGGATTTGTGCTTTGAAAAAAGCAGTTGGTTTGCACAGCGGCGTACACACAGCAATGCAGCTATCAGGGAGCCTTCTAGGGCAGCCCAATGAGCTACAGCGCTGAGGGGAAAAAAAAAATGTAGCTTCCACTGTCCCTGCACACCGAAGGTGGTGTTGGGCAGTGGAAATCGCTACAGCACAAGCGGTTTGGTGGTTAATGGACCCTGCCTAACACTATCCCTGCTTCTGACGAAGCGGCAGCAACCTCTCCCTAAGCTCAGATCAGCAGCAGTAACATGGCGGTCGGCGGGAACGCCCCTTTATAGCCCCTGTGACGCCGCAGACAGCAAGCCAATCACTGCAATGCCCTTCTCTAAGATGGTGGGGACCAGGACCTATGTCATCACGCTGCCCACACTCTGCGTTTACCTTCATTGGCTGAGAAATGGCGCTTTTCGCGTCATTGAAACGCGACTTTGGCGCGAAAGTCGCGTACCGCATGGCCGACCCCGCACAGGGGTCGGATCGGGTTTCATGAAACCCGACTTTGCCAAAAGTCGGCGACTTTTGAAAATGAACGACCCGTTTCGCTCAACCCTATATCTGACAACTCGGAAGAATTTCAGGACATCAGTTGTGAGGAAATCTTTGCCTCACAGCCTTGGATCAAAGGACTACTGATTGAAAACAAGTGAAGCTGCAGAGACGGGTACGCACTCTGATTTTGCTCGGGAAAATCATTTCCTAAGCTAACAAGCTAATTCTAATAAATGAAGTGAGATATCTAATGCCTTGCCAGACTGTCAATCTGAGAAGTTAATTGGCTTTACAAATAACCAATTGATCCTTAATTATGACGATCTCCTCTGAAATACACCACCTTCTAATGCTTCAGTGATTTAAGCATGGTTGAAACACAAAGTGGCTGCAATAATAGTGTCAGTCTGTACTAGCCTTAAGTATAGGAGAATATCTCCTGAAAACCTACATCTACTCTTGATGTAGTCATTCAATAATAATCAAAATAGTGCAATGCCCCAGTGAAACCTTATTGAACAATTTAGCCAATAGTTTGCGGAACACAGGCTACATATAACTTTTAGAATACAAATATTAAAATGATGGAGGCTGTCAAGTACAGGGCAGAGCAACAGTATGAATTCATACAAAATAAGAAACACAAAGTAATCCAAATTCATAAATAAATTCAAACAAACCCCTTAAGACTATTGACTATCAAAAAATTAGCGCCGTTACAATCCATTAGCCATGTCTTCCATGCACCTTACTATCCAGTTTGTTTGTTCCCATTAACTAGGATTACTTTATATTTCTAGCTTTGTATGAATTGATCCTGTTTATGTGACCTACATTTGTCACCTTCCATAATTTGTTCCATATCCATTATTTGAATTGTATAAGTATTGCATAGGATGTATTTAGCCTGAATTCAGCAATCTGTTGACCATATTGTACTATAAACTTTTAATGGGGTGTTTTTAGCTCTTTTGGGTAATTTCTGTTTTTTGTACTTATTTTGTTAATTAATAAAGTAATTGTGTCTATAAAATGTTAATTCATTATTCTACTCCTTCAACCTGAGTAGATGTAGATTTTCATTATTTTTTTTTATTTGGGACTGTTAGTTTCTTTAAATTAAATCCATACTGGTTTACAGTGAGTATATCTACTATGCTCCTAAAATACATGTACCTCACACTCAAATCAACCCAGTTGACAATTCCCTATATCTTATACAGCTTCTATGGTGGCCCTGACAGAGATATTTGTCAAAAGCATCCTTCTGCCACTGAGACTATCATTTCAACAGATCTTCCTCAGTGCAGATCGATTCTATCTTTTCTGCATCTACAACGGCTGCCTCTAAAGTTGTTGAGATGGAAATCAAATTAACAAACATGATGCAAAACTAAAGTGTAATGTGAGACTCTTATCTGTCTATGCAAAAAGAAATCTGTACAGAGGCGACATTCCAGTTTCGATGATGATAACCTCTGGAGAAACAAGTTAAAACTCTGAGGTATCCTGGAGTCTGTATCCTCTTCTCAGCTAAGTCAGTATATCATTGACATGCTGCATTGAATGTCCTAACACTCCAGAAAGGATCATTGATCTTTAAAGTTTATTTAATTTATAAACCCTTTTACATAATAGACAGTAGCCTAAGAGATGTCATTGCATGTTTCTAATTTCTCCAGGTCAAAAATAAACGCATTTCCTTATCCCGGGATCCCAAGTGTCTCCCTTCTTCAAGTGTCTCTTGCTGATAACACTGCAAGATAAAAATATGTCAAAACACTACTTTCTCACTGAGAAATGCTGGCATTACATACTGATGGAAATATCATTCAGAGCCCCTGATGAAGCTACAAAGCTTTCACGATCTCTGCTCCCAAAGAGGGTTCAAGAAGGTTTTGTTTAAGATGCTTAATCTTTTCTCCTCGACCATGTCATGGTAAGTTGCAGCCGCTACTGAGGCTCAGCCCATAGACACCGACTGACCACGACGGCATGGGGCGCGCATCCCCTGGGTATGCAATACGAACCCTTTATACCGCAGAGGGGGACCGGGGCCTACCCGAACTAGGGGAGGGCAGAGACCAGGGTTCTGAGGCAGCTGAGCATGTGGACAAGTAAAGAAACACGTAGGACTTGATTACACTGCACAACTTCAGGCATAGAGAATGTAAAGTACATCTGGTTACACCAGGTCATCAGGACATCAGGGTACACGAGGTCATCAGGACATCAGGGTACATGAGGTCATCAGGATGCAGGCAGGACATCAGGGTAGAGACAGGACATCTGGACACAGGGTCACCAGCAGACATCAGACAGGAGTCGTTCGGTTCGGGACATCCAACACGACCTGCAGGCACCACCACAGTCATCAAGCTCCAGGCAGCGGTCATCTCATCATGTTTCAGACTGCGGTTGTCAGGCTCCGGGCATCGGACCTTGGAAGGAACTCAAGTGGGATGGTGCTAGAATCGTAGGATTGCTGGGCCTGCCAGGAGCTAGCACCGCATGGTAGCCAGAGCATAGAGCAGTAGATGCTCAGCGGAAACACCGGTTACAGAGAGATTCCAGGAACATAGCACAGCAGACACAGTCCAGACAGGGTCAGGTACAGGACAGGTACAGGATCAAGGATTCAGGCCTGGATATACCGCCTCCAGGACAGGCGCCAGAACAGGACATAACAGGAATCAAGGCATGGACTTTGGTACCAAAGCATAGACAGGAGAAGTGTAGGTGCACAAAACACACTTAGCAAAGTTCAGGAGCTTTGTGAGTAGCTCAGGCCCTGCCCATAGGGGGTACTATATATTGGAGCTGCCGCTCAGCACTTGGCTGGGGACAGCATTTCATGCACACACACTAACCCTGATAAAAGCAGGGGAAGTGTGGCCGCGCATGCCCTTAGCACAAACAGAAACCATTACAGCACAATCACTGCAGGAGCTGAGGCTCAGGGCACCTGCATGCCCAGACACACATGGAAAGTCATGCACCAGCTGCAAAAGACCTAACAACCCACGGACAGCTTCCACAGCAGCAACCAGGGACCGCACGTGCGGATGGTCATGCAGCAGCGGCAGCCTCCACCAGGGAGATTAGGGGAAAAAAGTTAACACTCTCTGTGTAGCACAAAAGTGCAAAGCGAGGAGCGCCACTAGGAGGTGGCAGAGTGATCAGATAGGTCAGTCAGTAACAAACAGGAAGATGAAGTGCCAGAAGTCACAGCAAAAGAGTGTGCGGAGAATTTCTACTACTACATGCTGGGGCTATTACAGTCTGTTCCGCCTGCACCTCACATCTTAGATCAGAATGCACACCATTTTCTCTTCACCGTAGAAGTCACAGCAATGCACGTGGTTAAAGACGAGCCAGAAATCGGAACCAGACAGGAGCGCAGGATCCAAAACATGAGACAGAAGATGTAATCGGGGTACGAGCCAAAGAGTCAAAGCCAGATGGGAAACGTAGTAACAGAGACACAAGCAGGAAGCAGGGTTCAGAATTCAAGCCAAGTCATTAATACACTGTAGGAAACCATCAAACACACTAAGTCAGGGATAGGGAAATTTTTGTAGTAAAGATTGCCACCCTAGGTGTTACAGCCGTTGGCCACTATGTCTATTCACTTCAATGTCTCCTGTCATTTTCATAATGTATTGTGTAAGCTTATGCTGTCAACAGGTGTTAATAACTTTGACCCATTTATTTAGTTATTTTAAATCCCACATTGAAAAAAATGTACATCATGTTTGTGTTTCTGGAGATTTTTTTGAGAAATCATTTATTTATTTATTAACTTCAAAGATCTTGATATAGTACGATAAGCAAAAAAACTTAATAAATAAATATATTTTAAATCAACTCATGAAACAGAATCTGCAGAAAGTTTTGTGCAGACTGCTTAACATATTACACAAAGGTATCATGAAAATGGAGATTCGACATGCACATAATTTATATTCACCATAAGAACAGCATTGAATAAAATCACTGAAAAAATTGAAACTGGCAGCTAACACAGCAGGTGCAAGGAACTTACTCATGTATTTTTGACAAGAAAATACACAATTTTTTGACAAACTACTTTATACAGGAAATTGCGCTCTATAAATGGAAAAAAATTCTATTGATTCCATGAACCTGAAATATGATTTTTAATTATCTGAACAGAGAATTTAAAAGGTAATATTCTTAGCATTCAGAACTAGAATTACACATCTGGTGAAATATGGTAATAAGGCATTTAATTAAATACATTGAGGAGAGCTTATAACCTACATTTTTTTTTACATATTTTAGAATTTAGATTATGAGCCCCAATGGGGACAGTGATGATGATGTCTGTAAAGTGCTTTGAAAATTAATGGCTCTATATAAGCGAGTAATGTAAATTAAGAAATAAAAAGAAATCAATCTCACTTTACCAATTCTTTTAAGCTCCTGTTTCAACAATTGTCGGTCTATGTAAAGTACTGCCAGCTTTATCTATTACATTCAGATACAAACAGGTCACCACTGCAGCAAACTCCATGTCAATTTGTTCTTATTATTATTCAAATTAATGGACTTGTCTAATCTATGATGACAAATATACAGTCACTTTGTGTGACTGCAGACTTGGGAGGATTGTGAGTGTTTTGGAAGTATTTAACCACTTTCTGACCTCGCACGGGATAGTGCGTCCGAGGTCAGATCCCCTGCTTTGATGTGGGCTCCGGCGGTGAGCCCACATCAAAGCCACGACATGTCAGCTGTTTTGACGCAATAGCGGCGAGTGGAATCGCAATCCACTCACTGCTATTTACTAGTTAAATGCCGCTGTCAAACGCTGACAGTGGCATTTAACTACCGCTTCCAGCCACGTGGCCGGAAATGCGCTCGTCACTAGTGTTGAGCGATACCTTCCGATATCGGAAAGTATCGGTATCGGTTTGGATCGGCCGATATTCAAAAAATATCGGATATCGCCGATACCGATACCCGATCCCAATGCAAGTCAATGGGACCAAAATATCGGAATTAAAATAAACCCTTTCTTTCCTTGTAGGTTCATTCTACATGAAGGAAAACAACTAAGAATAATGCCGGATGTATTTGGGGAGGTGGCGGAGACATTAAAGTCATAGAGGTTTATCCCAATCAAATAGAATAGCATGTTTTTTGTTTTTTTTTAAGACGTTCGGAGTGACAAAGATATTGACTATGTAAATTTTTTTTTTATTTTGTCAGATATTGATGTTTCACTATTCCACGCCCTTCCCCTTCTTTTTTTTCTTTTTTTTTTTCTTTTCCCACACTTTCATCTTCATCATCATCAGCATCTTTGACATCAACTTCTTCACCTTATTCATCTTCTTCTTCATCTTCTACCTATTTTTTTTTTTTTATTACATTCTTCATATTCATTTTATTCAACTATTATTATTCTTCTTATTCTACATATTCTTTTTATTCCACTGTTATTATTCTTCCTATTCTACTTCTTCATCATATTCTCATTTGTGACAGGCATTCCCGTAGTTGTTATCTATAAAAGTTTGAAGATTACACCTTCCGTTCTGCCAGTCACAAAAGTTACATTTGTCCGCGTTCAGTTTGGCCTGCAGCATCAGGCTTTATCCAGGGGCACCACGAGGAGGAACGGACTCACCCCCATACACTGCTTAGTCTTCTTCTGCATATAATTTAGATAATATCTTTTGCTCTGATATTAAGTCTTATGCTTAATGTTCTTCTGCTCTTTGTTCTGCAGCCTCTTGTTCTTCTGCTTCTCGGTCTTCCATGTTGTCGTCTCCAGGGTCGTCGTCTCCAGTGTCGTCATCTCCGCCGTCGTCGTCTCCGCCGTCGTCGTCGTCGTCATCGGGGTGGTCTTCCGTGTCGTCGTCATCGTGGTGGTCTTCCGGGTCGTCGACGTTAGGGTCTTCAACTTGGAAATGTAGCAGAAGGTACAAGAAGGCTGAGAAAATGCCAAGAACCAGCTGATGGAACTGGAACTCGGATGGCTACCCGAAGGTTCAAGAGCCTATGGAACTACCGAGGACCAGCTGACGTTACTGGAACCCGGTTACTAAGCAGGAGGTACCCGTGCTAAAAAGCACTACCAAGGACCGCCTGACGTTGACGGAACTCGGATACCCAGAAGGAGGCACCTAAGCCAAAGGCTCTGCCCGGAACCAGCTGACGTTACTGGAACCAGGATGGGGAGCAGAAGGTACAAGAGCAAAAGACACTGCCGAGAACCAGCTGACGGTACTGGAACCCGGATGGGTAGCCGAAGGTCCAAGAGCCAATGGAACTACCGAGGACCAGCTGACGTTACTGGAACCCGGTTACTAAGCAGGAGGTACCCGTGCCTGAAAGCACTACCAAGGACCACCTGACGTTGGTGGAACTTGGATACCCAGAAGGAGGCACCTAAGCCAAAGGCTCTGCCCGGAACCAGCTGACGGTACTGGAACCAGGATGGGGAGCAGAAGGTACAAGAGCAAAAGACACTGCCGAGAACCAGCTGACGGTGCTGGAACCAGGTGGTGGACCCGAAGGTCCACAGGAGAGGAGAGAACAGCTAGGCCGCGAGGCAGCCGCAGTTACCGAACCCCAACAGTCCTACAGGGGGAGCTGGGCCTACTGGCACTACAGAACCAGCCTTGACTACCAGTTCACGCAGCCCACATAGGAAGCTCCTAAACTGGAGGCACCCTGGAGTTGGCTAACCCGACCGCACCACGACGAGGCAAGCATAGGTGTCTCAGTGAGCTTGACACAACCCGGAAACAGCTGACGGTGCTGAAACCAGGCTTGGCACGAGGGAGTACCTGTGACAAAAACACTGCCGAGAACCAGCTGGCGGTGCTGGAACCCGGATGCGTTGCCCCAGTGTGCAAGAGCCAATGGCACGACCGAGGACCAGCTGACGGTGCTGGAACCCGGTTACTAAGCTGTAGGTGCCCGCGCTTAAAAGCACTACCAAGGACCGCCTGGCGTTGGCGGAACTCGGATACCCAGGAGGAGGCACCTAAGCCAAAGGCTCGGCCCGGAACCAGCTGACGGTGCTGGAACCAGGTGGTGGACCCGAAGGTCCACAGGAGAGGAGAGAACAGCTAGGCCGCGAGGCAGCCGCAGTTACCGAACCCCAACAGTCCTACAGGGGGAGCTGGGCCTACTGGCACTACAGAACCAGCCTTGACTACCAGTTCACGCAGCCCACATAGGAAGCTCCTAAACTGGAGGCACCCTGGAGTTGGCTAACCCGACCGCACCACGACGAGGCAAGCATAGGTGTCTCAGTGAGCTTGACACAACCCGGAAACAGCTGACGGTGCTGAAACCAGGCTTGGCACGAGGGAGTACCTGTGACAAAAACACTGCCGAGAACCAGCTGGCGGTGCTGGAACCCGGATGCGTTGCCCCAGTGTGCAAGAGCCAATGGCACGACCGAGGACCAGCTGACGGTGCTGGAACCCGGTTACTAAGCTGTAGGTGCCCGCGCTTAAAAGCACTACCAAGGACCGCCTGGCGTTGGCGGAACTCGGATACCCAGGAGGAGGCACCTAAGCCAAAGGCTCGGCCCGGAACCAGCTGACGGTGCTGGAACCAGGTGGTGGACCCGAAGGTCCACAGGAGAGGAGAGAACAGCTAGGCCGCGAGGCAGCCGCAGTTACCGAACCCCAACAGTCCTACAGGGGGAGCTGGGCCTACTGGCACTACAGAACCAGCCTTGACTACCAGTTCACGCAGCCCACATAGGAAGCTCCTAAACTGGAGGCACCCTGGAGTTGGCTAACCCGACCGCACCACGACGAGGCAAGCATAGGTGTCTCAGTGAGCTTGACACAACCCGGAAACAGCTGACGGTGCTGAAACCAGGCTTGGCACGAGGGAGTACCTGTGACAAAAACACTGCCGAGAACCAGCTGGCGGTGCTGGAACCCGGATGCGTTGCCCCAGTGTGCAAGAGCCAATGCCACGACCGAGGACCAGCTGACGGTGCTGGAACCCGGTTACTAAGCTGTAGGTGCCCGCGCTTAAAAGCACTACCAAGGACCGCCTGGCGTTGGCGGAACTCGGATACCCAGGAGGAGGCACCTAAGCCAAAGGCTCGGCCCGGAACCAGCTGACGGTGCTGGAACCAGGTGGTGGACCCGAAGGTCCACAGGAGAGGAGAGAACAGCTAGGCCGCGAGGCAGCCGCAGTTACCGAACCCCAACAGTCCTACAGGGGGAGCTGGGCCTACTGGCACTACAGAACCAGCCTTGACTACCAGTTCACGCAGCCCACATAGGAAGCTCCTAAACTGGAGGCACCCTGGAGTTGGCTAACCCGACCGCACCACGACGAGGCAAGCATAGGTGTCTCAGTGAGCTTGACACAACCCGGAAACAGCTGACGGTGCTGAAACCAGGCTTGGCACGAGGGAGTACCTGTGACAAAAACACTGCCGAGAACCAGCTGGCGGTGCTGGAACCCGGATGCGTTGCCCCAGTGTGCAAGAGCCAATGCCACGACCGAGGACCAGCTGACGGTGCTGGAACCCGGTTACTAAGCTGTAGGTGCCCGCGCTTAAAAGCACTACCAAGGACCGCCTGGCGTTGGCGGAACTCGGATACCCAGGAGGAGGCACCTAAGCCAAAGGCTCGGCCCGGAACCAGCTGACGGTGCTGGAACCAGGTGGTGGACCCGAAGGTCCACAGGAGAGGAGAGAACAGCTAGGCCGCGAGGCAGCCGCAGTTACCGAACCCCAACAGTCCTACAGGGGGAGCTGGGCCTACTGGCACTACAGAACCAGCCTTGACTACCAGTTCACGCAGCCCACATAGGAAGCTCCTAAACTGGAGGCACCCTGGAGTTGGCTAACCCGACCGCACCACGACGAGGCAAGCATAGGTGTCTCAGTGAGCTTGACACAACCCGGAAACAGCTGACGGTGCTGAAACCAGGCTTGGCACGAGGGAGTACCTGTGACAAAAACACTGCCGAGAACCAGCTGGCGGTGCTGGAACCCGGATGCGTTGCCCCAGTGTGCAAGAGCCAATGGCACGACCGAGGACCAGCTGACGGTGCTGGAACCCGGTTACTAAGCTGTAGGTGCCCGCGCTTAAAAGCACTACCAAGGACCGCCTGGCGTTGGCGGAACTCGGATACCCAGGAGGAGGCACCTAAGCCAAAGGCTCGGCCCGGAACCAGCTGACGGTGCTGGAACCAGGTGGTGGACCCGAAGGTCCACAGGAGAGGAGAGAACAGCTAGGCCGCGAGGCAGCCGCAGTTACCGAACCCCAACAGTCCTACAGGGGGAGCTGGGCCTACTGGCACTACAGAACCAGCCTTGACTACCAGTTCACGCAGCCCACATAGGAAGCTCCTAAACTGGAGGCACCCTGGAGTTGGCTAACCCGACCGCACCACGACGAGGCAAGCATAGGTGTCTCAGTGAGCTTGACACAACCCGGAAACAGCTGACGGTGCTGAAACCAGGCTTGGCACGAGGGAGTACCTGTGACAAAAACACTGCCGAGAACCAGCTGGCGGTGCTGGAACCCGGATGCGTTGCCCCAGTGTGCAAGAGCCAATGCCACGACCGAGGACCAGCTGACGGTGCTGGAACCCGGTTACTAAGCTGTAGGTGCCCGCGCTTAAAAGCACTACCAAGGACCGCCTGGCGTTGGCGGAACTCGGATACCCAGGAGGAGGCACCTAAGCCAAAGGCTCGGCCCGGAACCAGCTGACGGTGCTGGAACCAGGTGGTGGACCCGAAGGTCCACAGGAGAGGAGAGAACAGCTAGGCCGCGAGGCAGCCGCAGTTACCGAACCCCAACAGTCCTACAGGGGGAGCTGGGCCTACTGGCACTACAGAACCAGCCTTGACTACCAGTTCACGCAGCCCACATAGGAAGCTCCTAAACTGGAGGCACCCTGGAGTTGGCTAACCCGACCGCACCACGACGAGGCAAGCATAGGTGTCTCAGTGAGCTTGACACAACCCGGAAACAGCTGACGGTGCTGAAACCAGGCTTGGCACGAGGGAGTACCTGTGACAAAAACACTGCCGAGAACCAGCTGGCGGTGCTGGAACCCGGATGCGTTGCCCCAGTGTGCAAGAGCCAATGGCACGACCGAGGACCAGCTGACGGTGCTGGAACCCGGTTACTAAGCTGTAGGTGCCCGCGCTTAAAAGCACTACCAAGGACCGCCTGGCGTTGGCGGAACTCGGATACCCAGGAGGAGGCACCTAAGCCAAAGGCTCGGCCCGGAACCAGCTGACGGTGCTGGAACCAGGTGGTGGACCCCAAGGCCCACAGGAGAGGAGAGAACAGCTAGGCCGCGAGGCAGCCGCAGTTACCGAACCCCAACAGTCCTACAGGGGGAGCTGGGCCTACTGGCACTACAGAACCAGCCTTGACTACCAGTTCACGCAGCCCACATAGGAAGCTCCTAAACTGGAGGCACCCTGGAGTTGGCTAACCCGACCGCACCACGACGAGGCAAGCATAGGTGTCTCAGTGAGCTTGACACAACCCGGAAACAGCTGACGGTGCTGAAACCAGGCTTGGCACGAGGGAGTACCTGTGACAAGAACACTGCCGAGAACCAGCTGGCGGTGCTGGAACCCGGATGCGTTGCCTTGCCTATTAAAGATTGTCTTCCTAGAGCCCCAACTAGCGGTGTTGGAGCAAAGGGTAAGCAGGGGGAGATGAGTGTAGGCCGAAGCCTGCACTGGAGGCAGCTTTGTGTCTGCGTTGCGTTTGCAGGACACTTTGCCGGCTACACACTGGGGGAACAGCTGGCGTTGCTGAACCCCACTAACACAATGGCGTGTGTTTTTCTCTGTGCAGCTAGCACTTGCGGGCAAAAACTAGCGATGTTAGAGCCCGTGTTGAAGCAGGAGGAGGAGGAGAGGAGCAGAGTGTAGGCCGAAGCTTAGTTGAACCAATTTCAAAGGAAACCTTTAACCCCCCCCTCAGGTGTTACAAAGTACAAGAGACACACCTTGTGCAGTATTAATGCTGCACAAGTGAAAGGTTGCTCTATTAATTTGTCTACTTGCACACGCTGAATGAAAGACATACACAATTTACCCCATTCTACAGTCAAACTGTAGTGGATGCGTGACTTGGTTTTTTGATGAGACGCAGCACAGGTGTCCAAAATAACGCCTTGGTGCTTGGAGCAGCTTCCTGAGCGTTGTTATTTGCTGTACAGGAGTCTGCGCTCTTGTGTTATCCCTTGGCAATGCCCTGTTAGCGCTGCCCATCTTATGACATCATTTCATGTTGGCCGGTGCGGTTAACGATGGCCATAAATCCCAGACCCACAGTGTCTTTTCATAAAGCCACACTGCGGTGCTGGGATTCGTGGCCTTGAGCAGTAAATATTTTGGCCGCTCACACACGTCCTTACACCTGCTTCAGACTGGGCGGCCTCTGCTGATCCCTTCTCGCATGCCGCGGCCATGAGGCTGCACAGTCTGAAGAAGGCTGAAGGAGATGAGTTAAGACAGGCGAAGATATGCACTGCTCGTGCCCATCAATCACACCCTCGCAGTCAAAATAATTAAGACAACGAGGAGCATTTTATTCAGGCAGGGCGGACGAACAGGCGCAAGTAGCCAACCAATGATGTCAGAAGACGGGAAGCGCTACCAAGGGGGGTGCTGCGTATCATTAGAAAGGAAAGTCACACCTCAGGGACAGTGGAATGGTCTCAAAGAGACACATTTTGTACGTGTTGAGTTCCACGTGGGCAAGGAGAAAACATCAGCCACCTTGTACAAATGCAGCAGTACTGCTGTACAAGGTGGCTGTTATACATAGAAACACCTGGGGGTGGGGGCCAGGCTCCCTTCAATTTCAGTTCATGTGCCTGCGTGGCGTTTGCAGGTCACGTTGCAAGCTGCACAGCAGGGGAACAGCTGGCGGTGCTGAACCCCACTAACACATTGGCTGGTGTTTTTCTCTGTGCAGCTAGCATTTCCGGGCAAAAACTAGCGGTGTTTGAGCCCAGGGTCAGCAGGAGGAGGAGGAGAGGAGCAAAGTGTAGGCCGAAGCCTGCACTGGTGGCAGCTTTTGGTCGGTTGTGCCAGCGTGGCTTGTGCTGGACACGATGCCGGCTACACAGCGGGGGAACAGCTGGCGTTGCTGAACCCCACTAACACATTGGCTGGTGTTTTTCTCTGTGCAGCTAGCATGTCCGGGCAGAAACTGGCGTTGTTTGAGCCCAGGGTCAGCAGGAGGAGGAGAGGAGCAAAGTGTAGGCCGAAGCCTGCACTGGTGGCAGCTTTTGGTCGGTTGTGCCAGCGTGGCTTGTGCTGGACACGTTGCCGACTACACAGCAGGGGAACAGCTGGCGGTGCTGAACCCCACTAACACATTGGCTGGTGTTTTTCTCTGTGCAGCTAGCATTTCCGGGCAAAAACTAGCGTTGTTAGAGCCCAGGGTCAGCAGGAGGAGGAGAGGAGCAGAGTGTAGGCCGAAGCCTAGTTGAACCAATTTCAAAGGTTACCTTTAACCCCCCCTCAGGTGTTACAAAGAACAAGAGCCACTCCTTCTGCAGCATTAATGCTGCACAAGTAAAAGGTTGCTCTATTAATTTGTCTACTTGCACAAGCTGAATGCAACACGTAGACTATTTAGCCCATTATACTGTTTAACAGTAGTGGAGGCGTGACTTGTCTTTTTAAAGAAAAGCAGCACAGGTGTCGAAAACAACACCTTTTTGCATGGGCGCAGCTTCCTGAGCGTTGTTAGTTGCTGTACAGGAGTCTGCGCTCTTGTGATCCTTTGGCCATGCGCTGTGAGCGCTTCCTGTCTTATGACCTCATTTCATGTTGGCCGTTGCGGTTAGCGATGGACATGAATCCCAGACCCACAGTGTGTTTTTAAAAAATCACACTGCGGTGCTGGGATTCGTGCCCTGGTGCAGTAAATATGTTTGCCGCTCACACATGTCCTTACACCTGCTTCAGACTGGACGGCCTCATCTGATCCCTTATCGCCTGCCGAGGCCATGAGGACACCCAGTCTGAAGAAGGCGGAAGGAGATGAGTGAACACAGGCAAACATATGCACTGCACATGCCCATCAATCACACCCTCGCTGTCCAAAAAAATAAGACACCGAGGGCCGTTGTTTCGAGCAGGGGAGATGCACAGGCGCAGCCAGCTAACCAATGATGTCAAAAGACGGGCAGCGCTAACAAGGGTGGTGCTGCGTGTCATTACAAAGGAAAGTCACACCTCAGGGACATTGTAATGGTCTCTAATGAGACACATTTTGTACGTGTTGAGTTCCACGTGGGCAAGGAGAAAAAGTCAGCCACCTCGTACAAATGCAGCAGTACTGCTGTACAAGGTGGCTGTTATACATAGAAACACCTGTGGGTGGGGGGCAGGCTCCCTTCAATTTCAGTTCATGTGCCTGCGTGGCGTTTGCAGGTCACGTTGCAAGCTACACAGCAGGGGAACAGCTGGCGTTGCTGAACCCCACTGACACATTGACTGGTGTTTTTCTCTGTGCAGATTGCATGTCCGGGCAAAAACTAGCGGTGTTAGAGCCCAGGGTCAGCAGGAGGAGGAGGAGAGGAGCAAAGTGTAGGCCGAAGCCTGCACTGGTGGCAGCTTTTGGTCGGTTGTGCCAGCGTGGCTTGTGCTGGACACGATGCCGGCTACACAGCGGGGGAACAGCTGGCGGTGCTGAACCCCACTAACACATTGGCTGGTGTTTTTCTCTGTGCAGCTAGCATTTCCGGGCAAAAACTAGCGGTGTTTGAGCCCAGGGTCAGCAGGAGGAGTAGAGGAGCAGAGTGTAGGCCGAAGCCTAGTTGAACCAATTTCAAAGGTTACCTTTAACCCCCCCCCTCAGGTGTTGCAAGGTACAAGAGCCACACCTTGAACAGCATTAATGATGCACAAGTCAAAGGTTGCTCTATTTAATTTTGCTCCTTGCACACGCTGAATTAAACACGTACACTATTTAGCCCATTATACTGTCAAACAGTTGTGGAGGCGTGACTTGTCTTTTTAACGAGACGCAGCACAGGTGTCAAAATTTGCACCTAGGTACTGGGCGCAGATTCCTGAGCGTTGTTATTTGCTGTACAGGAGTCTGCGCTATTGTGTTATCCCTTGGCAATACCCTGTTAGTGCAGGCCGTCTCATGACCTCATTTCATGTTGGCCGGTGCGGTTAACGATGGCCATAAATCCCAGACCCATAGTGGCTTTTCCTAAAGTCACACTGCGGTGCTGGGATTCGTGGCCTTGTGCAGTAAATATGTTCGCCGCTCACACATGTCCTTACACCTGCTTCAGACTGGGCGGCCTCAGCTGATCCCTTATCGCATGCCGCGGCCATGAGGCCGCACAGTCAGAAGAAGGCGGAAGGAGGGGAGTGAAAACAGGGGAACATATGCACTGCTCGTGCCCATCAATCACACCCTCGCAGTCAAAATATATGAGACAACGGGGGGCGTTGTGTCGGGCAGGGGGGACGCACAGGCACAGCCAGCCAACCAATGATGTCAGGAGACGGGCAGCGCTAACAATGGGGGTGCTGCGTGTCATTAAAAAGGAAAGTCACACCTCAGGGACATTGTAATGGTCTGTAATGAGACACATTTTGTACTTGTTGAGTTCCACGTGTGCAAGGAGAAAAAGTCAGCCACCTTGTACAAATGCAGCAGTACTGCTGTACAAGGTGGCTGTTATACATAGAAACACCTGTGGGTGGGGGGCAGGCTCCCTTCAATTTCAGTTCATGTGCCTGCGTGGCGTTTGCAGGTCACGTTGCAAGCTACACAGCAGGGGAACAGCTGGCGTTGCTGAACCCCACTGACACATTGACTGGTGTTTTTCTCTGTGCAGATTGCATGTCCGGGCAAAAACTAGCGGTGTTAGAGCCCAGGGTCAGCAGGAGGAGGAGGAGAGGAGCAAAGTGTAGGCCGCAGCCTGCACTGGTGGCAGCTTTTGTTCTGTTGTGCCAGCGTGGCTTGTGCTGGACACGTTGCCGACTACACAGCAGGGGAACAGCTGGCGGTGCTGAACCCCACTAACACATTGGCTGGTGTTTTTCTCTGTGCAGCTAGCATTTCCGGGCAGAAACTGGCGTTGTTTGAGCCCAGGGTCAGCAGGAGGAGTAGAGGAGCAGAGTGTAGGCCGAAGCCTAGTTGAACCAATTTCAAAGGTTACCTTTAACCCCCCCCTCAGGTGTTGCAAGGTACAAGAGCCACACCTTGAACAGCATTAATGATGCACAAGTCAAAGGTTGCTCTATTTAATTTTGCTCCTTGCACACGCTGAATTAAACACGTACACTATTTAGCCCATTATACTGTCAAACAGTTGTGGAGGCGTGACTTGTCTTTTTAACGAGACGCAGCACAGGTGTCAAAATTTGCACCTAGGTACTGGGCGCAGATTCCTGAGCGTTGTTATTTGCTGTACAGGAGTCTGCGCTCTTGTGTTATCCCTTGGCAATACCCTGTTAGTGCAGGCCGTCTCATGACCTCATTTCATGTTGGCCGGTGCGGTTAACGATGGCCATAAATCCCAGACCCACAGTGGCTTTTCCTAAAGTCACACTGCGGTGCTGGGATTCGTGGCCTTGTGCAGTAAATATGATCGCCGCTCACACATGTCCTTACACCTGCTTCAGACTGGGCGGCCTCAGCTGATCCCTTATCGCATGCCGCGGCCATGAGGCCGCACAGTCAGAAGAAGGCGGAAGGAGGGGAGTGAAAACAGGGGAACATATGCACTGCTCGTGCCCATCAATCACACCCTCGCAGTCAAAATATATGAGACAACGGGGGGCGTTGTGTCGGGCAGGGGGGACGCACAGGCACAGCCAGCCAACCAATGATGTCAGGAGACGGGCAGCGCTAACAATGGGGGTGCTGCGTGTCATTACAAAGGAAAGTCACACCTCAGGGACATTGTAATGGTCTCTAATGAGACACATTTTGTACGTGTTGAGTTCCACGTGGGCAAGGAGAAAAAGTCAGCCACCTCGTACAAATGCAGCAGTACTGCTGTACAAGGTGGCTGATATACATAGAAACACCTGTGGGTGGGGGGCAGGCTCCCTTCAATTTCAGTTCATGTGCCTGCGTGGCGTTTGCAGGTCACGTTGCAAGCTACACAGCAGGGGAACAGCTGGCGTTGCTGAACCCCACTAACACATTGGCTGGTGTTTTTCTCTGTGCAGCTAGCATGTCCGGGCAGAAACTGGCGTTGTTTGAGCCCAGGGTCAGCAGGAGGAGGAGAGGAGCAAAGTGTAGGCCGAAGCCTGCACTGGTGGCAGCTTTTGGTCGGTTGTGCCAGCGTGGCTTGTGCTGGACACGTTGCCGACTACACAGCAGGGGAACAGCTGGCGGTGCTGAACCCCACTAACACATTGGCTGGTGTTTTTCTCTGTGCAGCTAGCATTTCCGGGCAAAAACTAGCGGTGTTTGAGCCCAGGGTCAGCAGGAGGAGTAGAGGAGCAGAGTGTAGGCCGAAGCCTAGTTGAACCAATTTCAAAGGTTACCTTTAACCCCCCCCTCAGGTGTTGCAAGGTACAAGAGCCACACCTTGTGCAGCATTAATGCTGCACAAGTAAAAGGTTGCTCTATTTGTTTTGCTCCTTGCACACGCTGACTAAAACACGTACACTATTTAGCCCATTATACTGTCAAACAGTTGTGGAGGCGTGACTTGTCTTTTTAACGAGACGCAGCACAGGTGTCAAAATTTGCACCTAGGTACTGGGCGCAGATTCCTGAGCGTTCTTATTTGCTGTACAGGAGTCTGCGCTATTGTGATCCCTTGGCCATGCGCTGTGAGCGCTTCCTGTCTTCTGACCTCATTTCATGTCGGCCGTTGCGGTTAGCGATGGACATGAATCCCAGACCCACAGTGTGTTTTTAAAAAATCACACTGCGGTGCTGGGATTCGTGCCCTGGTGCACTAAATATGTTTGCCGCTCACACATGTCCTTACACCTGCTTCAGACTGGGCGGCCTCATCTGATCCCTTATCGCCTGCCGCGGCCATGAGGACACCCAGTCTGAAGAAGGCGGAAGGAGATGAGTGAACACAGGCAAACATATGCACTGCACATGCCCATCAATCACACCCTCGCTGTCCAAAAAAATAAGACACCGAGGGCCGTTGTTTCGAGCAGGGGAGATGCACAGGCGCAGCCAGCTAACCAATGATGTCAAAAGACGGGCAGCGCTAACAAGGGTGGTGCTGCGTGTCATTACAAAGGAAAGTCACACCTCAGGGACATTGTAATGGTCTCTAATGAGACACATTTTGTACGTGTTGAGTTCCACGTGGGCAAGGAGAAACAGTCAGCCACCTCGTACAAATGCAGCAGTACTGCTGTACAAGGTGGCTGATATACATAGAAACACCTGTGGGTGGGGGGCAGGCTCCCTTCAATTTCAGTTCATGTGCCTGCGTGGCGTTTGCAGGTCACGTTGCAAGCTACACAGCAGGGGAACAGCTGGCGTTGCTGAACCCCACTGACACATTGACTGGTGTTTTTCTCTGTGCAGATTGCATGTCCGGGCAAAAACTAGCGGTGTTAGAGCCCAGGGTCAGCAGGAGGAGGAGGAGAGGAGCAAAGTGTAGGCCGAAGCCTGCACTGGTGGCAGCTTTTGGTCGGTTGTGCCAGCGTGGCTTGTGCTGGACACGATGCCGGCTACACAGCAGGGGAACAGCTGGCGGTGCTGAACCCCACTAACACATTGGCTGGTGTTTTTCTCTGTGCAGCTAGCATTTCCGGGCAAAAACTAGCGGTGTTTGAGCCCAGGGTCAGCAGGAGGAGTAGAGGAGCAGAGTGTAGGCCGAAGCCTAGTTGAACCAATTTCAAAGGTTACCTTTAACCCCCCCCTCAGGTGTTGCAAGGTACAAGAGCCACACCTTGTGCAGCATTAATGCTGCACAAGTAAAAGGTTGCTCTATTTGTTTTGCTCCTTGCACACGCTGACTAAAACACGTACACTATTTAGCCCATTATACTGTCAAACAGTTGTGGAGGCGTGACTTGTCTTTTTAACGAGATGCAGCACAGGTGTCAAAATTTGCACCTAGGTACTGGGCGCAGATTCCTGAGCGTTCTTATTTGCTGTACAGGAGTCTGCGCTATTGTGATCCCTTGGCCATGCGCTGTGAGCGCTTCCTGTCTTCTGACCTCATTTCATGTCGGCCGTTGCGGTTAGCGATGGACATGAATCCCAGACCCACAGTGTGTTTTTAAAAAATCACACTGCGGTGCTGGGATTCGTGCCCTGGTGCACTAAATATGTTTGCCGCTCACACATGTCCTTACACCTGCTTCAGACTGGGCGGCCTCATCTGATCCCTTATCGCCTGCCGCGGCCATGAGGACACCCAGTCTGAAGAAGGCGGAAGGAGATGAGTGAACACAGGCAAACATATGCACTGCACATGCCCATCAATCACACCCTCGCTGTCCAAAAAAATAAGACACCGAGGGCCGTTGTTTCGAGCAGGGGAGATGCACAGGCGCAGCCAGCTAACCAATGATGTCAAAAGACGGGCAGCGCTAACAAGGGTGGTGCTGCGTGTCATTACAAAGGAAAGTCACACCTCAGGGACATTGTAATGGTCTCTAATGAGACACATTTTGTACGTGTTGAGTTCCACGTGGGCAAGGAGAAACAGTCAGCCACCTCGTACAAATGCAGCAGTACTGCTGTACAAGGTGGCTGATATACATAGAAACACCTGTGGGTGGGGGGCAGGCTCCCTTCAATTTCAGTTCATGTGCCTGCGTGGCGTTTGCAGGTCACGTTGCAAGCTACACAGCAGGGGAACAGCTGGCGTTGCTGAACCCCACTGACACATTGACTGGTGTTTTTCTCTGTGCAGATTGCATGTCCGGGCAAAAACTAGCGGTGTTAGAGCCCAGGGTCAGCAGGAGGAGGAGGAGAGGAGCAAAGTGTAGGCCGAAGCCTGCACTGGTGGCAGCTTTTGGTCGGTTGTGCCAGCGTGGCTTGTGCTGGACACGATGCCGGCTACACAGCGGGGGAACAGCAGGCGGTGCTGAACCCCACTAACACATTGGCTGGTGTTTTTCTCTGTGCAGCTAGCATGTCCGGGCAGAAACTGGCGTTGTTTGAGCCCAGGGTCAGCAGGAGGAGGAGAGGAGCAAAGTGTAGGCCGAAGCCTGCACTGGTGGCAGCTTTTGGTCGGTTGTGCCAGCGTGGCTTGTGCTGGACACGTTGCCGACTACACAGCAGGGGAACAGCTGGCGGTGCTGAACCCCACTAACACATTGGCTGGTGTTTTTCTCTGTGCAGCTAGCATTTCCGGGCAAAAACTAGCGGTGTTTGAGCCCAGGGTCAGCAGGAGGAGTAGAGGAGCAGAGTGTAGGCCGAAGCCTAGTTGAACCAATTTCAAAGGTTACCTTTAACCCCCCCTCAGGTGTTGCAAGGTACAAGAGCCACACCTTGTGCAGCATTAATGCTGCACAAGTAAAAGGTTGCTCTATTTGTTTTGCTCCTTGCACACGCTGACTAAAACACGTACACTATTTAGACCATTATACTGTCAAACAGTTGTGGAGGCGTGACTTGTCTTTTTAACGAGACGCAGCACAGGTGTCAAAATTTGCACCTAGGTACTGGGCGCAGATTCCTGAGCGTTCTTATTTGCTGTACAGGAGTCTGCGCTATTGTGATCCCTTGGCCATGCGCTGTGAGCGCTTCCTGTCTTCTGACCTCATTTCATGTCGGCCGTTGCGGTTAGCGATGGACATGAATCCCAGACCCACAGTGTGTTTTCAAAAAATCACACTGCGTGGCTGGGATTCGTGGCCTTGTGCAGTAAATAGGTTGGCCGCTTACACATGTCCTTACACCTGCTCCAGACTGGGCGGCCTCAGCTGATCCCTTATCGCCTACCACGGCCAGGAGGCCGCACAGTCTGAAGAAGGCGGAAGGAGATGAGTTAAGACAGGCGAACATATGCACTGCTCGTGCCCATAAACCACACCCTCGCTGACAAAATAAATATGACAACGAGGGGCGTTGTTTCTAGCAGGGCGGATGCACAGGCGCAGCCAGCTAACCATGATGACAAAAGACGGGAAACGCTACCAAGGGGGGTGCTGCGTATCATTACAAAGGAAAGTCACACCTCAGGGACAGTGGAATGGTCTCAATGAGACACATTTTGTACGTGTTGAGTTCCACGTGGGCAAGGAGAAAAAGTCAGCCACCTTGTACAAATGCAGCAGTACTGCTGTACTAGGTGGCTGTTATACATAGAAACACCTGGGGGGGTGGGGCCAGGTTCCCTTTTAATTTCAGTTCCTGTGCCTGCATGGCGTTTGCAGGTCACGTTGCCGGCTACACAGCAGGGGAACAGCTGGCGTTGCTGAACCCCACTAACACATTGGCTGGTGTTTTTCTCTGTGCAGCTAGCACTTCCGGGCAAAAACTAGCGGTGTTTGAGCCCAGGGTCAGCAGGAGGAGGAGAGGAGCAGAGTGTAGGCCGAAGCCTGCACTGGTGGCAGCTTTTGTTCTGTTGTGCCAGCGTGGCTTGTGCTGGACACGTTGCCGACTACACAGCAGGGGAACAGCTGGCGGTGCTGAACCCCACTGACACATCACCTAGTGTTTTTTTCTGTGTAGACAACACTTCCAGGTGGCAACTGACAGTGTTGAAACCCAGGGAATCAAAGAGGAGCAGAGTGTAGGCCGAAGCCTGCAGTGGAGCAAGTTGAAAGGGAACCTTTAACCCCCCCCCCCCAGGCATTTGTTGCTGAAAGAGCCATCTTGTACAGCAGTAATACTGCACATGGAAAATGGTGGCTCCGAAAATTATGCTCCTTGCAAACGCTGAAGTACACACTCATATAATGTGTCCCCTCACACCGTCAAACCATCCCGGAAGTGGGACTTTCCTTTGTAATGTGACACAGCACAGCCGTCATTCCAACCCCCTTGGTGCCGGGCACCACCTCCTCAACGTTGTTTGGTTCTGTCACGGAGCCCGCACTGTAATGTTATCCCTTGGCCATGCACAGTTAGCGGTGCCCGTCTTCTGACATCATGTAGGTGTCAGGCTGGCAGTGCCTGTGCGTCCAAGCTGCCCGAGATCCAACCTTGCAGTGTCATCTAATGTAGTCCCACTGCGGGCCAGGGATCCATGGGCATGCGCAGTGCATATCATCGCCTCTCACTCACCTCCTTCCTGCTTCTTCAGACTGTGCGGCGTCACGGCCGTGGCATGCTATTAGGGATCAGCTGACGCCGCCTAGTCTGAAGAAGCGTGAAGAAGGGGAGTGAGAGGCTAGTATATGCACTGCGCATGGCCATGGATACCAGGCCCACTGTGGGATCACATTAGACGACACTGCGAGGTGTGATTTCGGGCAGCGTGGACGCACAGGCGCAGCCAGGACGACAACAAATGATGTCAGAGGACGGGCAGCGCAAACTGTGCATGGCCAAGGGATAACATAACAGCGCAGGGTCCATGACGGAATCAAACAACGCTAAGGAGGCAGCGCACGGTGCCAAGGGGGTAGCAATGACGGCTGTGCTGTGTCACATTACAAAGGAAAGTCCCACCTCCGGGACGGTTGGACGGTGTGAGGGGACACATTACATGAGTGTGTAGTTCAGCGTTTGCAAGGAGCATAATTTCAAGAGCGACCTTTCCCTTGTGCAGTATTAGTGCTGCACATGGTGGCTCTTTCAGTAACAAACGCCTAGGGGGGGGGGGGACAGGTCCCCTTACATTTTAGTTGTGCCAGCGTGGCGGTCGCATGACACGTTGCCGGATACACAGCTGGGGATCAGCTGACGTTACTGAACCCCAATAACAGAGGAGCGACTGTTGACTGTGCACACAGCACTTCCAGGCACCAACTGGCGGTGTTAGAGCCCAGGGACAGCAGGAGGAGCAGATTGGAGGTATTGCCGCACACACAGCTGGGGATCAGCTGACGTTACTGAACCCCAATAACAGAGGAGCGACTGTTGACTGTGCACACAGCACTTCCAGGCACCAACTGGCGGTGTTAGAGCCCAGGGACAGCAGGAGGAGCAGAGGAACAGAGTGTAGGCCGAAGCCTGATTGGAGCAAGTTGAAAGGAAACCTTTAACCCCCCCCCCCAAGACGTTTGTAGCTGAAAGAGCCATGTTGTGCAGCACTAAGGATGCAAAAGGAAAAGGTTGCTCTTTTAATTATGCTCCTTGCAAACACCGAAGTAAACACTAAAAATGTGTCCCTTTATACCGTTAAACCGTTCCGGAGGTGCGAATTTCCTTCGTAATGGGACACAGCACAGCTGTCATTCCTATCCCCTTGATGCCGTGCGCTGCCTCCTCAGCGTTGTTTTAAGCTGCCACGGAGCCTGCGCTGTTCTGTTAGCCCTTGGCCATGCCCAATTAGCGCTGCCTGTCTTCTGACATAATTTGGTGTCAGGCTGTCAGTGCCTGTGCGTCCACGCTGCTCCAGATCCCACCTCGCAGTCTCATCTAACGTAATCCCACTGCGGGCCTTGGAACCATGGGCATGCACAGTGCATAACCTCGACTCTCACTCCCCTCCTTCCCTCTTCTTCAGACTGTGCGGTGTCACGGCCGTGGCATGCTAGGGATCAGCTGACGGCGCACAGTCTAAAGAAGGCGGAGGGAAATGAGCGAGAGCCCGAGGGGAAGATATGCACTGCGCATGCCCATGGATCCCAGGCCCGCAGTGTGACTCAATCAGAAGACACTGCGAGGCGGGATCTCGGGCAGCGCGGCCGCACAGGCGCAGCCAGCCTGACACCAAATTATGTCAGAAGACAGGCAGCGCAAATAGGGCATGCCCAAGGGATAACAGAACAGCGCAGGCTCCGTGACAGCTTAAAACAACGCTGAGGAGGCAGCGCATGGCACCAAGGGGGTAGGAATGACGGCTGTGCTGCGTCACATTACGAAGGAAAGTCCCAGCTCCGGGACGGTATAACGGTATCAGTGAACACATTTTATAAGTGTTAAGTTCTGCGTGTGCAAAGAGCTAAAAAAAAAGAGCTACCTTTTCCTTGTGCAGCATTACTGCTGCACAAGATGGCTCTTTCAGTAACAAACGACGGGGGGGGGGGGGACAGGTTCCCTTACATTTAGGTTGTTGTGCCAGCGTGGCGGTCGCAGGACACATTGCCGGCTACACAGCTGGGGATCAGCTGACGTTACTGAAACCCAATAACACTGGGTCGTATGTTTTTACTGTGCAGCCTGCACTTCTGAGCCGCAACTGGCGGTGTTGGAGCCCAGGAATAGCAGTTCAGGTGGTAGAAAGATGAACACAGCAGGAGACCTGGATGACACCCAATTACTTAATCAGGCAGAGGAGTGGCAAATTCCTGCGAGATCCAGGCCTGGTTCATTTTCAGGAAAGTAAGCCGGTCAACGTTATCGGAGGATAGTCGCATGCGACGGTCTGTTAGTACACCACCTGCGGCACTAAAGACACGTTCCGATAAGACACTAGCCGCAGGGCAAGCCAGCACCTCCAATGCATACTGGCTTAGCTCTGGCCATGTATCCAGCTTAGAGACCCAAAACTTGAACGGGGAAGAGCCGTCTGGGAGTACAGTAAGAGGGCAAGCCATGTAGTCTGTCACCATCTGACGGAACCGTTGCCTCCTGCTGACTGGAGCCGCCGGTGATGGTGTAGACATTTGGGGCGGGCACACAAAAGTGTGCCAGAGTTGTGCCATACTGGGCTTGCCTTGGGCAGAGGCACTGCTTCTGCTCCCTCTTTGGGCAGAGCCTCCCCCACTGCCTCGACGCACTGAGCTGCTTTGTAAAGCACTAGCAGCACTCCTCTCAGTTGGACAGGAGAAGATGATGGAATTCACCAGTGTGTCGTGGTACTCCCGCAATTTACGCTCCCGGGTCAACGCAGGGATGAGGTTTTGGACGTTGTCCCGGTAGCGAGGATCGAGGAGGGTGAACACCCAATAATCAGGCATGTTGAGAATGTGGTCGATGCGGCGGTCGTTTCTCAGGCACTGCAGCATGAAATCCACCATGTGCTGCAGAGTGCCAACCGGCCCAGAAACGCTGTCCCCTGCTTGAGACATGATCTCTGCCCGCTCGTCATCACCCCACCCTCGCTGTACACACTGACCACTGGACAATTGTGTCGCTCCCTCCTCTGGACGGAGCTCTTCCTCCTCCATTGACTCCTCCTCATCCTCCTCACAAATTGGCCCCTGCGTACCCCTTTGTGAGGAACCACGTGGCGCTGACTCTCCAGAAGCTGATGGAAAAGGTGACTCCTCATCCTCCACCTCTTCCACCACATCATCCCTTAACCCTTGCAAAGTTTGCTGAAGCAGGCAGATAAGGGGGACAGTCATGCTGACTAGTGCATCATCTGCACTTGCCATCCGCGTGGAATAATCAAAAGGACGCAAAACCTGGCAGACGTCCTTCATAGTGGCCCACTCTGTGGTTGTGAAGTCTGATCGGCGCTGACTGCGACTTCTTTGCGCCTGATGCAGCTGGTACTCCATAACTGCTTGCTGCTGCTCACACAACCGCTCCAACATATGTAACGTGGAATTCCACCGGGTAGGTAGGTCACATATGATGCGGTGTTCCGGAAGGCGGAATCGGCGCTGCAGAGCAGCAATGCGGGATCTGGCCAAGCTGGAACGCCGCAAGTGAGCACACTCTAGGCGGACCTTGTGCAGCAGGGCATCAAGATCCGGATAGTCCCTCAGAAAACTCTGCACAACCAAATTGAGCACATGTGCCAGACATGGGATGTGAGTGAGGTTGCCAAGGGCCAAAGCTGCCACCAGATTTCGGCCATTGTCACACACTACCATGCCTGGCTGGAGATTCGCTGGCAGTAACCACACATCGCTCTCCTGCTTTATGGCATTCCAGAGCTCCTGCGCTGTGTGGCTTCGATGCCCCAATGAAACTAGTTTCAAGACGGCCTGCTGACGTTTGGCCACGGCTGTGCTCATGTCGGTCATAGGTAAACGTTCACGGGTCCATGTGGGGGTGGACTGTGACGGATCCTGCAGAGAGGAATCAGAGGAACTGGTGTAAGAGGAGGAGTCGATGCGTACAGACTGGATTCCTGCAATCCTTGGAGTGGGCAGGACACGTCCTGCGCCACTCGCACGATCTGTACCTGGCTCAACAACATTAACCCAATGGGCAGTGAGGGAAACATATCGCCCCTGTCCATGCTGACTGGTCCACGCATCGGTGGTGAGGTGGACCTTGCTACTGACGGCGTTCAGTAGCGCATGTTTTATGTTTGCCTCAACATGCCTGTGCAGGGCAGGGACAGCCTGCCTGCTGAAGTAAAAGCGGCTGGGCACCTTGTACTGTGGGACTGCCAATGCCATCAAGTCACGGAAGCTGTCAGTCTCCACCAGCCTGAACGAGAGCATTTCCAGGGACAACAGTTTGGCAATGCCTGCATTCAGAGCCTGTGCTCGGGGGTGGTTGGCCGAGAATGCCCGCCTTTTCTCCCATGCCTGTACTACCGATGGCTGTAGAGTAGACTGGGAGTGTGAGGATGACTGGGAAGGTGGTGCTGTGGGTGGAATTACACAAGGTCTCTGGGAGGAAGCCAAACCAGCTGTGCGTGAGCTGGAGGAAGAGGCAACACGAGCTGAAGAGGTGGTAGCTGCCGCTGTTGGTTGGCCTACATCTTCAGTGTGTTTCTGTAACTCCACCGCGTGCCTGGTCCGCACATGTTTCCACATATTTGTGGTATTGAGGTTGCTGACATTTTTCCCTCTTTTTACTTTATGATGACACAGCTTGCATTTGACAAAACAAATGTCATCTGCAACTGTGTCAAAAAAGGACCAGGCACTGCAAGTCTTGGGAGCGCCCTTTTTGGCTTTGGAAAGAGACAGGCTCCTAACGGGTGCCAAAGTGGAGGCTACAGGCTCCGCAGTCTTCCCCCTCCCTCTCCCTCTTTGGCCCGTAAGAGGAAGCTCTTCCTCTGAGCTGCTCCCACCACCTTCCTGTTCCTCACGCCACGATGGGTCAAGGACCTCATCATCTCCACTACCCTCTGCCACCAACTGCTCCTCCTGGGTAGTCTCAGCAGCACAGTACGCACGAGAAAGCGGCACCTGAGTTTCATCATCAGATGCGTACTGCGCTGTGGTCACCGGAGGCACTGGCCCACCTGCCTCTTCAGAGTCAGAGAGATAAAGCTTTTGGGCATCACTGCACACTGCCTCTTCTTCCATTTCTCCAATGCTGCTTGGCTGGCCCCCTGTTTCCAAGCCAAGAGATTCAGAGAACAGAAGTAGAGACGGCTCCTGTCCTGGGCTCTCTGACTGCCTGGCCAATTTGGCAGGTGGTGAAGAGACAGATGGCTGCTCTCCAGTGCTCTGTGCCTGAGAGGATGTGGCACTAACTGAAGTCGATGCCGAGGCGTTAGCTGCCATCCACCCGACAACGGCTTCAATTTGGTCTTCACGCAGCAGCGGTGCACGGCGCTCTCCGACAAAGCTGCGCATGAAGGACTGTTCCCTGCTGAAACTGAGTGACGACGAGTCACCGGCGCCCGCAGCAGGCACAGAATCACCACGTCCTCTCCCTGCTCCTCTCCCTGCTCCGCGCCCACGCCCACGTGCCTTACTCCCTGCCCTCTTCATCTTGGTTGACAGATAAAGATAAGCAGAAAAGTACTAAGGCCTTAGTGTGCTTATTCCTGTAATGCTCCTCCTAACAGGTGTAAGAAACACTAATGTTGTAAATTGTGGACTAAACTTTATTATTTTTCAAATGTGGCCTACACAAGTGTAAGTTGTGTTTGGTGAACTTAACCTTTTTTTTGGTGCAGATCGGGCTACAGAGCTAGTTTAAATCACACGGAGACCGTGCAGACAGCCGTAAACGGCGCTGCAAGGCCAAGAAACCCTCCTCTAGGTTATCCTATATAGTGTTTTTCCACTATTTAGCTGGATACAAGTGGAAAGACACTAATAGGAATTTTTTTTTTCAAATTTTAAACTGGCTGCACTATTTGAAAAAAAGGAAATTGTTTTTCAAGGTATGAGGCAGTAACGCACCCTGAGCTGAATCCAACCGGCTATGGCTGCACACAGACTACAGGGCGAGCTGGGCTCACACGGAGACCGTGCAGACAGCCGTAAACGGCGCTGCAAGGCCAAAAAACCCTCCTCTAGGTTATCCTATATAGTGTTTTTCCACTATTTAGCTGGATACGAGTGGAAAGACACTAATAGGAATTTTTTTTTTCAAATTTTAAACAGGCTGCACTATTTGAAAAAAAGGAAAATTTTTCTCAAGGTATGAGCCAGTAACGAACCCTGAGCTGAATCCAACCGGCTATGGCTGCACACAGACTACAGGGCGAGCTGGGCTCACACGGAGACCGTGCAGACAGCCGTAAACGGCGCTGCAAGGCCAAAAAACCCTCCTCTAGGTTATCCTATATAGTGTTTTTCCACTATTTAGCTGGATACGAGTGGAAAGACACTAATAGGAATTTTTTTTTTCAAATTTTAAACAGGCTGCACTATTTGAAAAAAAGGAAAATGTTTCTCAAGGTATGAGCCAGTAACGAACCCTGAGCTGAATCCAACCGGCTATGGCTGCACACAGACTACAGGGCGAGCTGGGCTCACACGGAGACCGTGCAGACAGCCGTAAACGGCGCTGCAAGGCCAAAAAACCCTCCTCTAGGTTATCCTATATAGTGTTTTTCCACTATTTAGCTGGATACGAGTGGAAAGACACTAATAGGAATTTTTTTTTTCAAATTTTAAACAGGCTGCACTATTTGAAAAAAAGGAAAATTTTTCTCAAGGTATGAGCCAGTAACGAACCCTGAGCTGAATCCAACCGGCTATGGCTGCACACAGACTACAGGGCGAGCTGGGCTCACACGGAGACCGTGCAGACAGCCGTAAACGGCGCTGCAAGGCCCAAAAACCCCCCTCTAGGTTATCCTATGTAGTGTTTTTCCACAATAGAGCTGGAGACTGGTGGAAAAACACTAATAGGAAATTTGAGAAAAAATGTGCAGCAGGCTGCACTAAGAGCAAAAAAGAACAACTGTGTGAGGCAGTGTGAACCCCCCCTGAGCTGAATACAACCGGGTATATGGCTGCACACAGACTACAGAGTGAGCTGCACACACACACACACAGAGACCTTGCAGAACGCTGTTAAAACAGCGCTGCAAGGCAAGAGCAAGGTGAACAGTGAAGAACACACAGCGTTTTGCTAAATTAGCCTTTGGAAAGGAAAATAAAGCAATTAGCTAGCTCAACTGGCCCTCAGTTAGAACACAGCGTCCTGTCCCTAACTGAAATCACAGCAGAGTGAGCGCAAAATGGCGGCAGCGCTTTTTTATAGTGCAGAGTGACATCATTTCAGCAGCCAATCCAAGCCTTGCCAGTACTTACATGCCCACCATGCTAAACAGGATGTGCCCACACTTTCATTCATTCCTCATTGGCTGCTGCGTTCAATTTGAATTCTGGGAACTTCCGATTCCGGTATCCGATACGCGGGAAGTATCGGAATTCGGTATCGGAATTCCGATACCGCAAATATCGGCCGATACCCGATACTTGCGGTATCGGAATGCTCAACACTACTCGTCACATGATCGGGAGTCAGCGATGCGTCAGAATAGTAACCATAGAGGTCCTTGAGACCTCTATGGTTACTGATGCGGCTTGTTATGAGCGCCACCCTGTAGTTGGGGCTCAAAGCAAGCCTGTAATTAGGCTACATAGGAGCGATCTGATGATCGCTGTTATGTATCAGAGCCGATCAGGCTATCCCAGCTTCTAGCCTCCCATGGAGGCTATTGAAGCATGGCAAAAGTAAAAAAAAAATGTTTAAAAAAATATGAAATAAATAAAAAAATACAAAAGTTTAAATCACCCCCCTTTCGCCCCATTCAAAATAAAACAATAAAAATAAAATCAAACCTACACATATTTGGTATCGCCGTCTTCAGAATCGGCTGATCTATCAATAAAAAAAAGGATTAACCTGATCGCTAAACGGCATAGCAAGAAAAAAAATTCAAAACGCCAAAATTACGTTTTTTGGTCGCCGCGACATTTCATTAAAATGCAACAACGGGCGATCAAAAGAACGTATCTGCACCAAAATAGTATCATTAAAAACGTCAGCTTGGCATGCAAAAAATAAGGCCTCACCCGACCCCAGATCACAAAAAATGGAGACACTACGGGTATCGGAATATGGCGCAATTTTTTTTTAGCAAAGTTTGGAATTTTTTTTCACCACGTAGATAAAAAATAACCTAAATATGTTTGGTGCCTATGAACTCGTAATGACTGGAGAATCATAATGGCAGGACAGATTTAGCATTTAGTGAAGCTAGCAAAAAAGCCAAACAAAAAACACGCATGGGATTGCACTTTTTTTTTGCAATTTCACCGCACTTGGAATTTTTTTCCAATTTTCTAGTACACAACATGGTAAAACCAATGATGTCATTCAAAAGTACAACTCGTCCCACACAAAAAAATCCCTCACATGGCCATATTGATGCAAAAATAAAAAAGTTATGGCTCTGGGAAGAAGGGGAGCGAAAAACGAACACGGAAAAACGGAAAATCCCAAGGTCATGAAGGGGTTAAGGGAATATATTGGACAAGGCCTTACCAACTAGACTTGTTCTGGCCAGGAGTATGCATAATGCATACTTGACTGCTGTTTCTGGTGCAAACACTAGCGAATCCTTGCAGCTCACACTGTCACAAGTCTGCATGTCACACAGAGTATGCCCTAGCAGAATCTCACTGCTTATAGTGTCCTATATAGTTCCTTTACCCTCTTAAGTTCCTCAGACAACAGAGATGAAGAAAGACAAAAAATAATGGAAATTAACCTAGTCTACCAGCAGAAGAGCTCAGACTAGACAGATGGACCCTAATGTTTGTGTGCTAATCGAGAGGTACAAAAATATACTGGTTAGTGTTCTCTCTTGAAAGGTAACATGCAGCAATATACTTGCAAATAGGAGTGCATTTCCCACTATGAAACTACACTAACGCTGGCTGTTAGCTAACTTTCACATTTAGCACTGGAGATGAGCGAACTTGTCGGAAAATGTTCACCAATCTCAAATTCAGCACTAACATTCAGATTCATGTTCGATTTCCAGAGCATTTCTCGTTAAAGTCAGCAAAATTTTATCACAGATTGGCAAATGATCGTGTTTCCACTAATGCTTTGGTTTTGCATTTGTCTAGGATAATGGTGCTCTATGTCAATAACTTAACATGTGTACATTCCAGAAGCCAATCATGTCACAGAAAGCATCCACAATGTCATGACACAAGGACTTCTGTGATTGGCTGCTGAAGTCACATGTCCCTCAAAAGCAGACATGTTGTTTTGTTGGTGCCATTTTTTTAGTGTAACAGAGCAGAGAGGCCACTCCTGCTCATGTAAATGAGCTTGTCATTTAGTTAGATAGGATCTTGTCCTGTGTGAAATCGATCTTCCAGCATTTAACTATTCAGCCAGGAGGCCTCATTTTCTAATCCAAATCATTTGGGCTAAAACTGTGTTGCAGATAGGAATCAGGAGGCCCCATTTTCTAATCAAAATCATTCGGCCTAATATTGAAGTTTAACCAGGAGACCCCATTTGGTAATGCAAAATCGTTTGAACTAAAACTGTGTTGCAGTCAGTAATCCAGATGCCCCATTTGCTAATCGAATATTAGCAATATTGGGGTTCAGCAGGAGGCCCCATTTGCTAATCGAAATAGTTTGGGCTAAAACTGTAAGGCTGTGTGCACACGTTGCGTTTTTTCTGCGTTTTTTTCGCGTTTTTTCCTGATAAAAACGCTATAAAACCGCAAAAAAAATGCATACAATAAGCATCCCATCATTTAGAATGAATTCCGCATGTTTTGTGCACATGATGCGTTTTTTCCGCAGCATGCAGCAACGCAGCATGTTCATTAATTTTGCGGGTTTTTTTGCGGATTTCCCACTACAAAATGCATTGGGAAGTGTCCGGAAAAAAACGCGGCAAAAACGCGGCAAAATTGCGGCAAAAATGCGTCAAAACCGTGGCAAAAACGCATGCGTTTTTTTTGTGGATTTCTTGCAGAAAATGTCCGGTTTTTCTCAGGAATTTTCTGCGAGAAATCCTGAACGTGTGCACATAGCCTTATAGTCAGAAATCAGGAGCTCCCATTTGCTAATCAAAATTGTTACGTCTAATAGTATTGTGCAGGACGGGGACCACATTTCCTACTCAAAATCATTTGGGCTAATACTGTGTTGCAGTCATCATCACTTATGAGGACCCATTTGTTACTCATATCATTAGGCCTAATATTGGGGTTCAGTCAGGAAGCTCCATTTGCTAATCAAAATCGTTAGAGCTAATAGTGTTGTGCAGGACGTAGTCCACATTTCCTTCTCAAAATCATTTGGGCTAATACTGTGTTGCAGTCATGACTCAGGAGACCCCATTTTCTAATCAAAATTGTTAGGCCTAATATTGGGGTTCAGCCAGGAGAACCCATTTGCTCATCAAAATCGTTAGGTTTAAGGCTATGTTCACACCTTGCGTCGGGTCCCTGCGGGTTCTCCCGCAGCGGATTTGATAAATCTGCAGGGCAAAACAACTGCGGTTCTCCCTGCAGATTTATCGCGGTTTGTTCCGCGTTTTCCGCTGCGGGTTTCCGCCTATACTATTGATGCTGCATATGCAGCAATATGCAGCATCAATAGTAATGTTAAAAATAATAAAAATTGGTTATACTCACCCTCTGATGTCCGGATCTCCTGGGCGCTGCACCCGGCGGTCCGGTTCCTAAGATGCTGTGGGAGAAGGACCCTTCGTGACGTCACGGTCATGTGACCGCGACGTCACCGCAGGTCCTGGTCGCACAGCAACTCTGACCGGACGGCCGCGTGCAGCGCCCAGGAGCTCCGGACATCAGAGGGTGAGTATAACCAGATTTTTTATTTTTTAACCCCAAATATGGTTCCCAGGGCCTGGAGGAGAGTCTCCTCTCCTCCACCCCGGGTACCACCCGCACATTATCCGCTTACTTCCCGCAACGTGGGCACAGCCCCATGCGGGAAGTAAGCGGTTCAATGTATTCCTATGGGTGCAGAATCGCAGCGATTCTGCACAAAGAAGTGACATGCTGCGGGTTGTAAACCGCTGCATTCCCGCGCGGTTTTTCCCGCAGCATGTGCACAGCGGTTTGCGGTTTCCATAGGGTTTACATGTTACTGTAAACGATATGGAAACTGCTGCGGACCCGCAGCATCAAAATCGCGGCGGTTCCGCGGTAAAAACCGCTAAGTGTGAATATAGCCTAAGAGTATTGTTCAGACATACTATCTGAAAAAATAAATACTGATTGTTCATTTAGTGATGTGTGACTGTCAGGTCTAGGCCAAAGGTTATAAAACAGCTGGTTAAAAGAGGGGAATGGTATATACAACATGAGTAGGAAAAAGTGAGTTTGTGATGGAAGGGGAAATAGGCTTTGTGTTCGACATGTATGTGAGTTATGTGTTAATGTTACTGAAAGCTCTACTGAACAAACACAGTCTCATCCTATACAAAGACAACTGACAACATCTGTTACTGGACAGTCTACTCGACTTCCTTTATTTGGCAGCCGCACAGCGATACACCTTGTAGACGAGGGTCAGAAAGAGCATGTGCTCCAGTGAATTACAAGCACTGCATTAAGTGGCACCGCCTCCTTTTCCTTCACCTTAACATCACATGCACTACAATCCTTTGAGGTGGCACCCCAATTACCCTTGTTAACCTAGTGTCAAAAGTTCTCAACCACACAAATTACTGTGGATAACCACAGATTGGCCAGTCTGCAGAGCTGTTTGCACATTCTGTTCCATGGTCGCTCCAAAAATTCACAGAATCCAGAAGAGGAAAGCACCTGCATCGATGCCCAAAGACATTTCGTGTTGGATCCAAGGCCAGATGAAGTAGGGTGTGAGCAGAATCCGGACCTCATCACTAGATGGTAACCCCCAGGGTGATAATCATGAGACTCAGATACCAGAGGTGCACGTGGACTGTAATATGCTGTCAGGGTAGGAAGAGAAGGAGGGTGTCTCTCACAGTGAGGAGTGGGAGAACAGAGAGGATGATGATGAGGTTGTAGATCCCACTTGTGAACCCAGAGGCAAGCAGCTGAGTAGCTCAGCAAAGGATGTGGAGGAGGAGGAAGACAATAAGTTTATGTTGCGGCTTGCCACATAAACATGGAGTGATGTAACCACAAGCACTGCATCCTCAGCCACAACTGTGGTTGTGGCCAGCACCTGTCACAAGTCTGTAGTTTGCAGGAACGACAAGGGTTGCCTCTTTTGAAACTGCAAAGGATGACCAAAGTCACATTATCTGACAACTTTGCCAAAAACTACTCAGTAGAGGCAAACATTGCAATAATTTGACTACTGCATGCATGAAGCTGCACATGCGCGATCAACATGCTTTAGTCTATGAATCACACTGCGCTAAAATACAGACTAGCAGGCCTCGCCAACCATCGGCAGTCCCATTGACCATATCTGCTGCTTCTTCCTCTTCCATCACCATGCCAAGGGTTCTCACACAGGTATCCAGCCACAGAACCTCCATTTGTTTACTCCCTACGTTCGGGGACAGTGAGAGCCCTCAACTTTTTTGGAAGTGGACATGCCTGCTGTTTTTGTTTCACCCAGCACAACACATCTTTCTCAATCCACTATGACATCCCTGCCTGCAGCTCACTCACAGTCCAGCAATTTGTCCTGTTTACACTACTGCATCCTCTCTAAAAACAGCAGCCAGTAGGGTTGAGGTATATACTCACCCTCGGACGCGCCCTGCTTCTTTCCGGCAGCCTTCCTTCCTAAGAATCAGCGCTTGAATGACCTTCGGTGACGTCGCGGCTTGTGATTGGTCGCGTGAGCGGTCACATGGGCGGTCGCGCGACCAATCACAAGCCGCGACGTCATCTAAGGTCCTTCACGCGCTGATTCTAAGGAAGGAAGGCTGCCGGTTAGTACCAGGGCGCGTCAGAGGGTAAGTATAGCAATATTTTTTATTTTAATTCTTTATTTTACACTTAAATATGGATTCTGATACCGATTTCCGATATTGCAAACATATCGGAACTCGGTATCGGAATTCCGATACCAGATTCAGAAGATCGCCGACCTCATGGCCGACCCCACACAGGGGTCGGGTTTCATGAAACCCAACTTTGCCAAAAGTCGGCGACTTCTGAAAATGGCCGACCCATTTCGCTCAACCCTAGCAGCCAGGCCTCTGTCCTGCAACTGTGATCATGTAAAGAAAATGCTTTCTCCGACAAATACCAAAGCTAAGAGCTTGAACTTCACCATCTCTGATCTGTTGGCCACAGAAATGCTCTCTTTCTGCCTGGTGTATACAGATGGTTTCTGAAAGCTGATGGTTATTGCAGTTCCCCAGTACGAGTTGCCCAGTCCCCATTACTTCTCCTAAAAAAGCTGTGCCTGCGCTACTCCAGCATGTCATGGATAACATCACTTGTTCCCTGAAAAAAAAATATATCTGCCAGGGTGCATTTCACCACTGACACCTGGACAAGCATATAAGAGCAGGGACATTACATTTCGCTGACTGGGCACTGCGATACCATGGTGGCTGCGGGAGCAGGCAGTCAAAGGACTGCTTAACAAGTCTTGGAATCCCATGACTTGCGGGACAAACCTCTGTATCTAACATTTCCTCCACTGCTTCTGGCTCCTACACCTCCTCTAGGGCCTCAACCTGCACCCTCAACCTCTCCCATAATGAGATGTTTCAACAGTGCAGAGAGAATCCCCCACCTCCATACTGCGCAGTCAGGGCTCACCGCAATCAGGCAGTGTTGAATATGCCTTGGAAATTGCAGTGACACAGCTGAAGAGTTGTGGACAGATATCCAGGCTGTGTTAGAGCAATGGCTATCTCCACTGAACCTGCAGTCAGGGAAGGCTGTGTGCAATAAAGGTGCAAAGATGGGGGTGGCCGTATGCTAGGGCAACCTCACACATGTGCTTTGCATGGCTCACATCCTCAACATGGTGGTACATCAATTTCTCCTCCACTATCCCGGCCTGGATGCGCTGCTGCAGAAAGCACAGTTGCTGTGTGCTCACTTCCGACGCTCGCACCCTGCAGGTCATCAACTTGTATCGCTGTAGAGGTCTTTCTGCCTATTGGTTAATTGTTTGATTTTCTGATGTGCCAACATGGTGGAATTCCATTCTGCACATGTTGTATCAACTGTGGCAGCAGCAATGAACCCTGTTGCAGTATGTCCTCTTGTATAGCCTAGGCCAATGCAGTATGGACGTGGTGCAAATCACGCTTGTGGAATGGGCACAGATGAAGATCCTCTGCACCCTTCTGCACAGTTTCAAAATGGCTACTTAGATGCCTAGTGCTGACAATGCTGTCATCAGTATCACTATTTCTATTATCTACATGCTGGAGCACACTTTGAATATTTCTGCATGAGGAAGTGGTGGTAGCAGAGGAAGAGGGCAAAGCAGAGGAAGATGTGGAAGGAATAACAATATCTCTAAGTTCTGGACTGTTGTTGAACAGGTGGGTGCCATGGGAGGGTGGATTACAGCTATCGAGGTGAACTCTTGATACCTGAAAAACTGTTAATGAAGGTGCAGGAGCCGAGGAACAAATGGAGGGGGATGAGGAGGCAGAGGTGATGGGCGTGCAACAGTAAGGAGAGGAAGAGGTTAATGATTCCCTCTCTGTTGTCCATGGTAAACGGGAGGTGACAGAGGAAGGAAGTTTCAGTTTTAGCCTGCCACCAACACACCATGGACTTGGACTTCATGGAAGCACCCAACACATGAGTGCCTTCTTGATCCACTATCTTCAACATGATGCCGGTATTTTTAGGATTAGAAATATAACAGACTACTGGGTTGCTGCTCTGTTAAAGCCACGCTATCAAGGTAAATTTTGCCGGTTGCCCCCCCGCGGAAAGGGATGTACATATGCTGGAGCATCGAACACGCTTGTAGACAATCTCAAGTGTGGTTTTACCCCAAGAAAGCAGTGAGGAACACAGTGTGCATTGCAGTTCTAGATTTCCAAACCCGGGAACATCAAGGAATCACCGCAAAAACACTTAGCAGTAGTGATGAGGGAGTATGCTCATTACTCGAGTTTCTCCTAGCATGCTCAGGTGGTCTCCGAGTATTTCAGCATGCTAAGAGATTTAGTTTATGTTGACGCAGCTGCATGATTTGCGGCTGCTAGACAGCTTGAATACATGTGGGGATTCCCTAACAAACAGGCAATCCCCACATGTATTCAAGCTGTCTAGCAGCCGCAAATCATGCAGCTGGGTCAACATATACCACCAGAGCATGCTCGGAGAAACTCGAGTAACGAGCATACTCACTCATCACTAATTAGCAGCAGCAGTGTAAGTGGCATAAGTAATATCTCTGAGTAATTTCTAATTTTTCTTAGACCAGTCCATGCACCAGCAGAACAAAGTACAAGTCTGACACGTTGTGAATGACTGAAGAGGAAGTGTCAAGAGTATCTCGAACTCAATATCAATGAGATCTGGGGGAATTTGGACCCTTTTCTATTTTGGTCTTCAAAAATGGAAGAGTGACCTGAGCTTGCCTGTCACGCCTTGGAGGTTTTGTCATGCCTGGCATTCAGCATTCTCTCAGAACCGGTGTTCAGTGCTGCTGGTGGTATCCTGATAAGCACATCCAGCTGTCCCTTGAAAGTGTAGACCACTTAATTTTCATCAAAATGAACAAGTCATGGATCTCTGTTTACTTTTCCACCCCTGTCACAGACTGGGTAGACTAGGCGAAGGTGTCGCTTTTAATGTCATGCATTGATCTCTCGTTATTGCAGTCTGTGACACCTTTGATATGGTTTCTGTACCTGCTGTAGCTAATGGTGCTGATGTTACAAGCAATTTATTGAAATGTGGAGACTCAAAGTTGGGTCTGCATCTGGTGGGTTGCCTGTTGTGAAAGGAGTGTTAGAGGCCCATTACACTGTTTTTACTCTGTGGAAATTGATGCTACTTTAGTGCTGTGTGACAATAATTTTTTGAAATGTGGAGAATCCAATTTGAGTCTCCTTTATGTCTGTTGCCTATAGCAGTAGGTCTCCTAGACCGGCAGGCCTGCACTTACTTTCCGTCAACTACCTATTTTACTATCCTTACATTTTTTTCTAACATCAATGCTCTACTAAGCTAATATTTGTACCACCTGAGCTGGGAAAAAAACAATTTTTGTTACATGAGGTAATAGGGCACCCAGCAAAGGAGGCTTACACTGTGCACTCACCCACCTTGATTTAATTGAAGCTTTAATTCAAAACTCTAAATGCTGACCCAGACCCTTATACCTCATACATGGCCCATGGCTGACTGTTCCATTATAATACAGTATGTTCTACTATGGGTCAGTTGATCATTCAAATACCTGTGTTACTATCCTTCCATTTTTCTACCAATAGCAGTCTATGAAACTGATGCTTGTGACACCTGAGTGTGGCTGGGAAAAAACAGTTTCAGCTGTAGCATGAGAAATCTGGGCTCCAAGCAAAGAAGGCTTGCATTGCTCCTTTACCCTCCTTGTTTTATCTGAAACTTTATTTCAAAGCACTATATGCTGGCCCAGGCCCTGATACCTCATGCATGGCCCATGGTTGACTGCTTCTGGGCCCTTATAAAATGTTCTACTGTATACAAAGTGATCATTCGAATAACTGTGTTAGTATCCTTTCATTTTTATACCAATAGCAGTCTACAAAACTAATTTTTGTGCCACCTGAGTGTGGCTTTGAAAATAAAAAAATTCCGCTGTATCTCCCAGCAAAGAAGGCTTACTCTCCTTTAATCACCTTGTCTTCTGTGCCATTATAAAACGTTCTCTTGTGGGTCAATTGATCAGCCAACTACCTGAGTTACTATCCTCACATTTTCTAACATTAGTGCTCTACTAAACTGATATTTGTGCCACATGAGTGTGGCTGAGCAAAAAGACAGTTTGAACAGTTGCATGAGGTATCAAGTCTCCGAGAAAAGCAGGCTTACATCAGTCCCTCATCCACCTCATCTTAATTGAAACTTAATTTCAAACCTCTAAATGTTGGCCCGGACCCTGGCACCTCATGCATGGCCTATGGCTGACTGCTGCTGTGCCCTTATCAAATTACAACTCTGGGTAAAATAATGCCACTTTTCCTGGTATCTCCCCCTAATTTTTGAAAATGTTTGGACTCCAAGTTGTGTCTCCTTCATGTGTGTTGCCTGAATTTGTCAAACCTCTTAGCGCACCAGGCCTACACCTGCCACTCATTTACGTGTTACTGATCAATGTTCCATCTACAAATGTTGGTCCAAGACCTGTCCCACGCATAAAGCTGCACACTTATACTATTTTTACTCTAGTCCAATTCATCACTTTTCCTGGTGTCTACCCTAATTTGAGCTGTTTGGGAAGCTTTTTGTTCCTCCTTAAGGTGTTGTCTATGCATTTGGTTTTGCCTCCCATTGAATTTGGCATACATGTTTGGCAAACAGCGGGACGATCGCAGATCCAAGCCGACCCAAGATTAGCTCATCTCTATTCAGCACATCACCAGCTGGAATATCTATACAGTGGTACTCACTTAGTCACCTCTTATTGAAGGGAGATTTGGCAGGAATTCCTGTCTATAAATTGTGCATATATTACAGCGGCCTATTCCTCTTCGGCAGTTGTAATTCTTCCAAATTAGGCATTAGTCTTTAGACTAGCACTTCCTCCCTTCCAGACCTCTAATCTATGACCCCATCTTATGTATTTTTTTCAATTTTGAATGTAACCTGTTGTTAAGTAAAATATATACACATTATGGTATTTTCCCAGGAGTCCACTGCATAAGAAACCATGCCAAGCAACTGGGGTGGCATGGTGGCTCAGTGTTTAGCACTGGGGTCATGGGTTCAAATTCCACCAAGGACAATATCTGCAAGGATTTTGTATGTTCTCCTTGTGTTTGCATGAGTTTTCTCCAGGTACTCTGGTTTCCTCCTACATTCCAAAGATACGGAATTTAGATTCTGAGCCAAATTGGGGACAGTGCCACTAATGTCTGTAAAGCGCTGTGGAATTAAAAGCTCTATATAAATGAGTAAAAATAAATAAAATAATTATAGTAATTAGTAATTTTTTTAGACATTATGACAGCTCCTTTCTGTTATCTCCATACTCTGCATCTTACTTCTGCTAGTAGGAAGATTTTTTTATTTTTTTATTTGCTAAAGGAGAATGCAGATTCATTTGAATCCTACCACATATAACCTCTCAATCAGCTACCTTACGAGCAAGACTTAAGTATTTATCAATTGACCAAAAGAAATGGTTTGATCCTCACACCTTAGGAGCAGCAGTTCAGTCCTTAATAATTACTGCAAACAAACGGTCAGGAATACTCATTGGGATTCACTAACCTGTGCATCACTTCGCTCTTTTGGGCCTTTTGTCATGTAAAGTGATAGACATACTGCCCACGTTCCCCTGTGAAGTCACAAATATTGTTTTAATGTGTATTGTGATGTGTGATTAGTGATAGTATTATGTTCTGCAACAGCAGAGATAGTTTGGGTTAACGATCTTGACTAGCCAAGAGTGTAAGTGGTTAAAGTGCAGGGACAGAGACAAGTTCCTGTCAGGAAGTGACAAAGGGCCCAGCGTGCAACAGAAGCAGACCTATGGTCTGACTAGTCAGCAGAGCAGCATGACGTGGGTGTCCATGACATGAGTGGAAACCAAGAGAGTCGATAGCATGATCCAGAGTAAATACAAGGAAAAGCACCAGAAAGACAGTGTAAGGCACTGGAGACAGGTCCTGGTATAGAGCACCTAGCAGTACAGTCTCGAGTTTGCAACTTAGGTAAAGGGCCAGGATGGACCAAGGAACAAGAGATGAAAATAGTGCCCCGGGTGGGAATTTCAATTCGTCAGCAAGTAGAGAAGTTGAGTAAAGGCTATTGTGGCATTCTACCTCCACTTAGAAGAAAAGAGGATCTGGAACCATGGGTTGAGGACAGGACTCCAACTTAATGGACTGTCGTACCATTAATGGGGACTATTGAAGCTTCGAAAGAGCTAAGCTTGGATGTGGTGAAGGCAGAGGAACTTGTAGAGATGGAAACAAGCGAGCCTAGAGAAGGAAAGATAAACAGTGTGTGAAGATGCTCCATGCTGTAAAAGAAATATTCGTGAAGTTATGCACTCACTATCTATTGTAAATAATCCCACCATGTTTACACTTTATTGTATTTGTATGGATCACTGAGTTTGCAATATGAACTTGTATGCGACTGTAACATGACACGAGCAGTATCCGAGGGTGAAGTACTCATCTTTCCCAACCTAGCATGCTACATGAAGGTGGGGGTTCTGGCTGGGTATGTAGTCTATGTCAACACTGTGCACTATACCCATGCAGGCCACATGATGCCGGTAACTTTGGCAGGCCATGACCAGATGGTGAAAAGTTCAATTAGAGAGACCACCAATCAAATATAAACAGTCTTTTACTGAACATCAACTTGGAAGGCAAAATTTTCCGAGCTCAGCAAAACTAGCTACCTACATTTTTTAGAGATGAAGAGATTCATCCACAGAGGATCAAGTCTGAGTCGAATTTCCTGAAAATCATGGTTTCACATGAATTTAAACACGTTGAGATTTTATTTGTGGTTAGCAAAAAAGAGAAAAACCTTGCCCATCATCAACTGTCAAACTCAGAGAGTCTTTTTGTGTGGCTGTGCATGCCTCCACACAATCCTACAGATTATCATACCTTGAATACTAGTTATTAGTACCTAGGCCATCACAGATTAGAAATCCCCAATTTCTACTGCAGAATTATTTTCCATCACCAGAATCATAGGTTGTATCTATCTCTTATGTAATATATAAGCTCTTATGGTCAGCGAGATACTCTCTCGCTCTTTCTCCCCTGCAGCATGTATTCTATTATGGTCACTGGGGTCCCCTCTCACTCCTGTAGAGTGTAAGATCTTATGGCCAGCAGGTGCTCTTTCTCTCTTTCTCCTTTCCCACATATGAATTTGAATTTTGAAAGAAGTTCAATCAATATCTGATAGGTGGGGCTGCGATATCCGGCCTTGGCCATGTACTATTCATCATTTCAATATTGATTTGAATAGTGTGTGGATGTGCAGTACCCAGCAGTGGCCACAATATCAATGATGGCGCTATGCAGCTTCATAATTGAGCACTTCCACCTGCTGCCAACATGGGAGACAGTTGATCATTAGGGCTACCAGGTGTCTCATCTTCATCAATCAAATATTGATGACCTATACTAAGGATAGACCATCAATGTAAAACTCCTAGACAACCTCTTTAACATGAGTTTAGATACCGGGAAGCTGGAAATTAGTGATGAGCGAGTATACTCGTTTCTTGGGTTTTCCCGAGCATGCTCGGGTGTCCTCCGAGTATTTTGGCGAGCTTGGAGATTTAGTTTTTGTTGACGTAGCTGCATGATTTACTGCTGCTAGACAGCCTGAATACATGTGATGGTTCCTTAACAAACAGGCAATCCCAACATGTATTCAGGCTGTCTAGCAGCAACAAATCATGCAGCTGCATCGACAAAAACTAAATCTTTGAGCATGCTAAAATACTCGGAGGACACCGGAGAATGCTCGGGAAAACCCAAGCAATGACTATACCTGCTCATCACTACTGAAAATGCTTAGTGTTTTGCAAATTTGGTCTTAGCCTATAATATCTTTACCACCTAAATCTTTGGTACAGTATAGTTGTATATAGGTGAGAAAACTGTTGCTTGATTTGCTACATTACAAGTAGATAAAGGTAATTGAAGTGAGTTTTAATTGAAAAATCACCTGGTTGAAGTTGGGTCTAAGGGGTAACGTTTCTCCTTATGGAGAGTGACATACCAGCTGGTTGAAGTGAACATTCTTGTTGTCAACTGTTCCATTCTATCTAGCCCAGTAGATGACAATCCCATGCGCTTGAATTGTCACTATATATAGTAAAATGATTTTGATGGCTGAAAAAGTACAGATTCACTGTAGAATATGATAAGCAAAGGAAATTGGCGATTACGGATAAATTAAATATAATTATTCAAGTGAAAAAAATGTTCTGTAAGACAGAAAAAATATTGATTGCTATTTGTAACGACTAATGCATGCTGAACAATGCGTCTATTCGATGTATATTCATTGTGTTCTTCGATGAATATTTAATATTGCTAGATTCATAAAGTATTCTCATTAATTATTTCACAGCTGACTTGTGAAATCCATCTGAAGTTATGGGGAATATGTCTCCTTCAGCTAGTTGGGTTACACGCTGCAACATTTAATCAACTATTATTGTATTTCTGATTGTTCTGAACTCCGACTGGGTAATATAATAATGACTAGTTTAACAGATAGCATAGCTGAAAACAACTTGATTATTAACCATAACAGCTTTTTGTAAAAAATGTAGATTCCATACTTAACTCCAATAAGGTATTTGTGGTATCTTCTAGCATTTTGCCATTATCTCAGAATTCACACTATCTTGATTCTGGGATTAAGTAGACATCTCCTCGCTAGCTTTACAGAACCCCATATGTCATATTTCACACTGCAATGTCCTTTAATAAGTTAAATTAAAGGAATGTTCTACCTTTACATCAAATGTGCCCCATACATTATGTGTCCTTGATAACAGACTGCAAACAAACCAGTCATGTAGCCATCTATCTGCCACTCATCATTTCTTGCTACCCAACCAAGTTTTGAATGACGCCATTCATTTTTCCATATAATATACTGGAAAATAGGAAAAAAAATTCCAAGTGCAGTAAAATAGTGAAAAAATGTAATTCTGACATAGTTTTTGGGGTATTGTTTTTACAGCGTGCAATGTGTGGTAAAAATTACCTTGCAGTGTGATTCTGCTTATAAGTATGATTACGTCGATACCAAACATGTTTAGTTTTTTCATCATTTTAGTTGTGAAAAATATCAGAAATTTGGAAAAGAAAAATTGGGGTTGTGTCACCATTTTCTGATACCCGTTATGTTTATATTTTGATAGATTAGACTTTTCTGAATGTGGCGATACCACATATGTACATTTTTTGAATTTTTTTTAATTATCTTTATTTTTAATAAGGGAAAAGGGGGATGATTTGAACTTTTTTTTTTCCCTTTTTCTTATTATTTACAATATGTTTTTTTACTTTACGCTCAGGGGGCTTGAACATGTGATCGTCTGATCACTTGCACTATATAAATAAATACCACAGCACTGCTGCATTTTGTAAAAATCACTGTCTACTTTAAAGCTTGGCCACAGGCTGGGTATCAAAGGAGCTCATTAATGATAAGCAAGTAGGTCTTCAACAGACCTCGGCTGCCATAGCAACCCATTCGCAACCCGCAATAAGGTCACACAAATGAAAACTGAAAGGAGACCTGAAACTTCCAGAAATGCTGTTTACCTGCAGATGTAGTGGTGACCTGCAGATAAATATCATTTAAAGGTTACCTTTCAACATGAACATGCAGACCAATCTGCAATCACCATGTTATAGAGCTGAATAGATTTAAATATATAGTCCTGTGAAGAAACATTGTGTAACCTGTGTTTTAACAATTTAACCCCTTCATGACCTTTCACATACATTTACTTCAAAGTCCTGTCCCTGGCTCAAACGCCAAGCCCACATTTTTGTGATTGACAATGGGATTTAACATGTGCCCATAGCGGCAGGAAGCACATCCTTCATCCAGCCCATCAGCATGCATGTCGTCACATGGTCTCAGGGCATCGATGGGTTGTCATGACAGCTGGGGATCTGCTGATAACCCCGGTACCTATCATTACAGTCATCTCGTGAACGCCGGCTCATGGCCGATGTTCATAGGAGATCGTAATTTCTGCATTACATGGCAGTGATAATGCACTGCTATGTAAAGGACAAGCGACTCAGACGATCACAGCTTCAAGTCCCCTAAAGATAGTCTGTATTTACTGTATTTACAATTACAATATTAAGTGAGAAAAAAGTTTTTAAAACTATGAAAAAAATGAAAAAAAAAAATCAAAGTTCAAATTGCCCTGCATTAGTCCCATTAAAAATATAACAAATTAAAGAAAGTGCACACTTTTGGCATTACTGTGTTTTTAAAAATTTGAACTATCAAAATATAAAAACAGTTAATCCAAAAATAGGTTAACAGCGTAACAAGAAAAAAAAAATCAAAACGCTATAATCACACAGCCTCAGATCCCGAAAATGAAAACGATTTGGAAAATGAATAACTAAGCAATTGTTTTTTCTTACAAATAAGTAGAAAAAACTATACATACATGTCTTGAATCTGAGTACTCATACTGACCTGGAGAATTATATTACCAGGTACGTTTTAGTGTATAGTGGTTAATACAAATCTCAAAAATAATTGTGGAATTGCATTTTTTTGGGCAATTTCCACACACTTGGAATTTTTTTCCAGCACTCCAGTGCTTCACATAATAAAATGAATGGTGTCATTCAAAAGTATAACTTATCAGACATAAAACAAGGCCTGATATGGCTATGGGGAGGAAAAATAAAAAAGTTATGGCTCTTGGAAGGGGAAGAAAATATGAAAGCGCAAAGACGGAAAATTGCTATGTCATGAAAGGGTTAAACATCTGCTCTTTCTGAGATTTTCATTCCAGTGGATAGTACTATCAATGACTGACAGCTTTCTTTCTATTAGAGTCTATACAGAGGTAGCTATCAATCACTGATAGGACCACCCACTGGACCCAAAATCTCAGAAAGAGCTGAAGAATAAATTATCAAAGCATAGGTTACACTGAATCTTTTCTTATAAAACGATATATCAATCTTCTCAGTTCCTTCTGCTCTATGGTGATTGGTTCTCTTTAAATCTTGACAGACAGGCTTATTGGAGTAGCAGATTAAGGGAGGAAATTAACTTATATTCTCCCTGCAGCCACTTGCTTTCAGACATTGGGGCAAGGCAAAGGATTATTACAGTCACCTCTCACTATTTAATGAGCACAGCAGCAATCACTCCCTGGACCTTCTGACATCCTCTGTGCTGCTGTGGCTGGGTCTCCTGACAATCTCTGTGCTGCTGTGACTGGCTATCCTGACATCCTCTGTGCTGCTGTGGCAGGGTCTCCTGACATCATGTCTGCTGCTGTGGCTGTGTCTCTATAGGAGGCTGTGTACATATGATTGGTTTATGTAGATGAGAGAGAGCTCACAAAGAGCCCAGCTGACAGAAGAGTTCCTGCACTCCCAGCAGCGGAATTCCGATCTTCAGTGCTGCATGCGGCTCAGATTCAAATGAGCTTATTACAGGGACCAGAGTATCTCTCTCTCTCTCCTACCCGGCCATCGAGTGCAGATCTTCTGGAAAAACCCTTGACTCAGCCATTCACTTACATTATGCTCAGTAATCGAGTTGGTTGAAGTGCTCTATTCGAGTACCGAGCCCCCGAGCAGTTTACTGCTCGATCATCATTAGGAAGCACACCACTATATCTTCTCCCTGTAGCCACTGCCTCAATAAGCCTTCCAGGCATAATTTCAATGCTCCATAATTAGCAATGTATCTGCAAATAAGGCAAGAAAGAATCACACTGCCGTAAAATACGACCGAGTTCTATGCGATACAACATCGCATAGCCTTCAGCCCAGTATTACTCTATGGGGTAGCTCACATCTGGGATTATTTTCCCATGCCGAATCGAAGCATGCTGAGTCTCAGCTCACTCACACAGATATAAGTCTATGGGTGCGAGTGACACAACACACATCACTCGGATATCACTCTAGCGCGGTGCGATATACCCCAATGCCGTCAGTGGAGGAGATGGATAAATTTATTTCTCCGCCTCTTCGGCAACTGTGCTCCGATCCTCTCTATGCAAGAGGATCTGTGCACAGTAGCATGAAACTCGGCTCCTGCTCGCTGCAGATCAGGAGCCAAAAGTCATTAGCATGTCACATCTGGTGCTCTAACATCAGATGCCATACGCTAATATGACTCCAGCCTAAATAATGTTTCTGGAGTGGACAAATTTTTTTAACAGACCATACTATATTGGACCTAGCTGGTGCCTTTACATGTATTACTGACAATCTTTGCAGTCTCAAAAACAGTCCAGGCTAGGCAATCCTTGCCACCATGCAAACTGCAGACTTCTGACCAGTGCTGGTCACAGCCAGAGTTGTGGCAGAGGATACGGTGCTTGTCGTGGTTGCATCACTCCATGTCTGTCTGGGAAGCAACAATGTAACTTCCTCATCTTCCTCATCCGCCACTTTCTCTGCTAAGCTACTCAGCTGCGTACCTTTGGGTTCACACCAAGTGAGATCTACAACCTCATCTTCATACTCTCTGTTCTCACACTCCTCACCCTGAAAGTCACCCTCCTCCTCTTACTGCCCTTACACCACGTTACAGTCCATGTGCTCCCCTGGTATCTGAGTCTCATAAGGATCACCTCCACCATCTGGTGATTTACATTTGGTGACGAGGGTCAGGATTCTGCTCAGACCCTACTTCGTCCGAGCCAGGGATCCAGCATGAAAAAATTTGGGGCATCGGTTCAGATGCTTTCATCCTATGGATTCTGTGAATCTTCAGGGTGGACCTCTGATGCCTATGGAATAGAAAGTGTGAACAGCTCTGAAGAACTGCCCATCTGTGGTTTCCCACAGTCAGTTGGGCATTTGGAAATTTGTGACACTGTGGAAAACAAGGGTGATTGGGGTGCCACCTCTGAAGATTGTACTATGTGTGATGTAAAGGTGGAGATAGAAGAGGATAGGCCACTTAATGCAGCACTTGCCATCGACTGGAGCACATGCTCTTTCTGAGCCTCATCTTCAAGATGCACTGTTGTGCGGCTGCCAAACAAAGGGAGTGGAACACCAAGCATATTCCCCCTTCCACCATGACCTTGCTTTTTCCCACTTATGCTATATGTACCCTTCCCTTCTTTTAACCTGCTGTTTCTCAGCCTTATACCCACACCTGTCTGTCACCTGTCAGTCACCTGTCACAATGGCAAATAATTTGTATTAGCAAATAGGGACTCATGACTGAACCCCTATATTAGGCCTAATGATTTCTACAAGGCAAAGTGGCCTCCTAATTCCTCACTGCAACACAGTTTTATCTCAAATGATTTGGATTAGGAAATAGGCCCTCCTGGCTGAACCCCAATATTAGGGCTAACGATTTTTAAGAAGATATGTGGCCTCCTGATTCCTCTATGCAACACAGTTTTATCCCAAATGATCTGGATTAGCAAATAAGGCCTCCTGGCTGAACCCCTGTATTATTGATTTTTAGCAGGAAATGTGGCCTTCTGATTCCACACTGCAACACAGTTTTAGCATAAACTATTTGTATGAGCAAATAGGGGCTCCAGGCTGAGCCCCTATATTATGCCTAATGATTTTTAATAGGAAATGTGGCTTACTGATTCATAACTGCAACTCAGTTTTATCCCAAATGATTTGGATTTGCAAATAGGGACTCCTGGATGAACCCCTACAATATGCCTAATGATTAAGAGGAAATGGGGTCATCTGATTTCTCACTGCAACACAGTATTTTCCCAAATGATTTTGATTAGGAAATGGGGCCTTCTGAGACTGTAACACAGTTTTAGCACACTCTAGTTAGATGCAGGAAGATAGATTTCACAAAGGACAGGATCCTATCTGGCTAAACGACAAGTTCACTTTCAGCAGCAGTAGCAAGAGTGGTCTCCCTGTGCTGTGACACTGAAGTGGGACAGCAAAACAAGATTTCCACTTTTTATATGGACAGGGAAATTTGACTTTGGCAGCGAATCACAGAAGACCTTGTGTGATGATGTTGTAGATGGTTTCTGAGCCCTGATTAGCTGCCGGAATCTACACACATTAAGTTAGCAAGGAAAAAAAATGGAAAACAAAAAAATTACATTCCGTAGCTCCTCTGACCTAGACACTCCCACTCCCTCAAAGTAAAAAGCATTAGTAGAAATGGGATCATTTACCTAACTATGACCAAATTATGGCAAAGAAAAATGCTCCGGAAACCGAACACGAATCTCAATGTACAACGTTCATGACGAATTTGAGATTGGCGAACGTTTTCTGAACAAGTTCCCTCATCTCCAGTCAGCATATCCCAAGGTATAGTTAGACCCAGAAATACTTGGATAGTGATAGAATATTTGTGATCGGGCTCTGCACGCCACTATTTTTTAATAAAATGAAACAGCTGAGATGCATTTGAAGTGTTGACTTTCAGGTTAAATTAGAGAAGTTGAACAATAATATCATGTGAAACATTTAGAAACCATTTTTCTAAAAAGACTCTTGATTACAAGGGCTTAAAAGTTATTGGCCAAATTAACTTTACCGTAAATACAATTTTACTTTATAATATTTTGTAGAGTATCCTTCACAGCCAATGACTGCCTGAAGTCTGGGAACCATGGACGTCACCAAGCTCGGACTGGGGCACCGGGACACCGGAGAATCCTCCGGTGGGCCCCGCCCCCAGCCCCTGCCTCCTTCATTTGTCCCTGCCCTGCATGCGGTGCACAGTTTATTTATTCTATAGCCAGCGGCCCGGCCCCGGCGCACAGGCTGTACGGAAGAATGTGAAGTGCTGCTGTGCAAGCAGCCGCGCGGCAGCTGCTCGCTCCTTCACATGATGATCATCTCGCACTGCTGCCGACGGCGACGCCGAGTCTGTGCTCTTGATAAGAGCAGCCCTTGCGCAGCATGGTGCGAGTGCCGACCTCACTGACTTCAGCCAGCACACAGCATAGTCGGAGAAAACAGCTGACTGACTGTGTGAGTCAGAGAGGAGAAGACAGGGACGCACGCACTGCACTGAGTCTGCAGTACGGGTCATCACCGACCTGTTTCTTGTTACTTTGCCCGCCCTCGACTCCACCTCTTCTTCATTAAAACTCTAGAGTCTGGACTAAGGGTGTTCTAATGCTGATTGGCTGACAGATGCAGGCAGGAGCAGCCAATCAGCATTAGTTTTCTTTGTGTGACCTCACAGTCACACAGGTCATAGCACACCTCAATGAGCTGTGCTGTGATTGGTCGTCTGTCCTCCTGCCCAAGCAGCACAGGCACACAGGTGCGCACTGTCTGCACTACTATTATCGGAGGCTGAGGAGCTGAGGGACGTCACATTTTTGTTGATGATTGCAGCCAGTCAGTAAGGACCTTACTGCCCCAGTGGGGCAGATTGCTGGACACACTGGGGCAATGCTGAACACACTGGGGCAGATTGCTGGACACACTGGGGGCAGTGCTGGACACACTGGGGCAATGCTGGACACACTGGGGCAATGCTGGACACACTGGGGCAATGCTGGACACATTGGGGCAGATTGCTGGACACACTGGGGGCAGTGCTGGACACACTGGGGCAGATTGCTGAACACACTGGGGTAATGCTGGACACACTGGGGCAATGCTGGACACACTGGGGCAATGCTGGACACACTGGGGCAGATTGCTGGACACACTGGGGGCAGTGCTGGACACACTGGGGCAGATTGCTGAACACACTGGGGCAATGCTGGACACACTGGGGCAATGCTGGACACACTGGGGCAATGCTGGACACACTGGGGCAGATTGCTGGACACACTGGGGGCAGTGCTGGACATACTGGGGCAGATTGCTGAACACAATGGGGCAATGCTGGACACACTGGGGCAATGCTGGACACACTGGGGCAATGCTGGACACACTGGGGCAGATTGCTGGACACACTGGGGCAATGCTGGACACACTGGGGCAATGCTGGACACACTGGGGCAGATTGCTGGACACACTAGGGGTAATATGCTGGAGACACTGGGGCAGATTGCTGGACACACTGGGGCAATGCTGGACACACTGGGGCAATGCTGGACATACTGGGGCAATGCTGGACATACTGGGGCAGATTGCTGGACACACCGGGGGTAATATGCTGGAGACACTGGGGCAGATTGCTGGACACACTGGGGCAATGCTGGACACACTGGGGCAATGCTGGACACACTGGGGCAATGCTGGACACATTGGGGCAGATTGCTGGACACACTGGGGGCAGTGCTGGACACACTGGGGCAGATTGCTGAACACACTGGGGTAATGCTGGACACACTGGGGCAATGCTGGACACACTGGGGCAATGCTGGACACACTGGGGCAGATTGCTGGACACACTGGGGGCAGTGCTGGACACACTGGGGCAGATTGCTGAACACACTGGGGCAATGCTGGACACACTGGGGCAATGCTGGACACACTGGGGCAATGCTGGACACACTGGGGCAGATTGCTGGACACACTGGGGGCAGTGCTGGACATACTGGGGCAGATTGCTGAACACAATGGGGCAATGCTGGACACACTGGGGCAATGCTGGACACACTGGGGCAATGCTGGACACACTGGGGCAGATTGCTGGACACACTGGGGCAATGCTGGACACACTGGGGCAATGCTGGACACACTGGGGCAGATTGCTGGACACACTAGGGGTAATATGCTGGAGACACTGGGGCAGATTGCTGGACACACTGGGGCAATGCTGGACACACTGGGGCAATGCTGGACATACTGGGGCAATGCTGGACATACTGGGGCAGATTGCTGGACACACCGGGGGTAATATGCTGGAGACACTGGGGCAGACTGCTGGACACACTGGGGCAATGCTGGACACACTGGGGCAATGCTGGACACACTGGGGCAGATTGCTGGACACACTGGGGCAGATTGCTGGACACACTGTCTGGGGGCAATGCTCGACACTTGGGCAATATGCTGGACATACTGGGGCAGATTGCTGGACACACTATCTGGGGGAAATGCTGGACACATTGGGGCAATATGCTTGACATACTGGGGAAGATTGCTGGACACACTGTTTGGGGGCAATGCTGGACATACTGGGGCAGATTGATGGACACACTGGGGGTAATATGCTGGATACACTGGGGGCAGGACTGGAGGCATGGGCAGAATGTAGATACGGGGCATGATTGGAGACACGGGGCAGAATGAAAGACATGGGGCAGGATTGGATCATGGGGCAGGATGGATACGATTGAGACAGATGGGGCAGGATGGGGAGATCATATGGGGTAGAATGGATACTCATGAGGGCAGGATGTGTGTTGTGAAATCTGCTTTTGGGCTCCCTCTGGTGGTTGTAGGTGGTAATGCAGTTGTCCCTGGATTGCAGTCCTGGTCAGGTGTATCTGCTGATTGCAGTTCTTACTGGGGTATTTTGGTGTGCAGGATTCATTAGTCCTTGCCAGTTGTCCATGGTTGTCTGGAGGTGTTGAACCTTTGTCTGGTTCCTCCTGCCTTACTGCCAAATCAGCAAAGATAAGTGTCTGGTTTTGTTTCTGTGGCACACATGCTGTGTGCTTGATAATTCAGTGCTATTCATTTGTTTTTTCTTGTCCAGCTTAGATTGTGTCAGTATTTTTTCAGTCTTGTTGGATTCTCAGGAGTTGCAGATATACGTTCCACGTCTTTAGTTAGATGGTGGAATTTTTTGTATTATCTGCTGTGGATATTTTTGGAAGGGTTTTAATACTGACCGCTTAGTATTCTGTCCTATCCTTTTCTATTTAGCTAGAGTGGCCTCTTTTGCTAAATCCTGTTTTCTGCCTGCGTATGTCTTTCTTCTCCTACTCACAGTCAATATTTGTGGGGGGCTGCCTATCGTTTGGGGTTCTGCTCTGAGGCAAGGTAGAATTCCTATTTCCATCTATAGGGGTATTTAGTCCTCCGGCTGTGTCGAAGTGACTAGGGTTTGTTAGGCACACCCCACGGCTACTTCTAGTTGCGTTGTTAGTTCAGGATTTGCGGTCAGTACAGTTTCCACCTACTCCAGAGAAAGTTTCATGCGGCTCCAAGGTCACCGGATCATAACAGATGCGAGAACATATGGCTGGAGCCAGGAATGAGATAAACGGGGCCAGGATGGGGGATATTATTACCATAGGGGCTAATTAAGGGATATTATTACTGCAGTGATGTATTCATTTTATTTGTTAAGTATACTGTTTTAAATGGTGGGGCGGTCCTGTTACTGTGCAGAGTGACACTATATTGCCTTTTTTTCTCCATGTGGTGTAATGTAGAAGTTGTGAAAAATTAAGTAATGTGTTCTGCAAGTGGAGCTCGAGATAACTGTGTTATTTCCTGCAGAAACGAGTCCTGGCTGGAAGAAATGATGGCGGTCTGTGCTGGATGAAAGATGAAGGACTTCACCTAGAGATGTCACTGGTGAGTCAGTGTTACCTATACACTGACACTATACTCTGTATACTATATACAGAGGTCCGGTGTACAATGTCACCAGTGATCACTGTATTACCTATACATTATATACAGAGCTCCTGTGTATAATACCACCAGTGATTTCTGTATTACCTGTACACAGACACTGCATTCTAAGTACAGATCTCCTGTGAATACTGGCACTTATGGTGATAGTATTGCGGGTTTTTTTGTTTGTTTTTTATTACTGATCAGTATTGTAGTATTCAGTCACTATGTGGTGGTAATATGTGGTCTGGAAATGGTGTTGTGGTATTTGTCCCTTGTATGTGCTATTTGGTCACCAAGTGGTGGTAATATATGGTCTTGACATGGTGCGGTGGTATTTGTCCCTTGTATGTAGTATTATTCGGTCACTATGTGGTGTGGTCTGGTCATGGTGTGGTGGTTATTCTTCCTGTATGTGGTGGTATTGGTCTTGGTATAGTGGATTGTGTTGTGTATGGCGGTCATTTGTTCTCTCTGATATTAATTAGGAGAAGATTCTTTATTTCCATTAGAGTTTTAATGCTTTGTACACAGCGGCGGAGATGCACTTACAGGGGGTTTCCTGTGGAAAAAAGTAATCACCTCTCCACAGGATAAGTGATAACGTATTGATTGGTGGGGGATGGGGGGTCTGAATGCTTGGACCCATTCAGCAAAATGTGGAACTTTTTATCCCCATTAGACTGGAGTGGCATGTCCGACTTGATCACTGATCCATTCATTCACTCTGTGGCTTCACTTGTTTTTTTCTGGAAGCCCCAAAGAGAATGAATGGAGCTGCGGTCAGAAATCCCACCTGCCGCTGCATTTTAAAATAATGATAAAAGTGTCCTGTCAGGGATAAAACTTCCCCATTCTTCCAATCGGTGCAGTTTCTAATGGTCGGATCTAAGCGATCACCTATCCTGTGGAGCCCATGGATCAGTGATAACTTGTTTTAACCAAGAACCCCATTAATGTAAACTACTGTAATTATACATCCCAGTTATTGGGGCACACGGTAGATGTGCAGCAGCCGCCGGTGTTTTACAGCTGATGCTCCACTATAATGACAGATATTTGCATATAGCTGTAGGGTGGGCCCCTAGAGTCTATTCCTCTGGTGGGCCCCAGACATCCCAGTCTGACGCTGGACGTCACAACATGCTGAACTTCCTCCTTTGTGATGCTTTGCCAAGGCTTTACTGCAGCTGACTTCAGTTGTTGCTTGCTTGTGGGTTTTTCTGCCTTAAGTTTGTCTTAAGCATAATGCTCAATAGAATTGTGATCTGGTGATTAACTTAGACATTGCAAAATATTCCACTTCTTTAACTTAGGGTTGGTTTTGCATTACATTTTGGGCACTGTCCATCTGTACTGTGATGTTCCATCTAATCAACGTTGCTGCATTTGGTTGAATCTGAGCAGAAACGAAAGCACTGTCATACTTCAGAATTCATCCGGCTGCTTATGTCTTCTGCCAAATTATCAATGAACACTAGTGACCCAATGCCATTTGAAGCCACGCATGCCATCATACTACCTTCACTATATTTTACTGAGGATGTGGTGTGCTTTGGATCATGAGCCATTCCAAGTCTTCGCCATTTAGATTTTTTTTTGTAAAGACTAATTTATCTTTTCAATTTTTAAGGCTAATTAATGGTTTGGATCTTGTGGGGAATCCTCTGATCTCATGAAATCTTCTCATTATGATAGACTTAAATACTGAAACACCTACTTCCTGGACAGTGTTATTTACTTGGGTGGAGTTTGTGAACGGGTTTTTCTTCACCATGGAAAGGATTCTGTGATCATCCAGCACTGGAGGTTTCTGTGGACGTTCAGGCCTTTTTGAGATACCAAGCTCATCAGTACACTCTTTTTTATTTTTGTATAATGTGCCAAACTATTGATTTGGCCACTCCAAATGTCTAATATCTGTCTGATGGATTTATTCTTTTTTTCAGTCTAATAATGGTCCCTTTCTATTCTATAAAGAAATCTTTTGACCACATGTGGGTTCACATTAAGGCTATATGCACACGTACAGGTTTTTTTGCAGTTTTTTTGCGTTTTTCCGCGCTAAAAACGCTATAAAAACTCATTAAAAACGCATACATTATGCATTCTATCATTTAGAATGCATTCTGCATGTTTTGTGCACATGGATGCATTGCGGTAAAAAAATGAGCATGTTCATTATTTTTGCAGATTTTCTGCGTTTTTCTCGCAATTCTATGCATTTGGGAAAAAACGCACAAAAAACGCACCAAAAGCGCGTCAAAAACGCATCAAAATCGCGGTAAAAACACATGCGAATTTCTGGCAGAAATGTCCGTTTTTTGTCAGGAAAATTTCTGCAAGAAATCCTGACGTGTGCACATACCCTTACAGCTCCCAAATGCAAATGCCAAACTTGTAATCAGCTCCAGACTATTTACTTGCTTAAGTGATAATGGATTAGCATTGGAATAGCCAATGAAGCCCATTGGATAGCTTTTGAGATAATTGTCCAATTACTTTTGGCCCCTTTAAAAAGAGGAAGTTACATAAAAAGCTGCAATTAGTAAACTCTTACTCCAATTGGATGTGAATACTCTCAAATTAAAGCTGAGATTCTGCACTTTAAGCCTATATTGTATATTGATTATACAGTATATCTTAATCATCAAAAAGTTTTGGTAAACAGCTAAAGTACCAAAACTTTTTTCACTGTCAAAATATTTCCGGACCAAACTGTATGTAGCATAAGATTTTGTAATAAGATGTATATGATATAAATATAAATGTGCAGTAACTCAGTGCTAAGGATATAAATGACAGCAGCCAAGGGTTTTGAAGGCATATCATGATATTGTATTAAATTTCTTTTGGGAAAAATTGTAGTCCTTAACCAAATTCCATAAAAGGTGAAGGTGGATCTGTAGAAGAGAGTGGGAAAGGAGCTTACTACCATGATGTGTTTATAGACTGTTACCATAGGGTTATATACACAAAATAAAATATGTTTAACATAACCTGTAAAGTTGCTTTTTATTTCGGAGCAATAAAAATCGTTAATATTATATTTTTTTTCTACATTTACTATTATGAGTTAAGGATCACTCTAATTTGTTGTCAATATCATTAAAACTAGTGTATTATTGAGAATTTTAACTCGCTTCTAATAAATGATTACTGTATATACTTGAGTATAGGCCGAGATATTCAGCCCTTTTTTTAGGCTAAAAGTGCCCCTCTCGGCTTGTACTCGAGTCATTGTCCAAGGGTTCGGCGGGGGAGGGGGAGCAGTGGCTGTCACATCATACTCACCTGCTCCCGGTGCGGTCCCTGCTTCTCATGTTGTCTCTGACGCTGGCAGTATGTTCCTATGTTCAGCGGTCACGTGGAAGCGCTCATTAAAGGAATGAATATGAACGCGACTCCACTCCCATAGTGGTGGAGTGCATATTCATTACTTTAATGAGCGGTACCATGTGACCCCTGAACACAGGAACAAGCTCCCGGTGCCAGAGACCATCGCATCCGAGAAGCAGGGACCGCACTAGGAGGGGGGTGAGTATGATGGGGAGGGTGAGCCATGCAATATTCACCCGTCCCCGTTCCACTGTCGGGCTCCTTCTTCTGCGTCCTCTGGCTGTGACGTTCAGGTCAGAGGGCACCATGACATGATTAGCGTGCGCCCACTACCTGAACAGTCACTGCCGAGACCCGGAAGACACAGCGGCGCGCGGTGGTAGAACAGGGACAGGTGAATATTGCAAGTGTCGGGGGCCTGAGCGACGAGAGGTGAGTATGTAATTTGTTTTTTTAATAGCAGCAGCGGCAGCATATGGGGCATAATATGCTATGGAGCATCTTATGGGGCCATCAATCTTTGTGCAGCACTGTATAGGGGCATAATCTATGGAGCATCTTATGGGGCCATCAAACTTTGTGCAGCATTATATGGGACATAATCTATGGAGCATCTTATGGGGCCATCAACCTTTGTGCAGCATTATATGGGGCATAATATTTTATGGAGCATCTTATGGGCCATCATTAACCTTTTATGCAGCATTATATGGAGCATATTTTAATATGGAGCATCTTATGGGGCCCATCATGAACTTTATGGAGCATTATATGGGACTCCTGATTCAATATGGATATTCAAAAACACTTAACCTACTGATGTCTCAATTAATTTTACTTTTATTGGTATCTATTTTTATTTCTGAAATTTACCAGTAGCTGCTGCATTTCCCACCCTAGGCTTATACTCGACTAAATAAGTTTTTCCAGTTTTTTGTGGCAAAATTAGGGGTCTCGGCTTATACTCGGGTCGGCTTATACTCGAATATATATGGTAATATCAGAAAAAATGCTGTTGTGCATTCATCCTCTGTGTAATAAAATGATCCTACTTTTTATTCCATAAATAGAGCAGAAATCATTTATGAGGCAGAGATTAGAGTCACAGATCATGTCTACCATCTGAGTATGATGATCATTTTTGCATGCTAACCAATAGCTGTCTCCAATTATGTTTACTGGCTAATGACTGTATACTTGGTGAACTGAATGCGCATATATCACATTTTATGTATTTATAATGTGTAATTTATAACTTGTATAAGATATATTAATTTTTGTTTGTAATTGGACATGCTGCATTTTCTCAGCATAAACGTCATAGGATAATTTATTAAACTGAGGCATTTTAAACAAAAATAATGTAACTCACTCATACATGAGTAACAGGGATACTAAGGCCTACAACTCAGAGAAACTGCACACACACCATACTGATCCCTGTTCAGGCTAGACAATCCCTAGCTGTAGTTGAGGGTTTTCTAATGTGGTGCCCCTGAAAGTTCAGTCACCACAGAGGTACTGCACCTCAGCCAGAGGTGTAGTAATCTGCTCTCAGGTAAGGAGGGGACACTACCCACAAACTAGCATCCAACACCAGACCTATCCAGGCCAGGGAGGGACTAGGTAGAAGGTGTGGGTAGAGAGAGTGGCAGTTGTGAGGAGTTGTCATGGAAACAAGAAGGTGGAGTTAGTCAGTCAGTGACAAAAGGAGTGAACAGTGAGAGTCAGAGAGAGTTGGAGCTGGGGACTTGAGCAGTGAGGAGCTCATCCCAGCCCCAGAGGACAGAGAGAGAGAGAACAAGGAAGATAGATAGGAGCTCCTAACAGAAAGAAGAGAGTGAAGGGGTCCTAGGGGCACGGGTGGTGAGGAATCCACCCGTACGGCCCATATCCACGCCGACTGTAGTGGGGTGGAGGGACCAGGTCGCAGTGGGGGAACTGGCCCTCAGACTATTGGAGAGCTACAAGGCTCAGCTAGCCATCCAGAGGATGTGGTATCTGTATGTGCCACAGCCACAACCACACACACTCGCTCAAAAGGCAGCTACATAGGATCAAGGGGACCAGGAGCATGTCGCCCGACAATCCAAGGCTGCTGGCTTGGGACACTGTATGTGAATGTGCGGGGCAGGAAAGGCAGGAGCCAGCGCTGTGAGACGGCAAGGGAAGGCACATAGGAAGGGGGTTCTGGCAAAGTGGACCCCAAATTACCTGAGAGCTGGCTGGAGGACGCAGCACCTGGCTGGGACTGCATTTAAGAACTGTGAGTAAAAGTGTGGAAACTGCTGTGTCCTCTGAATTATTACTGCATCACCCGCCCTGTTTCACAACATTCACCATCTCCTTTAACCCTAAAACTGCCCTGGGGCCTAGCTCTACCCGTGGATAGCTGAAACATCTCTGCTGCGTCACTATGTGCCCCAGTGGACCTGAACCGCAGCGTCAGCCATTTCCCTATTGCCGAACACCATGGGTGGCGTCACGAACAAATCCCCTATAAACTTATATTCCCCTTTATTTGACTTTTACTGGATGCCCAGGGCCAGGAACTGAGTCACTTCGCCATGACCACCCCTTTAAGAACTGTCAGACCCGGCATGAGTACCCCACAGCCCTAGCAGCACTCCACTCATGCCTCCTGAGGAAACAGAGGGGAGGCTGATGTGCACAGCTAACCAGGAGAGGGAAAGTGTGCAGAGAGATATGAGGTCCCGGGTGAGGAAACCTAAAGCACATGCATGAAGGGGAAATAAAGAGAACTGAGGAGAATAATAAATGAGACAAGAATAATCTACCACAAAACTAACTGAAGAGAAAGGAAAGGTGCTGGAAAGGCGAACCAACAAAAGCACACAGAAGTAACACAAATGGTATTTGCCTAACAGGAAAAATTCCTTAGCTGAAGAGCTAGAGCTCCTTAGCACTAATCCACTTAGAAGTATAGCCAGGAAGTGAGAGGTAGTGAAGGGAGAATACATATAGCCCAACCCATAATGTGATAGAGCAACCAGAATGGGACAATGAGAAAAACCTGAAGAGGAACAAGCCCAGAATGGTAAAATAAAGGCAATAGCAACCATCAGCATAAGGACAGAGAGGAAATTGGAAATAGCTCAGCAGACAGGAGAACCAACCAGGGAGCAAGAGGTTACTGAAATTCCCTAACTGAGGCATGATATTAAGAAGCCAAACTAGAAATTATATTTGCAAACACATGTTTTGGGGTGTTTACCTCTACTCAGTGCAAAGAAGGAGACCTGAATTGGCTAGGAGAGAGGCCTCTAACTGGTAGTCTCAGGGGGAATTTTTCTCTTTGTGGAGAGTACCAAGCCATTAAGGAGGCTTATAGGGCAAGCAATTTTCTTCTTGTAATTTAAATATACAAATAGCCTCTTCAAAAAGGAAGATGACTTGAAATTCTAAGTCATTTGTCAAGGCTTGTTACAGGGTTGATATTGACTTTTAGGAATGCTACATCCAATAGGTGGTGCTAGGGTTTAAGTCCACTTCTTCTTTGAATAGGCTATTTGCATATTTAAGTTCAGAGAGGAGCATTGCATGACCTAAGTTGATGTCACCGCTGCAGACTGATCCTGCGCTCGCAGCACCACAGTCATCAGTGGTTCTCAGCCTGGACGGTCGCATCTTGGCACTGTCCAGGTTGAAAACGTTTTATCCCCAGACATGCATTACGGCGTGGCACAGAACGACGGACAGGTGAGGGATATTGTTGTTTTTTAATTTTGTTTTCTTACAGGAGAAAGATTTAGGTGAGTATAACTGTGTTTCTTATTTTAAAATAAAAAAAAGAAAAAGTGTCTTTTGTTTTTTTTTTTTTAAATAAAAAACTTTATTCTGGCTGTATGTTTATTTACAATATAACATATCTAGGTGAAGTGTCACTTGATGCACTGCCGATAGAATTTGACCAACTAATCTTTTCCTTGAAAACCTTATTTTAGCAGGTTTACAAAGTCTAAAATTAAGTTTTCAAGGAAAATATTTGTTGGTCAAATTGGTCTGCAGTGCATCAAGTGACAGTTCACCTGGATATATTTTCTTTCTAAGTCCTATGGACTCGTGTCCTGCAGCAGCTGATACATGCAATTTATATGTGTTGCCTAGGTGCAACACAACTAGGTGAGCAGATCAATTTCTGTTTCTGTACATGTTTTACAGTTAAAACCCTATTTGGCGCTCTTTTACAGCCTCAATCCCCTGATGATGCCAATCAATCTGGCAGAACATGTCGGGGAGGCTTAGGGCATTTTTTTTAGATAAGACTAGGCAGTGTAGGTTGATATGGCGATGAACATGGCATCTACAAAGCAGCCGCACCTGGATCCATATACCTTCTATTGAATGTATTAATGGGACAATGAGTATCCTATAGGACGTTAGTTCAATCTATGATTAACCATTGATGTATTCTTGTCCCCTATACCACACTGTCCAGTGCGAGTTTTAATGTTTCCTTAAGTAGTTCAATAAAGTTTGATTTTTTTTAGGTCTTTAATTAGGTTTACTTGCCTTTTGGCAAATTGTTATTTAGTATTGTTACCCTACGCTGGCTTACAACAGCATTTTTGTGTGTATTTTGTTTTACAATTAAAATCCTATTTGGTGCTCTTTTATTTCTCAGTTTTCCACATTTACTGTTTACAATATAACTATAGGACTAGTAATGGCTAGGTGTCTTATAGAAGCCTTTCCATTACTAAACCATGGGCTTGATGTCACCGGACAATGCAAAGATGACATCAACCCCACATATATGAACCCCACTTGCCACCGCTACAGGGCGAGTGAGAAGAGCTGGGCAAAGAGCCAGAATTTATGCATCTAATATCGCCAGACAATTCAAAGGTGACATCAGCTCCACAAATATGAACCCCACTTGCCACCACCACAGGTCAAGTTGGAGTACACCAGACTTGGTTCTTCTAATAGATGTGTATTTTCTGGGTGGGTGTGGACTGCTGATTTTAGGCTGAGGAGGCCAACATTCATGGTCCCTTACCAGCCTGAGAATACCAGCCCTCAGTTGTCTGCTTTCGTTTGGCTGGCTGTCAAAAATGGGGGGGACCCCACACAGATTTGTTAAATTACTTATTTAAATAAATAATAAAACAGCATGGGGACCACTCTATTCTTGGTAACCAGCCTTGCTAATGCTGACAGCTGAGGGTTGCAGCCCCTAGCTGTGAATTTTGCCTGGCTGGTTATCAAAAATACAGGGGAACCCATGCCTGTTTTGGTTTCTTTTTAATTATTTATAGTGCAAGCACCGGCTGATGGATGCTCCCATCAGCTGCTCCTGTTCTCAATGTTGGTAGCAGCAGCAGGTGTCGGCTGATTGGAGTAGTAGTCCCATCAGCGAACACCAGTGACTGGAGGTAAACTTTATACCTCCGATCACATCTGCGGGGTCACTCTGTAATTTGATAGCGTGGGAACCGGTAATTATTTTACCGCCCATTCAGAAGCAGTGTTTGGAGCAAGGGTGCAATGCCTACTTCTGTTGCAGAAGTCTGATTTACATTTGTGCATGTATTAATTCTTAGTGTATATCCAGAGAAATAATTGAAAGCATTTGAGTCTCATTTCAGAATTGGTAAAAAGTACCCCACCTACCATTTGACATTTAAAATACTGATGTCTTGTTGTGTGACTGAGAGATCTAGGTCTCCTCAGGAACATGAGGACCCAGACTGGTTCACTATTGACATTGCTTAGTACTGTACAGCACTGTTCCTTTAAATGTGACTAGGTGCTGTTTTGCAGTTTTATCTCATGACATTCAGACCACTAATATTCTGTTGATGGCCTAACATAAACATTATCCATCAATTTTATAACTACCAGATAAACATTTAAACTAATAGTGTAGGGATTTCACTCACTCAGCTGCGACGGCTGACACTCAGGAGACGTGTTCCTTTAAAGTTCACTGGGTTTATTGCTTCATAAACCATGTGGCAAACAACAGAAAACAAATAGCCTTTGGTTCAGGTAAAGAAAAACAAGTGTCCAGTTCATCCGGCTCAGTCCTGAAGCCGTAACACACTCAGGAGGGTTTCACCTCCACACATACCTACCTGTGTTAAGCATTAGGCTTTCTTTTATATGTCTAACCACACCCAGAACCCATCACATGACCAGACATGTGGTTGTGACATCACCACAGGTCCTGAAACACATATAGGTAGCCATGGTTACATCACAGCAACAAGCCATCTATAAGACACATATCTTCCATCGATTAGACATCCTTTAGCCACGCTACATACCTCCCCCCTCTGCCTAAAGCCGTGGGGCTTGGCACTTTCTCCCACTAGACAAGGGATTCTTGACAGGGCATCAGCATTACCGTGCAGCTTTCCGGCCCTATGTTCCACATGGAAACAGAAGTCCTGCAGGGCTAAGAACCAACGGGTGACCCTAGCATTTCTACCCTTCGTTTCCCTCATCCACCTAAGTGGGGCATGGTCGGATATCAATCTAAATTTACGTCCCAGCAAATAGTACTGTAATGTGTCGACTGCCCATTTTATGGCCAAGCACTCCTTTTCAACGACTGAGTAGTTCTTTTCAGACGAGGACAGCTTCCTACTCAGATAGAGAACCGGATGCTCCTCTCCATGTAGTTCTTGGGAAAGGACTGCTCCCACCCCAACATCTGAGGCATCTGTCTGAAGAATAAACTCTTTCTTGAAGTTTGGGGCCATCAGAACGGGTTGCTTACATAAAGCCTCTTTCATTTCTTGGAAGGCTGAATCTGTTTCTTCGGACCACTTAACCATTACTGATTTTGTCCCTTTTAGCAGGTCAGTCAGAGGCGCCGCCACTGTGGCGAAGTTTGGGATGAACCTCCTGTAATATCCCACGATTCCCAGGAAGGCTTTAACTTGCTTCTTGGAAACTGGTTTTGGCCATGTTTGAATTGCCTCCACTTTACTGATTTGGGATTTTATTTCTCCATGACCCACTATGTATCCAAGGTACTTAGCTTCTTCTTTACCCAATGCACACTTCTTCGGGTTTATTGTAAATCCGGCCTCTCTTATAGCATCAAACACCGCTTGGACTTTCTCCAGATGACTCTCCCAGTCCGGGCTAAAGATGACGATATCATCTAGGTACGCAGCAGCGTATGCCTTGTGGGGTGCAAGGACTCTATCCATAACCCTTTGGAAGGTGGCCGGAGCTCCCTGTAGGCCAAATGGCATCCGGACATACTGGAAGCATCCATCTGGTGTAGAAAACGCCGTCTTCTCCTTGGCTTCCTGTGCCATGGGGATCTGCCAATACCCCTTCGTCAAATCCAAGGTGGTTATGTACCTGGCGGGCCCAAGCCTTTCGATGAGCTCATCAACTCGGGGCATGGGATATGCGTCGAACTTGGAGACCTCATTCAACTTCCTATAGTCGTTGCAAAATCTCCACTCCCCATCAGGTTTTGGGACCAGGACAATTGGGCTCGACCAACCGCTCTTGGATTCCTCAATGACTCCAAGCTTCAACATACGCTCCACTTCCTTGGAGACTATTTCTCGACGGGCCTCAGGAATTCTATAGGGCTTCACGTTCACGCGCACATGGGGCTCTGTCAGGACCTCATGCTCTATGACCTTCGTGTACCCAGGCAACTCGGAAAACAGGTCCCTGTTTTTCTGGAGTAACTCCCGGCATTGCTGTTTCTGGGACTCCGATAGCGTCTCCGCTATAGTAACCGCTCCAACCTCATCTTCTGGGTTGCTTAACAACGATGGAGTTACTGTCTGCTCTCTATCTTGCCACGGCTTGATAAGGTTGACATGGTATACTTGGAATGGTTTCCGTCTTCCTGGTTGGTGAATTTTATAGTTTACTTCACCAAGTTTCTCGACAACCTCATATGGCCCTTGCCATTTGGCCAAGAACTTGCTTTCCACTGTCGGAACTAACACAAGAACTCGGTCTCCCGGATTGAATTGCCTCACTCTTGCAGACCGGTTGTAGACCCTGGCCTGAGCTTCTTGTGCTTGGAGAAGGTGTTCTTTCACGATAGGCATCACCTTTGCAATCCTCTGCTGCATCAGGGCCACATGCTCAATGACGCTTCTGTGGGGCGTGACTTTGGCTTCCCAGGTTTCCTTGGCTATATCCAGGAGTCCTCGTGGATGTCGGCCATACAGAAGCTCAAACGGTGAGAAACCTGTGGAGGCCTGTGGAACTTCACGAATGGAAAACATCAAATAGGGTAAGAGACAATCCCAGTCTCTACCGTCTTTCTCTATAGCTTTTCTCAGCATGCTCTTCAGTGTCTTGTTAAATCTCTCAACAAGGCCATCTGACTGGGGATGGTACACCGAGGTCCTCAACTGGGAGATTTTCAGAGCTTTGCATAGTTCCCTCATCACCTTGCTCATGAAAGGTGTCCCCTGGTCAGTCAGGATCTCCTTCGGCAGACCTGTCCGGGAAAAGACATGGACCAACTCGCGAGCTATACTCTTTGAAGAAGAATTTCTCAAGGGAATTGCCTCAGGATAGCGTGTGGCGTAGTCCAGGATGACTAATATATACTGATGGCCCCGGGCTGATTTAACTAAGGGACCGACCAAGTCCATGGCAATTCTTTCGAATGGCACCTCAATAATGGGCAGTGGCACAAGGGGGTTCCGGAAATGAGGAGTGGGAGCAGTTAGCTGACATGTAGGGCAGGACCTGCAATAGTTCACTATTTCCCGGTGGCACCCAGGCCAATAGAACCTCTGCACAACCCGTTCCTGCGTTTTTTCCACCCCTAGGTGTCCACCCAAGATGTGTGAATGGGCCATGTCCAACACCTTCCGTCTATATGGACCCGGCACTACCAACTGCTCTACCAACTCCTCCCTTATTTTCGTGACCCGGTACAACAACTCCCTGCTCATTAGAAAATGGGGAAATCTTGTGTCTGCCCCCGGCTCCTGTACCACCCCGTCAATAACTGTGACATTATTAAAGGCTTCCCTCAGAGTGGGGTCCCTATGTTGGGCAGTCCCAAAATTTTCACCGGATACCTCTAACTCCAGAATGTCAGATGCAGGGGACACTTCCTCCTCATCTCCAGCCAGGATACAAAAAGGAAATCTGTCTGACTCTGGGTGTGGCACCACCCTTCCCGGGTTCACTGGTTCCCTACTCTTGCTAGGGAGCTCAGAACCTTTCCCCCACAAATCCCAAAACAAACAGAAATCCCGGCCAATAATTATAGGGTGCAACAAGTCCTGAACGACGCCGACTATGTGGGACTCCGTGCCACATGTCGTTTCAATGTTCACACTGGCCACAGGGTAGTCCTTTGCATCACCATGTATGCACCGCACTCCGACCTTCTTTCCTGGGAGCAGGTGGAACGGAAAAGTGGCCCTCACCAGGGTCACTAGGCTCCCCGAGTCTAACAGTGCCGTTACTGCTTGACCGTTCACCTTCACGGGACATGCTTGAGGTCCCTCGTTGGGCGGAGAGTTCACACTGCAAGCTGGATACGCATAGTATGAACAACGGCGTCCCATGCTGCAGTCCATCTGCTCAGTGGTTTGGGAACAACGGGCAGCTATATGTCCTGGCTTGTGGCACCTCCAACAAATAATATCACCCGTGGGGACCTTGGGCACCACCTCCCCCGCCCTTTGTGACCTTGGACGCACCACCCCTTTTTGGGACTCAGCTGCCTTCTGGGATCCCCATTACGGCATGGGCTGCCTCCCGAAGGAGCCTTCCAACCCTTGGTACCTCTCAACCAGTCCGATCAGCTCGTCGGCATTCTGGGGATCACCCTGGGCAACCCAAGACTGTATAGGCCTCGGGAGGGAATGGACAAACTGATCCATCATCACCCGTTCTACCATCTGTGCAGGCGCAGAGGACTCTGGCTGCAGCCATTTCTGGACCAGGTGCAACAGATCAAACATTTGGGAACGAGGTGGTTTGTCCCGGTGATAGCCCCAGGAGTGAACTCGCTGTGCCCTGACAGTCAGTGTCACCCCCAAACGTGCGAGAATTTCGGCTTTCAATTTGTGATACTCTTTGGCATCCTGCAAGGTCAAATCATAGTACGCCTTCTGGGGTTCTCCCGTCAGGTATGGCGCAAGTACCTCTGCCCACTGCTCTGGCGGAAGTTTTTCCCTCTCAGCGACCCTCTCAAACACCGTCAGGAAGGCCTCAACATCATCCCCGGGAGTCATTTTCTGCAATGCGCATCTTACCGTTTTCCGGACGTGGGTGTCATCAGCCAAACCTGGGGTTGGGGCGCTCGCCTTGCCCTGGATGGCGTTTGCCAGAAGCTGCATCTGCTGCTGATGCTCCTGCTGGCTCTGCTGCATCTGCTGCCGTTGCTCCTGCTGGCTCTGCTGCATCTGCTGCTGGCTCTGTTGTAACTGCTGCCGTTGCTCCTGCTGGCTTTGTTGCATCTGCTGCCGTTGCTCCTGCTGGCTCTGTTGTATCTGCTGCATCAACAGCCTGTTGGTCTCTCGCTGCCTTTTCTCCTGCTGTGACTGCATCTGGACCAATTGTTTCAGCAGGTCCTCCATTTTCTCCGGCAATGCTTGCTGGCTTGCAACAGCCTTGACCCAGGACATTCAAAATAAACTCACGTCTCCGCTGGGAACGCTGCCCGCATTCTCCACCAATTGTAGGGATTTCACTCACTCAGCTGCGACGGCTGACACTCAGGAGACGTGTTCCTTTAAAGTTCACTGGGTTTATTGCTTCATAAACCATGTGGCAAACAACAGAAAACAAATAGCCTTTGGTTCAGGTAAAGAAAAACAAGTGTCCAGTTCATCCGGCTCAGTCCTGAAGCCGTAACACACTCAGGAGGGTTTCACCTCCACATATACCTACCTGTGTTAAGCATTAGGCTTTCTTTTATATGTCTAACCACACCCAGAACCCATCACATGACCAGACATGTGGTTGTGACATCACCACAGGTCCTGAAACACATATAGGTAGCCATGGTTACATCACAGCAACAAGCCATCTATAAGACACATATCTCCCATCGATTAGACATCCTTTAGCCACGCTACAATAGGTATTTGTATTTACTGGGCCAAATTTTTGAACAATAAATAAATGAAATTGAAGTATCTAATAGGTACAATACATTCACATATTGAAATGCCCACTCATGAGCACAGTTTGTATAAGCTTTTATTTTGTAATAAAATAATTACACTTGAATGAACTGTGGTGACAAGGTTATTGAAAGTACCTAGTATTTAGTGAATGCTAGAAATGTCACAAAAACTTGTAGCCAGCATTGAGAATTGTTGTGTACTACATTACATTTTGTAATTTAAAAAAATGAAGGTTATAGTAGTATTGTACCAAACATATGCATGCCCAATAGATCTTGTAATATTTTATTGAATAATAATATTATTTTGAGGTATATAATAAATCAAAATTGATTCCATAATTGCTCAGTTACTTAAAAAAATCAGATGCTGAAATGATATATAAATACATTTTTACAAGTTATTGTTTTTTTCTCAAGAGTTGCAATTGTTGTTGCATGAAAATTTGTAACTCCTTTACACCTGTCCTACAGTCCTAGGTGCTTCCCCGTCAATAATGCCCTTGTTATAGGTCACTGAAAAAGATGTAAAGCAGCGTCAAAATTGAATTTAACAAATATTCAAAGATGTGATATAACATGCCTACCATTCCCTCTCACAATGCCAGCTGCCTCTATTGGTAGCATCGCACAAGACAAGGAAGGAGTTGCTGAATTCAGCAGTGGTGTAGTCATCACCCAGCATGCCTTGGTTATCACCCTACTGCAGGAGTGCCATTCTGGACTTGACCCATGGGCTGCCTTTGCCAAGGATCTCTGCCTGACGCTCTTCAAGTGAATGTAACTGTCCTCCTTTGAAATGCAATGTTATCATTGTCCAGGTATCTCTGGTTTTGATCCAAGTTTCTGCCTCTACTTTCCATAATTCACTCCACCAAGCTTTCACGAGTCCCGGGAGAAAGAGTTAGTGGGCCCCTTTAACACATACCACAATTCATGATGTACAGGAAAGAATTTTATGTATAGTACTTGCCAAAGATTTCACTCACTTCTTACATTTCACGAGTGATAACTATTGTAAATTTTATAAGAGCTCAGAAATCGGCAAATCCTCACAATGCTGGGGGGGAGGGGGGGTTAAAATTATGGACTTACTCAGAGTAAAATGGGCACCATATAGTCCTCCATAGATTATATTGGCCCCATATATTCATCCATACAGTATAATGGGTACCATATATTGCTTCATACAGTTTAATGAGCACCATATAATGCTCTGTACAAAATAATGGGCCTCCATAATATTTCTCCATACAGAATAATGGGCCCCATATATTACTCCATACAGAATAATGGGCCTTACATAGTAATCCATACAGTATAATGGGCCACATATATTGCTCCATACAGAATAATAGACCCCATATAATGCTCCATGTCATATAATGGGACCCATATAATGCTCCACACAGTATAATGTCCCCATAAATTGCTCCATACAGTATAATAATGGCCCCAGATATTGCTCCAGACAGAATAATAGGCCCGAATTAATGCTCCATATAGTATAATGGCTCCATATAGTGCTCCATACAGTATATAATGACCCCATATATTGCTCCATATAGTATATAATGGCCCCATATAATGTTCCATACACTATATAATGGCCCCATATATTGCTCCATTCAGAAAAAAAAATAAGCAAATGCTCACCTCTCCTAGTTCCACACTGCTCCGGTTTCTTCAGCATCTTCTCTCTGCACTGCTCAGCACAGAGGGAGTGCTGTAATGCCATCTACCCTGAGACATCACAGAGAGTCAGAAAACACTGAGGAGACAGAAGTAGCAGAGACTGGAACAGTGGGGAATGGGGAGAGGCAAGTATTTACAATGGTCATTGGTTCCCCATTCGTCCAGGGCCCTGGCACTTGCCCGGGTGCGTCGGGTGGTAAGGCTGGCCCTGATAAAACTGATTGGGACTGAACATGAGGTTAGTTGTTATTTCTAGAAAATTAATTAATGCTGTGTTAAGCTTCCAGATACATGTATGCACATACTAAAATTTCACATAACACCTAAAATCAATTTGATGTCCCACTCACAACTTAGTAAGTCATAGTAATTAATGAATATCATGGATATATTTAGTCTTACTTTAGTTAATATGAATATTAATAAATCACATATTCTATCGTGTAATACCACAACAGAAACCGAAGTGAAATGAAAGGGGATGATATTTTTTAAAAAGTAGTAATTTTATTGAAACACAATTTAAACAGTAATATAAAACATTAGACATGGGGAGAAAACGCAAAGGGAAGGAGGGGGTTTAAACCACCAGACTAGAGAGAACGAGACTGCACTGACCCAAAGAGGACTAGACAAATGTTTAGATCACTAACAATACTATAGGATGGTAATAAAGTATGAAAATTAGAGCAAACTAGATGACCTCATGCAAAGTTATCTGGATGTAGTACAAGGTGCGACCCCCTAAGGCATAGAAATATCCTATAAATGGATAGAAATAACCAGGCACCAGGTAACAGGTAAGTATCAATCTATCCCAAATACAAGGCAAGAAAGGACCTGCTAATGTAAAGGCGAATACTACCTTAATAGGGTGCAACAATGAAAACCTGCCAAAATAGGGTAAAGTAGCCAGGGAGTACATTACCTGTAATTAAATGCGAAGGTATCTAGTGCAGGAGGGAAAGTGCAGCCGCGGTTCCCATGCGCCCGACAAGCGCTGTTTCGCCGTAGCTTCTTCAATAGGGGCGAGGACCCTATTGAAGAAGCTACGGCGAAACAGCGCTTGTCGGGCGCATGGGAACCGCGGCTGCACTTTCCCTCCTGCACTAGATACCTTCGCATTTAATTACAGGTAATGTACTCCCTGGCTACTTTACCCTATTTTGGCAGGTTTTCATTGTTGCACCCTATTAAGGTAGTATTCGCCTTTACATTAGCAGGTCCTTTCTTGCCTTGTATTTGGGATAGATTGATACTTACCTGTTACCTGGTGCCTGGTTATTTCTATCCATTTATAGGATATTTCTATGCCTTAGGGGGTCGCACCTTGTACTACATCCAGATAACTTTGCATGAGGTCATCTAGTTTGCTCTAATTTTCATACTTTATTACCATCCTATAGTATTGTTAGTGATCTAAACATTTGTCTAGTCCTCTTTGGGTCAGTGCAGTCTCGTTCTCTCTAGTCTGGTGGTTTAAACCCCCTCCTTCCCTTTGCGTTTTCTCCCCATGTCTAATGTTTTATATTACTGTTTAAATTGTGTTTCAATAAAATTACTACTTTTTTAAAAAATATCATCCCCTTTCATTTCACTTCGGTTTCTGTTGTGGTATTACACGATAGAATATGTGATTTATTTTGAGTTTTTGAAGTGACTTATAGCCTGTGTTCTTGCTAGGACTATGATAACATTAATATGAATATTGAAACATTTGATTCATTTGTTGAGTACTTTTTCACTTGAACATGCGCTATATTTCCAAAGAATTGTGACATTTTGCACACTACAGCTACAGGAGATTTTATGACATGCCAATCAAAATCATAGGCTTTGTAATACAATTGGTCTTTTCTTTGCAGCTATAACAGCACCTGCTCTTCTGGGAAGGCTTGCTATAATTTTGGAATGTGTCTGTATGATTTTTTGCTCAATCTTGCAAAACAGCATTTGTGAGGTTAGACACTAATATTGAATAAAAATCCCTGGCTTGATATCGCCGTCATATTTCATGCCAAAGGTGTTTGATAAGATTCAAGTCAGGACTCTGTGTGGGTAGGTTTGCACACAAGGACAACATCTGCAAAGAGTTTGTATGTTCTCCCTGTGTTTTTGTGGGTTTCCTCCCACACTGCAAAGACATACTTGATTGTGAGCCTCATGGGGGACAGAGATGATGATGTCTGTATAACGCTGTGGAATTAATGGCGCTATATAACCAAGAAAAATAAATAAAATGGACCTTGATTTGTGTTACGGTGCACAGTCATAATGAGACAGAAAAGGACCTTCTTCAACCATTCTCACAAAGTTAAAAACTATCACTATCCAAAATGTTTAAGAAAAGAATTAAAGCGGCTGTCTCCTTTTAAGAAACTTTCTGCTATATGCCACAGTAGTCCTTAAAAAGCAAAGTATATATGCTGCTCTGGTCTTTATAGTTACTTTGTAGTGCTGACATCATGTAAAAAGTGATGCAGCCAATTATTAAGCTCATCAGCTCTCATCATAAAGCTCTCTGATTGGCTGCAGTGCTGATTGTGTGACTTCAACGCTCCAGAAAAACAAAGGTGAGCCAGCGCTTCACCCTGAGAAGGTAGGTAAAATTCAGTTTACTTTTTATAACTAGTACCAAAGCTTATAGCAGAACATTTATTGAAAGGGGACAAGCCCATTAAAATCTCCCTTCACTTGGACATCAGTCCCTAGGCCAAGCAATTCACAGCAAACACATGGCATTATTCCTCCAACAATCTTTACAGCTGTCATAATGCAGTTAGGCAAGTAACATTCTCCTGGCCTTCAACAAACCCAGACTCATGCATTATACTGCAATATATAGAATTGGGATTATTGACTCCATAGAACACGTTTTCACTGCTTCTAGTCAAGTGGAAGTGAACATTACACCACTCTGACACTTGTCATTGTGCTTGGTAATGCAATGCATGCATGCAGCTGCATGGGTTTGGAAACCATGAAACTCCCAGCACATGGATATTTGTTATTACATTGTGAACATGCAAATGGAGGGCTGACCATATAATACAAGGACAGGCTGAGCACAATAGACCACATAAAAAGTAATTGTTTTCTAACTATGCCCCATCAATAGACAAAGTAGATATTATTTAACTCTGTGCAATTTCTCCTACCTCTAATAGTGTCTGCTACTAATAGGTGGCACTAGAATTCCAGTTCTTTTTCTCTGTGAAGAAGCTAATTGCACAGGTCTATTTAAAAACATTTAAGACCATGATGCTGTACCCCGGAAGCAAGCAGAGCAGGGAGAGGTGCTGGTGAAAGAGGGACATAGTTGCTGCATATTTGCTAGGGATTCAACCACATTAACATTTAGTAGAACAGCAGCCCTTCTTAGGGCTAATGCAATAGTAATATTGCAGTTAGCAGCATTTAGGTAGAGATTGTGCTGAAGGGATAGTGTAGGACAGGATAGAGTGAATTGTTCTGCAGCCTGCAACTCATACTAAAACCCCTTCTCAGCACTAATAATAATATTCTTTTTGCTATTAATCCTGCAAATTATTCTTAGCAGGGAAATATTATGCACCATTTTTACTGTGACAGTTGGTCATCAAAACCATGACTTGGTTGGATCTCAATAGTATCACTATATTGCTCCTGCAATGTAACCAGTGCATGTGAGGTGCGAAAATTTACCTGCAGTTTTAATACTGCAAATTTTTCAGCAATAAAAATGGACACTGCATTTATCATGCTACAGTTGTGCCTCAAAACACTAAAAAATTGTTTGGTTAGAAATAGCATCGCTATATTGGTACTGCAGTCTAAGAAGTCCATCTAAAGTGGGCAAATTTTCCAGCCATTGTAATACTGCAACATTTTCTCAACAGGGATATATCACACATAATTTAAAATGGGCAAGCGGTATTGTATGGGATGTGAAGTGGACTGGATGCTGATGGTGAGCGCAGAGACTGAGGCCATGGGCAAGGTGAAACTGTGCCTGACTTTAGAGCACAACAATGACGCACATTATGTCGATCTAGCTTTCTGTCCCACTTTGTAAGGGGGCATGGAACACCATTCTTGAAGCCAGACCAATATGAAAAGGTTGTTGGATGGATAGCAGATAATGCTTCCAGTCAATTTGCCAGCACCATCCTGTCTTCCACACGGTCTAGTCTCAGTAGCCGTTTTTCTGGACCATATAATCCTCACCCTGATCCTCCCACCATGCTGATTGCTGGAGATAAGTGATCCCACACTTGTGCACTCCTAAGAGCTGTTCACATTTCCATTTAAAGGGACTCTGTCACCTGAATTTGGCGGGACTGGTTTTGGGTCATATGGGCGGAGTTTTCGGGTGTTTGATTCACCCTTTCCTTACCCGCTGGCTGCAATATTGGATTGAAGTTCATACTCTGTCCTCCATAGTAAACGCCTGCGCAAAGCAATCTTGCCTTGTGCAGGCATGTACTATGGAGGACAGAGAATGAACTTCAATCCAATATTGCAGCCAGCATGCAGCCAGCGGGTAAGGAAAGGGTGATTCAAACACCCGAAAACTCCGCCCATATGACCCAAAACCAGTCCCGCCAAATTCAGGTGACAGGTTCCCTTTAAAGATTCTGGCTTCTTGCCCTGCCCATTTCAAGTGGGACATGAGGAGATTGCATGTAGTGATGCCCAAATATTTGAGCTGCCACGCTCACAAGAAGGTGATGGTGGGAAAATACAATTACTGTGGCAAGAGGTGGATGATGATGATGAGACACAATTGCCAAAAAGTGATGTTGTTATATTAGCAGGTCAGGAGGAGGACTAGAGTGTGGAAGAGGAGGATTAGGTGGTGGATAGAGTTGAGCGACTTTTACTTTTTTAGGATCGAGTCGGGTTTCGCGAAACCCGACTTTCTCAAAAGTCGGGTAGGGTGCAATCGGCCAATTATTGCAAAAAGTCGGGGTCAACCGAAACACGAAACCCAATGCAAGTCAATGGGGACTCAAAGTCGGCAGTGAGTGGAGGACAGGAAAACACCTACAGTGTCCATTTTAACATCAATTCTTATTTCTTAAGCTTGTCAATCTTAATTTACTTTATAATAATAGTTAGGCATTGAAAACAGGGGCTCATTTGGCTAAAGTTGTGGGGGGTAGGGCTGGCTCAAGATTTTTGTGGGCCCAGGAAACGCGGAATACGTCACGGCGGTGGAGCAGGGAGAGGTAAGTATTTCAACTTTGCAAGTGCTGTGATCCTGAGCAAGTAGGGGGGGCCCACTCGTTGGCACTGGCACAGGGCCCCTCATAGTACGGTGGTGTGATGACGGCGGGTGGCGCCTCCCGCTGCCAGAGACACTTTTGCGTACTATGAGGGGCCCTGTGCCAGTGACATCACCAACAAGTATGCCCCCCCACCTGATGAAGGAACCTGCACTTTCATCTGCACCTTCCTCTTTGTCCCCGTGTAAGGTGGTATTGTATGCGGGAAGGGGAAACTGACTTTCAGCAGGGTCAGATTCTGGCTGTGAAGAGTGCAAGGGGAATGTAGTGGTCTGTTTCAATCTACCAGCAGACTCATCTAGCAGTGGCTGGGCAATGGGCAGGATGAGGAGGAAACACAGATATAGGCCCAAATAATAAAGTCGGCTAAATGCAGTTCAAAATTGGTAACAGGACTTAACAGGCGGCATAGCTTTGTTCAGTGCAGGACAACTGTAATGAGTGGCGCAGACACAGTTGGTAGGCCCAAAATAAAAAAGTAGGCTAAATGCAGTTTAAAATTGGCAACAGAACTAAACAGACGACATAGCTTTGTTCAGCGGAGGAGGACAACTGTTATGAGAGGCTCATGCAGACTTAGTAGGCTTAAAATAAAAAAGTAGGCTAAATGCAGTTCAAAATAGGTAAGAGGAGTACACAGGCAGCAAAGCTTTGTTCAGCGGAGGAGGACAACTGTCATGAGAGGCTCACACAGACTTAGTAGTCCTAAAATAAAAAAGTAGGCTAAATGCAGTTCAAAATAGGTAAGAGGAGTACACAGGCAGCATAGCTTTGGTCAGCGGAGGAGGACAACTGTCATGAGAGGCTCACACAGTTACTAGGCCCAAGTAAGTAAGTAGGCTAAATGCAGTTCAAAATTGGTAAGAGGAGTACACAGGTGGCATAGCTTTGTTCAGCGGAGGAGGACAACTGTAATGAGAGGCTCACAGAGTTACTAGGCCCTGGTAAGTAAGTAGGCTAAATGCAGTTCAAAATTTGTAAGCGGAGTACACAGGCGGCAGAGCTTTGTTCAGCGGAGGAGGACAACTGTTATGAGAGGCTCACACAGTTACTAGGCCCAAGTAAGTAAGTAGGCTAAACGCAGTTCAAAATTGGTAACAGGAGTACACAGGTGGCATAGCTTTGTTCAGCGGAGGAGGACAACTGTTATGAGAGGCTCACACAGACTTAGTAGGCCTAAAATAAAAAAGTAGGCTAAATGCAGTTCAAAATTGGTAACAGGAGTATACAGGCGGCATAGCTTTGTTCAGCAGAGGAGGACAACTGTAATGAGAGGCTCACACAGTTACTGGGCCCAAGCAAGTAAGTAGGCTAAATGCAGTTCAAAATTGGTAGGAGGAGTATACAGGCGGCATAGCTTTTTTCAGCGGAGGAAGACAACTGTTATGAGAGGCTCACACAGACTTAGTAGGCCTAAAATAAAAAAGTAGGCTAAATGCAGTTGAAAATTGGTAATAGAAGTACACAGGCGTCATAGCTTTGTTCAGCAGAGGAGGACAACTCTAATGAGAGGCTCACACAGACTTAGTAGGCCTAAAATAAAAAAGTAGGCTAAATGCAGCTCAAAATAGGTAAGAGAAGTACACAGGCGGCATTGCTTTGTTCAGTGGAGGACAACTGTAATAAGTGGCTCAGACAAACTTAGTAGGCCTAAAATAAAAAAGTAGGCCAAATGCAGTTCAAAATAGGTAAGAGGAGTACCCAGGCGGCATTGCTTTGTTCAGTGGAGGACAACTGTAATAAGTGGCTGACACAGTTAGGCCGGTTTCACATTAGCGTTTACCTAATCCTCCGTGAAGCCCCGCCCTCGGCCGCACCTCTGCCTCTAGCTCCACCTACTTGTGCATGCGGCCCGCATGTGGCCAGCGTACCTATCTTTAACATTAGGTACGCAGGTCGTGCGGCTGTATGCGGATGCTGCCACATGCATCGTTTTGACCAGCGTAGGACGTAGCCTGTAGCATTTTTTTTTCCGCATCGTCAAAACGACGCATGCGGCAGCATGCTTTCGCTTCTGGAGGAGGAGGAGGAGGAGGGGTGGCGAACGCCTACAGCAAACTGTTTCCTAGACCGTGGGCTAGGCAGAACTGTCCCACTATGGCTGTCCCCTGTGGACCCTGCATCCACCACATTAACCCAGTGCGTCGTGATGGACACATAACGTCCCTGCCCATGCCTAATGGTCCATGCATCTGTTGTGAGGTGCACCTTTCTACTGACCGATTGCCTCAGAGCATGGACAATGCGGTCTTTGACATGCTGGTGGAGGGCTGGAATGGCTTTTCTCGCAAAGAAGTGTCGACTGGGTAGGTCATAGCTTGGTACTGCGTAGGCTATCAGGGCTTTGAAAGCTTTGCTTTCAACCAACCGGTAGGGCATCATCTCTAACGAGATTAGTCTAGCAATGTGTGCGTTCAAACCCTGTGTATGTGGATGACAGGATGAGTACTTTCTTTTCCTAAAAAGAGTCTCTTGTAGGGTGAGCTGGACTGGAGAGCTGCATATAGTGGAACTAGCGGGGGTGGTGGTGGACATGACAGATTGAGAGAGGGTTGGTGATGGTATTCATGATGTTGGCCTACCTACAGTGTTTCCTACTAAGAACCTTGTGATTCCCTGACTGCTTTGGCCTTGCGACGATACCTCCACATTTGCTGCTAGTGGTGTCCTAAATGGTGGGCTTACTGTGAGGGAAGCAATGTAGCGTTGCTGACTACGGTACTGGACATTTGGTAGTTAATCCAGGCTTGCAAGTGCATGCTGGTTAAATGTTTACTTATGCACGTTGTATTTAAATTTAGGAGATTCTTCCCTCTGCTAAAGGTCTTTGAGCACTTCTTACAGATAACTGCACTGATCATTCGGATCTTGGTTAAAAAATGCCCACATTGCATTCTTCCTACTATGGATTACCTTTTCAGGCATTGCACGCTGTGCTACTTTCACCAGATGGCCACGGTGACCTAAAACTGTTTTTGGATTTGACAAATATTTTTGGCCAGATACGAGCCTGCCAGATGAATGCTGTTGCAATGTAGATGGCTGCTGCGGATCATTCTCCTCTGCTTCTGAGCTACTGGCAGCGGCACCCTCTTCCCCCAATGGCTGCCAATCTGGGTCAACAACTGGGTCATCTATCACTTCCTCTTCAATTTCATGTACACCTTCCTCTGTGTCACCGTGTAAGGTGCTATAGCGTTCGTGACGGGGCACCATAGTTTCATCAGGGTCAGATTCTGGCTCAGTACACTGCGAGGACAATGTAGTGATCTGAGTCAATGGAACAGCATATTAATCTAGCTGTGGCTGTGCATCTGTGCACTCCATGCCATTCATCTTGTAATGGGCTTTTAACAATTTCCCTCTCTAACCCAGGCACGCTATGTGTAAAGAGCTCCATGGAGTAAACTGTAGTTTCGCCTGCCGCAACCTTCACTTTTGATTTGGGTGAAGGACAAAAGGAAGCGACTTGTTCCTGACAGGTAGCATCCACTGACGACTCGCTGCTTTTAGATTTCGAACCTTCTGAAGAGGAGGCGAAAGAGCTAGAGGCTGAGTCAGCAAAAAAGCCAAAACTTTTTCCTGCTGCTCCGGCTTTAAAACCTGTTTTCCTACTCCCAAATAAGGGAGCCTTCGAGGCCTTGTGTAGCCAGACGATTATGCTGGCTCAACACCTCGAGCCTTTGGTGCTATTTTGCTTTTACCACTACCACCAGACGCTTCACCACCACCACCACCACCATCAGTACCATCAGTACCAGCTGGCAACACCCGCCCACGGCCTCTTCCACCAGATTTCTTCATTTTTGGAAAAATCTAACCAAACTTGTGAAACAAGGTAGAAGGTGTATATAAACTTGTGGAGAATTTAAATCTCCCTTTTTTTTGGGGGGGGGGGGGGAGACTGCAACAAAACTCAGGCGTAGTGTATTACAATACACAATGTAAGTGGCAAAACGTGGCTGGAAGATGTACGACAAACTAACAGTACTGTGACGTAGATCCACTTAGTGCCAATTTAAATCTCCCTTTTATTTGAGGGAGACTGCAACAAAACTCAGGCCCAGTGTATTACACTACACAATGTAAGTGGCAGAACGTGGCTGGAAGATGTACGACAAACTAACAGAAGTGTGACGTAGATCCACTTAGCGCCAATTTCAATCTCACTTTTTTGGGGCAGGAGACTGCAACAAAACTCAGGCCCAGTGTATTACACTACACAATGTAAGTGGCAGAACGTGGCTGGAAGATATATTAAAAAAAAGGGCTGTAGTACAATTTCAATCTTCCTACAATGATCTCAGGACAAGTATGGCAGCAATAAAAAGGACTGCTGCACACAAAGAAACAAGAGAACTGTGCAGAAAGGAGCAACAGGGTTTTTGCTTTTAAAAAAGCAGTTGGTTTGCACAGCGGCGTACAAACAGCAATGCAGCTATCAGGGAGCCTTATAGAGCAGCCTAATAAGCTACAGAGCTGATGCACAAAAAATAAACTCCACTGTCCCTGCAAAGAAAAGGTGGTTTTGGCCAGTGGAAATCGCTACAGCACAAGCAGTTGGGGGGTTAATCTTCCCTCCCTAACTATATCCCTTCTTCTGATGAAGCTGCAGCAACCTCTCCCTATGCTAAGATCAGCAGAAGTAAGATGGCTGTCGGCGTGCACGCCCCTTTATAGCCTCTGTGACGCTGCAGAAAGCAAGCCAATCACTGTAATGCCCTTCTCTAAGATGGTGGGGACTGGGACCTATGTCATCACGCTGCCCACACTCTGCATCCTCCTTCATTGGATGAGAAATGGTGTTGAAAGCGTCATACGAAACGCGACTTTGGCACGAAGATCGCCGACCTCATTGCCGATCCTACACTACAGTAGGATCGGGTCGGGTTTCACGAAACCCGACTTTGCCAAAAGTTGGCGATTTTTGAATTTGTCCGATCCGTTTCGCTCAACCCTACTAGGGACTATTTTTTTTACAGGGGAATACAGTGCGGAAGGAAATCCTTCCTCCAGTCATTGCGTTCCTGGAACCCCTGGAGAGCGGTCGCATTAGCTGATGCTGCCGTTCTCCACGGGAGATTGTCGTGGGACACTCGTGGATTTCTGCGGACAGGGAGTATATTGGTTGTTTGCTATTTTCATATTTTTTTACATATGACACTGGCTTCGGGGAACAAAATGACAAGTAATGGTGAGTATGAACTCAATGTATAATGTACTGTATGTCTGTATGTATGCATTGTATGTAATGTATGAATGTATTGTATGTAGTATGTATGTAGTATGTATGCAGTATGTATGTAGGATGTATGTAGTATGTACGGTTTTTTTTTTTTTTCATTCAACACATTAGCCGGATGATGGGACTACTACTGTCCCATCATTGGCTAATTTGTCAATGACTGTCACTGTAGTAGGCATCGTCCGATGGGACTTGTAGTACCATCGGACGATGCCTGCACACACGCACAGAGCCCCGGCAGCCCACACAGAGCGTCAGCAGCCCGCACAGAGCCCCGGCACGCCGCACAGAGCCGCGGCAGCCCGCACAGAGCCCCAGCACGCTGCAAAGAGCCCCGGCAGGCCCAAACAGAGCCCCGGCAGCCCGCACAGAGCCCCGGCAGGCCCGTACAGATCCCCCGGCGAGCCCGCACAGAGCCCCGGTTACCTGCACAGAGCCCCGGCAGGCCCGTATAGATCCCCGGCAGGCACACACTGACCCCCGACAGGCACGCACAGACCCCAGAGAGGCCCGTACAGATCCCCGGCAGGCCCGCACAGACCCTGCCTGCACACACACAGACACGCACAGTGTCCGCCCATGCACCGCTCACACTCTTCCCCCCTCCAGAACAGGATGTAGAAGGACAGAGAGGGCTTATTTACATATGATATTTGTGTCCCATTGACTTGCATTGGTATCGGGTATCGGTATCGGCAATATCAGATATTTTTGGGATAGCGGCCAATTCAATCCGATACGATACTTCTGGATATCGGAAGGTATCGCTCAACACTACTTATGGGAGAAAAATGAACATTAGAGAACATTTAATTTGTGGACAACAGCTCTGCATTCAGCATAAAAATTGCACTCTCCCTCAAAATGTCGCTACGACATCTGTGGCATTGTGCTGTGTGATTAAACTGCACATTTTAGAGTTGCATTTAATCAGGATCTGGCTAAGGCACACCTGTGCTATAATCATTCAGTCTTATCAGCATCTGGATATGCCACATCTATGATGTGGATGGATTATGCCAGCAAAGGAAAAGTGCACACTAGGACCTCTTTTAGATGTCAGTGTGTCTGGCATCTGTGGTGACAGTTTTTGCACGTACCAGAGACACTTAAACGTGTAGATCCATTCAACTGAATAGGTTTGTAGACATGTCAGTGTGTTTCCAGGGAACGTCTTTCCACAGTCAAAATAAGTTGTCATGTCTGTTTTGTAATAGCGGCAGAAGCTGCACAAATGTGCACAGATAACACATGGATGACATGGTGTGTTATCAGTACCACATGTACTGGCGCCTGTGAAGCAGCAGTACAGTAAGCGCTGTTCCCTGGCACTGGGTGCTGAAGACTGCTCTCACCATTCTCACCTGCTCGGCCAGCGTTCAGCGTGAGCAGGGGAGAATGTTGAGAGTTGCATTCAACTGATAACAGCGAGTGCAGGGAGCTGATGGGTCTAAGGGTACCGTCACACTATAACATTTCGATCGCTACGACGGTACGATTCGTGACGTTCCAGCGATATCGTTACGATATCGCTGTGTCTGACACGCAGCAGCGATCAGGGATCCTGCTGAGAATCGTACGTCGTAGCAGATCGTTTAGAACTTTCTTTCATCGCTGGATCTCCCGCTGTCATCGCTAGATCGGTGTGTGTGACACTGATCTAGCGATGCGATCCAGCGATGCGTTCGCTTGTAACCAGGGTAAACATCGGGTAACTAAGCGCAGGACAGCGCTTAGTTACCCGATGTTTACCCTGGTTACAAGCGTTAAACTAAAAAAAAAACAAACAGCGCATACTTACATTCTGGTGTCCGTCAGGTCCCTTGCCGTCTGCTTCCCGCACTGTGACTGCCGGCCGTAAAGTGAAAGCAGAGCACAGCGGCTGTGCTTTCACTTTCACTTTACGGCCGGCAGTCACTGAGTGCGGGAATCAGACTGCAAGGGACCTGACGGACACCAGAATGTAAGTATGTGCTGTTTGTTTTTTTTTAGTTTAACGCTTGTAACCAGGGTAAACATCGGGTAACTAAGCGCGGTCCTGCGCTTAGTTACCCGATGTTTACCCTGGTTACCCAGGGATCTCGGCATCGTTGGTCGCTGGAGAGCTGTCTGTGTGACAGCTCCCCAGCGACCACACTACGATTTACCTACGATCACGGCCAGGTCATATCGCTGGTCGTGATCGTAGGTAAATCGTATAGTGTGACGGTACCCTAACTGTACCACTGCTTTCCTGGCATCCGTACGTGTGGTACTGATGCCGCACACGGGCGGTACACGGTTGCCACACGTATGCCACAAGTATTACACCCACAGACAGATAGACATGGATATCTCCAGTACTGTTTTTTCTGGCACCGGAAATATCAGGACGTCTGAAACAGGCCTAACACAGAGTTGGACAAATTTGTGGACAATATTTGACTGAAACATGCCTTTTAAGTACGTAGAACTAGTTTAAGAACTTTGAGTTCAGTTGATTAAAACTGAGAGCAAATACAAAAATAATGTGTTTATATTTTTGTTCAGTATATGCGCAGTACATGCAATCCAATGCATTTCATCTTAATTATATACTGATTTATGATCATGCTGTGTATATTAAGATTAGTTTTATAGTATGTGCATAGCTACTTGAATTTTACAAAAAAGCAAAAAATAAATAATAAGTATTAAAAAAAGCCTTAGTAAGCAGAAACAAATAAAAATATATCATGGTAAATGGATATTTAGATGCATAAAAATATTGCTCTCAAATTTCTTCATTTATCAACTCTTCCAGCTGCAAAACTGGGGCAAACAGCACTAAATCTATCTTGTAAAGGCATCCCAATTGAAATCAATGAGATGTTATATACAGTGCAGTATTTTTCCTCTCACTGTGGAGGAAGTAAGACATTGATAAATGACGGCACTACAGAGTTTCATAGCCTTCCTCAACAGACTGTGAAACTGCATTACTATTGCTTCTTATATAGTATATTGTAGAAAATGTGCTTAAATCTTGTTTAGCATTGAGATGGTGTTTTCATGCTTTGTCCAGGGAAATTAGGTAGAAATTAAATTGCTTGAGGTTGGAGAGTCACCCAGCCAAAACTGAAGTCTAGAAATGATATAAAAAAGTTTTGGGTTTCATATTTGCCTATAATAAACAATTGTTTCTAAATAAAGGATTATTTTGTTATGATAATCTGTCTATTCACAGCACAGCATACCTAACTGCCATATATTTCAGAAAAGCAAATGATAGCTGTTATTAACCCCTTAATCCCATATGACGTACTATCCTGTCGAGGTGACCTGGGACTTAATTCCCAGGGACAGGATAGTACGTGATTATTACAGCTGACATCCAGCACTATGTGCCAGGATCAGTCACGGGCCGTTCCTGGCGCATTAACCCCCGGAACACTGTGATCAAACATGATCGCAGCGTTCCGGCGGCATAGGGAAGCATCGCACAGGGAGGGGGCTCCCTGCGTGCTTCCCTGAAACCTTCGGAACAACGCGATGTGATCGCATTGTTCAGAGGGTCTCCTACGTCCTCCTCCCTGCAGGCCCCGCATCCAAAATGGCCACAGGGCTTCTTCTGGGTCCTGCAGGGAGGTGGCTTGAGGCAATGTTATAAAGTAAAAAAAATATATATTTACACGTGTAAAAAAAAAAAATCCTAAATAAAGAAAAAAATATATATATTGTTCCAATAAATACTGTACATTTCTTTATCTAAATAAAAAACAATAAAAGTACACATATTTAGTATTGCCGCGTACGTAACAACCCGACCTATAAAACTGACCCACTAGTTAACCCCTTCAGTGAACACAGTAAAAAAAACAAAAAACGAGGCAACTCTTTATTATCATACCGCCAAACAAAAAGTGGAATAACACGCAATCAAAAAGACTGATATAAATAACCATTGCACCGCTAAAAAAAGTCATCTTGTCCCACAAAAAATGAGCCACCATACAGCATCATTAGCGAAAAAATAAAAAAGTTATAGTCCTCAGAATAAAACGATGCAAAAATAATTATTTTTTATATAAAATAGTTTTTATCGTATAAAAGCGCCGAAACATAAAAAATGATATAAATGAGGTATCGCTGTAATCGTACTGACCCGAGGAATAAAATTGCTTTATCAATTTTACCGAACGCGGAACGGTATAAACGCCCTGTCCCAAAAGAAGTTCATAAATAGCTGGTTTTTGGTCATTCTGCCTCACAAAAATCAGAATAAAAGCGATCTAAAAAATGTCACGGTAGCAATAAAAACGCCAACTTGTCCCACAAAAAACAAGACCTCACATGACTCTGTGGACCAAAATATGGAAAAATTATATCTTTCAAAATGTGGAGACACAAAAACTATTTTTTGCAACAAAAAGCGTCTTTTAGTGTGTGACAGCTGCCAATCATAAACATTTGTTAAAAAACACTATAAAAGTAAACCAAACCCCCCTTCATCACCCCCTTAGTTAGGGAAAAATAAAGAAAATTAAAAAAAAGTATTTATTTCCATTTTCCCATTAGGGTTCAGGTTAGGGTTAGGGTTGGGGCTAAAGTTAGGGTTAGGGCTACAGTTAAGGTTGGGTATATAGTTAGTTAGGGTTGGGGCTAAACTTAGGGTTAGGGTTGGGGCTAAAGTTAGGGTTAGAGTTGGGGGTAAAGTTAGGGTTAGGGTTGGGGCTAAAGTCAGGTTTAGGGCTACAGTTAGGGTTGGGGCTACAGCTAGAGTTAGAGTTGGGGCTAAAGTTAGGGTTAGGGTTGGGGCTAAAGTTAGGGTTAGGTCTACAGTTAGGGTTGGGGCCATAATTAGGGTTGGGGCTAAAGTTAGGGTTAGGGTTGGGGCTAAAGTTAGGGTTTGGATAACATTTACGTTTGGGATTAGGGTCGGGATTAGGGTTAGGGGTGTGGTTATGGTTATGGTTGGGATTAGTGGTGTGTTGGACTTAGGGGTGTGGTTAGGGTTGGGATTAGGGTTAGGGGTGTGTTGGGGTTAGGGGTGTGTTGGGGTTAAGGGTGTGTTTTGGATTAGGATTAGGGACATGTTCGGGTTAGGGGTGTGGTTAGGGTTATGAAAAGGGTGGGGATTAGGGTTAGGGGTGTGTTTGGTTAGGGTTTCAGTTAGAATTGGGGGGGGATTCCACTGTGTAGGCACATCAGGGACTCTCCAAACACAACATGGCGTCCGATCTCAATTCAAGCCAATTCTGCGTTGAAACAGTAAAACAGTACTCCTTCTCTTCCAAGCTCTCTTGTGCACCCAAACAGGGGTTTACCCAACATATGGGGTATCAGCATACTCAGGACAAATTGGACAACAACTTTTGGGGTCCAATTTCTCCTGTTACCCTTTGGAAAAAAATAATTTTTGTGGAAAAAAAAAGATTTTTTATTTTCACGCTCTGCATTATAAACTGTAGTGAAACACTTGGGGGTTCAAAGTTCTCACAACACATCTAGATAAGTTCCTTAGGGGTCTACTTTCCAAAATGGTGTCACTTGTGAGGGGTTTCAATGTTTAGACACATCAGGGCTTTCGAAACGTGACATGGCGTCCCATCTCAATTCTAGTCAATTTTGCATTGAAAAGTCAAATGGCGCTCCTTCCCTTCCGAGCTCTGACAAATTGCATAACAATATTTGGGGTCCAATTTCTTCTGTTACCCTTAGGAAAATAAAGAATTAGGGGCGAAAAGATCATTTTTGTGAAAAAATATGATTTTTTTATTTTTACATTATAAACGTCTGTGAAGCACTTTGTGGGTCAAAGTGCTCCTCACACATCCAGATAAGTTGCTTAGGGGGTCTACTTTCCAAAATGGTGTCACTTATGGGGGGATTCAATGTTTAGGCACATGAGGGGCTCTCCAAATGCGACATGGCGTCCTTTCTCAATTCCAGTTAATTTTGCAATTAAAACACAAAAGGCGCTCCTTCCCTTCCAAGCTCTGCCATGCGCCCAAACAGTGGTTAACCCCCACATATGGGGAATCAGCGTACTCAGGACAAATTGTGCAACAACTTTTGGGGTTCAATTTCTCCTGTTACCCTTTGTAAAATAAAACAAATTGGAGCTGAAGTAAATTTTTTGTGAAAAAAGTAAAATGTTCATTTTTTTAAATATTCCAAAAATTCCTGTGAAACACTTGAAAGGTTAATAAACGTCTTGAATGTGGTTTTGAGCACCTTGAGGGGTGCAGTTTTTAGAAAGGTGTCACACTTGGGTATTTACTATCATATAGACGCCTCAAAGTGACTTAAAATGTGAAAAATTTGGTTCCAATATTGTGCTAATGTAAAGTAGACATGTGGGAAATATTACATATTAATTATTTTGTGTGACATATCTCTGTTATTTAAGGGCATAAAAATTCAAAGTTGGAATATTGCAAAATTTTTTAAATTTTTGCGAAATTTCCATTTTTTTAACAAATAAACGCAGGTAATATCAAAGAAAATTTACCACTTTCATGATGTACAATATGTCACGAGAAAACAAGTTCAGAATCATCAGGATCCGTTGAAGCGTTCCAGAGTTATAACCTCATAAATTGACAGTGGTCAGAATTGTAAAAATTGGCCCAGTCATTAACGTGCAAACCACCCTTGGGGGTTAAGGGGTTAATTAGCTAATATGGCAATACATTTTCTACTATGAGAAACCCTTAAATAGAGATTTTATCTATGTTCATATAACTTATGCTGCTATCCAAAAAAAACCACGTATCCCTTGATCACAGCTAGTTCTACAAAATTAGATCACATGTAGTGATCACATACCAAATTTGACTATATATACTGTTAGCCTGTTAGCGGGCATTGAACCTCCATGCATTACTGAACCTGCTCAGGGGAGAGCATTTAAAGGGAACCTGTCATCCCCAAAATCGAAGATGAGCTAAGACCACCGGCATCAGGGGCTTATCTACAGCATTCAGTAATGCTGTAGATAAGCCCCTGATGTATCCTGAAAGATGAGAAAAAGAGGTTAGATTATACTCACCCTGGGGCGTTCCCGCTGCGGTCCGGTCCGATGGGCGTCACGGTCCAGTCCGGGGCCTCCTATCTTCATAGGATGACGTCCTCTTCTTATCTTCACGCTGTGGCTCCGGCGCAGGCGTACTTTGTCTGCCCTGTTGAGGGCAGAGCAAAGTTCTACAGTGCAGGTGCCGGGCCTCTCTGACCTTTCCCGGCATCTGCGCACTGCAGTACTTTGCTCTGCCCTCAACAGGACAAAGTACGCCTGCGATGGAGCCACAGCATGAAGACAAGAAGAGAACGTCATCGTAAGAAGATGGGAGGCCCCGGACCGGACCGCGACACCCATACGATCGGACCTCCCCCCAGGTGAGTATAATTTAACCTCTTTTTCTCATCTTTCTGGATACATCGGGGGCTTATCTACAGCATTCCAGAATGCTGTAGATAAGCCCCCGATGCCGGTGGGCTTAGCTCATCTTCGATTTTGGGGGTGACAGGTTCCCTTTAAATTAGCATGGTTTTAATCATGTTAACTTTTTTGAACGTATTACTGCCATTAGCTGCTCTATATAAATGATATACTGTGTAGGACTATTTAAACTATCATATATTTATACTCACTTTAAAACAAAGCTATAAAGATGAGCAAATCTTTTCAAACTCGAATTTGCCAGCGTCACTGTCAGTCTCTCACTTATAAACATGGCAAAAAGGCAATGGTATTTACCAGCCAAGGTCACAGAAACTAATGTGCAAACAGGATACAGCAGACACCTCCAATGAAGGTGAAGGTAACATAGGTGCAAAATGCAGATTAAATTACCACTCACAACCTACCAGTTGATGGAGGGGGTGATAGTCCAGTATTAGAAATGCACACAGATGAAACTTGCAATATGGTGCAAGTCACACATATGTTTAGAACAGTGCCCAGCTAGCAGCCTGTTACACACCCATACTATTAGATTGGTCCCGCACTGACTTACCTTGATGTGGGGTGAGGATGACTATGAAGAGTCCACGTCATTGTACAGCTCAATCTCACACTCACCTCTCACTCAGGCTATAGACTGAACACAGAACGTACCCCAACCAGTTCACACACTAGACACACTCAATTCTGCTACCACCTACTTATGGGCGATAATTCTCCATGTCATGTACCCAATGTGCTCCCTGCCCACAGGCCATAGACTGGTCAAATCCACAAACTACCACTTAGTCTTTACAGAGACACTAAGGTTCTTTAGAGCAACAAGGCAAATCTATTAACATTTTAGACTTTAATACACAACAGGTATAAAAAAATAGGAAAATAACACACATACATAAATGTACAAAGACAGTTATAAAAATAAAAGGTGAAAAATACTAAGCAGTCATCTGTAACATAGTAACATAGTAACATAGTTAGTAAGGCCGAAAAAAGACATTTGTCCATCCAGTTCAGCCTATATTCCATCATAATAAATCCCCAGATCTACGTCCTTCTACAGAACCTAATAATTGTATGATACAATATTGTTCTGCTCCAGGAAGACATCCAGGCCTCTCTTGAACCCCTCGACTGAGTTCGCCATCACCACCTCCTCACTCAAGCAATTCCAGATTCTCACTGCCCTAACAGTAAAGAATCCTCTTCTATGTTGTTGGAAAAACCTTCTCTCCTCCAGACGCAAAGAATTCCCCCTTGTGCCAGTCACCTTCCTTGGTATAAACAGATTCTCAGCGAGATATTTGTATTGTCCCTTTATATACTTATACATGGTTATTAGATCGCCCCTCAGTCGTCTTTTTTCTAGACTAAATAATCCTAATTTCGCTAATCTATCTGGGTATTGTAGTTCTCCCATCCCCTTTATTAATTTTGTTGCCCTCCTTTGTACTCTCTCTAGTTCCATTATATCCTTCCTGAGCACCGGTGCCCAAAACTGGACACAGTACTCCATGTGCGGTCTAACTAGGGATTTGTACAGAGGCAGTATAATGCTCTCATCATGTGTATCCAGACCTCTTTTAATGCACCCCATGATCCTGTTTGCCTTGTCAGCTGCTGCCTGGCACTGGCTGCTCCAGGTAAGTTTATCATTAACTAGGATCCCCAAGTCCTTCTCCCTGTCAGATTTACCCAGTGGTTTCCCATTCAGTGTGTAATGGTGATATTGATTCCTTCTTCCCATGTGTATAACCTTACATTTATCATTGTTAAACCTCGTGTGCCACCTTTCAGCCCAAGTTTCCAACTTATCCAGATCCATCTGTAGCAGAATACTATCTTCTCTTGTATTAACTGCTTTACATAGTTTTGTATCATCTGCAAATATCAATATTTTACTGTGTAAACCTTCTACCAGATTATTAATGAATATGTTGAAGAGAACAGGTCCCAATACTGACCCCTGCGGTACCCCACTGGTCACAGCGACCCAGTTAGAGACTATACCATTTATAACCACCCTCTGCTTTCTATCACTAAGCCAGTTACTAACCCATTTACACACATTTTCCCCCAGACCAAGCATTCTCATTTTGTGTACCAACCTCTTGTGCGGCACGGTATCAAACGCTTTGGAAAAATCGAGATATACCACGTCCAATGACTCACCGTGGTCCAGCCTATAGCTTACCTCTTCATAAAAACTGATTAGATTGGTTTGACAGGAGCGATTTCTCATAAACCCATGCTGATATGGAGTTAAACAGTTATTCTCATTGAGATAATAACAGAATAACATCCCTCAGAAACCCTTCAAATATTTTACCAACAATAGAGGTTAGACTTACTGGCCTATAATTTCCAGGTTCACTTTTAGAGCCCTTTTTGAATATTGGCACCACATTTGCTATGCGCCAGTCCTGCGGAACAGACCCCGTCGCTATAGAGTCCCTAAAAATAAGAAATAATGGTTTATCTATTACATTTCTTAGTTCTCTTAGTACTCGTGGGTGTATGCCATCCGGACCCGGAGATTTATCTATTTTAATCTTATTTAGCCGGTTTCGCACCTCTTCTTGGGTTAGATTGGTGACCCTTAATATAGGGTTTTTATTGTTTCTTGGGATTTCACCTAGCATTTCATTTTCCACCGTGAATACCGTGGAGAAGAAGGTGTTTAATATGTTAGCTTTTTCCTCGTCATCTACAACCATTCTTTCCTCACTATTTTTTAAGGGGCCTACATTTTCAGTTTTTATTCTTTTACTATTGATATAGTTGAAGAACAGTTTGGGATTAGTTTTACTCTACTTAGCAATGTGCTTCTCTGTTTCCTTTTTGGCAGCTTTAATTAGTTTTTTAGATAAAGTATTTTTCTCCCTATAGTTTTTTAGAGCTTCAATGGTGCCATCCTGCTTTAGTAGTGCAAATGCTTTCTTTTTACTGTTAATTGCCTGTCTTACTTCTTTGTTTAGCCACATTGGGTTTTTCCTATTTCTAGTCCTTTTATTCCCACAAGGTATAAACCGCTTACAGTGCCTATTTAGGATGTTCTTAAACATTTTCCATTTATTATCTGTATTCTTATTTCTGAGGATATTGTCCCAGTCTACCAGATTAAGGGCATCTCTAAGCTGGTCAAACTTTGCCTTCCTAAAGTTCAGTGTTTTTGTGACTCCCTGACAAGTCCCCCTAGTGAAAGACAGGTGAAACTGTACAATATTGTGGTCGCTATTTCCTAGATGCCCGACCACCTGCAGATTTGTTATTCTGTCAGGTCTATTAGATAGTATTAGGTCTAAAAGTGCTGCTCCTCTGGTTGAATTCTGCACCAATTGTGAAAGATAATTTTTCTTGGTTATTAGCAGAAACCTGTTGCCTTTATGGGTTTCACAGGTTTCTGTTTCCCAGTTAATATCCGGGTAGTTAAAGTCCCCCATAACCAGGACCTCATTATGGGTTGCAGCTAGTGTTGAGCATTCCGATACCGCAAGTATCGGGTATCGGCCGATACTTGCGGTATCGGAATTCCGATACCGAGATCCGATATTTTTGTGATATCGGGTATCGGTATCGGAAGTGTAAAATAAAGAATTAAAATAAAAAATATTGTTATATTCACCTCTCCGGCGGCCCCTGGACATCAGCGGGAGGATCCGGCGTCCGGCACGGCTTCTTTCTTCAAAATGCGCGCCTTCAGGACCTGTGGAATGACGTCCCGGCTTCTGATTGGTCGCGTGCCGCCCATGTGACCGCCACGCGACCAATCAGAAGCCGCGACGTCATTCCTCAGGTCCTAGAAGGCGCTCATTCTAGGACTTTAGCTGAGGAATGACGTCGCGGCTTCTGATTGGTCGCGTGGCGGTCACATGGGCGGCACGCGACCAATCAGAAGCCGGGACGTCATTCCACAGGTCCTGAAGGCGCGCATTTTGAAGAAAGAAGCCGTGCCGGACGCCGGATCCTCCCGCTGATGTCCAGGGGCCGCCGGAGAGGTGAATATAACAATATTTTTTATTTTAATTCTTTATTTTACACTTTAATATGGATCCCAGGGCCTGAAGGAGAGTTTCCTCTCCTTCAGACCCTGGGATCCATGAGGATACATTCCGATACTTGATGTCCCATTGACTTGTATTGGTATCGGATATCGGTATCGGCGATATCCGATATTTTTCGGGTATCGGCCGATACTATCCGATACCGATACTTTCAAGTATCGGACGGTATCGCTCAACACTAGTTGCAGCTTCATCTATCTGCTTTAGAAGTAGACTTTCCATGGTTTCTGTTATATTTGGGGGTTTGTAACAGACCCCAATGAGAATTTTGTTACCATTTTTCCCTCCATGAATTTCGACCCATATGGACTCGACATCCACATTCCCTTTGCCAATATCCTCCCTTAAAGTGGACTTTAAACAAGACTTTACATAGAGACAAACCCCTCCTCCTCTCCGATTTTTACGATCCTTTCTAAACAGACTGTAACCCTGTAAGTTAACTGCCCAGTCATAGCTTTCATCTAACCATGTCTCGGTTATTCCCACTATGTCAAAGTTACCTGTAGATATTTCTGCTTCTAGTTCTTCCATCTTGTTTGTTAGGCTTCTGGCGTTTGCGAGCATGCAGTTTAGAGGATTTTGTTTTGTTCCAATCTCCTCGCTGTGGATTGTTTTAGAAATGTTCTTACCTCCCTTCTGAGTATGTTTTCCTGGGTCTTCTTTGTTCAAGTCTAATGTTTTTCTTCCCGTCCCCTCTTCTTCTAGTTTAATGCCCTCCTGATGAGTGTAGCGGGTCTTCTGGCGAATGTGTGTTTCCCAGGTTTGTTGAGGTGTAGTCCGTCTCTGGCGAGGAGTCCATCGTACAAGTAATTCACACCGTGGTCCAGGAATCCGAATCCTTGTTGTCTGCACCATCGTCTTAGCCAGTTGTTCGCATCAAGAATCCTGTTCCATCTCCTGGTGCCATGCCCGTCTACTGGAAGGATAGAAGAAAAAACTACATGTGCATCCAGTTCCTTTACTTTCTTCCCCAACTCTTCAAAGTCCTTGCAGATTGTCAGTAGGTCCTTCCTTGCCGTGTCATTGGTGCCAACATGTATCAGAAGAAATGGGTGGACGTCCTTGGAGCTGAAGAGCTTTGGTATCCTATCGGTCACATCCTTGATCATCGCACCTGGAAGGCAGCATACTTCTATTGCAGTTATGTCTGGTCTGCAGATGGCTGCTTCTGTGACTCTCAGTAGTGAGTCTCCCACCACCACTCTTTGTTGCTTCTTGGCTGTACTTTTTGCTGTCACTTGTTGCTGTGTGCCCTTTTCTTTTTTTGCTTGCTGGTATTGCTTCATCCTTAGGTGTGCCATCTTCATCCTCTACAAAGATTTGATATCGGTTCTTCAGTTGTGTGGTTGGTGATTTCTCCATGGTCTTCTTGCTTCTTTTGGTCACATGCTTCCACTCATCTGCTTTTGAAGGTTCTCTGACACTTTTTTCACCTTCTGTGACCGGTAGAGATGCTTCTGTTCTGTCTAGGAAGTCTTCATTCTCTTTGATGAGTTTCAAAGTTGCTATTCTTTCTTCCAGACCCCGCACCTTTTCTTCTAAAAGGGCCACTAGTCTACACTTCTGACAGGTGAAATTCGATTCTTCTTCTGGTCGATCTGTGAACATGTAGCACATGCTGCAGCTCACCATGTAGGTTGTCACATCTGCCATGTTGCTCCTAGACCCTGCTGACTTGCTGTGTGTTTTCCTTCTTGTGTAATCTACTCAGCCAAGCTCTCTTGCAATAATGTCCTACAGGCAAAAATTCGCGGTTTGGTGATGCTTTCCAAGCAGCTGGTCCCGGCTGTACCCAACGATCTTCTAGCTGAGGGAGACTCTTCGCTTTTCCCAGAAGGCACCTGGAATATGCAAATTATCCTCCTCCAAATTGAATCCCTGGTTTGGTGATAATTTCCAAGCAGCTGGTCCCGGCTGTACCCAACGATCTTCTAGCTGAGAGAGACTCTTCGTTTTTCCCAGAAGGCACCTGGAATATGCAAATTATCCTCCTCAAAATTGAATCCCTGGTTTCATCTGTAAGAAAGTCATTTTCTGCTCCCATGTGTTAGGGTTGGCGGAACGCACCGAATATATTTATTAAGTAAGATTGGTGCGTACGCCACCGGGATCCACCGTGCAGGAAAGAATCTGCTGCTAAGTGAATGGCGGCACTATATGGCGGTACAATGTGATTACACACACGAGTTAACTTCACCCTGTGTGAAGGAAGCGATCCCTGTTAGGTCACAGGGTCGTGGTACCGCACAGAGAGCGCAAGCAAGGAACCACAGAACTCTATCCCAGGACACAGGATTAAAGTTAGAGTAGACCTCTTGCGATCGACACCACAATAGGTGTATCAGAGGTAACTATTATGCACAGAAGTGTATGCTGTGCCACACTAGCGGATGCCACTAACCACCCAGACTTGGTTAAGGTAAGCGCACTAATAGCGCACGGCGCTGCACTGGCAGTCACAGCAGATAGACGCTGCTTCGTGAGTTAAGGCTGTGAGTTCAGCCGGGCGCTAGATTGCAACCATACACCTTACGCGAACAGTCATATACAAGGGATGGGTTTTTTAAGGAACGACTTGCACTCATCAACACACACACGATAACAATAGTATACTAGTGCATGGCCGTGCGGTCATGCGAAGCTTATATAGCTGCAGCACGTTCAGGACCCTTCAAAGAAGGACCAATGGATTTGCAGCAGTACCTGAGCATGTGACCCTAGATCTCCATTGAGAGATCTTGTCCTGGGCATGCTCAGTGTGTGCAAAGCAGGACTAAGTCCTAGCACCTACAGGACCTTCCTGAGCATGTGACCCTAGATCTCCACTGAGAGATCTTGCCCTGGGCATGCTCAGTGTGTGCAAAGCAGGACTTAGACCCAGAAAAGCCTGCTCGCTGCAGATCAGTGCAGGGTACCATAGCAAAGCCTGGAGAGGCAGTAGTAACCCTTTGCACAGTACCAGTCTCAGTGAGACGCTGGGAGCGACGTCTCCACTGAGCAGGCTCCACTGCGGCCGATGCAGAATGGGAGACCGCAGCAGACACGGATCGAGATTTCCCCTGTGCAGCAGAGGAAACTCGACTCCTAACACCATGTACATGGGTAGATTATGCATAAGTCAAATTGGCTTGGGTATCCAACTTCTGTCACATCAGGAAAATAATTAATTCATCATACAGAGTCCATTATTGGGGATGGGATGGACCATTATTCTCCTCATTCCTGGGTCCATCCATGTAGAGGGTTTTTAATTACACATGCACACTGCTACCTATCCCTGTCAACTATTAGAAATTATATATTGCAGAGATGTCACTCATTTAATCTAGCAGCCAGAAATTTCCACTAAATTACACTCCTAATTACCAAAGTAAGGGGGAAGTGTGAGATGTCAGAGGTGGAAGTCATATGCTAATTTCAGACAAGCCAATACAGTCAATCACTAGTGAAAGCAGGGTGATACAAAATCAAAGGGAAGAATGGTGAACTAAGCGTAAAATGGAAAACTGGTTTTAGTCTTATTTCTAATAAAGGACTTTATTCTGGCTGTGTCTTTATTTACCATGCAACTATAGGATTAGCAATGGACAGGTGTTTTATAGATGCCTCTCCATTACTAATCCGTGGGTTTGATGTCACCTGACAATACAAAGGTGACATAAACCCCACAAATATGAACCCCACTTGCCACCACTACAGGGCAAATGGGATGAGATGGACAAAGTGCCAGAATTAGCGCATCGAATAGATGTGCCTTTCCTGGGAAGCTGTGGGCTGCTATTTCTAGGCTGGGGGACTATATCCATGGTACCTTACCAGGCTGAGAATACCAGTCCCCAGCTGTCTGCTTTAGCTAGGCTGGTTGTCAAAAATGGAGGGGACCCCACAACGTCTTTTAATTATTTATTTAAATAATTAAGAATATGGCTTTGGGACCCTTCTATTCTTGATAACCAACCTTGCTGAAGCAGACAGCTGAGGGTTGGAGCCCCCAGCTGTGAGTTTTGCCTGGCTGTTTTTCAAAAATACAGGGAACCCACGCTGGGTTGTTTTAAAATTATTTATTTACAGCGCAGGAGTGGCTGATGAATACTCCCAGCCACCTTTCCTGCTCTCACTGTTATTAGTGGCAGCAGGTGTCAGCTGATGGGAGCTGTAGTTCCATCAGCTGACACCAGTGACCGGATGTAAACTTTATACCTCCTATCACAGCTGAGAGCTCGTGCTGTCTTCTGACAGCATGGCAACCATGGCTCTCTGACCGGAGGGGATGATTTCAATCAGAAGCGATATGTCGTTTCCCACACTGTCACACAGCATAGGAAACACTGGCTTTTGTGCTGTGCATGTTCGTCTATATTTAGCAATTTAATCGATGATTAAATTGACCAATATTGCAAATTTGGCAATCGTGAGCCAAACCGATCATTGAAATATTCGCTCATCTCTAATCACTAATAATAATGAATAGGTCATTTAATAACAAAGTGCGCTGAGTAACTTTTCATGTTTTTTAAAATGAAAAATGGTAGAAAAATTATTCCTCATTTATGATTAAGCTGACCATTCTTTTCATAACACTGATCCAAACTGATGGTAGCATTGTTAGAATAAGCATGATTCTGCTGTGACTGAGACAAGTGATGTGCTATATATTCCATAATGCTCTCTGCTTCCTAAAACTAACACTCTTGGAAAAGGAGGTCAATTATAATGGTGGTGCGTCTGCTGGTACTACCTGCTCCCACATTCTTTGCTGTGGTTTGGGCTTTTTTTCTGTTACACTACCCCGTCCGTAGGCATTGCCATTTTTTTTCTTTTACAATAGATTTTGTGCAATGCCATAATTAACTTTTGACAATCTTTTCAACCTCAATAACTCAATCTTCGTCAAAAAGGATACAAGAAATGCAAGGCAGGTATGTATAAGTACAGAAATAAAAATGTGACAACAGGCCGCAGTTTTGGTGGGACATATACAGTTGTCAAGTTAGACGAATACAATAGGCTTGTAAAAAGAAACAAGGATCTGTGCATTTAGGTTTTTTGTTATTTTTTTAAACAAATTTCAACCTCCTTTCTAAAAATTACTTCATAGGAAATGCTTGAAGGGTACATGTCCAAAAGCCTAGCACCTGCAATAGTGTGTCGTATTGATGTGGCATGTTGAGATGAAAATTAACTGTTAAAACAGATGTTTTAAAAAAAAATGTTTGTAACATATACACTTTGTGATGAAGACAATTGCTGAAAGTCTGGATTTTGGGGAATTTTCTTTCTTATTTTTGTCTAACAATTATTCTAAACTTCACAAAATAGATTGGGCAAGAAATTAAAAAACTCTGTAGGGTCACTTGTAACAAACATCTGTACCATCTGTGACTGACAATAATTTAAGATTTGTTTATGTAAAAATATTATGCTGCTTTGCTTCTGCTTTCTAGTGCATTCAAAATAAAGGAAAAATTGTGTAATTGTCTTTCAAATGCAGCAGTAGTGATACCAGCTACACCATTTCACTAATCAAACAAACTGAGGCTGTCACTGCTGTTAGCACTTCTCCTATTTATCTTTCCTTATCAATTGACTTTCTGTTTAAGGGTACCGTCACACTATACGATTTACCAACGATCACGACCAGCGATACGACCTGGCCGTGATCGTTGGTAAGTCGTAGTGTGGTCGCTGGAGAGCTGTCACACAGACAGCTCTCCAGCGACCAACGATGCCGAGGTCCCCGGGTAACCAGGGTAAACATCGGGTTACTAAGCGCGGCCCTGCCCCGACCCGATGTTTACCCTGGTTACCAGAGTAAAAAAAACAAACAGTATATACTTACATTCCGGTGTCTGTCCCTTGCCGTCTGCTTCCCGCACTCACTGACTGCCGGCCGTAAAGTGAAAGCTCAGCACAGCCATGTGATAGATGCAAATAATTTTTGGGTAAGCCTGCATGTCAGCTTTAAATGGCTATGAAATATTTTGCAATATGTAAAAAGACAACAGGCAATTTTTTTAGGGCGATTGGTGTAAAACAAAATTAGAAAAAAATCAGGTAGTAGGCAAAAACATTTTCACGATAGTGCTATTATCCTTTTTTTACATTTTCATTATTGATAATAAAGCTTCATATATTTTATTGTGTGATATAGCTGCAATTGCTTTCTGTTTTATTAGATCACTGCTAATTTAAGAAGCAAATTAAATAATACAGGTTAGACAGATGAAATGGTTGGCACTGTATGATGACTTTCATTGTAATCTGCACTCTGAATGGAATCCAAGTGAATATTAATAAGGATCTCATTTCATAAGAGAAAAAACACAGTGGGAGAGAACAAGTGACTGTGACTAAGAGGTAGAATTCGAATTGTATGTAATGCCGTCAATTGAATTGCCATAGACAACATCATTGTTAGCAAATGCTGGAAGAAATGTTACAAACTCATTATTTGCAGATGCAAATTTGTATTTAATACCATTACCGCATGCTCCTGATAAGTAGAGGTAGCAGGATATGAGTATCACAAGACACTTAAAGGGTCAACTACATATGTGGTCAGAAAAGTACACAGACTGCTATAAGCCCCTGTGCAAAAATCGTCTCTACTCTCCCTAATTGCAGATGGCTTAAGCTCAGCTTCTGAACTTGTTGTTATAGTGCTGTACATATATAGACAGTACAGCGTGCGAAAAGGTAATGCATTTAATGACAAGGTTAAGTTTGGCTTTTTTGTAATTAGTTTATGTGTACTCAAAAAATAACTCATTTCTGACTCAGCAATTGCGGATAGCTGGCATAATCTGAGTTAAACATGCAGATTCATAACTGAGATTGTCACACCCAATCTGTTCAGATGGTGCCGAGGTGGGAGTGACAAGACAGCTCCCTGTCTGATAGAATGGGTCCTGCGCAAATGATCGCGACTAAGATGTTTATATGCTTTAAAGGAGTTTTCTAAGGGGTTTTCTGGTAAAGAGAATTAACAAAAGTGATCAGATAGGTTTAAAAAAAGCAGTACCAATCTTACCACACCTGATCTAATGCTACCTAACAGGGATGGGCGAGCACTATAATTCTCATTACTTGAACAGAGAAATTCCTAATGCTCAAATGCTTGTTTCAAGTAACAAATATAATGGGAGTCAATGGGAAATACTAGCATTTTTCCAGCAGAACCTACAAGAAGGTGTTGGGGAAGTGAAAATGTTGAAATGCATGGAAAAGTACTGGCTGAATGGAAGGAGAACAGCATGGGGAAGACCCTAGGAAGCATCTCTTTGGGCTCATACTCACTTGCGAGAAACTCAGATGAGTCTCACACGGCAATACCCAGCACTGCACCCAGCACTCAGATCGGAGCGTGCGGCCGCATAGCAATACATGCAGCCGCACTCTCCGCTCCTGAGTGTCGGGTGCAGTGCCAGGTATTGCCGTGCGAGACTCATCCGAGTTTCTCGCAAGTGAGTATGAGCCCTTCTTAATCTCACACTTTTACTCCACTTTAAGAATTGACAAGAAAACATTAAAAATAAATGAGAAATTTGGGTTAACAAAAACAAAGTTAAGAAACATTCTTTCCTGTATAGAAACTTGTATATAAGTCAACATTTAAAAAGGATTTAAAAAACAATAATTTAAGTAAATCAAAATTGATTTTTACATTAATTTGCATTAAATTTTTATTGCAAAAATTGGAAATTTTAGTGTAATTTATGAAGGAAGCAAGAACTACCAAAAATTAGATGGAAAAGGGACTCAGCTACACCCTGTATTAGACATAAAGGAGGGCCTCATATACATTATGTTCAAATTGTCATGTGGTGGTACTCTTAAACTCATAAAGGATTTGCACTAAGTGCAAAGCCTGTCACAAATTACATGCAGAGTCATGCATACACCCATGAAGGCGCCAACTGTAGTGCCTCATTCAAATATTGTGAACAAAGTATAGTTCTGGTTCTCCTACATTCATAAAAACTCTGCACACAGTTCAAAGCCTGCTAAAAATGCTAAAGCAGGATCATCCATAGACCCTTGAAGGCACCAACTGTAATACCTTATTCAAATATTGTGAACAAAGTTTAATTGTGGTAAGCTTCCTCTCATAAAGCCTCTGCACACAGAGTAAAGCCAAAAAAAATTATAAGTAGGGTCACCCATACACCCTTGAAGGCAACAAATGGAGTGCCTTATAACATTTTTTTAAAAAAAAGTGTAGTTGATGTACTCCTACACTCATAAAGGCTTTGCACAAAATGCAAATCCAGGTAACACTGATAAGGAGGGTAATACAGTCATCCATAGATCCGTGAAGGCAACAACTGGCAAGCCTCATTCAAATATTTTAAAAGTGTAGTTGATATACTCCTGTTCATAAAGGCTTTGAACAAAGTGAAAAACCAGGGTAAAATTATAAGGAGGGTAATTTAGTAACCCTCTTCAGGTGTCCACTTCTACTTCCTCGAGTGACTGGGGTGCTGTCTCCACCTGCTTGCTGGAGCCTGATTTCCAGGTGACTAGGCTGGAAGTGACCAGGCTTCGGGTAATGCCAGAGCCTTGACATGCAGAAATGGTAGACAGCCCCCTTTGGCACCTGCACGATCTCCTGCTCCTGTAAAGGAGGTGGGGAACCCCAAGGACAGTATGGTCTCTGAGAGGTGGTAGCTCTTTCTCTAGCTGCCTCAAGAAGCCTCTCCCAGGCCCATTCATTTTGCAAGAAAGGTTCATCCTGCATCCTTCCTTCTCGCATCACACAACCGCATAACTGTTATGTTGCCTCTCCATTTTGAGGAATATGACCCTGGTTCCAGCCATCAGCTCTTGCAGCCTTTGAGGCAAGTGTTCCATCTTTATTGGCCGCTGGTTGAACATGATGTGATGACTGGTCCCAAACTCTTCTATGGACTCCCATCTCCACTGCCAGTCATATGTATGACCTCCCCTCGGGATGCCTTCTCTCGGTACCTTGTGGCTAGGGAGCCTCCTAGCATGTCTCTAGTACTGACTCTGGTTCACCTCCTCCCCTCTTCCGACCAGCCTAGTCCCTGCAGTCTGCTCACCAGTTGCAGGATCCTGGCTTTCCCATCTGCAGTGAGCAAAACCCCTTGCTGCTTGAGTCCCGGCCTTACTGGTTCCATCTTGTCACCCACTAAGCACGTTACAGTGTATTGATTACTAATTAAACCCAGAAAAAATGTGAACTTCTTTTGGAGTGTTATATAACATGGAAATGTAACACAAAGAACATGATACTCTATGGATGACTAATTGAATCCAGAAACATTTTGAACGCTTTTTTGGAGCCTTATATATCACTGAAATGTGATAAAAAGCACATAATACTCCATGGATGACTAATTGCAGCTGTCCCTAGGCCAAATACAGAATGTATCTAATACAAACAGCAAAGCACAAAATTAGCCCTTAGAAGGACTGTTTGCATGATAGTTCAGCATTACACCAGTATCAACACTAGAGGACTTTGATTAGTGAAACTGTGCACACACAGGCCTGAATATCTCTCCCTCCAATCAGAACTGTCCCTGAACCGTGCAATGGCGTCAGTGAGCCGAGCGTGGCTTTGCCAGTAAGGTGAGTAATACTTTTTTAATTTGTCTAAACCAATCTAGACATTGAGTTCAATAATGTTACTCACCATGAAACTTCTGGAAGCTTGAAGTACTGGCCCAACTTTATGAATAACGGAAAAGAGCTGGGGTCATCACACCATGAGGGGCTGTTGGCTCAGTGCACTGAATAACTGTGTAGAGCTGTAATTTTTATCAACTGCTCCAGTAAAAGCAAGTTTTTTTCCTGTTGCACCTGAGGTCATTGCTTATTGTGACAGGCTGATCCTGCATATCTTCCACAACTTTCCCCTTTTTATTGTTCTGAGGACAGCCTACCGGCCAGCGAGACCGCCATTACGCCCTTCCTTGGTGTTGTCCAGCCCAGGCAGAAAACTGGCTACAACATGAGTGAATGGGTTAAGGCCCATAACCCCTTCACTCATGTTCTAGAAAAGCAAATATGTTTTTCTTAGCTTTGTTCTTGACTGAGTTGCATGAGATTACTTGCTTAAAAAATAAAAATAAACTTGATTTTGTGATTTGTCATGTATTGCCCGTCTAATCCACCTGTCCCCCCGCTATTCACCGGCCTCTCCCCTCTGTCAATCCCTTCACTGGCTCCCCATTGCCCAGAGACTCCAGTACAAAACCCTAACCATGACGTACAAAGCCATCCACAACCTGTCTCCTTCATACATCTGTGACCTTGTCTCCCAGTACTTACCTACATGCAACCTCTGATCCTCACAAGATCTCCTACTCTACTCCCCTCTTATCTCCTCTTCCCACAATCGTATACAAGATTTCTCTCGCGTATCACCCCTACTTTGGAACCCTCTACCACAACACATCAGACTCTCGCCTACCATCGAAACCTTCAAAAAGAACCTGAAGACCCACCTCTTCCGACAAGCCTACAACCTGCAGTAACCACCGATCGACCAAACCGCTGCATGACCAGCTCTATCCTCGCCTACTGTATTCTCACCCATCCCTTGTAGATTGTGAGCCTTCGCGGGCAGGGTCCTCAATCCTCCTGTACCAGTTATGACTTGTATTGTTTAAGATTATTGTACTTGTTTTTATTATGTATACCCCTCCTCACATGTTAAGCGCCATGGAATAAATGGCGCTATAACAATAAATAATAATAATAATATTGTGTATATTGTATGCACGAGCAATCAAGTAGTTGTGATGTGATTTGGGAATTAGGAACTTGGATCTGCTTTTAATTCATTGTAATCTTGTTCTTTTTAATAGGCTTTTAATAGAGTACTGTTGAGCCTGTTTTTAACATTAAAATGAATGACATATAAATTACCATCATTCATCACCCAGTAGTATTGCAGCATTTGCCATCTTCTTCAATCTATCAAACATTATAAATGGTCAGTCTACAGCGCTGTCTGAATCGAAGTCAAATCTCTCTCATCTCCTCAATTTCCAGAAAGAATGCACAAAGGGTTAAAAATTACGTTTCTATATCACAAAGCATTGACCATGGACAAAGCCTTATACTCAGCTCAGTATGTTTATAGAAAATACAGATTTAATACATAAGAATCTCACCTGAAGTATGGCTCTATGAAGCACTTTTGCATCTCTAAGGAGGAATTCTGCTTAGATAATAAATTCAACTAGTAGCATAGCAAAATGAAAAACAGAGATAGAAAGATGATATTCAAGAAAGTCACCTAGTTTGTAGCCGTAAAGCATTGAGTTCATATTAACACAATGCTGAAACCTATGTGTTCATCCACTTGTTATTCTTCTCATTTCAGCAGCCATGCACTTCTGCCTCCTCCAGCTCTATAGGTTACACAGATTACACTGGGTAAATGTATTGACTAATCCATTATTCATAAAGGATCTGGAAATTGGGCCATGCATTTACATTTCCAATCTGTGCAAAATTAGGCTTTGCTTGATATGAGAAAAAAATAAATAATCTAGTATTCAGAGATATTTTTCCTAGCAAAATGAATGTTAAATGTTCCAAGTTGTATCTCATTAGGCATTCACCACATTAATCTGACATCAGCATTCCTTGTGTCAGAGATCTAGAATTGCCTTCCTTTCATGAAGACTCTGAAAGTAGAAAATATGTTCGGAAAGGCAGAGGTGGGTCATATATCAATGTGACAGCCAAAAACAAAGCTTCCTAAAAGCCCTACTCTTTAGAAACCAGGTGACAGTCTCAAATTCAAGAGTACCGTTTATGGAAGTAAATGTATTCCAGTGGTTTTTTCCTTTGAATACTTTTCTTCTTATGGAGTTTTCCTTCTATGTTCTAGTGACTTTCGCTAAGTTGAAAGTTGAAATAATAGCAAGAGTTGTTACTAGTGATGAGCGAGTATACTCGTTACTCAGGTTTCCCTGAGTATTTTAACGTGCTCGGAGATTTAGTTTTGGTAGAAGCAACTGCATGATTTACGACTGCTAGACAGCCTGAATACATGTGGGGGCTGCCTGTTTTTAGGGAATTCCCACATGTATTCAGTCTGTCTAGCAGCTGCAAATCATGCAGCTGCGGCGACGAAAACTAAATCTCCGAGCACGCCCCAAATACACGGAGACCACCCCCGCATGCTCGGGAAAACTCGAGTAATGAGTATACTCACTCATCATTTTTTTTTTAACTCTTTTTATTGAAAGATTCCACAAAATAATATAACAAGCATCTGACACTGCAGAGTAATCCATCTAATCATCATCCACAATATCAGTTATAAAATCATACTTTCAATGCCAAAATAAACAAACAAAACAAGTAAAACAGAACATTAAACATAATGTATTCTCACAATTGTACCATCAACCAGGAGGTTCTTTATCAGGGTTCTGAGTTTGTAACAATTCAGGTTATAATAAGCAAATATTCCTGAGTCCACATAAAGCATCACGTTCATGCACTTAAAAAGAGATACCTCAGGGATTATATCCCGCGGTTGAGGAAATCACGGCACTAGGGGCTATGTGTGTCAAGGGTGAGTCACACCACCTTTAACAAATTCTATGAAATTTCGGTGGACATCCTCTGTTCCTGTATAATATGTTCTCAAATGGAATTATATCATTCATTAATTTTTTCCACTGATTGATTGAATGAGACCTTCCCCTCATCCACCTCAGCACTATCGCTTTCCTAGCCATAAACAGAACCTCTCTGACAAATATTCTATCATAATTAGTGTTGAGCGATACCTTCTGATATTTGAAAGTATTCGTATCGGATGGTATCGGCCGATACCGGCAAAATATCGGATCTCGCCGATACCGATACCCGATACCAATACAAGTCAATGGGACACAAATATCGGAATGTATCCTCGATGGTTCCCAGGGTCTGAAGGAGAGGAAACTCTCCTTCAGGCCCTGGGATCCATATTAATGTAAAAAATAAAGAATAAAAATAAAAAATATGGCTATACTCACCCCTCCGAAGGACCCTGGCTGTCACTGCTGCAAGCGTCAGCAACGGGCATAGTATCGACGTAGATGTCATAATGGTTGCCATGGCGACGATGATGTCATAAAGGTTGCCTCGACCAAACAGCGACGGGCACAGTCTGCCACGAATTCTGGAATCATCATTGTCCATATACTATGGGGACATGCATATTCTAGAATACCCGATGCGTTAGAATCGGGCCACAATCTAGTTGGGGGATAAATGAGGCCAAAAGAACCATAACCTCATATGCGGGCAGGGTACAATCCAACTCTATAACTCCTAAGCTGAAAGCCAAGGGTTAACTGCTAATAATGCTCAAAAGTACCTATATTCAAAGCCATAGTGACTCTCCCCAGCCTATTGCTGATCTAAAGGTAATCGCCACATTATCATCTCATAGCCATAATTACCTGAAAGTAGGCGATACCCGGTACCAAAACCTCCCAATGACCCAGTCCATCCCTAACCCTAACCCTAGCCCTAAAAATAACCCTAGCCCAAACACTAGCCCTAACCCTAACCCTAGCCCTAACCCTAATGGGAAAATGGAAATAAATACATTTTGTTATTTTTTGTATTTTTCCCTAACTAAAGAGGTGATGAAGGGGGGTTTGATTTACTTTTATAGCGTATTTTTTAGCGGATTTCTATGATTGGCAGCTGTCTCACACTAAAAGACGCTTTTTATTGCAAAAAATATTTTTTTGCATTACCACATTTTGAGAGCTATGATTTTTCCATATTTTGGTCTACACAGTCATGTGAGATCTTGTTTTTTGCGGGACGAGTTGACGTTTTTATTGGTAACATTTTCATGCACGTGACATTTTTTGATCGCTTTTTATTCCGATTTGTGTGAGGCAGTATGACCAAAAACCAGCTATTCATGAATTTCTTTTTCGGGGGCGTTTATACCATTCCGCGTTTGGTAAAATGGATAAAGCAGTTTTAGTCTTCGGGTCAGTACGATTACAGCGATACCTCATTTAGATTTTTTTTTGTTTTGGCGCTTTTATACGATAAACTATTTATAGAAAAACTATTTTATAGAAAAAAGAATTATTTTTGCAAGGCTTTATTCTGAGGACTATAACTTTTTTATTTTTTCACTGATCATGCTGACTGGCAGCTTGTTTTTTGCGGGACAAGATGACGTTTTCAGTGGTACCATGGTTATTTATATCTGGCTTTTTGATCGCGTGCTATTCCACTTTATGTTCGGCACTATGATAATAAAGCGTTGTTTTTTGCCTTGTTTTTTTATTTTTTTTTACGGTGTTTAATGAAGGGGTTAACTAGTGGGACAGTTTTATAGGTTGGGACGTTACAGACACGGCAATACTAAATATGTGTACTTTTATTTATATATTTATTTATTAAGATAAAGGAATGTATTTATTGGAACAATATATATTTTTTTTTATTTATTTAGGATTTTTTTTTTTTTTTTACACATGTAAATATTTTGTTTTTAACTTTTTACCTTGCCCCAGGGGGGCATCACATGATATTGACAGATCACTGATCTGACACTTTGCTGTGCACTATGTCAGATCAGTGATCTCTCAGGCACAGCAGGGAGGCTTACCAGTGCTTGCTCTGAGCAGGCGCTGATAAGCCACCTCCCTGCAGGACCCAGATGCAGCCCCGTGGCCATTTTGCATCTGGGCCTGCAGGGAGGAGGAGGTAAGAGACCCTCGGAGCAACCCAATCACATCGCGTTGCTCCGAGGGTCTCAGGGAAGCACGCAGGGAGCCCCTTTCCTGCGCAATGCTTCCCTACACCGCCGGAACACTGCGATCATGTTTGATTGCAGTGTGCTGGGGGTTAATGTGCCAGGGGCAGTCCGTGACCACTCCTGGCACATAGTGCCGGATGTCAGCTACGATAGTCAGCTGACACCCAACCACGCTCCACCCGTGAGCGCGGCTGATCGCACTAGACGTACTATCCCGTCACTGGGAATTAAGTCCCAGGTCACCTTGATGGGATAGTACGTCCAATGGGATTAAGGGGTTAAAGTAACAACCGCTCTTATCCAAGTTCTTCAATGATTATAGAGGCCATTATTTTAGTTGAAAACAACAAGGATAGATTTTTTTTCCACAACTTAGTTGTAGACACTTAAGATGGGGAATAATGTTTTTGGGAGCTCTCCAATGGGGAATAGTATTCATTCAATTTTTGGGACAAAACTCATTTCTGTCCATTGGTCAACATCCAGGAGTCTTTTCTCAGCTCCCTAGATACAGTAAGTTCTCTTTTTGTCACTTGTCATGAACTTGGGAGCCTCTCTCACCTCAGAGATCAGACTTGTGTCAAGTATGCAACTTTTATTGCACTCATAGCAGATTATGTTGGTCACCTAGTTGGAACCACACTCCCAGCACCATCAGCTAATTTGAGCACCTCCTAGCAAACATAAATGTTATTATATATTGAACCATCCATTATTGCACTATTCTCCATTATTGTGAATAGTGCTGTTCCTTATTACATAATCGGCTCTTATTGTATACAGTGTCCTGCCTTAGGCTACTTTCACACTTCCGTCGGTACGGGGCCGTCGTAAACCGTCGACCCAACGTACTGACGGACTTTGTGCTAAATTTAGCACAACGTGGGCAGCGGATGCAGTTTTACAACGCATCCGCTGCCCATTGTGATGAGCAGCGAGGAGGGGGCGGAGTTTCGGACGCGCATGTGCGGTGGAAAATGGCGGACACGTCGCCCAAAAAGACGGTGCATTGAACTTTTTTGTGCCGAAGGTCCACCAAAACACGATGCATCCGTCGCACGACGTACCTACATACGTCGCAATGCGTCGCTAATGCAAGTCTATGGAGAATAAAAAAACATCCTGTGGGCAGGATGTGTTTTTTCTCCAAAACGACGCATTGCGAGGTAACCCAAATGACGGAAGTGTGAAAGTAGCCTAACTATGTATAGCATCATCATTAGCAAACAAAAGAAACAGCACTGTTCAGTCAGTTGTGCAATCCCTTCTACAGCACAAAGACCTTTGGATATGCAAAAATGAAGGCAGCACTCAAGGACTGCAAGTTAAAAAAATAAGGAGGTTAATTACCCACCTATATGCGTTTAGGTGAATAAAACTCCACATTTGTTTTTCACTTGAATTCATTGAGTGCTGCCTCCACTTTTGCTTTTTGCCATCCCTTACTACATAGTGTCCTCCTTTTTATGTATACAATGACTGATGCTTCTGTGTGTAGCTTGTATTAGTATGAAGTATGTATTCATGTTGAGTCAAATAGGTTGTGCAAAGCTTATGGAAAATAATTATCCTTGGTTCACTGTAAACAGTGCTTTTTCTCGGTCCTTTCATTGTCTTCCTAATGTTCACTTGAGCATCTGTTTGTCACGTAACCTGTCAAATAGCATATGACTTGTCAGTTGACTTCAGTGGGGTCTACATAGTCAGAACTTGCTGGGGCTTTAATCTGCTCCTCAATTTTATAACCAAAGCACAGCAAACATCGATACTGCTCAGAAACACAAAATCGTGCTTTTACCTTTTAATTTTATGTATATGCAAAATTGGAGCCATAGTTAATACAGGTTTTCAGGCTATCAAAATATCCTCGGGAGGTAGATAAAAAGTAGAACTTGTTATAATAGGGTAATAATAATATTTAATCTGGTAAAGTGATATGAATGAATCTGATTATAAAACAAACATAAATTTTATAGAAGCTGTGGGCATGAAGTACTGGCCGTGGTAGCATTTACATCCCAACATGAAGGATTTGCATGGCCGTCACATCCGAAGTCTGTTCCGGAGTTCATTTTCATGATACCTTTGGGGTCATTGCTATTCACTGCTCGCAGCCTTAATCAGCTTTATTGATGTTGCCATCTTTGATTTTTTTCTCTCTTACAGCTGATTTTACTGACCAGAGCATTCAATAAAGCGAATCACTACAGGGAATATTTTACTGCAGATTGAGCGAGAACACTGAGAAACAATGATGCTCTACAAAAGCCTATGTTTCCTGTAAAGGGATGCCAATTATACAGTATACTGGGGCTGAAGCATCTATCAATGCCAAGGTCTTTACCATGATGAGTCAGTAATCCTAGGGAGGTATTCTAGTCATTAATATTTTTTTCCTATCAATGGGATCACTAGCAAGTTAGACTTATGTCCTTCATCCCTCACCATCAGTACATCCACAAATAGAAGGAGTTGTATGAAAGTGATTCTTTGTACCTCCAGTAAAGGTATATGGGGAGGTAGAATTACTGCGTGACCAATTTATTCAAATCCTTACTGAATCTGGCCAGCTAATAGGGAGGGTCAGGGACTGTTGAATCTCATTAATAATTACAGTGTGGATAATTGAAAAATGTTAAATAGTTGTGCAGTTAAAAAAGTATTAATTTATGAAGGGGGCTGGCTGACTGCTGCTGTCAAAACCTCCCCAGCTGATGTACAGACAGAGGAGGAAGCTGAATTAGCTACTGAAATGAGCGAGTCAGCCAGTCCCCTTTACCCATAACACTGATATGAAGACACATGATACTCTGTCTTTATATTGAGCATAATACGGCTCAGCATAGGATAGAGACAACTTTCAAGACAGGACAAGACATCAGAACTTGAAACAGGAGGGGATAACTGATAACTAAAAAGTTATTTTACGTCTAATTATTTTTAACTGGATAATCCTTTAAAAAATCTTAAATAATTATATTAATATTATTAATTATATTATTATTATAAACTATTTTACAAATTCTATATCTTAAAACTATCGCAGTTTTTCATTACATATATAATGCATAACAGCACATCAGGTTGTATAAAACAGTAAGCATAATTGCAAATACATATTTTCACCAACTATCCCCTCCAATTCTATGAGTACAAAAATTAATCATTATTATTAAAAGGAATCTGTCAGTAGAATCAACCCTCCTAAGCTGTCTAAATAGCTGTCTCAATTCCTAGATAAAATCAACCACATCCATCAGGATATCTCAGCCCAATCTCCTTAGTTCCTGGATCCCCTGCCCTGCCGCACCTCAAGCTCACTAGACATCTTTTATCCTGTTTCAGAAGAAGAAGTTTACAAGCTCCTCGCTTCTGCTCAGCCTACAACCTGCAACAGTGACCCCATTCCATCACATCTCCTGCAGTCTCTCTCACCAGTAGTCTCCACTCACCTGGCTAAAATATTTAACCTCTCTCTTTCTTCAAGTATCTATCCCTCCTCATTTAAACATGCCATCATAATCCCTTTACTTAAAAAGCCATCCCTGGACCAGAACTGCACTGCTAACTTCAGACCTGTCTCTAACATTTCCTTCATCTCTAAACTCCTGGAACGCTTGGTCCACTCCCGTCTAATCCGCTATCTCTCGGATAACTCTCTTCTTCACCCCTTACAATCTGGTTTCCGCTGTTTACACTCCACTGAAACTGCCCTCACTAAAGTCTCTAATGATCTAATAACAGCTAAATCCAAAGGTCATTGCTCTCTGCTGATTCTCCTGGATCTCTCCACAGCATTTGACACTGTGGATCATCAGCTCCTCCTCTCTATGCTCCGCTCTATAGGCCTCAAGGACACAGCCCTCTCCTGGTTCTCCTCCTACCTCTCTGACCGCTCCTTCACTGTATCTTTTGCCGGCTCCCCTTCCTCTCCTCGTCCCCTTACTATCAGGGTTCCGCAGGGCTCAGTCCTAGGCCCCCTCCTCTTCTCTCTATACACTGCCCCTATTGGACAAACAATCAGCAGATTTGAGTTCCAGTACCATCTCTATGCTGACGACACCCAAATATACACTTCTTCCTCTGACATCACCCCTACCCTAATTCAAAATACCAAGGATTGTCTGTCTGCTGTGTCTAACATCATGTCCTCCCTCTATCTGAAGCTAAATCTCTCCAAAACGGAACTTCTTGTGTTTCTCCCTTCTACTAACCTCACTCTACCTAACATCGAATTACCCTGGAGGGTTCAACCATAACTCCCAAGCAGCATGCCCGCTGTCTTGGAGACATATTTGACACCGAACTTTCTTTTACTCCCTATATCCGATCACTCATTCGCTCTTGTCACCTGCATCTTAAAAACATCTCCAGAATCCGACCTTTTCTCACCTTTGAAACTGCTAAGACTCTTACTGTCGCTCTTATTTATTCCTGTCTGGACTACTGAAACTCTCTTCTGATCGGTCTCCCTCTTACCAAACTTTCTCCTCTCCAATCCATCTTGAATGCGGCAGCCAGGGTCATATTTCTGTCCAGCTGCTTCACCGATGCCTCCATCTTGTGCCAGTCATTACACTGGCTACCCATTTGCTACAGGGTCCAGTATAAACTCATCTCTCTCACCCACAAAGCTCTCCACAGTTCTGCACCGCCTTATATCTCCTCTCTCATCTCTGTCTATCGCCCTACATGTGCCCTCCGTTCCACAAATGACCTAAGATCCCCCGTAATCCGAACCTCGCACCTCCATCTCCAAGACTTCTCTCGTGCTGCACCAGCTCTCTGGAATGCACTTCCACAGACAATCAGGCCCTGACCTATTCAAGCGCGCTTTAAAAACCCATCTCTTCAAACAAGCCTACCACATCAATTACTCAGTAAACTAACTTTGCCCTGTTCCCTCCTTCCAAATATTATTCTGAATCTACACCCTACTATTCATCTGTCTCCACACCCTCCATTCCAGGGCCGGCGTCAGCACCCGGCACACCCGGGCAAGTGCTGGGGCCCTGAGCAGGCAGGGGGCCCACTCACCATTGGGGACACTGGTGCGCTATAGTGCCGGCCCCCGCGACTGGACCCCCCGCCTGCTCCAGGCCCCGACACTTGCGATGCTTACCTCTCCCGGTTCCAGCGCTGCAGCATCTTCCATCCTCTGACTGTGATGTTCAGGTCAGAAGGCGCGATGACATCACCAGTCGCAGCACAGAAAGTAGGAAGACGCCGACGCTGAGGAGTCCAGAGCAGAGCAGCGTCAAGCAACGAGAGGTGAGTATTTCATTTTTTTTATATTTGGAGCAATATATGGGGACCATCAGAAGGGGCCCATATAAGGAGCATTATATGGGGCTAATTCTATATGGAGTATCTTATGGGGCCAATAATATAGGGAGCATCTTATGGGGCCAATTCTATATGGAGCATCTTATGGGGCAAATAATATAGGGAGCATCTTATGAAGCCAATTCTATAGGTCAGCATTATATGGGTAAACTCAAGAAAGAAAATTTAGATAAACCACCAAGGTTCAAGAAATCAAGAAAAAAAAAACCTTGTACCCTAACAGATAATGGATAAAACTACATTTTTATTGTACTTTTTTTTTTTTTTTAAATTGGCACACAATCACCATACAGACAACCGTGCTTGACTAAAACTGTCCCTCACACTGTTAATACTCTAAATCTTCTCTGCCTATGCAGCGGAGGTTGGCACCCTAAAATTGATTCGAGATAGGCGCCCCCGCTCGACGGCGGCTGCCCCTCCTACTACTGTACAGTCGCTATGAATGGTGTGATACAGTTATACTCCAATCTGGCACGACAGGAAAAATGAAAACGACAGTGATTGCCTTGCAACATAATCATCTATAGCAATCATTAGACAGTGTGAGGCAGAGTGAATGACAAAGTACCTTAAAGTGCAATAAAAAGTGCATAATACACACAGAGTACCTCTCTATAACTGTTCCCTGCTCTTTATGACAGCCTACCTAACTGTGGGGGTTGGCACCCTACTTTACAGCGGAAATGGCGCCCCCACTCCTCGGCGGCTCGCCCTAACGGTGACCCTAATAAATAAACTATTGACTCTTAGATGTATAGCCTGCTGCTGCTGCTTTTACAGATATTGCTTGACATAGCCAAAGGTATCAGGGGCCAGGAATAATTATTTTTTTTATCTTAGTCCTTATTATTTGCTTAAAAAGCAATCCAGAGAACCCCGTTTTTCTACTTCATTTGCTTGTTGGCACTGCAGAATACAGCCAGATCCTTTCCATATTATAGCGCTAAAAATGCATCTTTTTAACCCTGCTGTTTTGTTTGCATTTACTATACACTTGTAGTGTTCCGGGTCACTATGACCCGGCTTATTAAACCTTGATATTAGACACTCTAACTCCATTTTGTTTATACTTTTTGCTTACTAGACTGTTTGTGAACATGTTTGGTAGTAAAAAAAAAAGAAAAATGAACTAGAAATCTTTTTTTTTTGTTTTTATTCTGAAAAAACAGATCCATCCAATGAGCAAAACGAAAATAGAAAACTACACATATTTTGCAAAAAAAAAACCAAAAAAACAATCAAATCAAACATTTTGTGATAAAAAATTAAAGATAATAAACATTACAATGTGAATATATTTACATGATCATATAAATTTACGGATTCTTGCATTTAAAACAATACACATGATTTTTGCATAGAAATGTTTTACAGCCAGAACATGTTATACTCGTCTTGTTGTCACAAGTAGAAGGGCAATAGCTGCATCTTTTTCTTTTGATGCCGGAAGAGGCCATGGCGGTAGAAGCACACAGCTGCTCTCCAAAGAAACTGAAAGGTAACATGTCTGGGCTAGCATATGTGTACTGATAAGAGCAGAGAAGATAAGAACCCTTCTGAAAACAAGCAGATAAGCCAGGAAGACAGACTTACTTAGCAAAAAAAAATTATTTGCAAGACTTTACAGCTCAGCTTTACAAAAAAAAAACCTTAGACAGCGCGTTCTGAACAGTCCGTTCTGCGCATAATATACACGTGTAGTGCACACCTAGTGATCTCTCCGGATGCATTCTACATTTTAGAATAGACTGCGCACCAAAAATAATCAATATAAAGCCATTTTCATGGTGCACAGATCTCAATGCATACCCCCGGTAGAGCGCGTGTACGACCCCATTGAAATAATTTAGGAAATAAATCAATTGATATACAATAGTAGATGCAATAAATAGTTATTAAGGTTGAAGGAAGACTATATGTCCATCTAGTTCAACCCATAGCCTAACCTAACATGCCCTAACATGTTGATCCAGAGAAAGGCAAAAAAAAACCATGTGGCAAAGAGTAAGCTCCACATTGGGGAAAAAAATTCCTTCCCGAGTCCACATACGGCAATCAGACTAGTTCCCTGGATCAACGCCCTATCAAGGAATCTAGTGTATATACCCTGTAACATTATACTTTTCCAGAAAGGTATCCAGTCCCCTCTTAAATTTAAGTAATGAATCACTCATTACAACATCATACGGCAGAGAGTTCCATAGTCTCACTGCTCTTACAGTAAAGAATCCGCGTCTGTTATTATGCTTAAACCTTTTTTCCTCCAAACGCAGAGGATGCCCCCTTGTCCCTGTTTCAGGTCTATGATTAAAAAGATCATCAGAAAGGTCTTTGTACTGTCCCCTCATATATTTATACATTAAAATAAGATCACCCCTTAGTCTTCGTTTTTCCAAACTAAATAGCCCCAAGTGTAATAACCTATCTTGGTATTGCAGATCCCCCAGTCCCCTAATAACCTTGGTCGCTCTTCTCTGCACCCGCTCCAATTCAGCTATGTCTTTCTTAAACACCGGAGACCAGAACTGTGCACAGTATTCTAAATGTGGTCGAACTAGTGACTTGTATAAAGGTAAAATTATATTCTCCTCATGAGCATCTATGCCTCTTTTAATGCATCCCATTATTTTATTTGCCTTTGTAGCAGCTGCCTGACACTGGCCCCTGAATATGAGTTTGTCATCCACCCATACACCCAGGTCTTTTTCATTGACGGTTTTGCCCAGAGTTTTAGAATTAAGCACATAATTATACATCTTATTACTTCTACCCAAGTGCATGACCTTACATTTATCCCCATTAAAGCTCATTTGCCATTTATCAGCCCAAGCTTCTAGTTTACATTTTGAAGGATCTCTTAGTGCGAAGTCACTACACGGCACCGACAACTGGCCTTTTTGGTTCTACACGAACGACTAGGGGCTGTTATACTTGTGGCCACTGTCGTGCCTACGCCAATGTCCTGCGCAGCACCTCCTTTCACTCTACTGACGGTACAAGGGAATTTCAAATTAAAGAATATATCTCCTGTAGTAGCAGGAACGTTATATACTATGTTACTTGTGGTTGCCCACTTATTTATGTGGGCCTGACATCACGAGAATTGAGAGTGAGAGTGAGGGAGCATGTGCGGGGCATTGGCGCGGCCAGGACAGTGGCGGATGTATCAGAGCTAACCACGATCCCAAAACATTTTAGGGAGGTTCACAATTGTGACCCTAGAAGTTTTATGGTTCGGGGGATCGAGGTGGTTCACATGGGTATACGTGGTGGAAATGTGAAACAGCTTTTGGCTCAAAGAGAGCTTAAATGGATTGTGACTCTAGATACAGTCAAACCCCATGGCCTCAACGAGGCTTTGAATTTTGCCCCATTCCTATAAGATGTTTTAGTTGTAATTGCATATGGCCCGTTGTGATTATGGTGTTCCCCTATGTTTGTGTTGTTTTGTTTCTTTTTAAATTTATCTTTTTGTATTTTATTTTCATTTAGTACTCATCATAACCGGACCTACTATCCTTACTTCCGTTGAGGTGGATCCATGAGTGGGACAAAAGGATCGTGGGGATATTGCCATATTATGGAATTGCCGTTTATTACTAATGTCATATTATTATGTTACAATGACTGCCATCCTTTGTGGGTGTTATGTTGTTCTTATATTGTCCCTCTCATCACAGCTGTTCTCAATATACGCGCTGGCTGAGGTTGTAACCTTGGTACTATACCATACTCACAAGCGGCGCTTTAGTTTGCTGTGGTGCGCGTGCGCCGGCTTGCTCCGCCCCCCGGTGCCCTCCGGGTCCGGCCGATGTGCGTCTGCGGCGGGCGATCTGGTTGTCATGGTATCCATGGGACCTTTCGCCTGTCTGCCGACGTGTGCCGGGCTTGGGGGGTGGCCGGGGGGGCGGACCGCTGGCGCACGCGCCGTTACACACAGCGCTATACAGCCTGTGGTCACATGATGATTATGTGACCCAGGAAGTGAGGATATAAGGTCCTGCGTATAGGAACAAGGCACTCCCCTTGAGAAAGCCTAAGCGTAGGAGCGGCGAAACGCGCGTCGGGGGTCGCGCTTTATCCAGGGACCTCTCCAACTTTGTAAGATCCTGGGTTGTTCTATGTCCTAAGGGAATTTCGGTTACGCTGGTTGGAAATTCACCTTTATGTGCCTTTTCTGTGTCCCTTTTGAGACATGGCTCACACCTTAGCCCTAGCATTATGTATGACGTTCTGGTCTGGAGCAATGGAGCTTGTTATGTTACATTGAGTGTTCATACGGTGGATCAGACGTCATTTCTCTATTGTTAGGTGGTGTGGGGGCCACGGATCTTCCTTTATGTATATCAATTCAGAGCAGCAGAGCACTATTGCTTCATTATAATATATGTATGAATTGATGTTATTTGTGTCTGGGTATCCCTGGTGTGTTCATCTGGTGTCTTTTAATGTGTAGTTTTTAATGTGTTTGTGTCTTCAATAAAATTTATATTTTCCTGTATACTCCTGTGGTTCTCCTATGTTTTTACATAAATCATCCTGTAATATAAAATTGTCCTCCTCTGTATTGATTACCCTGCAGAGTTTAGTGTCATCTGCAAATATTGAAATTCTACTCTGAATGCCCCCTACAAGGTCATTAATAAATATGTTAAAAAGAAGAGGGCCCAATACTGACCCCTGTGGTACCCCACTGCTAACCGCTACCCAGTCCGAGTGTGCTCCATTAATAACCACCCTTTGTTTCCTATCCCTGAGCCAGCTCTCAACCCACTTGCACATATTTTCCCCTATCCCCATTATTCTCATTTTATGTATCAACCTTTTGTGTGGCACCGTATCAAAAGCTTTTGAAAAGTCCATATACACTACATCCACTGGGTTCCCTTGGTCCAATCCGGAACTTACCTCTTCATAGAAACTGATCAAATTAGTCTGACATGAACGGTCCCTAGTAAACCCGTGCTGATACTGGGTCATGAGGTTATTCCTCTTCAGATACTCCAGTATAGCGTCCCTTAGAATGCCCTCCAGGATTTTACCCACAGTAGAGGTTAAGCTTACTGGCCTATAATTTCCGAGTTCAGTTTTTGTTCCTTTTTTAAATATTGGCACCACATTTGCTATACGCCAGTCCTGTGGCACAGACCCTGTTATTATGGAGTCTTTAAATATTAAAAATAATGGTCTATCAATGACTGTACTTAATTCCTGCAGTACTTGAGGGTGTATCCGATCCGGGCCAGGAGATTTGTCAATTTTAGTGATTTGTAGACGCCGCCGCACTTCCTGCTGGGTTAAGCAGGTGACATTTAATTGGGAATTATTATCACTAGACATTTTGTCTGCCATGGGATTTTCTTGTGTAAATACTGATGAAAAAAAGTCATTTAGCATATTGATCTTTTCCTCATCCTCATCCACCATCTCACCCAGACTATTTTTAAGGGGGCCAACACTATCATTTTTTAGTTTCTTACTATTTATGTAGTTAAAGAATATTTTAGGATTATTGTTACTCTCTCTGGCAATGAGTCTCTCTGTCTCAATCTTTGCTGCCTTGATTTGCTTTTTACAGAATTTATTTAATTTTCTGTATTTATTTAATGCCTCCTCACTACCTACTTCCTTTAATTCTCTAAATGCTTTCTTTTTGTCACTTATTGCGCCCCTTACAGCTCTATTTAGCCATATTGGTTTCCTCCTATTTCTAGTATGTTTATTCCCATACGGTATATACTGTGCACAGGTCCTATCCAGGATGCTAATAAACGTCTCCCATTTTCTTTGTGTATTTTTGTGTCTCAGGACATCGTCCCAGTTAATTGCACCAAGATCCTCTCTCATCCGTTGGAAATTTGCCCTCCTGAAGTTTAGTGTCCTTGTAACCCCTCTATTACACATCTTTTTAAAGGATACATGAAAACTTATTATTTTGCGATCGCTATTTCCCAAGTGACCCCCAACCCTTATATTTGATATGCGGTCTGGCCTGTTGGTTAATATTAGGTCTAGCAGTGCCCCCTTTCTTGTTGGGTCCTGAACCAGTTGTGAAAGGTAATTGTCTCTCACAGTTGTCAAAAACCGATTACCTTTGCTGGAACTGCAGGTTTCTGTTCCCCAATCTATTTCAGGGTAGCTGAAGTCCCCCATAATAATGACTTCTCCTTGAGTCGCAGCTTCATCTATTTGCTTTACGAGGATATTCTCCATTGCTTCCATTATTTTTGGAGATTTATAACAAACCCCTATCAGTAATTTATTATTTTTCCCCCTCCCCTTATCTCCACCCACAGGGATTCTACATTTTCATTAAATTCACCTATATTATCGCGCAGGATGGGTTTTAAGGACGATTTTACATATAGACACACCCCTCCCCCTCGCTTATCTGTACGGTCATTTCTGAACAGGCTATAGCCCTGCAAGTTAACAGCCCAGTCATGGCTCTCATCCAGCCACGTTTCAGATATCCCCACCATGTCATAATTATGCTCCAACAACATTAGTTCTAATTCGTCCATTTTGTTGGCAAGGCTTCTGGCATTAGTATACATGCACTTTCTGTTCCTCTCTGTACTTCTATTTCTTAAATTATTAACTGTTCTGACCCCACCCCCCATGCCACCGCCACCCCCAACTTCCTTATTTGTGCCCAGGTCTCTGTCTGCATTATCTTCCCCTCCTATAAAATGAACACCCTCCCCCCCAATTCCTAGTTTAAACACTCCTCCAACCTTCTAGCCATTCTCTCCCCCAGCACAGCTGCACCCTCCCCATTGAGGTGCAGCCCGTCCCTAGCGTAGAGCCTGTAGCCAACTGAGAAGTCGGCCCAGTTCTGCAGGAACCCAAACCCTTCCTTCCTACACCAAATTTTAAGCCACTTATTAACCTCCCTAATCTCCTGTTGCCTCTCTGGCGTGGCACGTGGTACCGGCAGTATTTCAGAAAATACCACGTTGGAGGTCCTTGCTTTCAGCTTGCAGCCTAATTCCCTGAAATCATCTTTAAGGACCTTCCACCTACCTCTAACTTTGTCATTAGTGCCAATGTGCACCATGACCGCTGGGTCCTCACCAGCCCCTCCCAATGATCTGTTCACCCGATCAGCGATGTGTCAGACTCGAGCGCCAGGTAGGCAGCACACCGTTCGACGATCCCTGTCTTTGTGACAGATTGCCCTATCTGTTCCCCTAATAGACCCCACTGAGGTTATAACTCCTTTATTTCACTGAAAATATGGCCTCACAGCTGTAAAAAACGATGTCGGGTCACTATGACCCGAACACAACAAGTGTAACTTTTTGCGTGTAGCAAAAAGTAAACGAAAAAAAAAAAAAATACTCATAGGTAGGTCCCCCCAAATGAGGAAAGGTCAAGGAGTCTCAAGTTTTAGAGGCTTACAGAAAAAAATCTACAGGGTTGCAAAAAGTCTGTTCGGGTCACTATGACCCGAACAGAACAGCAGGGTTAAAACTGTGGTTTGTCCATCCACCAACTAAAAATAGTTACCTACAAGCAAGCTATTTAAAACTGTGGTTTTTCTGTCACACGGATCACATAAGTGCGTTCCAAATTTAGCCATTTATAGTGAATGTGCAAAATATTGTCCTCCATTTAAAATGGGCAAGGCACGTGGCAAGGGAAGGGGAACTGGATGTGATGGCGATGGTGCATGCAGAGGCCGAGGCCGTGGGCAAGCTGAAATTGTGCCACAACACCCACATCTTCTCGCTCGACCTGTCTTAATTTCTAGGGGACCAATATTGAACCCATAGCAGTGTCAAAATATTGTTGGTTGGATAGCGGATAATGCTACCAGATACTTTGCCACCATCACCACCACCCTGTCTTACACACGGTCACGTCTCACTAACCGTGAGTTTGGACCGCATATATTCCTCACCATGATCCTCCTTCCTCCTACCATGCCGAGTGCCCTGAGACAACTGATCCCACACTTGGACACTCTGAAGAGCTGTTCACTTTTCCATTTATAGATTCAGGCCTCTCACCCTGTCCACTTAAAGCGGGGCAAGATGAGATCGCATGTAGCGATGCCCAATTATTTGAGCAGTCACACTCACATGAAGGTTATGGTGGGAAAGTGTCACAAGAGGACGATGATGAGACACTGGATCACCCCCAGACACAGGGCCACGCGTTTCGGTACCGGGCCCCTCTGGTTCGGTTCTGAGGCTGTCACGGTGGCTAGACCCGGTCCACGACCCTGCTAAGGGGCGTCCAATGAGAATGGGGGAACAGTCTGTCAGGAGTTCGTGACGCCACCTGTGGTGTTTGGTCAGGGTGACCGACGCTGCTATGGGGTCCGCTGGGGTGATGGAATGGCAGCCGGATGGTATACCTTCTCACAGGTGAAGTATGTCCCCAGGGCTTCCCAGTAAGGTGGACGGTGATGATGTGAGGTGCAGTCAATAACGAGGACACAAGGTTGCAGTCTCTTTACCTCTTTACTGAAGGCTTCAGGATCCTCAATCCAGAGTACGTTTAACAGGGCTCTCAGAGACCGGCCGGTCCGATGGGCACATCCAGAGTTTCCCTCGCAGATGGAAATCGTTGCCTACCAATAGCGCCTGTGTGTTGTAGTCCTATCCTGCTGAGCATTCGGAATAGTCCTCACAACTGCTGTTCTCGTTCGTTCCTTCTCTACAGCTCTCTATCTCGTTCTTTGGTTCCAGATGTTACTAGTTTCTAACGTCCCCCAGGTATGTTTTGGCTAGGACGCCACCCGTATGACGGGAAGGCTTGGAGGTCTTCCGGGACCCTAGAGATGCCCCTCTCCCAATGTTGCCCCCTATGTCTTCGTAGGTGTTGTAAGGTAGACAGCCAGCCTATGACTAACTGTCCAGCGGAGTTTGAAGTAAGGCCTGAAGTCAGTTACTCCTACGGTGTTCCGGCCACCGACTACGTGCCTCAGTAAGATGTTGCCTCTCTCTCTCACGGCACGACTCTTACTGGCTCTCCATTGTGCTTGATCTTGTTTACACGTTTCCACAATATCCTTCCCTTCGTGTCTCTTTCTTAGGATACCGCCGCAGGGTGTGCAGGCGCAGTTCCGTTACGTTCTGTTCTGTTCGCTAGGCACCTGCCAGGTTCCCACGCCCAACAGGGGCCCCCCTGTGCCTTCTCCCTGCAACACCCCTTGCCACGGGATGTTGCCTGGTTCCAACCCAGTCAGCTTCTGACTAACTTCCTCCCCAGCCCCTAGTTTTACCAGTGTGAGGAGTGGCCCAATAAATAAAGCCTTTTTCTCCCCCTAATGGCCGGAGTGTGAAGTGTAATGTGTTCTATTTCAAAGATAAAGCCGTGTGCACTACTACTAGTGGTGCCCAGGTAGGTTCCCACACCATGTGATACTAAAAGAAAGAACCTGGCACTCAACTTAATGCTCGTGAGATTTTAATGGTAGTAGCCAAAAAAACGTTTCGGTCCTATATCTGGACCTTCATCAGTTACGTACTATGATGAAAAAGTGAATGACTGTAGTGTCATATAAGGCACAGCATGGTCTGCGCAGATAGGTTTAGGCACACAGACTGGACTTAATAACGCTGATAGGTGCTGTGCTTGTGTCCAGACACGGAATCCCCGCTTGTCTCACAAGCTTGTCTCACAGGGAGACAAGCGGGGATTCCGTGTCTGGACACAAGCACAGCACCTATCAGCGTTAATAAGTCCAGTCTGTGTGCCTAAACCTATCTGCGCAAATACCAGACTCAGACCATGCTGTGCCTTATATGACACTACAGTCATTCACTTTTTCATCATAGTACGTAACTGATGAAGGTCCAGATATAGGACCGAAACGTTTTTTTGGCTACTACCATTAAAATCTCACGAGCATTAAGTTGAGTGCCAGGTTCTTTCTTTTAGTGTAATGTGTTCTAGTGATACCTGGTCAGAAGAACTCCTTAGTGCCATCAGACGTACCGCTGCTCCCCTTAGCGGCAGAGCGCCATACTGCAACGACCAGGTCTCTGGGGCGCTGCAACACAATTGCCAGAAAGTCAGGTGGAGGACCAGGGTGCAGGAGTGGAAGACAAAGTGGTGGATGATATAGTAACTGACCCAACCTTGCAGGAGGACATGCAGAGCTAAGACAGCAGCACCCAGGGGGTGGAAGGCGTAGCACCCCAACAGGCAGGAAGAAGCAATGTGGTGCTGCAGACAGAAGATTGGCAACCATTCCCCGTAACAACAATACACTGGAAGTTGCCAGTACAACTGTAACATCTTCCCGAGTCTGGTTGTTATTTAAAGACTCTGCCGATAATCCCAAAAAGGCCATGTGCACCAACCAGGCCAGCATCAGCAGGGGTAGAAAACTGCCAGCCTGACCACCACCAGCATGATCTGGCACATGGCAGCATAGCAATCAATTTTGTGGGCCGAACCTCAGGGTCCGGGAACAGTGTCTGCAGGTGAAACCATTGCTTCTTCTGCTGTTATGGGTGCAAGCCAATCATCCCCTGTCAATGGTGGATTCAATGATGCCTCCTGCCCTGCACCTGTTGTTGCACACACTCAACTAGCACCATCAGCAAGCACGTCCATGTCCATGTCCATACTCCAGTCCTTGGAACGCAAAAGCAAATACACAGCCAACGCCCCATAAGCCACACTACTAAATTCACACTTTTCGCGACTGCTTGTGCTCAAAATGTTTCCTTTTAGGCTCTCTGCAACCTGATGGCGATGGCCATCCCTTGGTACTTGATCCCCAGCAGCCACTAATTTTCCCTGTGTGCCATCCCCGCATTATACAAGCACGTGTCCCACAGCATAAGCCATGTCCTCAGCAATGCAGTTACTTGGAAAGTCCACCTAACCACGGACACGTAGACAAGTGCTTGTGGGTAGGGATGGTACATCTAGCTGATGGCACACTGGGCTAACATAGTGGAAGCCGGGAATCAATGGGACCTTGGAATGGAACATGTCCTCCTGATGTGAAGGATTGCGGACCCTAGGTCAATCAGGGTTGCCTCCTCAGTCTACAGCTCCTACGCCTCATCCTTCTCCTCCTCTTCAGCCTCCATCTCCAAAATGACCACATCAGTCACAAGCTGAAAGCACTGCAGCACTGCCTCAGCCAAGAGGCAACAGGCTGTGTTGAAGCTAACATGCTTAGGTGACAAACCGCACAATGCTGAAGAGTTGTGGACAGCTCTGAAAGAGCAGGCAGATCTATGGCTGACACCGCTGAACCTACAGCCAGGCATGGTTGTGTGTGACAATGGCCAGAACCTGGTGGTGGCTCCAAGGTGAGGCGAACTCACACGTATACCACGCCTGGCCCATGTGCCTAATCTCGTGGTTCAGCAGTTTCTCAAAAGTTAGCCAGAGATGCTGGATCTGCTTGTCAAAGTACATTGCCTATGTGGCCATTGCCGTGCATCAGCAGCGTTTGCATCTTTCGACTCACCGACTGGTGTGTGATATCCCTACACATTGGAACTCTACACTGCAGATGTTGGAAAGGATTTGTGAGCAGAAGAGGGCAGTTGTTGACTACTAGCATCAACAAGACCATCGGTACTCAGTTCAGAATCCATACATAAGACCTCAGGAGTTGACATGGATGTCAGACATATGTACCATGCTCCAAAACGTTGAGGACTCCACCAAGATGGCTCTATAATTAACATCACCATCCTGATTCTCTGTGTTCTGAAACACTCTCTGCTCACAATCAAAGAGGATGCATTGCAGGAGGAAAACGATGAGATGGAGCAAGGAACCATACAGGGTGATTACATACAGCCCAGCAACATTTCATCCCAACATGGATTGGGTGACAATGAGGAAGAGGAGGATGAGGAAGAAGAACAGGAGCTAGTTTCATGTGCTATAGACGGTACTATCTGCACAACTGTCATACTGTCTGTTCAGCGTGGACGGCCTGAGGACAGGAAGGAGGAGGAGGAGAGCATGGTCAGTCGACCTCTTGTTGAGGACACGGAAGTGTTGCCTGTTAGCAGTCTGGCAGGCATGGCTGGGTTTATGTTACGCTGCCTTTCCCATGACCCTCACGTTTCAGAAATTTTGGGTGACAGTCATTAGTGGTTGGTGACACTTATAGGCCCACGCTACAAGAGAACTTTCTATCTCTTATTCCCGAGGCGGACGGGTCTACTAAAATGGGACAGTACCAAAAGGCCCTTGTTGCTGAATTATTTGAAAGATTCCCATCTGAAAACGCTGGGGGCAGAGGTCACAGTTCGTTGGACAACCAAGGAGCACAGGCGAGAGAGACACAACTCCCATCCAGTAGAAGCAGGGGAACCCTGTCAAAGCTCTCGGAGAGTTTTGTCAGTCCCTCTCGTCGCACAGGCCCTGAGGCACGGGGTACTCTCACAAGGAGTGCAAAGTTTGGGAAGATACTGAGGCAGTACCTTGCTGACCGTACCAATGTCCTCCGTGATTCCTCGGTGCCTTATAATAATTGGGTATCCAAGCTGGACATGTGGCATGAACTGGCTCTCTACGCCTTGGAGGTCCTGGCCAGCCCTACCGCTAGCGTTTTGTCAGAGCGAGTTATTAATGCCGCTGGTGGAATTATAACTGATAAGCGCATCCACCTGTCAACTGAAAATAATGACAGGCTGACTCTTATAAAAATTAACAAGGACTGGATTGGGCCAAACTTCTCAACACCACCTAATGATAGCAGCGTAACATAAACTCAAATCCAGTGTCTTTTTTTGGGAGGTCTATTCCCATGCACCTCTTCACATCCACACATGGGTATACGCTTCCTGATTTTGGCTATATGCTGTTGTCCTCCTCTTTCTCCTCATCCTCCACCACCATTTCACCAGTGTGACCATGGTCCATGATTCAGAACCCACATAATTATTTTAAAGGGTCTTTATGATGCCAGTAAAAAAAAAAATTGTTATACAGTAGGTTCATGTATACCCTCCAGGGAAAAATGTTTGTCAGCCCATACACTTAGTGCAGTAGCATTGCAAGTATAGGAGACCAGCTCCTTTCTAATGGGAACATGTTTTTATGAGGCCCTCTTCCTCATCTCTTCCAAGGGGCATTGGAGTGCCTCCAAATTTTTGGCAGCCCTTGCATTCACTGCAAAGTAAAACACTATGGTAATCCCACTTCCTAATAATGGGAACATTTGTTCATGAGGCCCTTTGACCTCTACGTCTCTTCCAAGAGGCATTGGAGTTCCTCCCAATTTTTGGCAGCCGTTGCTTCACTCCAAAGCAAGCACAATGGGAGACTCACTTCCTAATAATAGGAGCATTTTTTCATGAGGCCCTCCTCTATTTCTCTTCAAAGGGGCATTGTAGTGCCTCCAAATTTTTGGTAGCCCTTGCATTCACTGCATAGGAAAACACTATGGGAGACCCACTTCCTAATAATGGTAACATTGTTTTCAGAAGGCCCTCTTACCTCTACTTCTCTTCCAGTGGCACTGGAGTTCCTCCAAATTTTTGTCAGCCGTTGCTTTACTACATAGGCAAACACTATGGGAGACCAACTTCCTAAAAATGGGAACATTTAATTCATGAGGTCCTCCTCTATGTTTCTTCAAAGGGCATTGGAGTGCCTCCAAATTTTTGGCAGCCATTGATTCACTGCATAGGCAAACACTATGGGAGACCCACTTCCTAATAATAGTAAAAAAACATTTTTTTGACCTTCTCTACGTCTCTTCAAAGGGGCATTGGAGTGCCTCCAAATTTTTGGCAGCCCTTGCCTTCACTGCATTGGAAAACACTATAGGAGACCCACTTTCTAATGATAACATTGTTTTCAGGAGGCCCTCTTACCTCTATGTCTCTTCCAAGGCGTATTGGAGTTCCTCCAAATTTTTGTCAGCAGCTGCTTCACTACATAAGAAAACACTGTGGGAGACAAACGTCCTAATAATGGGAATATTTTATTTCATGAGGTCCTCCTCTACGTCTTTTCAAAGGGCATTGGAGTGCCTTAAGATTTTTGGCAGCTGTTGCTTCACTGCATAGGAAAACACTATGAGAGACCCACTTCCTAATAATGGTAAAAAAAAATTCTTTTGGCCCTCCTCTACATACCTTCAAAGGGGCATTGGAGTGCCTCCAAATTTTAGGCAGCCCTTGCATTCACTGCATAGCAAAACTCTATGGGAGACCCACTTCCTTATAATAGAAATATTGTTTTAAGGAGGCCCTCTTACACCTACGTCGTTCCAAGGGGCATTGGAGTTCCTCCAAATTTTTGGCAGTCATTGCTTCACTGCATAGGCAAACACCATGGGAGACCCACTTCCTAATAATGATAACATTTTTTTCCTTTGGCCCTCCTCTATGTCTCTTCAAAGGGGCATTGGAGTGCCTCCAAATTTTTGGCAGCCCTTGCATTCACTGCATTGGAAAACACTATGGGAGACTCACATCCTAATATTGGAAACATTGTTTTCAGGAGGCCCTCTTATCTCTACGAATAAAAGAGAGAAAATAGCATATGGACGGCACTGCCCCAACTAAATCCATAATCTTCAGGAAAGCTGGTACTAGAAAGCTATATCATGTCAGCAACAGCCATGGCAAAAAAGATATTGGGTGCAAAACCATTAAATAACATATGTGTCCCAGGTAGCAAAAGAAAAAAGCAGGATGCACTCACCAATCTTCAAAGTAGCAAATTTTATTGAGTCTTCACAATTAAAACTTCATGGCCGGGGGAGAAGAAAAGGAGCTCGTGCGAGCAGGGGAGATGATGGCCGTTTCGCGCGGTCCTTGCGCTTCAACGGGTCTGCATGTTGCAGACTCGTTGAAGCGCAAGGACCGCGCAAAATGGCCATTGTCTCCCCTGCTCACACGAGCTCCTTTTCTTCTCCCCCGGCCATAAAGTGTTAATTGTGAAGACTCAATAAAATTTTCTACTTTGAAGATTGGTGAGTGCATCCTGCTTTTTTCTTTTGCTACCTGGGCCTCTTATCTCTACGTCTCTTCCATGGGGCATTGGAGTTCCTCCAAATTTTTGGCAGCCGTTGATTAACTGCATAGGCAAACACTATAGGAGACCCACTTCCTAATAATGAGAACATTTTTTTCATGAGGCCGGCCTCTTCGTCTCTTCAAAGGGACATTGGAGTGCCTCCAAATTTTTGGCAGCCCTTGCATTCACTGCACAGGCAAACACTATGGGAGACCCACTTCCTAACAAAGGGTAAATTTTTTTCATGAGGCCCTCCTCTACGTCTCTTCAAAGGGGCATTGGAGTAGGTCCAAATTTTTGGCAGCCCTTGTATTTACTGCATAGCCAAATACTATGGAAGACCCACTTGCTAATAATGGCAACATTGTTTTCAGGAGACCCTCCTTTACATCTCTTCAAAGAGATATTGGGGTGCATCAAAATTTTGGGCAGCCCTGCCACTCACTGCATACGCAGTAACATTATAGGAGACCCACTGTTTAATAATAGGAACAATAAAGCAAAGCTATATGATGGCTCTCTAAGAATAGTGAGGGCTGACTGCTGGTCCTTTAAGAATAGGCTTTGTGACTTTCAGAGTCCCAACTTCATAAATGAAACAGGATGTGTCTGATGATGTGTCACACACCACATGGGCAGATAAGGTAGTAAACTGTTAAAATGACATTTCCCAGTGAATATATTTGTCTTGCTTGAAAGCAAGGCCAATCTCCAAAAACTCATCAAAAACGCTCTGTGTGAACATATCCCAGGGTGTGGAGGAGCATTTTCATTTTTTATTAATTTTGCCTTATATACAAGTCATTACCCTGGAAATGATGTTCCTTAACATATTTCCAAGGAAAATCCATTTTGGTTTCGTTTTTATATGTTTTGTGAGTCTTTAACCCCTTAGTGACAGAGCCAATTTGGTACTTAATGACCAGGCCAATTTTTGCAATTCTGACCACTGTCACTTTATGAGGTTATAACTCTGGAACGCTTCAACGGATCCCGCTAATTCTGAGATTGTTTTTTCGTGACATATTGTACTTCATGTTAGTGGTAACATTTCTTCGATATTACTTGCGATTATTTATGAAAAAAACAGAAATATGGCGAAAATTTTTAAAATTTTGCAATTTTCAAACTTTGTATTTTTATGCACTTAAATCAGAGAGATATGTCATGAAAAATAGTTAATAAATAACATTTCCCACATGTCTACTTTACATCAGCACAATTTTGGAAACAAAATTTTTTTTTGTTAGGGAGTTATAAGGGTTAAAAGTTGACCAGCAATTTCTCATTTTTACAACACCATTTTTTTTTAGGGACCACATCACATTTGAAGTCATTTTGAGGGGTCTATATGATAGAAAATAATGAAGTGTGACACCATTCTAAAAACAACACCCCTCAAGGTTCTCAAAACCACATTCAAGAAGTTTATTAACCCTTTACGTGCTTCATAGGAACTGAAACAATGTGGAAGGAAAAAATGAACATTTAACTTTTTTTTGCAAACATCTTAATTCAGAACCATTTTTTTTATTTTCACAAGTGTAAAAACAGAAATGTAACCATAAATTTTGTTATTCAATTTCTCCTGAATACGCTAATACCCCATATGTGGGGGTAAACCACTGTTAGGGCGCACCGCAGAACTTAGAAGTGAAGGAGCGCCGTTTGACTTTTTCAATGCAGAATTGGCTGGAATTGAGATCGGACACCATGTCACATTTAGAGAGCCCCTGATGTACCTAAACAGTGGAAACTCCCCACAAATGACACCATTTTGGAAACTAGACCCCTTAAGGAACTTATCTAGATGTGTGGTGAGCACTTTGAATGCCCAAGTGCTTCACAGAAGTTTATAACGTAGAGCCGTGAAAATAAAAAATCGCTTTTGTTTACACAAAAATGATCTTTTCACCCACAAATTCTTATTTTCACAAGGGTAACAGGAGAAATTAGACCACAAAAGTTGTTGAGCAATTTCTCCTGAGTACGCTGATACCCAATATGTGGGGGTAAACAACTGTTAGGGCGCACCGCAGAGCTTGGAAGAGAAGGAGTGCCGTTTTACTTTTTCAATGTAGAATTGGCTGGAATTGAGATTGGACGCCATGTCGCGTTTGGAGAGCCCCTGATGTGCCTAAACAGTGGAAACCCCCCACAAGTGACACCATTTTGGAAACTAGACCCCTTAAGGAACTTATCTAGATGTGTGGCGAGCACTTTGAACCCCCATGTGCTTCACAGAAGTTTATAACGTAGAGCCGTGAAAAAAAAAATTGCATTTTTTCCACAAAAATGATCTTTTTGCCCACAAATTTTTATTTTCACAAGGGTAACAGGAGAAATTAGACCACTAAAGTTGTTGTGCAATTTCTCCTGAGTACGTCGATACCCAATATGTGGGGGTAAACCACTGTTTGGGCGCACCGCAGAGCTTGGAAGAGAAAGAGTGCCGTTTTACTTTTTCAATGTAGAATTGGCTGGAATTGAGATCGGACGCCATGTCGCGTTTGGAGAGCCCCTGATGTGCCTAAACAGTAGAAATCCCCCACAAGTGACCCCATTTTGGAAACTAGACCCCCCATGGAACTTATCTAGATGTGTGGTGAGAACCTTGAATGCCCAAGTGCTTCACAGAAGTTTATAATGCAGAGCCGTGAAAATAAAAAATATTTTTTTTTTCCACAAATAAGATTTTTTAGCCACCAAATTTTTATTTTCACAAGGGTAACAAGAGAAATTGGACCCCAAAAGTTGTTGTCCAATTTGTCCTGAGTATGCTGGTACCCCAAATGTGGGGGTAAACCACTGTTTGGGCGCACGGCAGAGCTCGGAAGGAAGGAGCGCCGTTTTGGAATGCCGACTTTGAAAGAATGGTCTGCGGGTATTATGTTGCGTTTGCAGAGCCCCTGATGTACCTAACCAGTAGAAACCCTCCACAATTGACCCCATTTTGGAAACTAGACCCCCCAAGGAACTTATCTAGATGTGTGGTGAGAACTTTGAATGCCCAAGTGCTTCACAGAAGTTTATAATGCAGAGCCGTGAAAATAAAAAATATTTTTTTTTTCCACAAATAAGATTTTTTAGCCACCAAATTTTTATTTTCACAAGGGTAACAAGAGAAATTGGACCCCAAAAGTTGTTGTCCAATTTGTCCTGAGTATGCTGGTACCCCATATGTGGGGGTAAACCACTGTTTGGGCGCACGGCAGAGCTCGGAAGGAAGGAGCGCCGTTTTGGAATGCCGACTTTGATAGAATGGTCTGCGGGTATTATGTTGCGTTTGCAGAGCCCCTGATGTACCTAACCAGTAGAAACCCTCCACAATTGACCCCATTTTGGAAACTAGACCCCCCAAGGAACTTATCTAGATGTGTGGTGAGAACTTTGAATGCCCAAGTGCTTCACAGAAGTTTAGAATGCAGAGTCGTGAAAATAAAAAATATTATTTTTTTCACAAAAAAGATTTTGTAGCCCCCAAGTTTTTATTTTCACAAGGGTAACAAGAGAAATTGGACCCCAGAAGTTGTTGTCCAATTTATCCCGAGTATGCTGATGCCCCATATGTGGGGGTAACCCACTGTTTGGGCGCACGGCAGAGCTCAGAAGGGAGGGAGCACCATTTGACTTTTTGAGCGCAAAATTGGCTGTCGTGTTTGGAGACCCCCTGATGTACCTAAACAGTGGAAACCCCCCAATTCTAGCTCCAACCCTAACCCCAACACACCCCTAACCCTAATCCCAACCTCATCCATAATCCTAATCACTAACCCTAACCATAATCACAACCCTTACCCCAAAACAACCCTAATGTCAACCCTAACCATAACCCTAATCAAAACCCTAAATCCAACACACCCCTAATCCTAATCTCAACCCTAACCTCAAACCTAACCCTAATCCCAATACACCCCTAATCACAACCCTAACCTTAACCCTAATCCCAAACCTAACCCTAATCCCAAGCGTAACCCTAATGCCAACCCTAACCCTAATACGAACCCTAATCCAAACCCTAACCCTAATCCCAGCTCTAACCCTAACTTTAGCCCCAACCCTAGCCCTAACTTTAGCCCCAACCCTAACCCTAGCTCTAGGGCTACTTTCACACTTGCGTCGTTTGGCATTCTGTCGCAATCCGTCGTTTTGGACAAGAAACGGATCCTGCAAATGTGCCCGCAGGATGCGTTTTTTGCCCATAGACTTGTATTGCCGACGGATCGTGACGGATGGCCACACGTCGCGTCCGTCGTGCACTGGATCAGTTGTGTTTTGGCGGAGCGTCGGCACAAAAAAACGTTCAATGAAACGTTTTTTTGTACGTCGCATCCGCCATTTCTGACCGCGCATGCGTGGCCGTAACTCCGCCCCTCCTCCCCAGGACATAGATTGGGCAGCGGATGTGTTGAAAAACTACAGCTGCTGCCCACGTTGTGCACAATTTTCACAACGTGCGTCGATATGTCGGGCCGACGCATTGCGACGGCCCCGTACCGACGTAAGTGTGAAAGAAGCCTAACCCTAAGTTTAACCCCAACCCTAACCCTAAATTTAGCCCCAACCCTAACCCTAAATTTAGCCCCAACCCTAGCCCTAACCCTAGCCCTACCCCTAACCTAACCCTACCCCTAACCCTACCCCTAACCCTAACCTAACCCTACCCCTAACCCTACCCCTAACCTAACCCTAACCTAACCCTACCCCTAACCTAACCCTACCCCTAACCCTACCCCTAACCTAACCCTACCCCTAACCCTAACCCTACCCCTAACCCTAACCCTAACCCTACCCCTACCCCTAACCCTACCCCTAACCCTAACCCTAACCCTACCCCTAACCCTAATTTTAGCCCCAACTGCTGTTCTCCTGCCGGCCGGCAGATGGAGACAGATGGCGGGCGCACTGGGCATGCGTCCGCCATGTTCTGCTGCCGGCGGCCAGGAGGAGCAGCAAGAGGATCCAGGGACCTAGGTGAGTATGCTAGGGTCCCCGAATCCCCCTATTTCTCTGTCCTCTGATGTGCGATCACATCAGAGGACAGAGAATTACACTTTACTTTTTTTTTTTTTTTTGCGGTCGCCGGTAAACAGTTAATTACCGGCGATCGCAAAACAGGGGTCGGTAATACCGACCCCGATCGTGCTCTTTGGGGTCTCGGCTACCCCCAGCAGCCGAGACCCCAAAGATTCTCCCGGTGCCGGCCGGCGGGCGCACTGCGCATGCGCCCGCCATTTTGAAGATGGCGGCGCCCACCGGGAGACACGAGGAGCATTGGGGGAGCTAGGTGAGTATTGGGGGGCCACCTGGGACCCCTTTTCTCTGTCCTCCGATGTGCAATCACATCGAAGGACAGAGAAATTAAAAAGAGATCGCTTTTTTTTTTTTTTTTTGCGATTGCCGGTAAACGGTTTATTACCGGCGATCGCAAATGCGGGGTGGGTTAAAACCCCCCCGAATCATGTTCTCTGGGGTCTCGGCTACCCTCGGCAGCCGAGACCCCAGAGAAAATCGGCCTCTGGGGGGCGCTATGGACTTTTTCCACAGCGCCGTTAATTAACGGCGCTGTGGTTTAAGTACCCTTAGCGGCCGCCGTTAAAAGGCGTATCGGCGGTCGCTAAGGGGTTAAACGTGGCATTAGACTCTGACAACATTGTTCACAACAGTGACCTGGGAGTCAGAAATGCTTCTAGGGATCTTCCCCATGGTGTTCCCATCTCATTTTTGCATTGTTCCTATCGATTTCTGCAATTTCCAGTCCCTCTGCAGACTGCCGGTGGGCCGCCGGAAAAATGCTTGAGTTTCCTGTAGACATGCATTTGGCTCTTTGCTCAAGTTGAGCACCCGAGCATTCCAATTTTCTCTACCCGAGCAACGAGCACCCGAGCATTTTAGTGCTCGCTCATCACTAAATTAGAAGGCTTGTAGCAAACTCTGAAGAGCAGCTTTCCATTTTTGCCATCCCCATGTACATTAACACACCCCTCCACTTTTTCTGGCTTTCCTGTCCTTTTTAAATGTAGTGTAACCATTTACGTTTGTCACCCAGTCATGGCTTTCCTCCAACCAGGCTTCCATAATGCCCACCACATCGTACTCTTTGGCTGACATAAGAGTCTCCAATTCATTTATTTTGTTTGCAAGACTTATTGCTTTTTCCAGCAGACAAATAATACTATTAGCACTTTTATTACTCCTCTTCACCTTCCTATGTTCCTTGCATGTCCCAGCCCCCCTAAATCCTCATTGTTCCCTACTGTCACACTCTTTGTCCAATCTATATATCCCTGTTATAGCACATCAACCCTCCCTCCCCCCAGATTTTAATTGAAAAGCTTCTCCATCCGTCTGACCTTTTTTTTTTCCCAAAGCACAGTTGCACCCTCCCCATTGAGGTACAGCCCATCCCTGCCATAGAGCTTGTAGCTGACAGAGAAGTCGGCCCAATTCTCCATCAACCCAAACCCTTCCTTCCTGCACCAATTTCTTAGCCACTTATTTATCTCCCTAAGCCCCCCGCTGTCTTTCTAGTGATGTTCGTGGCACTGGCAGTCTTTCTGAAAACACTACCTTGGAGGTCCTGGCCATCAGCTTCTCTCCTAATTACCTGTAATCATTTTTATGGAACTTCACCTCCCTCTAACTTTGTCACCGATGTGTACTATGATCGCTGGGTTTACCTCAACCACACCCAGCAATCAGATCCACAATATGAAAGACCCGAGCACTTGGCAAACAACACACTGATCGGCATTCACATCCTCAGCGGCATATGACCCTTTCTGTCTTCCTAATTATAGAGTCCCCTGCCACCAACATCTGTTTGGCCTTTGCTGCACTCATATTTCCCTCCTTCCTACAGCAGTCATTTTCCTGGCTGGTAGAAGCAACATCCTGCTCTACTGATCCCAGTTATGGGCTTGCATTTCTAATATCACAACAGGCATATTTACTAGGCTGTGCCAGCTTAGGATTGAGCTCCCTGGCACTTTTTCTCTCCTACTTCTTGTAACTGTTACCCAGCTACCTACTTTTGGGTCCTGATGTTCCCCACCTCGAACCTCCTCTATATCACTGGCACCAGCCAGCACCTGCTCAGTCAGCTCTAAACTCCTCTCCAAGTTTGCAATGCTCCTGAGTGTTGCAAGAAGCACATTTAGATCCATTACCTGAGCTTCCAAACATGTAAAATGCTGACATCATGTGTCGATATGTTCACCTTTACCCTATAACTTATTAGTTGTTTAGATTGGTTAAATGTGGTGATACTTTACCTATAATAATGATCTTGATTTTGTTGACTTAAAATGTTGGTATTATAATTTATGGGTGTTATATAAGGGGTTGTTCGTGAAATAAGTAAAGTTCCTAAGGGCTGCTATGTGAATATAAAGTGTATGTTTTTAATTATAGCTCAAAGTTCAGGGTTATCTTTTCCTTTTGACTGGACAACCCCTTTAAGGGCACTCTTCTAGTTGGTGTTGTGTAGCAGCCATTTTTGCTGGGGTTTTGTGCCTCAGGGGTGGTGTCACCTGGAGTTATGGGGACTCAGTCTTGCAGCATGGGTGCTCTGAGGCACCAGGTTGCCTGCCCTGCTGGTGCACTGTTGCTGCGACAGTGGTTTAAACATGGCGCCAGGCCTTTTAGGTTAGGGCTCCACTCAGAGGTTCACTGTGATGTGATAGTGGGCTTCATACAGTCTGATCAGAATGTTAAATTAAGAACCTTTTGTGCAGATATGTGAATTTTAGCCTAGTGGCATTAGATCATTGTATGATTTTTGGATGTGCGGTTCACGTCTTTTTGTTTCTACAGTTCTAGTATAAATATTGCATAAATTATCATAGATTTTAAAAATGTATTTAAAATATTGTAGATTTTTTAGCTTTTAGAAAAAAGTATCTTATTGAACGAATAATTTTTATATTTATGTACACCACTAAACATCTGTCTGCTTTTGATAGCCCTCTTTTGCTTTAGTCAGTGGAAAGTATAAAGATTGCAATGAAATGCAAGGGGTGAAAAGTTATTCCAAAGAATTACATTCACATAAGAATAATAAATAACGAGAAGGAAGTGTGAAGATACATAGAAGCTGATGGAACTGATAACTAGAAAAATGATGGGGGTTATTACAACCCCTGGCAAAAATTATGGAATCACCAATCTTGGAGGATGTTCATTCAGTTGTTTAATTTTGTAGAAGAAAAGCAGATGACAGACATGACACAAAACTAATGTCATTTCAAAGGGCAACTTTCTGGCTTTAAGAAACACTAAAAAAAATCAAGAGCAAAAAATGTGATAGTCAGTAATGGTTATTTTTTTTAACCAACCATAGGGAAAAAATTATGGAATCACTCAATTCTGAGGAAAAAATTATGGAATCATGAAAAACAAACAAGCAAAAAAACACTCCAAAATATCACTAGTATTTTGTTGCACCACCTCTGGCTTTTATAAGAGCTTGCAGTCTCTGATGCATGGACTTAATGAGTGTCAAACAGTACTCTTCATCAACCTGGCTCCAACTTTCTCTGATTGCTGTTGCCAGATCAGCTTTGCAGGTTGGAGCCTTGTCATGGACCATTTTCTTCAACTTCCACCAAAGATTTTCAATCGGATCCAGACTATTTGCAGGCCATGACATTAAACTTATGTGTCTTTTTTCAAGGAATGTTTGCACAGTTTTTGCTCTATGGCAGGATGCATTATCATCTCGAAAAATGATTTAATCATCCCCGAACATCTTTTCAATTGATGGGATAAGAAATGTGTCCAAAACATCAAGATAAACTTGTGCATTTATTGAAGATGTAATGACAGCCATCTCCCCAGTACCTTTACCTGACATGCAGCCCCATATCATCCATGACTGTGGAAATTTTCATGTTCTTTTCAGGCAGTCATCTTTATAAATCTCATTGGAACAGCACCAAACAAAAGTACCAGCATCATCACCTTGCCTAATGCAGATTTGCGATTCATCACTGAATATGACTTTCATCCAGTCATCCACAGGCCGCGATTGCTTTTCCTTAGCCCATTGTAACATTTTTTTTTCTGTTTAGGTGTTAATGATGGCTTTCGTTTAGCTTTTCTGTGTGTAAATCCCATTTCCTTTAGGCGGTTTATTACAGTTCGGTCACAGACCTTGACTCCAGTTTCCACCCATTCATTCCTCATTTCTTTTATTGTGCATTCCCTGTTTTGGAGACCTATTGCTTTAAATTTTCGGTCTTGACGCTTTGATGTCCTCCTTGGTCTACCAGTATGTTTGCCTTTAACAAACTTCCCATGTTGTTTGTTTTTGGTCCAGATTTTAGACACAGCTGACTGTGAACAACCAATATCTTTTGCAACATTGCGTGATTATTTACCCTCTTTTAAGAGTTTGAAAATCTTCTCCTTTGTTTCAATTGACATCTCTCGTGTTGGAGCCATGATTCATGTCAGTCCACTTGGTGCAACAGCTCTCCAAGGTGGGATCACTCTTTTTTAGATGCAGACTAACGAGCTGATATAATTTGATTCAGGTGTTATTTTTGGGTATGAAAATTTACAGGGTGATTCCATAATTATTTCCTCAGAATTGAGTGATTCCATAATTTTTTCCCTATGCTTGGTTAAAAAAGTAACCATTACTGACTACCACAGTTTTTGTTCTTGATATCTTTTAGTGTTTCCTAAAGCCAGAAAGTTGCTATTTGAAATTACTTTAGTTTTGTGCCATGTCTGTGATCTGCTTTATTTCTACAAAATTAAGCAACTGAATGAACATCCTCCAAGGCCGGTGATTTCATAATTTTTGCTAGGGGTTGTAGTAGAGGCATAATAAGGTTCAGACAGACATGCATCGAAAGAAGTGTAAATGTTCTGTGAATGATGACATTCGAAAAAACCCACCAAGCAGACATTGAAATAAGTGCCTAGCAAGTAAACCAGTTTTCATACTATTTTCTTTTTTTTAAAAAAAATTGTAATGATACTTTCTAGGCTTGGACTCAAATGCATTTGTTCCTCCTTCATAAAGAAACTGGCTGCCAGTTCAGAACATGTACAGTTGAAACTAGAAGTTTACATACACTATATAAAAAGTCACATCTGCATATTTTTGTCACGCCGCCGCTGCCACCCGCTTCCCCCTCTATACTTACCTGTCCTCGGCATCCCGGCGCCGCTCTGCTGCTGTGGCGTCCTCCCTCCCGGCTTCAGCTGATCGTCGGGTGCGTGCGTACGCCGGGTTCTGTTCTGCGTGTGACCACCTCTAGGTCCTACAAGCACTTCCTGCCCTGTCCTCTCTATTGTCTTGGAGGACCCTCTCCACCCGGAAGTAAGTCTTAGCGCTACTATATCTTCCTGTCTGCTCCTCAACCCTGTGCCTGATGATCACTTGTGTTTTTCAAGTGCTCCTGGTCACACGTATACTTAGTGCATCTTCTTGTTCCCTGATCTTGTTGCTTTTCCGCAGTACCTGCGTCAGTCCCGGCGTTGGTTCCTACAGTTCCTGTATCGTTTCAGCCCCTGTGTTCCTGCAGTCTCTGTGTCCCTTCTGGTTCCGTGTCCCTGCAGTCCCAGTCTCGTTGCAGTCCCTGTGTTCCAGCTGTCCTTGGGTCTCTACAGGTACCGTGTCACTGCAAGTCCCAGTCTCCCTGCAGTCCTTGTATTCCTGTTCTTTGTGTCTCCTTAGTGCTCTTCCATTCTGAATCCCTGCGGCATTCCGTCCGTCCTGTGTCCTTGCCTTTCCCGCCGGGTTCAGGCTCTCTTCCGCTTCTTTGGCCCTTTGTCCCAATTTTCCTTTTCTCTCTTCCTTCTTGGTCCTCCAGCTTCCGTGACGATAGTCCCTCACGCTCCTGCCCCTAATGCTCCCTGTATAGGGGGTGGTCTACCAGGTCAGCTCGTCCGTGAGGGGATTGTCGTCACGGTCCAGAGGGTCAACCTATTTACCAGAGATTCCTCACAGTATCATAAGGCCATGGACCCCGCTGGTGTTTCGGCCACTCAGAAGGAATTACTCTTTTTGTGAGAAAATGAGACCAGGATCATGTCTTTTCTAAAGAACATGGAGTCTCATCTAGCGGCCTTGGAGTCCTCTGATCCTGGTAACGCCGCTCACCTGGTTGCTCTTCAGCAGGAGCTTGGCCAACAACGGGGCACTCAGTCCCATATTTTGAATTTTATGGCCTCTGTGGATGATCGGCTTTGCTCTCTCCAAAATGTCGCCTCTGTTCCTGTCCAGGCCTCCGCTCCCCAACCTTCGCCCGTTTAGCCAGGCCTCCTTGGTATGGTGGGGTCCTAAACTATGCCACGGTTTTCTTAATCAGTGCCAACTGCATTTTGAATTTTCTCTGCTACTCTATCCCACCGACCGAGCTAAAGTAGTTTTTATTTTTTCCCATTTGGAGGGTGAGGCGCTGGCATGGGTTAATCCCCTCTGGGAACGAGATGATCCGTTAGTCACTCAACTCACTCCGTTTCTAGATAACTTTCATAAGGTTTTTGACGAACCTTGTCGCCTGGTCTCTACTACTGAGTCTCTTTTCAACCTTCACCAGGGTACTCTTTCCGTAGCCTAGTACGCCATCCATTTTCAAACTCTGTCCTCAGACTTAGGTTGGAAGAACGAGGCTTTGTTTGATGCATTCTGACGTGGTTTATCCCCTCGGATTAAGGATGAGTTGATGGGTCGAGATACTCCCACCTCCCTGGATGATCTAATTTCTTTGGCTATACGCATAGATTTGCGCTTTCAGGAGTGCTCTCGCGAGCTTGTCAGAGAGAAGCAACCCCTTCGTCTGTCTTCTCCTACTCGAGGGTCTTCTCTTCCTCAAGTCTCTCCGGCTGCTTCCACGTCCTCTCCTGAACCCATGCAGGTAGATCGCCTCAAGTCTGCTGAGCAACGCCGCAAGGAGAGACTCGCACAGGGTCTTTGTTTTTATTGCGGCAGTGCCTCTCATCTTCTACTTTCCTGCCTTCTGAAGCCAGGAAACGCCTCTGCCTTGGACATGTAAGAGAGGTCTCCCTAGGCAGTTTTGATTCCTCTCCCCCCTGATTCTGTCCGCTATTTTACATTTGGGTTCCCGTCGTTTTTCTCTTGACGCTTATGTTGATTCAGGTGCTGCTGGTAACTTTGTTCAAATTGAGGTAGTAAATAGACTGGGGATACCTGTAAGACCTCTGGAGGCTCCTAGATATTTAGCTTCTGTCGATGGTCAGCTTTTGCGGGAGACCGTCAACTTGGTCACGGAGGAGGTTGAACTTCAGATTGGAGCCCTACACCGTGAGAAATTGTTTTTTTTGTCTTACATTCTCTGTCTCATTCTTTCCTTTTGGGGATTCCCTGGTTAAGAACTCACGAGCCCACTCTGGACTGGCATTCTGGAAACATTTTACGTTGGGGACAGTCTTGTCAGAATAGATGCCTGCTCTCCGTCATGCCAACTGGCTCCTCTTGAGCCTCTCCGGAATCGGTGAATCTTCCTTCCACCTATCACTCTTTTTCAAATGTGTTTAATAAAAAGGAGGCGGAGATTCTACCACCGCATCGCTCTTATGACTGTCCAATTGATCTGGTTCCTGGTTCTACTCCTTCTAGAGGTCGTATTTATCCTCTGTCACCTACTGAAACCCAAGCCATGTCCGAATACGTCCAAGAAAATCTGGCCAGAGTTTTCACTCGGAAATCTTCTTCACCTGCTGGAGCTGGCTTTTTCTTTGTAAAGAAGAAAGATGGTTCCCTTCATCCATGCATAGACTACCTGGGTTTCAATTCCATCACAATCTGCGAGGAGCTCGAATCTTCACCAAGTTGGATCTTCGAGGGGCCTATAATTTGGTCCGTATCCGTTCGGGTGACTTGTAGTGTTGAGCATTCCGATACGGCCGATATTTGCTGTATTGGAATTCCGATACCGAGTTCCAATATTTTTGCGATATCGGAAATCAGCGTGTGCGGCGCGTATGGTTCCAAGGGTCTGGAGGAGAGGAGACTCTCCTTCAGGCCCTGGCTTCCATATTCATGTAAAACATAAAGAATAAAAATAAAAAATATGGATATACTCACCTCTCCGGCGAACCCTGGCTGTCACCACTGCTAGCGTCTGCCTCCGTTCCTAAGAATGCAGTGAGTGAAGGACCTTCGATGACATCACGGTCACGTGAGTGGTCAGGTGACCGGTCACCTGACCGCGACGTCATCGCGAAGGTCCTTCACTCACTGCATTCTTAGAGACGGAGGCAGACGCTCGCAGCGGTGACAGCCAGGGTCCTTCGGAGGGGTGAGTATAGCCATATTTTTTATTTTTATTCTTTATTTTTTACATGAATATGGATCCCAGGGCCTGAAGAACAGTTTCCTCTCCTTCAGACCCTGGGAACCATCCAGGATACCTTCCGATATTTGTGTCCCATTGACTTGCATTGGTATTGGGTATCGGTATCGTCAATATCCGATATTTTTTGGATATCGGCCGATTCCATCTGATACCGATACCTTTGAATATCGGAAGGTATCGCTCAACACTAGTGACGAGTGGAAGACTGCATTTAACACCAGGGATGGTCATTACGAATATCTGGTTATGCCCTTTGGGTTATGCAATGCACCTGCAGTCTTCCAGGAGTTGGTGAATGACATTTTTCGGGATCTTCTTTACACCTGTGTGGTGGTATACTTGGATGATATTCTTGTGTTTTCTCCAGATCTGTCTTCCCATAGGAGAGATGTTCGGCAAGTACTTCTGCGTTTGAGAGAGAATCAGCTTGACGCAAAACTGGAGAAGTTCGTCTTTGAACAGTTATCTCTACCTTTTTTGGGTTTCATTATTTCCGATGCAGGTCTGCGCATGGATCCAGGAAAGGTTTCTGCTGTACTCAACTGGCCACACCTGCTTGGAGTTAAAGTAATTCAGCGATTTCTTGGATTCACCAACTATTATCGACAGTTTATCCCTCACTTTTCCTCTCTATCGGCTCCCATCTCCTCCATGATTCGTAAGGGTGCCAACCCTCACCTTCGGTCTTCTGAGGCCGAATAGGCTTTCTGATCCCTCAAGCAAGCCTTTGCCTCTGTGCCAATACTTCATCATCCTGTAGCCAGTAAACCCTTCGTCCTTGAATTTGATGCTTCTGCTGTCGGAGCCAGAGCTGTGCTCTCTCAAAGGTCTTTTTCTGGTCGTCTTATGCCCTGTGGTTTTTTCCAAGACTTTTTCTTCTTCTGAAAAGAATTATTCCATTGGAGATAAGGAACTATTGGCTATCAGATTGGCACTGGAGGAATGGTGGTATCTGTTAGAGGGAGCCTTACATCGTTTTGTGATCTACACGGATCACAAAAATCTGGCTTACATTCGTTCTGCACATAGACTGAATCCGCGACAGGCCAGGTGGGCCTTGTTCTTCCTCAGGTTCGATTTTGAACTTCGTTTCCTGCCTGGTAATAAAAACTCCAAAGCAGACGCTCTGTCTAAGTCATTTCAGTCGGTGGATATTGAGGAGAAGCCAGCACACATCATTGATCCTGCCAGAGTCATCACGGTTGCTCCGGTCTCTTTCTCCTCTTTGCCTCCAGGAAAAACATTTGTCACGGTGGGAAACAGGAGACATTGTCTTACTTTTGGGGCCATGCCTCCAAACTGGCTGGACATGTCGGTTTCAAGAAGACCTTTCGTTTGATCTCCCACTACTACTGGTGGTCTACTCTGTCTAAAGATGTCCGAAGTTTTGTCGCCTCCTGCCCTTCCTGTGCCAGGAATAAGATTCCCAGGCAATTACCTTCTGGTCTTCTGCATCCTCTACCGGTGCCTTCTTCTCTGTGGCAACATTTATCTCTGGATTTCATTACAGACTTGCCTTGCTCCTCTGGTTGCTCCGTTATTTTTGTGGTCATGGACCGTTTTTCTAAAATGGCCCATTTCATCGCCCTTCCTGGTTTACCTTCTGCACTTGAATTGGCGAAGATTTTTGTTCATCATGTTTTTCGTGTTCATGGGCTTCCCCAACATATTGTTTCTGATCGTGGAGCCCAGTTCATCGCTCGATTCTGGAGATCCATCTGTAAGTCTATGAACATCTCGCTTGACTTCTCTTCAGCTTACCATCCACAATCCAACGGCCAAGTGGAACGCACTAATCAGACGTTAGTGACCTATCTTTGTCATTTCACTAATGCCCATCAGAATGACTGGTTTGATTTGCTACCGTGGGCCGAATTTTCCTACAATAATCATCCCGGCGAGGCTTCCAGCAAATCTCCATTCTTCATTGTCTATGGTCAACACCCTGGCCTTCCTCTACCGATTCCTTCTGTCTCTTCTGTACCAGTGGCAGATCTCTCTAGAGAGTTCTCGAGGGTCTGGCAGGAGACCGAGTCCTCCCTCGAGTTGGCTTAACTTAGGAAGAAGAGACATGCTGATAAAAGGCATCTTGATTCCCCCATTTTCCATCCTGGGGATAAGGTCTGGGTTTCCTCTAAGTTCATTCATCTTAAGATTCCTTCACATAAGCTGGGTCCCCATTATATAGGTCCATTCGAGGTTTTGACTCGCATTAACGATGTTTCTTATAAGCTTAAAATACCCACCTCTCTTCCTATTTCTAATTCTTTTCATGTATCTCTCTTTAAGCCGGCGGTGTTTAATCACTTTCATGCCTCTTCCCTTTGTTCTCCTTCGCCTGTTTCTGCGGATGATGTCTTTGAGGTTAGGGACATCCTTGCTATGAAACGACACAGGGAAAAGACTTTGGCTGACTGGAAGGGTTTTGGTCCTGAGGAGAGGTCCTGAGAGCCTCGGGAGAATATTCTGGCTCCCCAAATTTTGTCCAGGTTTCTTTCTAACCTTAGAAAGAGGGGGAATAAAGATGGGGGAACTGTCACGCCGCCGCTGCCACCCTGCTATACTTACGTGTCCTTGGCATCCCACCACGGCTCTGCTGCTGCGGCATCCTCCCTCCAGTGCTCGCTCCGGCTTCAGCTGATCGTCGGGTGCGCATATGTCGGGTTCCGTTCTGCGCGTCACCACCTCCAGGTCCTACTAGCACTTCCTGCCCTGCCCTCTCTATTGTTTGGAGGACCCTCTCCACCCGGAAGTAAGTCTTAGCGCTACTATATCTTCCTGTCTGCTCCTCAACCCTGTGCCTGATGATCACTTGTTTTTTTCAAGTGCTCCTGGTCGCACGTATATTTAGTGCATCTTCTTGTTCCATGATCTTGTTCTTTGTTGTTTCTCCACAGTACCTGCATCAGCCCCGGCTTCAGTTCCTGCAGTTCCTGTACCCTTTCAGCCCCTCTGTGTCCCTTCTGGTTCCGTGTCCCTGCAGTCCCAGTCTCGTTGTGGTCCCTGTGTTCCAGCTGTCCTTGTGTCTCTACTGGTACCGTGTCCCTGCAAGTCCCAGTCTCCCTGCAGTCCTTGTGTTCCTGTTTTCCCTGTGTCTCCATACTGCTCTTCCATTCTGAATCCCTGCGGCATTCCGTCCGTCCTGTGTCCTTGCCTTTCCCGCTGGGTTCAGGCTCTCTTCCGCTTCTCCGGCCCTTTGTCCCCATTTTCCTTTTCTCTCTTCCTCCTTGGTCCTCCAGCGTCCGTGGCGATAGTCCCTCACGCTCCTACCCCTAACGCTCCCTGTATAGGGGGTGGTCTACCAGGTCAGCTCGTCCGTGGGGGGATCGTCATCACGGTCCAGAGGGTCCACCTATTTACCCGAGATTCCTCACAGTTTTTCTCAATATCTGACATGAAATCAGAATAAACCTTTCCTGTTTTAGGTGAGTTAGGATTACTATAATTCTTAAAATTTGCCTAAAGCCAGAATAATGAGAGAGAAAGAACATTTTAAGGCATTTTTATTATTAACTGCAAGGTCAAAAGTTTACATACATTACATTAGTATTTGGTACCTTTGCCCTCAAACTGAATTACTTGGGTCAAACATTTGGGGTATTCTTCCACAAGCTTCTCACAATAGTTGGTCAGAATTTGGGCCCATTCCTCCTGTCAAAACTGGCGTAACTGTTCCAGGTTTGTAGGTTGCCTTGCTTGCACTTGACTTTTCAGCTTTGTCCATACATTTTCAATAGGACTGAGATCAGGGCTTTGTGATGGCCACTCCAAAACAATGACTTTGTTATCCTTAAGCCACTTTATTACTATATTTGCAGAATGCTTTGGGTCGTTGACGTTGTCCATTTGGAAGACCCATTAACACCCAAGTATTAACTTCCTAGCTGATGTCATCTCTCTTACCAACAAACCTCTACACAGTTCTGCACTGCCCTATATCTCATCCCCCCTATTTCTTATAGATTGCAAGATTGAGAACAAGGCCCTCATTCCTCTTGTAATTGTTAAAATGTGTTACATTGTATTGTTTTTATTTTCTGTACATGTCCCTACTTAACTGTAAAGTACTGTGGAATATGTTGGTGCTATATAAAGAAAAAATATTATTATTATTATTATAATTACTTTGTCCAGTATTGTGTTTTATGTAGCCCCTTAATGAGGAGCCAATTTTGACCTTAATGACCAAGTAAAATTTTACAATTCTGATCAGTGTCACTTTATAAAGTTATTATTCTGGAACGCTTCCACGGATCCCACTGATTCTGAGAAAGCTTTTTTGCTGATATATTGCACTTCATGATATTGGTAAAAATTTCTTCTGTATGACTTGCATTTACAAGAAATTTTTCAAAAATTTTGAAAATTTTGCAATTTTCAAACCTAATTTTTATGCCCTTGAATCCGAGAGCTATCTCACACAAAATAGTTAATAACTAACATTTTCCACACGTCTACCTGTGTGGACCCCATTGACCCCATTTTATAAATCATACCTCTTAATGATTTTATGCAGGTGTATAGTGAGCATTTTGAACACACAGAAATAACATAGCATTTGATAACATTAGGTTGTCATATTGACTATGTTGTCACTACTGTTGAGCACAAGTACTTACTACTCCAGTTTGTGTTAGGTGCTCAGGTATACACAGAATATTATGAGTGCTTGAGTGACATCCTCGAGTCCCTGCCTCGCATGTTTTGCAGCTGTTAGACATGTGGGTATCCATGAAAGTCTGTGCCTACCCAAGCACCCGAAGCAAACTCGAGTAGAGAGCACTTGCGCACAACCCTAGCAATCATATATCATTTTTTTTTTTACTTTAAAAAAATAAAAAAAATTCTAACCCCAACACTAACCCGACCCTAATCCTAATACAAGCCTAAGCCACCCTAACCCAAGCGTAACACCAACCCTAAACCTAACACAACCCTAATCACAATCTTAACCCCAACCCTAACCCTAACTTTTGCTTGGAAAAAATTAAAAAAAGTTTTAAAATGTTTATTTAACTAAAGTGGTGACAAACAAGGATTTGATTTACTATTTATTTTCTTTTGATCACTGTGATTGGGTCTGTGAAAGTGATCATAAGGAACCAATCGGAAAATTTCCAAGGCGGTTACACCTGGCCAGAGGACTGATCAGGAGGGCCTGGGGATGGCGGAGGTATCAGGGGGTCTCGGGAGTCAACATTTCTCTCTTCTCTGACATGTGCATCATGTCAGAAAAGAGGAAAATCATTGTAACAGCAGGCACACTTTTTTTTTGATCGCCGTTATTCACTTAATAATGGTGATCACGTGATCTCGGACTGGAAAATCCAGCTCTGATCATGTTCATCTCAAAATTCTTCTTTTTATTGTGGTTTGACCTCAATTTAGAAAAAAAGAAAATTTGAATGAATTATGCGAAATTTATTAAAAGGCAAACAAAGACCTCTTTATCATTTTGACACATTTTAAACTGAAAATTAAATCTATGGCAGGTATAGTTTTCTACCCAAATCCTGTCAAGTTTTTGTATTTAGAATATTCATAAAAATGTATCAAAGGTAAAGATGGGGCAACCATGTCCTGTTCTTATACACAGTCCTCAGAATAAATGAGCAAAAAAACATTAAAAAGAGATTGTCATCAAAATCTCACTGAACCCAAGAACAATTTTCAAAATAGAACATTTTTTTAAACATAACATGGAAGTAAAATTAATAATAGTGACGGGCGAGCGTGTTCGCCGCTGTTCGATACTCGATCAAGCATTTGGTGCTCGATTGAGTACCGCACAGTGCCGAATATCACATGGTGCACAAGTGCACGGGTCCCTATTTTAATCTGCGCAACCAGCACTGAAGTCAGTAATCAATATCTCTTTCTCTCAACTACTTTATTGACATACATAATGCTCAGTAATCGAGTCGAGCACTCAAGCAGTTTACTTTTAATAACTTTCATTACAAAATCTTCAGTTTAACTCAAATTAATAGATGCAGAAGTGAATAGTACAGTCATGGCCAAAAGTATTAACACCCCTGCAATTCTGTCAGATAATACTTAGTTTCTTCCTGAAAATGATTGCAATCACAAATTCTTTGGTATTATTATCTTCATTTAATTTGTCTTAAATGAAAAAACACAAAAAGAATTGTCCTAAAGCCAAATTGGATATAATTCCACATCAAACATAAAAAAGGGGGTGGACAAAAGTATTGGCACCATTCGAAAAATCATGTGATGCTTCCCTAATTTGTGTAATTAACAGCACCTAACAGGTGTTGGCAATAACTAAATCACACTTTCAGCCAGTTGACATGGATTAAAGTTGACTCAACCTCTGTCCTGTGTCTAGTGTGTGTACCACATTGAGCATGGAGAAAAGAAAGAAGACCAAATAACTGTCTGAGGACTTGAGAAACCAAATTGTGAGGAAGCATGAGCAATCTCAAGGCTACAAGTCCATCTCCAAAGACCTGAATGTTCCTGTGTCTACTGTGCGGTGTCATCAAGAAGTTTAAAGCCCATGGCACTGTGGCTAACCTCCCTAGATGTGGATGGAAAAGAAAAATTGACAAGAGATTTCAACGCAAGATTGTGCGGATGTTGGATAAAGAACCTAGACTAACATCCAAACAAGTTCAAGCTGCCCTGCAGTCCAAGGGTACAACAGTGTCAACCCGTACTATCCGTCGGCGTCTGAATGAAAAGGGACTGTACGGCAGGAGACCCAGGAAGACCCCACTTCTTACCCCGAGACATAAAAAAGCCAGGCTGGAGTTTGCCAAAACTTACCTGAAAAAGCCTAAAACGTTTTGGAAGAATGTTCTCTGGTCAGATGAGACAAAAGTAGAGCATTTTGGGCAAAGGCATCAACATAGAGTTTACAGGAGAAAAAAAGAGGCATTCAAAGAAAATAACAAGGTCCCTACAGTCAAACATGGAGGAGGTTCCCTGATGTTTTGGGGTTGCTTTGCTGCCTCTGGCACTGGACTGCTTGACTGTGTGCATGGCATTATGAAGTCTGAAGACTACCAACAAATTTTGCAGCATAATGCTGGGCCCAGCGTGAGAAAGCTGAGTCTCCCTGAGAGGTCATGGGTCTTCCAGCAGGACAATGACCCAAAACACACTTCAAAAAGCACTAGAAAATGGTTTGAGAGAAAGCACTGGAGACTTCTAAGGTGGCCAGCATTGAGTCCAGACCTGAATCCCATAGAACACCTGTGGAGAGATCTAAAAATGGCAGTTTGGAGAAGGCACCCTTCAAATATCAGGGACCTGGAGCAGTTTGCCAAAGAAGAATGGTCTAAAATTCCAGCAGAGCATTGTAAGAAACTCATTGATGGTTACCGGAAGTGGTTCGTCGCAGTTATTTTGCCTAAAGGTTGTGCAACCAAGTATTAGGCTGAGGGTGCCAATACTTTTGTCTGGCCCATTTTGGGAGTTTTGTGTGAAATGATCAATGTTTTGCTTCATTCCCTTTTGTGTTTTTTCATTTAAGACAAATTAAATGAAGATGATAATACTCTTTCAAGCTTTCACAAAGATGATAATACCAAATAATTTGTGATTGCAATCATTTTCAGGAAGAAACTGAGTATTATCTGACAGAATTGCAGGGTGGTTAATACTTTTGGCCATGACTGTATATGCCTCACATCGAAAACTACTAAATCTAGTATTTTCTATGATTTTTACAGACAGTACCAAGGCTTGTAGGTGAGAAATGAACAAGTTGGAGACATATTGCAACACATATCTTTCTTTCTCAACTTTTCTAATCAGAACTCCAATGTTTCAGCAGGGTTCAGATAAGGAGACACACTTGTCCACTGAATCACGGTCATCCTGTTCTTCAAAAATGCAAGAGATGTGTATATTGGATCATTGTTATGTTGGAAAATTGCCCGTCTACCAAAGGCATGGAGTGATGGTAGTATCTTCTTTTTCTTTATAGAGTGGTACTTATGTGAATTATTGATACAATCAATGAAATGTAGCTCCCCGACACAGGAGTACTCATGCAACTCTACATAAGGTTACTGCCACCATCATGTTTTACTGTAGGCACCATGCATTTAGAAACAATACACATCTACCAAGGGCACAGAGTGATAGCATCTTCTCTTTTAAAAAAGACTAGTATATTTTGTGAATTCATGACACCGTCAATTAAATGTAGCTCCCAACTCCAGCAGCATTTATGCAGCACCATATAAGAAGAGTGTCTCTTCATGTTTTACTGTAGGCACCATGCTTTTATCTAAACTTATTTTTTTGCATGTGCCTACAGTGAAATACGGTGGTGGTAGTGCCTTTATGTGGATGTTAACTCTGGACTAGTACATCCAGATGCGAACAGGCCCTGGGTGACAAGGATTTCCCTGGAGCTGTGGTACCTTGATATCTGCCATTCACAGGTGGTGAGTCATGCTAATTAACCCCTTAGTGCCGAGATATTTGTGTTTCTGCGTTTTTGTTTTTCGCTTCCCTTCTTCCCAGAGCCATAACTTTTTTTATTTTTCAGTCAATGTGGCAATGTGAGGACTTGTTTTTTTGTGGGACGAGTTGTACTTTTGAACTACACCATTGGTTTTACCATGTCTTGTACTAGAAAAAGGGAAACAAAATTCCAAGTGTGATGAAATTGCAAAAACGTTCAATCTCACACTAGTTTTTTGGCTTTTTGACTTGGTTCACTAAATGCTAAAACTGAACTGCCATTCTGATTCTCCAGGTCATTACGAGTTTATAGACACCCAACATAGGTTCTTTTTTTATCTAAGTGGTGAAAATAAATTCCAAAACTTTGTTAAAAAAAATTGCGCCATATTACGATACCCATAGCATCTTCTTTATTTGTGATCTCAGTTTGGGTGAGGGCTTATTTTTTGTGCACCGAGCTGATGTTTTTAATGATACCTTTTTGGTTTTTTGATCGCCCGTTATTGCATATTAATGCAATGTTGTGGAAGCCAAAAAAAGTAATTCTGACGTTTTAACTTTTTTTCTCGCTATTCTGTTTAGCGATCAGGTTAATCCTTTCTTTACTGATAGATTGGGCGATTCTTAACTCAACGATGCCAAATATGTGTATGTTTGATTTTTTTATTGTTTTATTTTGAATGGGGCGAAAAAGGAATGATTTGAACTTTTATTTTATTTTTATATTTTTAAAAACATTTTTTTTACTTTTGGCATGCTTCAATAGTCTCCATGGGAGACTAGAAGCTCCCACAACCAGATCGGCTCTGCTACATATAGGCAATGATCAGATCGCCTATATGTAGTAGAATTACTCAATTGCTATGAGCATCGACCATTCTGGCGCTCATAGCAAGCAAGCAGTGACAACCATAGAGGTCTCCAGGAGAACTCTGGTTGTCATGCCGATGACCCACAATCACATGAAGGGGGTCACAGGTGGGCGGATTTCTGGCCTAATGGCCGGAAGAACGAGTTAAATGCCACTGCCAGCATTTGACAGCAGCATTTAATGGGTTGATGGCTGCAGGTGGATCGCGATTCCTCCCGTGGCTATTTGGGGCTCTTGTCAACTGTTCAAAACAGCTGACATGTACCAGGAAAGATGTGGGCTCAACACAGGAGCCCACATCAAAGGTAGGGAGTCCGAAATCAGCGTAAATATACACCCGATGTCAGAGGGGTTAAATTACTGAGGTAAGGACCTTAGAAAACTTTCATTTTTTTTTTACTAGGGACAACTGTAGTATCAAATATTTAATCTCCCTTATAATTATAGTGGAAAAAATTATGACAAGGATCAGCAAGTTAGCTAACAAGAATAGCAATTTTCTTTTCTAATAATTTTTATTGGTTTTATAAAATTTGAAGGGGTAGGGAAATAGGGTAGGTGTTAGGTGTCGAGTTCCTGCTTCTGCACAAGGGAAATCTCGAGCCATCTCCGCTGCGGTTTCCCATTCTTATCCAGCCGCAGTGGAGTCTGCTCAGCAGAGACGTCGGTCCCAGCGTCTTGCTCAGTCTCACTCTGTACAAAGAGATACTGCTGCTTTTCCTGCTTCTGCCATTGAAGTCAGTGTTGGGCAGCGGCGAGCAGATGCTTTTGGGGCTAAGTCCTGCTTTTCTCTTTCTGAGCATGCCCAGGGCAAGATCTCCCATTGGAGATCGAGGGTCACATGCTCAGGTACTGCAGCACATCCCATTGGTCCTCCAGGAAGGTCCAGAAAGGGCAAAACTTTGGTAGCAGCTTCCCATTGGTCCTTTATTGGAAGGTCCTGAACGTGCTGCAACTATATAAGCTGCGCATGACCGCACGGCCATGCGCTAGTGTACATTTGTAAATGTGTGTGTGTTGTGAGTGAAAGTCGCTCTTTAAATAACCCTCCCTATTGGATGACTGTTCGCGGAAGGTGTATGTTTGCTATCTAGCGCCCGACTTAGCCATCAGCACGTAAACACACAATACAGCGTCTTATTGCTGTGACCGCCAGTGCGGCGCCTTGTGCTTTCACAGCGCTTTCCTGACCCAAGCCTGGGTGGTTAGTGGCGTTCGCCAGTGCGGCACTGCATGCACTCTCGTGCTTCTATTGCTGTCACTCTGACACCTCAGTAGCGGTGTCGAGCGCATGAGGTCTATGTACTCAAATCCTGTGTCTTGGGATTGAGTTCTGAGACTCGTTGCTTGCGCTCTTGGTGCAGTACCACGGCCCTGTGACGTAACAGGGTTCGCTTCCTTCACACAGGGTGAGGTTAGTCCATGTGTGTATTCACTTTGTACCGCCATATAGTCCGTCATTACTTGGCAGCAGGTTCCATCTCTGCACGGTGGACCCCGGGCTGCGAACGCACCATACTCTATCTGTCTTATTATTTGGTGCGTTCCGCTAGCTCTAACAGTAGGGGACAATGGGAGAGGAAAGTAAAATAGTGGGGAGGGAAGGAACATATATAAATAGGAAAATAAGAAAAAGGGAAAGAAGAGATAAAAATAAACCCCTATAAAAAATAGGGGAGAGACAAGCAAACATACACCTCTGTAAATTTACACTGAATTACGTTTTGCTTAATATCGACACTAGGGTTGAGCGACTTTTACTTTTATAGGATCGGGTCGGGTTTCACGAAACCCGACTTTTTCAAAAGTCGGGTCGAGTGAAATCGGCCGATCTTATAAAAAAGTCGGGGTTGGGGTCGGCCGAAACACGAAACCCAATGCAGTGCATTGGGTTTCCAATGGTTCCCAGGTTCTGAAGGAGAGGAAACTCTCCTTCAGGCCCTGGGATCCATATTTAAGTGTAAAATAAAGAATTAAAATAAAAAATATTGCTATACTTACCCTCTGACGCGCCCTGGTACTAACCGGCAGCCTTCGTTCCTTAGAATCAGCGCGTGAAGGACCTTAGATGACGTCGCGGCTCGTGATTGGTCGCACGACCGCCCATGTGTCCGCTGACACGACCAATCACAAGCCGCGACGTCACCGAAGGTCTTTCAAGCGCTGATTCTTAGGAAGGAAGGCTGCCGGAAAGAAGCAGGGCGCGTCCGAGGGTGAGTATATTCCTATAAGGTCTATATTCACCCTTGGACGTGCCCTGCTTCTTTCCGGCAGCCTTCCTTCCTAAGAATCAGCGCTTGAAAGATCTTCGGTGACGTCGCGGCTTGTGATTGGTCGCGTGAGCGGTCACATGGGCGGTCGCGCGACCAATCACAAGCCACAACGTCATCTAAGGTCCTTCACGCGCTGATTCTAAGGAAGGAAGGCTGCCGGTTAGTACCAGGGCGCGTCAGAGGGTAAGTATAGCAATATTTTTTATTTTAATTCTTTATTTCACACTTAAATATGGATTCCGATACCGATTTCCGATATTGCAAACATATCGAAACTCGGTATCGGAATTCCGATACCAGATTCAGAAGATCGCCGACCTCATGGCCAACCCCACACAGGGGTCGGGTCGGGTTTCATGAAACCCGACTTTGCCAAAAGTCAGCGACTTCTGAAAATGGCCGACCCGTTTCGCTCAACCCTAATCGACACCTAAAATAAAAAGAGTATTAATCATATAATTTTGCAGAAATGCAAAGCCTACAAAAGGTATACAGTAGAGTCATACACAAACAAAGTGCAAAACCTACTAAAAAAGCACAGTAATATATGAAATATATGAAAGCTTGTCACGTCCGGGAACACCCTTGGGTTACCCTAAGACTAGTTGGAGGGAAAGTTTGGTTCACTAAAAATAGCAAGCGGACTAGGAATCCTTACTTAAGGAGTATTTAACTTATTTAGGCTAAATATTGAAGTTCGTCGAGTCAGATATATTGATAGATGTACTTCAGGAAAGTACTCATATAATTAAGACAAGTATTATAATCCCAGCTCACGAAGTGGAACAGAGATCTGGTGAAGACAAAAGGGAGGGTCTGCGAGTGCGGAAGATGTTATACCTGTTCTTTTCAAAAAGTCTATTCCTTCCTCCGGAGAAGAGATGACGATTAGTTTTACTGCAAATTTCACCTGCAAGGCAGAAGTCTGGGTCCAGTGATAAGGTATAAGTGATAAGTGATAAGTGCAGACAACGCCATCATAAGCATGAGCATCCCACTAATGCATCTGCTGATGCAAAGTTTGACGCACATTAAGGAACTGGCATCTGCAGCCGAGGAGGAGGGAAGCCTTGATGACAGTCAGCCATTGTCTGCTCAGGGAACTCTCCTGGACGAGGTGGTGGACGAAGAGGAGGAGAATGATGGGGATGAACATTTATGGGAGGAGGATGCTTCTCAGGGGGCAGTACAAACTGGTGGCGTTGCAAGGTCAGGCACAGGGTTTTTGCAGGACACAAGTGATGTTGATTTGCAAGAACGTGCTCCTCAACCCAGCACAAGCAGTGAATTGACACCTGGAACATTGGCCCACATGGCTGAGTGTGCCTTGCATATCCTAAAAAGGGATCCCTGCATTATCAAAATGATGACCGATGACGATTACTGGTTGGCCTGCCTCCTGGATCCACGATATAAAGGAAAATTACAAAATATCATGCAACATGAGAACCTTGAGCAAATAGTGGCTACCAAACAAGCAACTCTTGTAGACCGTTTGGTTCAGGCATTCCCAGCACACAGCGGCGGTGATGGTTCTCACATGAGCCATAGGGGGCAACATGGCAGAGGTGTTAGAGGTGCACAAATCCGATGTTGTGGCATTGGACAGAGGGGATTTATGAACAGTTTGTGGAGTGATTTTGCAAGGATCACTGACACGACAGGTACTGCTGCATCGAATCAAAGTGACAGGAGACAGCATTTGTCCAGTATGGTTATGAACTACTCTTCCTCCCTTATCGATCTTCTCCCTCACAGGTCATTCTCCTTTGATTACTGGGCATCTAAAATAGACACCAGGCCTGAATTGGCAGAATATGCATTACAGGAGCTTGCTTGCCCTGCTGTTAGTGTGCTATCAGAAAGAGTCTTCAGTGCTGCTGGTTTAATACTGACCGATAAAAGGACACGTCTGGCTACCAAGAATGTTGATGATTTACCTTCATTAAAATGAACCAATCATGGATTTCAAATTATTTTGCCCCACCTTCCCCTGCTGACACGTAGCTTGCCGGAAAAATGTCTTGCTTTTGGCCTCCTCTTACTGACTTCTCCAATTCCTCCATTTGCAGCTGCTGAATATCCACCATAGGCCATTTTTATACCTCCCTAAATGGGCTGACTCCCCCCACAGGGCCATGGTCACCACCTCGCGCAAGCACCCGTGCGAGTGCCGTTTGCCTGGACAGGTGGGTGTGCCGACTTTTGGGCGAAGGCACTGGCACAGGGTCCCTCATAGTACAATGAAGTGACACTGACGGTGGTGGTGCACAACCAACGTCAGACACACCGTCGTAATATGAGGGGCCCTGTGCCAGTACCGCCGCCCACAAGAGAGTGTTCCCCCCAGCTCAAACAGTGCTCTACCACTTGCAATACTTACCTCTCCCTGCTCCACCATTTTGTAGCCTGTGCTGTTAAATCCTTCAATGGCACTGCCAATTCAAATTTGTTGAAATGATAGATGATGATTAAAATATACAGGGGCCCTGGCCTCCATTTAGACCAGTTAATACTTTGCGCCTACTACCACTGTCTGCTACTCAGCAGAGGAGCCCACCCCTGTACCTAGCTATGGCACCTGTTTAGTCCTGTTACCAATTTTGAACTGCATTTAGCCTACTTTATTATTTGGGCCTACTAACTGTGTCTGCCACTCATTACAGTTATCCTCCACTGAACAAAGCAATGCCGCCTGTTTAGCCCTGTTACCAATTTTGAACTGCATTTAGCCTACTGTATTATTTGGGCCTACTAACTGTGTCTGCCACTCATTACAATTGTCCTCCACTGAACAAAGCAATGCCGCCCGTTTAGTCCTGTTATCAATTTTGAACTGCATTTAGCCTACTTTATTATTTGGACCTACTAACTGTGTCTGCCACTCATTACAGTTGTCCTCCACTGAACAAAGCAATGCCGCCTGTTTAGCCCTGTTACCAATTTTGAACTGCATTTAGCCTACTGTATTATTTGGGCCTACTAACTGTGTCTGCCACTCATTACAATTGTCCTCCACTGAACAAAGCAATGCCGCCCGTTTAGCCCTGTTACCAATTTTGAACTGCATTTAGCCTACTGTATTATTTGGGCCTACTAACTGTGCCTGCCATTCATTACAGTTGTCCTCCACTGAACAAAGCAATGCCGCCAGTTTAGTCCTGTTACCAATTTTGAACTACATTTAGCCTACTTTATTATTTGGGCCTACTAACTGTGCCTGCCACTCATTACAGTTGTCCTCCACTGAACAAAGCAATGCCGCCCATTTTGTCCTGTTACCAATTTTGAACTGCATTTAGCCTACTTTATTATTTGGGCCTACTAACTGTGTCTGCCACTCATTACAGTTGTCCTCCACTGAACAAAGCAATGCCGCCCATTTAGTCCTGTTACCAATTTTGAACTGCATTTAGCCTACTGTATTATTTGGGCCTACTCACTGTGTCTGCCACTTATTACAGTTGTCCTCCACTGAACAAAGCAATGCCGCCTGTTTATCCCTGTTACCAATTTTGAACTGCATTTAACCTACTTTATTATTTGGGCCTACTAACTGTGCCTGCCACTCAATACAGTTGTCCTCCACTGAACAAAGCAATGCCGCCTGTTTGTCCTGTTACCAATTTTGAACTGCATTTAGCCTACTTTATTATTTGGGCCAACTAACTGTGTCTGCCACTCATTACAGTTGTCCTCCACTGAACAAAGCAATGCCGCCCGTTTAGTCCTGTTACCAATTTTGAACTGCATTTAGCCTACTGTATTATTTGGGCCTAGTAACTGTGTCTGCCACTCATTACAGTTGTCCTCCACAGAACAAAGCAATGCCGCCTGTTTAGCCCTGTTACCAATTTTGAACTGCATTTAGCCTACTTTATTATTTGGGCCTACTAACTGTGCCTGCCACTCAATACAGTTGTCCTCCACTGAATAAAGCAAAGCCGCCTGTTTGTTCCTGTTACCAATTTTGAACTTCATTTAGCACACTTTATTATTTGGGCCTACTAACTGTGTCGGCCACTCATTACAGTTGTCCTCCACTGAACAAACCAATGCAGCCCGTTTAGTTCTGTTACCAATTTTGAACTGCATTTAGCCTACGTTATTATTTGGGCCTACTAACTGTGTCTGCCACTCATTACAGTTGTCCTCCACTGAACAAAGCAATGCCGCCTGTTTAGTCCTGTTACCGATTTTGAACTGTATTTAGCCTACCTTATTATTTGGGCCTACTAACTGTGTCTGCCACTCATTACAGTTATCCTCCACTGAACAAAGCAATGCCGCCCGTTTAGTCCTGTTATCAATTTTGAACTGCATTTAGCCTACTTTATTATTTGGACCTACTAACTGTGTCTGCCACTCATTACAGTTGTCCTCCACTGAACAAAGCAATGCTGCCTGTTTAGCCCTGTTACCAATTTTGAACTGCATTTAGCCTACTGTATTATTTGGGCCTACTAACTGTGTCTGCCACTCATTACAATTGTCCTCCACTGAACAAAGCAATGCCGCCAGTTTAGTCCTGTTACCAATTTTGAACTTCATTTAGCACACTTTATTATTTGGGCCTACTAACTGTGTCGGCCACTCATTACAGTTGTCCTCCACTGAACAAAGCAATGCAGCCCGTTTAGTTCTGTTACCAATTTTGAACTGCATTTAGCCTACATTATTATTTGGGCCTACTAACTGTGTCTGCCACTCATTACAGTTGTCCTCCACTGAACAAAGCAATGCCGCCTGTTTAGTCCTGTTACCGATTTTGAACTGTATTTAGCCTACTTTATTATTTGGGCCTACTAACTGTGTCTGCCACTCATTACAGTTATCCTCCACTGAACAAAGCAATGCCGCCCGTTTAGTCCTGTTATCAATTTTGAACTGCATTTAGCCTACTTTATTATTTGGACCTACTAACTGTGTCTGCCACTCATTACAGTTGTCCTCCACTGAACAAAGCAATGCTGCCTGTTTAGCCCTGTTACCAATTTTGAACTGCATTTAGCCTACTGTATTATTTGGGCCTACTAACTGTGTCTGCCACTCATTACAATTGTCCTCCACTGAACAAAGCAATGCCGCCAGTTTAGTCCTGTTACCAATTTTGAACTACATTTAGCCTACTTTATTATTTGGGCCTACTAACTGCGCCTGCCACTCATTACAGTTGTCCTCCACTGAACAAAGCAATGCCGCCCATTTTGTCCTGTTACCAATTTTGAACTGCATTTAGCCTACTTTATTATTTGGGTCTACTAACTGTGTCTGCCACTCATTACAGTTGTCCTCCACTGAACAAAGCAATGCCGCCCATTTAGTCCTGTTACCAATTTTGAACTGCATTTAGCCTACTGTATTATTTGGGCCTACTCACTGTGTCTGCCACTTATTACAGTTGTCCTCCACTGAACAAAGCAATGCCGCCTGTTTAGCCCTGTTACCAATTTTGAATTGCATTTAACCTACTTTATTATTTGGGCCTACTAACTGTGCCTGCCAGTCAATACAGTTGTCCTCCACTGAACAAAGCAATGCCGCCTGTTTGTCCTGTTACCGATTTTGAACTGTATTTAGCCTACATTAATATGTGGGCCTACTAACTGTGTCTGCCACTCATTACAGTTGTCCTCCACTTAACAAAGCAATGCCACCCGTTTAGTCCTGTTACCAATTTTGAACTGCATTTAGCCTACTGTATTATTTGGGCCTACTAACTGTGTCTGCCACTCATTACAGTTGCCTTCCACTGAACAAAGCAATGCCGCCTGTTTAGCCCTGTTACCAATTTTGAACTGCATTTAGCCTACTTTATTATTTGGGCCTACTAACTGTGTCTGCCATTCATTACAGTTGTCCTCCACTGAACAAAGCAATGCCGCCCATTTTGTCCTGTTACCAATTTTGAACTGCATTTAGCCTACTTTATTATTTGGGCCTACTAACTGTGTCTGCCACTCATTACAGTTGTCCTCCACTGAACAAAGCAATGCCGCCTATTTAGCCCTGTTACCAATTTTGAACTGCATTTAGCCTACTTTATTATTTGGGCATACTAACTGTGTCTGCCATTCATTACAGTTGCCCTCCAGTGAACAAAGCAATGCCACCCGTTTAGTCCTGTTGCCAATTTTGAACTGCATTTAGCCTACTTTATTATTTGGACCTACTAACTGTGTCTGCCACTCATTACAGTTGTCCACCACTAAACAAAGCAATGCCGCCCGTTTAGTCCTGTTACCAATTTTGAGCTGCATTTATCACACTTTATTATTTGGGCCTACTAACTGTGTCTGCCACTCATTACAATTTTCCTCCACTGAACAAAGCAATGCCGCCCGTTTAGTTCTGTTACCAATTTTGAACTGCATTTAGCCTACTTTATTATTTGGGCCTACTAACTGTGTCTGCCAATCATTACAGTTGTCCTTCTCTGAACAAAGCAATGTCGCCTGTTTAGTCCTGTTACCAATTTTGAACTGCATTTAGCCTACTGTATTATTTGGGTCTACTCACTGTGTCTGCCACTCATTACAGTTGTCCTCCACTGAACAAAGCAATGCCACCTGTTTAGCCCTGTTACCAATTTTGAACTGCATTTAACCTACTTTATTATTTGGGCCTACTAACTTTGTCTGCTACTCAATACAGTTGTCCTCCACTGAACAAAGCAATGCCGCCCATTTAGCCCTGTTACCAAGTTTGAACTGCATTTAGCCTACTTTATTATTTGGGCATACTAACTGTGTCTGCCATTCATTACAGTTGTCCTCCACTGAACAAAGCAATGCCACCCGTTTAGTCCTGTTAGCAATTTTGAAATGCATTTAGCCTACTTTATTATTTGGGCCTACTAACTGTGTCTGCCACTCATTACAGTTGTCCACCACTAAATAAAGCAATGCCGCCCGTTTAGTCCTGTTACCAATTTTGAACTGCATTTAGCACACTTTATTATTTGGGCCTACTAACTGTGTCTGCCACGCATTACAGTTGTCCTCCACTGAACAAAGCAATGCCACCCGTTTAGTTCTGTTGCCAATTTTGAACTGCATTTAGCCTACTTTATTATTTGGGCCTATTAACTTTGTCTGCTACTCATTACAGTTGTCCTCCACTGAACAAAGCAATGCCACCTGTTTAGTCCTGTTACCAATTTTGAACTGCTTTTAGCCTACTTTATTAATTGGACCTATATCTGTGCTTCCTCCTCATCCTGCCCATTGCCCAGCCACTGCTAGATGAGTCTGCTGGTACATTGACCCAGACCACTACATTCCCTTTGCACTCAACGCAGCCAGAATCTGACTCTGCTGAAAGTCAGGTTCCCCTTCCCGCATACTATACCACCTTGCACAGGGACAAAGAGAAAGGTGCAGATGAAAGTTCAGGTTATTTATCAGGTGGGGGGGCATACTCGTTGGCGACTTCACTGGCACAGGCCCCCTCATAGTATGCAAAAGTGTCTCTGCCAGTGGGAGGTGCCACCCGCCGTCAAACACACCGCCGTACTATGAGGGGCCCTGTGCCAGTGCCAACGAGTGGGCCCCCCTGCTTGCTCAGGATCACAGCACTTGCAAAGTTGAAATACTTACCTCTCCCTGCTCCACTGCTGTTACGTATTCCGCATTTCCTGGGCCCACGAAAATCTTGAGCCAGCCCTACCCCCCCACAACTTTAGTCAAATGACCCCCAGTTTTCAATGTCTAACTATTATTATAAAGTAAATTAAGATTGACAAGCTTAAATAATAACAATTGATGTTTTTGGCATTAAAATGGGCACTGTAGGTGTTTTCCTGTCCTCCACTCACTCCCGACTTTGATTCCCCATTGACTTGCATTGGGTTTTGTGTTTCAGTCAGCCCCCGACTTTTTGCAATAATCGGCCGATTTCACCCAACCCGACTTTTAACAAAGTCGGGTTTCGCGAAACCCGACTCGATCCGAAAAAAGTAAAAGTCGCTCAACTCTACTTTTAATCAATAAATTCAGGTTTTTCATTGAATCCCAATGACATGGGTGTATAAAATCAAGCTCTCAGCCTTGCAGTTTAACTGGATAAATATTTGTGATAGAATGGGTCATTTTAAAAAGTTCATTGATTTTATGTGTGGTACTAAATGTAGGACTTCCTAAGCTTTCTCTACTGGGACCTCACAAGACTGAAACAAAATGGTGTGTGTGTTTCACAATGAGCAGAGGAAGCTCATCAATTAATTGAAAATTATCTTAATTTTACTTTCCTTCTGCACCCAGTATAACATATATTATTTATTATTATCATATTATAATCATAATAATTACTGTATGAGTGAATTATGTTGGTAAAGTAAAGTCTGCTGTAGCCATAGAAAGCAATAAGCAGCAAATTGTCGCTTCTACAGTATTAAAACTGCCTCCCCAAATTGCTTAGGTCAGCCTCACTTTTGACAATCAATGCTCTAATAAAATACATAATTGAAACAATAAATTTCTTCCCTCTGAAATATTGCACTGTAAGTGGTATTATTGAAAAGTGGAAGCACTTAAGATCCAAAGTAACTCAACAACAAAGTGAAAAAATGGAGTAGTTGCCAGTGTGTCATCATACTGACTTCTATTGACCCTCTAGTGTTGCATTTGTGGAGCACCAATGGGTTAACATGTCTGCCAGGATCCAGGAAGGCCCAATTAGCTGTCATTCTGGTTCTCACCCATAGGCTGAGTTCAATAAGAGACTATGATTGCAGGCTCATGTCCCCAAAGGGGACTAAATATTATGTTAAGAATAAATAAAGGTTTCAAAATATAAATATAAATATATATATATATATATATATATATATATATATATACGGCAATTATTCAAATCACCCCATTTTCCTCTTTTAACAACAAGGAAAAAAAAAACACATATTTTGCATCAGCACTTCCATCAAAACATTGTAAGTATCCCAAATTTGTACTAATAGAAATGTCAGCTCACCAAGCAAAAACAAGCCCTATCCCAGCTCCAACAATGTAAAAATAAAAATGTTGTAGGTCTTGGAAAATTAATAAATAAAGCAAAAAAATAGGTTTTACAAAAATCTATTAATCACATAAATAGAAAAAAATCACTGCAAATTTAGTTTGGCAATAATCACACTGACTTGGACAATGGCAGAATTGCATTTTTTCACCATTTCATACTACTTGGAACTTTTTCTAGTTTTTGAGTACATTGTATTGAACAATGAATGTTTTTCCACTAAAATCCAGTCCTCAAATATCTATGTCGATGAAAAATTAGTAATAGAATTTAGAGCAAATTGATTGGCAAATTGCAACTGGAAAATTAAAACAATTTGCAATTTAGATTCTTAAAATAATTTTACAAAATGCCCACTATCATTTTAAAACAAAGCAGAAAATTGCATGAGCCAGAGAAGTCTCATAGGGCCCCATGTCCCAAATGCTTCTGGATATTGCATAGCCAATCAGTAGTGACTGCATCAGTTATATTGTCATTTCATATTGTATCTAAATAGTCAGAGGACATCACAGCTCTCAGCTTAGTAACAGAGATAGGGAGAAAATTTTTTAAAAGACTGAATAAACATTACTGATCATGTGTGACAGCACATCAGTGTGAACAGAGCATCCATACACCATAGCCATAAATTGACATTACTATTCACTTTGACATTACCAATAGGGTTGAGCGAAACGGGTCGTTCATTTTCAAAAGTCGCCGACTTTTGGCAAAGTCGGGTTTCATGAAACCCGATCCGACCCCTGTGCGGGGTCGGCCATGCGGTACGCGACTTTCGCGCCAAAGTCGCGTTTCAATGACGCGAAAAGCGCCATTTCTCAGCCAATGAAGGTAAACGCAGAGTGTGGGCAGCGTGATGACATAGGTCCTGGTCCCCTCCATCTTAGAGAAGGGCATTGCAGTGATTGGCTTGCTGTCTGCGGCGTCACAGGGGCTATAAAGGGGAGTTCCCGCCGACCGCCATGTTACTGCTGCTGATCTGAGCTTAGGGAGAGGTTGCTGCCGCTTCGTCAGAAGCAGGGATAGCGTTAGGCAGGGTCCATTAACCACCAAACCGCTTGTGCTGTAGCGATTTCCACTGCCCAACACCACCTTCGGTGTGCAGGGACAGTGGAAGCTACATTTTTTTTTTTTCCCCCTCAGCGCTGTAGCTCATTGGGCTGCCCTAGAAGGCTCCCTGATAGCTGCATTGCTGTGTGTACGCCGCTGTGCAAACCAACTGCTTTTTTCAAAGCACAAATCCTCTTGTTCCTTCCTTTCTGCACAGCTATCTTTTTGGTTTGTACACACTTTTTATTTAATTTGTGCATCAGTCCACTCCTTATTGCTGCCTGCCATACCTGGCTGAGATTACTGCAGGGAGATAGTAATTGAAGGACACTCCCTGTTTTTTTTTTTTTTTTTGTGGGAGATTAAGATTGACATTTCTGCTAGAGTGCCATCCCTGTCTGTGTCATCTCTCACTCAGTGGGCCATCGAAAGCCTATTTATTTTTTTGCTTGATTTGGGTTATAAAATCTACCTGAAAAAATCACTACATCAATCAGTGGGAGAAAAATATTGGCCTCAGGGCTTGTGTGCCACTCTTGACTCCTGTGTGCATCATCACTCACTCAGTGGGCCATAGAAAGCCTATTTATTTTTTTGCTTGATTTTGGTTCTAAAATCTACCTGAAAAAATCACTACATCAATCAGTGGGAGAAAAATATTGGCCTCAGGGCTTGTGTGCCACTCCTGACTCCTGTGTGCATCATCACTCACTCAGTGGGCCATAGAAAGCCCATTTTTTATTTTTTTTTTGCTTTATTCGGGTTCTAAATTCTACCTGAAAAAATCAATAAATCAATCAGTGGGAGATTAATATTGGCCTTTGGGCTTGTGTGCCAGTCCTAAGCGTGCCATCTCTCTCTCTCAGATAGTGGGCCATAGAAAGCCTATTTATTTTTATTTTTTTTTATTGGGTTTATAAATTTTCCCTGGAAAAAAAAAAAAAAGTGGGAGATTAATATTGGCCTCTGGGCTTGTGTGCCAGTCCTGAGCGTGCCATCTCTCTCACAAATAGTGGGCCATAGAAAGCCTATTTATTTATTTTTTTTTGGTTTTATAAATTCTCCCTTACAAAAAAAAAGGGAGATTAATATTGGCCTTTGGGCTTGTGTGCCAGTCCTAAGCGTGCCATCTCTCTCTGTCTCTCAGATAGTGGGCCATAGAAAGCCTATTTATTATTTTTTTTATTGGGTTTATAAATTTTCCCTGGAACAAAAAAAAAAAAGTGGGAGATAAATATTGGCCTCTGGGCTTGTGTGCCACTCCTGACTCCTGTGTGCGTCATCTCTCACTCAGTGGGCCATAGAAAGCCTTTTTTTGTTTTATTTGTTTTCTAAATTCTCCCTGAAAAAATCATTTTATTTTCTTTGGTTTCTAAATTCTTCCTGAAAAAATCATTTTATTCTATTTGGTTTTTTCCTAAAGTCTCCCTGAAAAAAAAAAAAAAAAAACAAATCAGTGGGAGATTAATATTGCCCTTTCTGCTTGTGTGCCAGTCTTGACTCCTGGGTGTGCCATCTCTCTCTCTCTCTCTCCAATTGTGGGCCATAGAAAGCCTATTATTTTTTTAGCTTGATTTGGGTTCCAAAATCTACCTGAAAAAATCACTACATCAATCAGTGGGAGATAAATATTGGCCTCTGGGCTTGTGTGCCACTCCTGACTCCTGTGTGCGTCATCTCTCACTCAGTGGGCCATAGAAAGCCTTTTTTTGTTTTATTTGTTTTCTAAATTCTCCCTGAAAAAATCATTTTATTTTATTTGGTTTCTAAATTCTTCCTGAAAAAATCATTTTATTCAATTTTTTTTTTCCTAAAGTCTCCCTGAAAAAAAAAAAAAAAAAACAAATCAGTGGGAGATTAATATTGCCCTTTCTGCTTGTGTGCCAGTCTTGACTCCTGGGTGTGCCATCTCTCTCTCTCTCTCCAATTGTGGGCCATAGAAAGCCTATTATTTTTTTAGCTTGATTTGGGTTCCAAAATCTACCTGAAAAAATCACTACATCAATCAGTGGGAGATAAATATTGGCCTCTGGGCTTGTGTGCCACTCCTGACTCCTGTGTGCGTCATCTCTCACTCAGTGGGCCATAGAAAGCCTTTTTTTGTTTTATTTGTTTTCTAAATACTCCCTGAAAAAATCATTTTATTTTATTTGGTTTCTAAATTCTTCCTGAAAAAATCATTTTATTCAATTTTTTTTTTCCTAAAGTCTCCCTGAAAAAAAAAAAAAAAAAACAAATCAGTGGGAGATTAATATTGCCCTTTCTGCTTGTGTGCCAGTCTTGACTCCTGGGTGTGCCATCTCTCTCTCTCTCTCCAATTGTGGGCCATAGAAAGCCTATTATTTTTTTAGCTTGATTTGGGTTCCAAAATCTACCTGAAAAAATCACTACATCAATCAGTGGGAGATAAATATTGGCCTCTGGGCTTGTGTGCCACTCCTGACTCCTGTGTGCGTCATCTCTCACTCAGTGGGCCATAGAAAGCCTTTTTTTGTTTTATTTGTTTTCTAAATTCTCCCTGAAAAAATCATTTTATTTTCTTTGGTTTCTAAATTCTTCCTGAAAAAATCATTTTATTCTATTTTTTTTTTTCCTAAAGTCTCCCTGAAAAATTTTCCCTGGAAAAAAAAAAAAAAGTGGGAGATTAATATTGGCCTCTGGGCTTGTGTGCCAGTCCTGAGCGTGCCATCTCTCTCACAAATAGTGGGCCATAGAAAGCCTATTTATTTATTTTTTTTTGGTTTTATAAATTCTCCCTTACAAAAAAAAAGGGAGATTAATATTGGCCTTTGGGCTTGTGTGCCAGTCCTAAGCGTGCCATCTCTCTCTGTCTCTCAGATAGTGGGCCATAGAAAGCCTATTTATTATTTTTTTTATTGGGTTTATAAATTTTCCCTGGAACAAAAAAAAAAAAGTGGGAGATAAATATTGGCCTCTGGGCTTGTGTGCCACTCCTGACTCCTGTGTGCGTCATCTCTCACTCAGTGGGCCATAGAAAGCCTTTTTTTGTTTTATTTGTTTTCTAAATTCTCCCTGAAAAAATCATTTTATTTTCTTTGGTTTCTAAATTCTTCCTGAAAAAATCATTTTATTCTATTTGGTTTTTTCCTAAAGTCTCCCTGAAAAAAAAAAAAAAAAAACAAATCAGTGGGAGATTAATATTGCCCTTTCTGCTTGTGTGCCAGTCTTGACTCCTGGGTGTGCCATCTCTCTCTCTCTCTCTCCAATTGTGGGCCATAGAAAGCCTATTATTTTTTTAGCTTGATTTGGGTTCCAAAATCTACCTGAAAAAATCACTACATCAATCAGTGGGAGATAAATATTGGCCTCTGGGCTTGTGTGCCACTCCTGACTCCTGTGTGCGTCATCTCTCACTCAGTGGGCCATAGAAAGCCTTTTTTTGTTTTATTTGTTTTCTAAATTCTCCCTGAAAAAATCATTTTATTTTATTTGGTTTCTAAATTCTTCCTGAAAAAATCATTTTATTCAATTTTTTTTTTCCTAAAGTCTCCCTGAAAAAAAAAAAAAAAAAACAAATCAGTGGGAGATTAATATTGCCCTTTCTGCTTGTGTGCCAGTCTTGACTCCTGGGTGTGCCATCTCTCTCTCTCTCTCCAATTGTGGGCCATAGAAAGCCTATTATTTTTTTAGCTTGATTTGGGTTCCAAAATCTACCTGAAAAAATCACTACATCAATCAGTGGGAGATAAATATTGGCCTCTGGGCTTGTGTGCCACTCCTGACTCCTGTGTGCGTCATCTCTCACTCAGTGGGCCATAGAAAGCCTTTTTTTGTTTTATTTGTTTTCTAAATACTCCCTGAAAAAATCATTTTATTTTATTTGGTTTCTAAATTCTTCCTGAAAAAATCATTTTATTCAATTTTTTTTTTCCTAAAGTCTCCCTGAAAAAAAAAAAAAAAAAACAAATCAGTGGGAGATTAATATTGCCCTTTCTGCTTGTGTGCCAGTCTTGACTCCTGGGTGTGCCATCTCTCTCTCTCTCTCCAATTGTGGGCCATAGAAAGCCTATTATTTTTTTAGCTTGATTTGGGTTCCAAAATCTACCTGAAAAAATCACTACATCAATCAGTGGGAGATAAATATTGGCCTCTGGGCTTGTGTGCCACTCCTGACTCCTGTGTGCGTCATCTCTCACTCAGTGGGCCATAGAAAGCCTTTTTTTGTTTTATTTGTTTTCTAAATTCTCCCTGAAAAAATCATTTTATTTTCTTTGGTTTCTAAATTCTTCCTGAAAAAATCATTTTATTCTATTTTTTTTTTTCCTAAAGTCTCCCTGAAAAAAAAAAAAAAAATCAAATCAGTGGGAGATTAATATTTACATTTGTGCTTCAGTGACAGTCCTGCGTGTGTGGCATCTCTCTCATTTGTTGCCACCAACAACAGAGTGTGTAACATTGTGCCTGATTTTCGTTGTGGTCTCACTCACCTGTAAAGGGGTAGCTAAATCATACTGAAGTTATAGCTCACCGTGTAATTTGTGTGACAGCAACAAATACCGTTAGTTTGTTTACGTTTTTAAAACAATGAGGAAGTATGGTGGAAGAGGTCGTGGCTGGGGGCGTTCATTGTCAGCTGGTAATGAGGGTAGTGGTAGTGGTGGAGCATCAGCTGGTCATGGGAAAAAAAATATTGCACCTAAGTCTGGAGCTGTGGAGCCAGGTTCGTCGTCTGGCTACACAAGGCCTCGAACGCTCCCTTTTCTGGGAGTAGGAAAACCGCTTTTAAAGTCGGAGCAGCAAGAGCAAGTTTTGGCTTATCTTGCTGACTCAGCCTCTAGCTCTTTTGCCTCCTCTCGTGAAACTGGTAAATGTCAAAGCAGCGCGTCGTTAGTGGATGTTCACGGTCAGGGACAAGTCGCTTCCTTGTCCTCTTCAGCAAAAACAACAACAGAGAAGAATGCAGCAGGCGACACAACGGGTTACTCCATGGAGCTCTTTACACATACCGTCCCTGGCTTAGAAAGTGAAGCAGTTAACAGTCCATGCCCATTACAAGTTGAATCTGACATGGAGTGCACTGATGCACAGCCACAGCCAGACTACTATGCTGGTCCTTTGACTCAGACCACAACATTGCCCTCGCAGGGTGCTGATCAAGAATCAGACCCTGATGAGACTATGTTGCCCCATCACGAACGCTATACCACCGACCGACACGGTGACACAGACGAAGTTGCACACGAGCTACAAGAAGAGGTAATAGATGACCCAGTTCTTGACCCCGATTGGCAGCCATTGGGGGAACAGGGTGCAGGCGGCAGCAGTTCTGAAGCGGAGGAGGAGGGGCCGCAGCAGGCATCAACATCGCAACAGGTTCCATCTGCCGGGCCGTATCTTGCCCAAAACGCGTGGCAAAGCTAAAACCTGTTGGAGGACAGCGTGGCCATCCGGTTAAAGCTCAGTCTGCAATGCCTGAAAAGGTATCCGATGCTAGAAAGAGTGCAGTCTGGCATTTTTTTAAACAACATCCAATTGATCAGCGCAAAGTCATCTGTCAAAAATGTTCAACTACCTTAAGCAGAGGACAGAATCTGAAAAGTCTCAATACAAGTTGCATGCATAGACATTTAACCACCATGCATTTGCAAGCCTGGACTAACTACCAAACGTCCCTTAAGGTTGTAGAACCCTCGGCCAATGAAGCTAGTCAGCAACGCAACATCCCTTCCGGCAGTGTAGGGCCACCATTTTCCGCACCACCTGCAGTATCTGTGCAGGTTTCTTTGCCAGGCCAAAGCCGTCAGGGTCAGGGAATCACCAGTTTCGTAGTAGGAAACACTGCATCTAGGGCACCGGTGGCAACAATACCATCTCCCACCGTCTCTCAGTCTGCCATGTCCACCGGCACCCCCGCTAGTTCCACGATCTCCAGCTCTCCAGTCCAGCTCACCCTACATGAGGCTATGGTTAGAAAAAGGAAGTACTTAGCCTCGCATCCGCGTACACAGGGTTTGAACGCACACATAGCTAGACTAATCTCGTTAGAGATGATGCCCTACCGGTTAGTTGAAAGCGAAGCTTTCAAAGCCCTGATGGACTACGCTGTACCACGCTACAAGCTACCCAGTCGACACTTTTTTTCCAGAAAAGCCATCCCAGCCCTCCACCAGCATGTTAAAGAGCGCATCGTCCATGCACTCAGGCAATCTGTGAGCACAAAGGTGCACCTGACAACAGATGCATGGACCAGTAGGCATGGCCAGGGACGTTACGTGTCCATCACGGCACACTGGGTAAATGTGGTGGATGCAGGGTCCACAGGGGACAGCAAGTTTGGGACAGTTCTGCCTAGCCCACGGTCTAGGAAACAATTGGCTGTAGCCGTTCGCACCCCCTCCTCCTCCTCTTCGTCCTCCTGCAGAAGCAAGAGCTCGTCCACAGACCGCAGTCGCACAACCACTCCATCCGCAGCTGCCACTGTTGCACACCAGGTCTCCCATTATGGGGCAGCTACTGGCAAACGTCAGCAGGCTGTATTGGCTATGAAGTGTTTGGGCGACAACAGACACACCGCGGAAGTTCTGTCCGAGTTCTTGCAGAAAGAAACGCAGTCGTGGCTGGGCACTGTAGATCTTGAGGCAGGCAAGGTAGTGAGTGATAACGGAAGGAATTTCATGGCTGCCATCTCCCTTTCCCAACTGAAACACATTCCTTGCCTGGCTCACACCTTAAACCTGGTGGTGCAGTGCTTCCTGAAAAGTTATCCGGGGTTATCCGACCTGCTCCTCAAAGTGCGTGGACTTTGCTCACATATCCGCCGTTCGCCCGTACACTCCAGCCGTATGCAGACCTATCAGCGTTCTTTGAACCTTCCCCAGCATCGCCTAATCATAGACGTTGCAACAAGGTGGAACTCAACACTGCACATGCTTCAGAGACTGTGTGAACAGAGGCGGGCTGTTATGTTTTTGTGGGAGGATACACATACATGGGCAGGCAGTAGGATGGCAGACATGGAGTTGTCAGGTGTGCAGTGGTCGAAGATTCAAGACATGTGTCAAGTCCTTCAGTGTTTTGAGGAATGCACACGGCTGGTTAGTGCAGACAACGCCATAATAAGCATGAGCATCCCCCTAATGCGTCTGCTGATGCAAAGTTTGACGCACATAAAGGATCAGGCGTCTGCAGCTGAGGAAGAGGAAAGCCTTGATGACAGTCAGCCATTGTCTGGCCAGGGCAGTGTACAGGACGAGGTAGCGGGCGAAGAGGAGGAGGAGGACGAGGAGGATGATGGGGATGATTATATTTTTAATGAGGAAGCTTTTCCGGGGACACTGGAAATTGGTGGCGCGGCAAGGCCGGGTTCTGGTTTTTTGAGGGACACAAGTGACGTGGATTTGCCTGAAACTGCCCCTCAACCAAGCACAACCGCAGATTTGAGAACTGGAACTTTGGCCCACATGGCGGATTATGCCTTACGTATCCTCAAAAGGGACACACGCATAACTAAAATGATGAATGATGACGATTACTGGTTGGCCTGCCTCCTTGATCCTCGCTATAAAGGCAAATTGCAAAATATAATGCCACATGAGAACTTGGAACTAATATTAGCAACCAAACAATCAACTCTTGTTGACCGTTTGCTTCTGGCATTCCCTGCACACAGCGCCCGTGATCGTTCTCACACGAGCTGCAGGGGCCAGCAGACCAGAGGAGTTAGAGGGGCAGAAATCAGAAGTGGCGTTGGCCAGAGGGGTTTTCTGACCAGGTTGTGGAGTGATTTTGCTATGACCGCAGACAGGACAGGTACTGCAGCATCAATTCAAAGTGACAGGAGACAACATTTGTCCAGTATGGTTACAAACTATTTTTCATCCCTTATCGATGTTCTCCCTCAACCGTCATTCCCATTTGATTACTGGGCATCAAAATTAGACACCTGGCCAGAATTGGCAGAATATGCATTGCAGGAGCTTGCTTGCCCGGCAGCTAGTGTCCTATCAGAAAGAGTATTCAGTGCTGCAGGTTCAATACTAACAGAAAAAAGGACTCGTCTGGCTACCCAAAATGTAGATGATCTAACCTTCATTAAAATGAAACACAACTGGATTTCGAAATCTTTTGCCCCACTTTGCCCGGCTGACACCTAGCTTTCCTATGAAAAGGTCTTGCCTGTGGACTATTCTGAATGCCTTTTCCAATCTCGTAATTTTCTGCACCTGATTGTCCAGCATACGACATGTTTACACCTTACTAAATGGCCAAACTCCCCACACGGGACCGTGGTATCGACACTTGGCGACAGCACCCGTGAGAGTGCAGTTTGTCTGAAGAGGTGGGTGAGCCCGCTTTTGGTCGACGGCACTGCCACTGGGTCCCTCCTAGTACAATAAAGTGTCTCTGGCGGTGGTGGTCCCAACGTCAGACACACCGTTGTAATATGAGGGGCCCTGGGCCTGTACCGCCGGCCACAAGACAGTTTCCCCCCACCCCAGCTCAAACAGTGCTCTACCACTTGCAAAATTATCTCACAGCTCCACCAATGTTTAGTCTATGCGCTGACATCCTTCAATGCCTGCCACTGACAATACCATTGTATTGACATTTTTGTTATGTTAGGCCTTCGATGCCTGTCTGTGGTCACTCCTTCCACTAGGCCTCCACTGACCACACCACTGCTGCCCGTGTACCCCTGGAACCAATTTAAAATTGCCTACAGCCATGTGTTATTATTTTAGGCCTTCGATGCCTGTCTGCGGTCACTCCTTCCACTAGGCCTCCACTGACCACACCACTGCTGCCCGTGTACCCCTGGAACCAATTTAAAATTGCCTACAGCCATGTGTTATTATTTTAGGCCTTCGATGCCTGTCTGCGGTCACTCCTTCCACTAGGCCTCCACTGACCACACCACTGCTGCCCGTGTACCCCTGGAACCAATTTAAAATTGCCTACAGCCATGTGTTATTATTTTAGGCCTTCGATGCCTGTCTGCGGTCACTCCTTCCACTAGGCCTCCACTGACCACACCACTGCTGCCCGTGTACCCCTGGAACCAATTTAAAATTGCCTACAGCCATGTGTTATTATTTTAGGCCTTCGATGCCTGTCTGCGGTCACTCCTTCCACTAGGCCTCCACTGACCACACCACTGCTGCCCGTGTACCCCTGGAACCAATTTAAAATTGCCTACAGCCATGTGTTATTATTTTAGGCCTTCGATGCCTGTCTGCGGTCACTCCTTCCACTAGGCCTCCACTGACCACACCACTGCTGCCCGTGTACCCCTGGAAACAATTTAAAATTGCCTACAGCCAGCCCAATTTTTTTATTTTAGGCCTTCGATGCCTGTCTGCGATCCATTCTTTCAACTACTACTACACTGACCAGGGCACTGCTGCCCGTGTACCCCTGGAACCAATTTAAAATTGCCTACAGCCATGTGTTATTATTTTAGGCCTTCGATGCCTGTCTGTGGTCACTCCTTCCACTAGGCCTCCACTGACCACACCACTGCTGCCCGTGTACCCCTGGAACCAATTTAAAATTGCCTACAGCCATGTGTTATTATTTTAGGCCTTCGATGCCTGTCTGCGGTCACTCCTTCCACTAGGCCTCCACTGACCACACCACTGCTGCCCGTGTACCCCTGGAACCAATTTAAAATTGCCTACAGCCATGTGTTATTATTTTAGGCCTTCGATGCCTGTCTGCGGTCACTCCTTCCACTAGGCCTCCACTGACCACACCACTGCTGCCCGTGTACCCCTGGAACCAATTTAAAATTGCCTACAGCCATGTGTTATTATTTTAGGCCTTCGATGCCTGTCTGCGGTCACTCCTTCCACTAGGCCTCCACTGACCACACCACTGCTGCCCGTGTACCCCTGGAACCAATTTAAAATTGCCTACAGCCAGCCCAATTTTTTTATTTTAGGCCTTCGATGCCTGTCTGCGGTCCATTCTTTCAACTACTACTACACTGACCAGGGCACTGCTGCCCGTGTACCCCTGGAACCAATTTAAAATTGCCTACAGCCATGTGTTATTATTTTAGGCCTTCGATGCCTGTCTGCGGTCACTCCTTCCACTAGGCCTCCACTGACCACACCACTGCTGCCCGTGTACCCCTGGAACCAATTTAAAATTGCCTACAGCCAGCCCAATTTTTTTATTTTAGGCCTTCGATGCCTGTCTGCGGTCCATTCTTTCAACTACTACTACACTGACCAGGGCACTGCTGCCCGTGTACCCCTGGAACCAATTTAAAATTGCCTACAGCCATGTGTTATTATTTTAGGCCTTCGATGCCTGTCTGTGGTCACTCCTTCCACTAGGCCTCCACTGACCACACCACTGCTGCCCGTGTACCCCTGGAACCAATTTAAAATTGCCTACAGCCATGTGTTATTATTTTAGGCCTTCGATGCCTGTCTGCGGTCACTCCTTCCACTAGGCCTCCACTGACCACACCACTGCTGCCCGTGTACCCCTGGAACCAATTTAAAATTGCCTACAGCCATGTGTTATTATTTTAGGCCTTCGATGCCTGTCTGCGGTCACTCCTTCCACTAGGCCTCCACTGACCACACCACTGCTGCCCGTGTACCCCTGGAACCAACATCAGAAAATATAAAAATAAGTATTTTGCTTATAAAAAAGAAAATACTGGAGAGATATCAAATGCAGACATTTTAACATTAAAAACAAACACATACAACAAAAATCTGGTACAGTACTAAAAATGGCCACCAGCTACAATAACTTTCTCCTGCAAGTAGTTAACTGAAAGGTTTTTTCAATTTTAAACACAGATATGGCATCCACCGAGTGTTGTCCTGTCGCGTCTTCTTTATATTATTGCCAAGAAGATGCAAAACAATGAAAATAATAAAATCATTATTTACCAAAAAAATAGAGTAAGTCAAAACCACATTGCAAATAAACATTCATTACAAATAAAGAAGCAGGGCGCGTCCGAGGGTGAGTATATACCTAATAAGAATATAATCACCCTCGGACGCGCCCTGCTTCTTTCCGACAGCCTTCCTTCCTAAGAATCAGCCCTTCCGTGGTGTAGAGAGAGGGTTTGTTACACTCCAAGGTGTTCCCCAGGTTGCCTTTCCTGAGCTTCGATCTTCCGGCTCTCGTTTAGTAGTTGTTGGAAACTACGCTGCATTGGGCCTACAAATTGGGTATGGGGTGTAGAGAGATGGTGTGTTCCACTCCAAGGTGTTCCCCAGGTTTCCTCGCCAATGCTTCGATCATCATGCTCTCGTTTAGTAGTTGTTGGAAACTACGCTGCATTAGGCCTACAAATTGGGTATGGGGTGTAGAGAGATGGTGTGTTCCACTCCAAGGTGTTTTCCAGGTTGCCTTTCCTGAGCTTCGATCTTCCGGCTCTCGTTTAGTAGTTCTTGGAAACTACACTGCATTAGGCCTACAAATTGGGTATGGGGTGTAGAGAGATGGTGTGTTCCACTCCAAGGTGTTCCCCAGGTTTCCTCGCCAATGCTTCGATCTTCATGCTCTCGTTTAGTAGTTGTTGGAAACTACACTGCATTAGGCCTACAAATTGGGTATGGGGTGTAGAGAGATGGTGTGTTCCACTCCAAGGTGTTCTCCAGGTTGCCTTTCCTGAGCTTCGATCTTCCGGCTCTCGTTTAGTAGTTCTTGGAAACTACACTGCATTAGGCCTACAAATTGGGTATGGGGTGTAGAGAGATGGTGTGTTCCACTCCAAGGTGTTCCCCAGGTTTCCTCGCCAATGCTTCGATCTTCATGCTCTCGTTTAGTAGTTGTTGGAAACTACACTGCATTAGGCCTACAAATTGGGTATGGGGTGTAGAGAGATGGTGTGTTCCACTCCAAGGTGTTCTCCAGGTTGCCTTTCCTGAGCTTCGATCTTCATGCTCTCGTTTAGTAGTTGTTGGAAACTACACTGCATTAGGCCTACAAATTGGGTATGGGGTGTAGAGAGATGGTGTGTTCCACTCCAAGGTGTTCTCCAGGTTGCCTTTCCTGAGCTTCGATCTTCCGGCTCTCGTTTAGTAGTTCTTGGAAACAACACTGCATTAGGCCTACAAATTGGGTATGGGGTGTAGAGAGATGGTGTGTTCCACTCCAAGGTGTTCCCCAGGTTTCCTCGCCAATGCTTCGATCTTCATGCTCTCGTTTAGTAGTTGTTGGAAACTACACTGCATTAGGCCTACAAATTGGGTATGGGGTGTAGAGAGATGGTGTGTTCCACTCCAAGGTGTTCTCCAGGTTGCCTTTCCTGAGCTTCGATCTTCCGGCTCTCGTTTAGTAGTTCTTGGAAACTACACTGCATTAGGCCTACAAATTGGGTATGGGGTGTAGAGAGATGGTGTGTTCCACTCCAAGGTGTTCTCCAGGTTGCCTTTCCTGAACTTCTATCTTCAGGCTCTCATTAAATTGTGGTTAAACGGAACAACTGCATTTGGCGTACTAGTTGGTTTGGGGCCTACTATCGGTGTCTGCCACTCCTTGCTGTTCTCCTGGTTTCCTGTCCTGAAATTCCGTTTTCAGGCGCTCGTTAAGTAGTTGTTAATGTTAGACTGCATTTTGCCTACTAGTTGGGTTGGGGCCTACTATCGGTGTCTGCCACTCCTTGCTGTTCTCCTCCACTGAACAAAGCTGTGCCGCCTGTTTACTACGGTTGCCAATTTTGAACTGCATTTCGACTACTTACTGATTTGGGCCTACTCTCTGTGTCAGCCTCTCATTCCAGTTGTCCTCCACTGCAAAGCCCCCTGGTTATTCCTGTGTTACCAATTTTGAACTGCATTTAGCCAACTTTATTCTTTGGGCCTATATCTGTGTTTCCTCCTCATCCTGCCCATTGCCCAGCCAGTGATAGATGAGTCTGCTGGTACATTGACCCATAACGCAACATTCCCCGTGCACGCTACACAACAACATTGTGACCCTGCTGAAAGTCAGGTTGCTCTTCCCGCATACCATACCACCTTACACGGGGACAAAGAGGAAGGTGCAGATGAAAGTGCAGGTTCCTTCATCAGGTGGGGGGGAGGAATACTAGTTGGCGACGTCACTGGCACAGGGCCTCTCATAGTACGCAAATGTGTTGCTGCCGGTGGGAGGCGCCCCCGCCGTGCAAACACACCGCTGTACTTTGAGGGGCCCTGTGCCAGTGCCAATGCCAACGAGTGGGCCCCCCCTGCTTGCTCAGGTTCACAGCACTTGCAAAGTTGAAATACTTACCTCTCCCTGCTCCACTGCCGTGACGTGGTCCAGATTTCCTGGGCCCACTAATTACTTGAACCAGCCCTACCCACCACAACTTTAGCCAAATGACCCCCAATTTCAAATGCCTTCCAATTATTATAAGGTAAATTACGCTTGACAAGCTTCATTAAGAAGAATGGATGGTTTTGACATTAAAATGGGCACTCTAGGTGTTTTCCTGGCCCCCACTCACTGCCGACTATGCTGCCCCATTGACTTGCATTGGGTTTCGTGTTTCGGTCGATCCCGACTTTACGTCATAATCGGCCGATTTCACTCGACCCAACTTTTGAGATAGTCGGGTTTCGCGAAACCCGGCTCGACTCTAAAAAGGTCAAGGTCGCTCAACTCTAATTACCAACACTGCATTTACATTAAAAAGCCTAAAAAGAGCTTGAAATGTGCTTGTGATTTGCAAAAATTTGAATTGCTGCAAATGGATATTTTTAGGAAAAAAAAGATAAAGATAATAAATTTAATTTTCAAAAGGTTTTCTCATCTCTATTTCAATTTCATCAGGGAAGTGTAATGTAAAGTATTAAATAGATTAAAGTGTATAAAGAAACAACATTTTATAGTGTTGTTGGATTTTAGCCAGCTAATTTGTTGGAATCTGGAGCTCTTATCCACTGAATAGGAAATAAATTATGACAATCGTACAATACAAGGGATTAAATAATATGAATTCATACATATATGCATTTCCGATTGATAAATTACACTGACTGCACAATTTCTTAATTGAATTATAGTGGCTGAGTAATAGTGTCCTAATTAAGATGAGTTATAATAAATAGTATTTTATTCCTGTAACTGGAAACTTATTAATGCAGTTTCTTATCTTTATTTCTTCAGTGTTCACAATCATTTTACAAGACAATATTGGGAATGAAACAGGTAAATCAGTCTAATGGATGCTAATTATATTTATCTCTGACTATTTACTAATTACTAAAATGATTTATTAGAATTTCAATATGCAGTGTCAAATACTAATATGGATAACCATATGACAGAAAAGATATCATGCCCAAAACCAGGAAAGACACAAAAAAATTCATACGAAGAGTATTTCTATTTTCCAAATCATACTACGCCCAATTTTAAGCTGTGAGGAAATCAGGCATTATTTTCTGCTCTGCCGGTATAATCCCACAAATGGACTCAGAAGATGGAGAGGAATAAATGGCAGTTTTCATTGAGCGGTTATAATATCTACGCGTTTCGAACTTCTTCCTCAGAATACAACCACAGCTGTTCTTTAACCCCTTTACCCCCAAAGGTGGTTTGCACGTTAATGACCAGGCCAATTTTTACAATTCTGACCACTGTCCCTTTATGAGGTTATAACTCTGGAACGCTTCAACGGATCCCAGTGATTCTGACAAAGTTTTCTCGTGACATATTGTACTTCATGATAGTGGTAAGATTTCTTTGATATTACCTGCATTTATTTGTGAAAAAAATGGAAATTTGGTGAAAATTTTGAAAATTTCGCAATTTTCAAAATTTGAATTTTTATGCAATTAAATCACAGAGATATTTCACACAAAATACTTAAAAAGTAACATTAACCACATGTCTACTTTTCATCAGCACAATTTTGGAACCAAATTTTTTTTTGTTAGGGAGTTATAAGGGTTAAAATTTGACTAGCAATTTCTCATTTTTACAACACCATTTTTTTATAGGGACCACATCTCATTTGAAGTCATTTTAAAGCATCTATATGATAGAAAATAACCAAGTGTGACACCATTCTAAAAAGTGCACCCCTGAAGGTGCTCAAAACCACATTCAAGAAGTTTATTAACCCTTCAGGTGTTTCACAGGAATTTTTGGAATGTTTAAATAAAAATGAACATTTAACTTTTTTTCACAAAAAATTTACTTCAGCTCCAATTTGTTTTATTTTACCAAGGGTAACAGGAGAAAATGGACCCCAAAAATTGTTGTAAAATTTGATCTGAGTACGCCGATACCCCATATTTGGGTTAAAACACTATTTGGGCGCATGGCAGAGCTCGGAAGCAAAGGAGCGCTATTTGACTTTTCAATGCAAAATTGACTGGAATTGAGATGAAACGCCATGCTGCGTTTGGAGAATCCCTGATGTGCCTAAACATTGCAACCCCCCACAAGTGACACCATATTGGCAAGTAGACCCCCTAAGGAACTTATCTAGATGTGTGGTGAGCACTTTTACCTATTAAGTGATTCACAGAAGTTTAAAATGCAGAGCCGTAAAAATAAAAAATCATATTTTTTCACAAAAATGATTTTTTTGCCCCCAATTTTTTAGTTTCCCAAGGATAAGAGAAAAAATTGAACCCCAAAAGTTGTTGTACAATTTGTCCTGAGTATGGTGATACCCCATATGTTGGGGTAAACCACTTTTTGGGAGCACGGGAGAGCTCGGAAGGGAGGGAGCGCCGTTTGACTTTTCAATGCAAAATTGACAGGAATTGAGATTGAAACCTCCACAAGTGACACCATTTTAGAAACTAGACCCCCCAAGGAACTTATCTTGATGTGTGGTGAGCACTTTGACCCACCAAGTGCTTCACAGAAGTTTATAATGCAGAGCCGTAAAAATAAAAAAAATCATATTTTTTCACAAAAATGTTTTTCGCCCCCAATTTTTTATTTTCCCAAGGGTAAGAGAAGAAGTTGGACCAAAAATGTTGTTGTACAATTTGTCCTGAGTACGCTGATACCCCATATGTGGGGGTAAACCACTGTTTTGGCGCATGGCAGAGCTTGGAATGAAAGGAGCGCCATTTGACTTTTCAATGCAAAATTGACTGAAATTGAGATGGGACACCATATTATTAGAGAGCCACTGATGTGCCTAAACATTGAAACTCCCCACAAGTGAAACCATATTGTTAAGTAAACCCCCTAAGGAACTCATCTAGATGTGTTGTGAGAGCTTTGAACCCCCAAGTGTTTCACTACAGTTTATAACGCAGAGCCGTGAAAATAAAAAATCTTTTTTTTCCACAAAAATTATTTTTAGCCCCCAGTTTTGTATTTTCTCACGGGTAACAGGATAAATTAGACCCGAAAAGTTGTTTTCCAATTTGTCCTGAGTACACTGATACCCCATATGTGGGGGGGAACCACCATTTTAGCGCATGTCAGAGCTTGGAAGGGAAGGAGCGTCATTTGGAGTGCAGACTTAGATGAATTAGTCTGCAGGCGTCACATTGCGTTTGCAGAGCCCCTAGTGTACCTAAACAGTAGAAACCCCCTAAAAGTGACCCCATATTGGAAACTAGACCCCCCAAGGAACTTATCTAGATGTGTTGTGAGAACTTTGAACCCCCTAGTGTTTCACCACAGTTTATAACGCAGAGCCATGAAAATAAAAAATCTTTTTTTCCACAAAAATTATTTTTAGCCCCCAGTTTTGTATTTTCTCAAGGGTAACAGGAGAAATTGGACCCCAAAAGTTGTTGTCCAGTGGGGGGAACCACCGTTTGAGCGCATGGCAGAACTCGGAAGGGAAGGAGCACTGTTTTACTTTTTCAACGCAGAATTGGCTGGAATTGAGATCGGACGCCATGTCGCGTTTGGAGAGCCCCTGATGTGCCTAAACAGTGGAAACCCCCCAATTATAAACACACCCCTAACCTTGACACACCCCTAACCCTAATCCCAACCCTATTCACAACCATAAATGTAATCCAAACCTTAACTTTAGCCCCTACCCTAACCCCAACTTTAGCCACAACCCTAACTGTAGCCTTAACCCTAGACCCAACCCTAGCCCTAACCCTAGCCCTAACCCTAGCCCTAGCCCTAACACTAGCCCTAACCCTAACCCTAGCCCTAACCCTAGCCCTTACCCTAGCCCTAACTCTAGCCCTGACACTAATGGGAAAATGGAAATAAATACAATTTTTTATTTTTTTTATTTTTCCCTAACTAAGGGGGTGATGAAGGGGGGTTTGATTCACTTTTATAGACGCTTTTTATTCCAAAAAATGTTTTTTGCGTTACCACATTTTGAGAGCTATAATTTTTCCATATTTTGGTCCAGAGTCATGTGAGGTCTTGTTTTTTGCGGGACGAGTTGACGTTTTTATTGGTAACATTTTTGGGCACGTGACATTTTTTGATCGCTTTTTACTCCGATTTTTGAAAGGCAGAATTACCAAAATCCAGCTATTCATGAATTTCTTTTGGGGGAGGAGTTTATACCATTTCGTGTGTTAGGGCTAGCGGAACGCACCGAGAAAATAGAGATGTTTAGTATAAATGGTGCGTTCACAGCTCGGGGTCCACCGTGCAGGAGGAACCTGCTGCTAGCGAATGGCAGCACTGTTTGGCGGTATACACTAGCTCTGTTACTCCACAGAGTAGCCGTGGAAGGGAAGCACTGCGCCCTGTTAGCCTCACAGGAGCACAAGCTTACTGCCAAGCTGATAGCAGTCAGTGGTTATGCAACATGCAATCTCCTCACCGGAGAAGCCGATATTATAGGGGCTTATTTCAGCCGGGTCACTGAACACACTCATGCATAACCACACTGGCGCAAAGCACATATATGAATTGACACTAGTGCATGGCCGTGCGGCCATGCGAGCCTTATATAGCTGCAGCAAGTAAAGGACCTTCCTAAAAGGACCAATGAGAGACTGCCATACCTGAGCATGTGACCTTAAATCTCCACTGAGAGATCTTGCCCTGGGCATGCTCAGTGTGTGCAAAGCAGGACTTAGTCCTAGCACTTAAAGGACCTTCCCGAAAGGACCAATGGACTTAGCTGCAGTATCTGACCATGTGACCCTCGATCTCCACTGAGAGATCTTACTCAGGGCATGCTCAGAACGAGAAAAGCAGGACTTAGTCCCAGAAGCGTCTGTTCGCCGCTGCCCAGCACTGACTTCAATGGCAGAAGCCGGAAATGCAGCAGTAACGCTTTGTACAGAGTGGGACTGAGCAAGATGCTGGGACTGATGTCTCCGCTGAGCAGGCTCCACTGCGGCAGGAGAAGAATGGGAGACCGCAGCGGAGATGGCCAAGATTCCCCCTGTGCAGAGGCGGGAACTCGACCCCTAACATTACCCCCCCTCCTTGGGCCTCGCTACGCTCGAAGGCGGCAATGAGCTGCGGAGTCCGAATGTGCTCAGCAGACTCCCAGGACCTGTCCTCAGGACCCTAACCCTTCCAATCCACCAAATAAAACTTTTTGCCACGTACCACCTTGCACCCCAAAATAGCTTTCACCTCGTAATCGTCCATAGACGAACTCAATGTCCCAGCAGATGACTCGGAAAACCGGGACATGTATACGGGTTTCAAGAGGGACACATGAAAGGTGTCGGTGATACCCAGGTGTGGCAGAAGGGCCAAACGATAGACCACAGGATTAACCTGTTAAAGGACCTTGAAAGGGCCCAAGTAGCGAGGTGCAAACTTGGTGGACTCAACTCGCAGCCTGATGTTACGGGCGGAGAGCCACACCAAGTCGCCAGGAGCGAAGGTCGGAGCGGGGCGCCGATGTGCATCGGCGGAGGACCTCATTCTCTCCTTGGAGGCCCGAATGGCATCGTGAGTGCGGTCCCAAATATCCCGTGCCTCCACAGCCCAGTCTGACACCCTGGAGTCGGCGGAAGACACAGGCATAGGCACAGGTACCCGCGGATGCTGACCATAGTTGAGAAGGAATGGGGTTTGTCCAGTGGAGTCGGCTACGGCGTTGTTCAGTGCAAACTCTGCCCAAGATAGCAAGGATGCCCAGTCATCCTGCCTGGCTGAGACAAAATGTTGCAGATATGTGACCAAGGTCTGGTTGGCCCTCTCTACCAACCCATTCGTCTCGGGATGATATGCGGAAGAGAGATTTAACTTAATGCTGAGAAGACGACAAAGCTCTCTCCAGAACCGAGACGCAAATTGGGGACCCCGGTCACTGACAATTTTTTCTGGCATACCGTGTAGGCGGAAGATGTGTTTAATGAACAACGCTGCAAAGGCCCGTGTAGAAGGTAACCGTGGTAGCGGCACCAAATGCACCATTTTCGAGAAACGATCGGTGATGACCCAAATAATGGTACAGCCGCGAGACTTGGGTAAACCCACAACAAAGTCCATCCCGACCATCTCCCAGGGCCTGTCTGCCACCGGCAAGGGATAGAGTAACCCAGCTGGCCGTTGACAAGGAGATTTTTTTTTGGCGCAGGAGACACATGCCTGAATATAATTTCTGACATCCAGGACCATATGTGGCCACCAGTACGTCCTCGCCAGCAGCTCAGATGTCCTCTTTGTCCCAAAGTGTCCACCCACCCTGGACGAATGAGTCCAAGAGAGAACCTCTGGTCACAAATTAATGGGCACAAAAGTCTTGCCCAGAGGCACAGACTCTAGCGAAACTGGCGCTACGGTTCTCAGGCTCTCTGAAGGGACAATAAGCCGAGGCTCCCCTTCATCCTCCTCAGATGACACTACAAAGCGAGAGAGAGCGTCAGCACGAATGTTCTTCTCCCCAGTGAGAAAATGAAGGGTGAAGTGGAACCGGGAGAAGAACAAGGACCATCTGGCCTGGCGAGAATTTAGCCGCTGGGCTGTTTGCAGATATAACAAATTTTTATGGTCCGTGAAGACCTGAAAGGGAAAATGAGCCCCCTACAAAAGATGTCTCCATTCTGAGAAAGCCAGCTTCATCGCTAGCAACTCCCTGTCCCCAATGGAATAATTCCTCTCCGCAGGTGTGAAGGTCTTGGAGAAGAAGAAGCACGGATGCTTCCGACCTTGAGCATCCTTTTGGAAGAGGACTGCTCCAGCACCAACGGAAGAGGCATCCACCTCCATTATGAACGGCTTATCTACATCGGGACGATGTAGGATGGGAGCGCCAGCAAAATGAGACTTAATAGAAGAAAAGGCCCTGGAGACCTCTTCTGACCACAATTTGGGGTTTGCTTCCTTCTTGGTGAGGGCTACCAAGGGAGCTAACAAAGTTGAGAAGTGGGGAATGAACTGGCGGTAATAATTAATGAACCCCATAAAGCGCTGCACCGCTTTAAGAGAATGGGGTTCTTGCCAGTCCATCACAGCCTGTAGTTTGGCAGGATCCATAGCCAATCCCTGGGCGGAGATGATATAGCCCAGGAAATGTAAAGACTCCTGCTCAAACATACACTTCTCAAACTTAGCATAGAGAGAATTTGCCCGTAAGAGGTCGAAGACTCTGCCAACATCTCTCCGGTGGGAGTCAATATCTGGAGAAAAGATGAGGATATCATCCAGATAGACTACGACCGAGGTAGAAAGCATATCCCGGAAGATGTCGTTGACAAAGTCTTGGAAAACGGCTGGGGCATTACAGAGCCCGAAGGGCATCACCAGATACTCATAGTGCCCATCTCTGGTGTTAAACGCCATCTTCCATTCGTCCCCCTCACGTATGCGAATCAGTTTATAAGCACCCCACAGATCTAACTTGGTAAATACCTTAGCTCCCCGTAGCCTATCAAAAAGCTCAGAAATCAGGGGCAGCGGATACTTATTCTTAATGGTGATGGCGTTAATACCACTGTAATCTATGCAAGGACGTAATTCTCCGTTCTTCTTCTGCACGAAGAAGAATCCTGCCCCTGCTGGTGACATTGACTTCCTAATGAACCCTCTTGCCAAATTATCCTGGATGTATTGGGACATGGCCTCCGTTTCCGGAAGAGAGAGGGTATAGACACATCCCCGAGGAGGTTCTGCTCCAGGCAAGAGATCTATAGGACAGTATAGGGACGGTGAGGCGGAAGGGTCTCCGCAGCCTTTTTGGAGAAGACGTCTGCATAAGACCAATAGTATTTGGGAAGAGAAGAGAGATCTGCGGGTATCTCAGTGGTGGAAACCTGAACGCACTCTTTCACACATCTGCCCTTACAGGATTCACTCCAACACAATATCCTCCCAGAGGTCCACTCAATATGTGGGGAGTGGAAACGGAGCCAGGGTATTCCCAGCAGAATCTCATCCATTCCCTCGGGAAGGACAAGAAGGGAAATTGTCTCCTGGTGGGATGGGGACATGGCTAACGTAAAAGGGACAGTCTGGTGTGTGATCTGAGATGGAAGTGTTGACCCATTCACTACTCTAACAGTCACCGGTTTGGCGAGCATCACCAGAGGTATTGCATGGTGCCGAGCAAAAGCCGAGGACATGAAATTCTCCTCCAGAGTCCACACAAAGTTCAACTGTTAGAGAGTAAGAGCCCAATATGATTGTCCCCTTGAAGGACAGCTTGGAGGAAAATGCATCTGTGTACAGAGAACCTCCTCCAACGGTTACTAGACGCGATCGTTTACCCAATTGCCGTGGACACTTATTGGCATAATGTCCTTCTTGTTGGCAATTTCTGCAAACCTCGGGTACTCGAGCGGTACGAGACTTAGGTCCCGTTCGAGAAATCTCCATGGCCTCATGGGAGTCGGACGCCTGAATGGAAGATTCTAGAGGTCTGGCAAAGGTGGGAGCCAGCCAAAACCTCTGCCTACACTGGGCTCGCTCCAACCTCCGCTCGTTAAAACGGAGGTCGAAGCTCCTCCAGTGTGGCGGGAATCTCCCTGGTGGCCAAGGCATTTTTCTGGTCTGCCAGTCCTCTCCAGAACACCGGAATAAGGACTTTATCCGGCCACTCCAGCTCAGAGACCAGAATCCGGAATTGGATGGTGAACTGGCTGACCATGGAGAACCCTGGGTTGTTGCCAACAATTGGAGCGCGGTATCATGGGTGACGCGAGGTCCCAAAAAGACCTGTTTCAGAGCGTCCAGGAAGAGTGGAGCACTCTGCACCACATGATCATTGCGCTCCCATAGCGGCGTTGCCCACTCCAACGCCCTGCCCGACAAAAGGGATAAAATAAATCCCACTTTCGCCCGTTCTGTAGGAAAACGTGCAGCCAGAAGCTCAAGATGTACGGAGCACTGACTCACAGATCCACGATATTGCTTACTGTCACTAGCAAACTTGTCTGGAAGCGGGAGACAGGATAAAGTCGGAGCAGGGGTGGCAGAGGACAAACTGGCTGCAGCTACACTTGCAGCCTGAACAGCGACTGCGGTAACATCCACAGCTGAGGTTGTGCGCTCTAGAGCTGCCAACCTACCCTCCAGCTGTTGGATGTACCGCTGTAAACGCTGATCTAGCGCCATTTACTAGCCAGACCGTGGCGCTAGTGTACTGTTAGGGCTAGCGGAATGCACCGAGAAAATAGAGATGTTTATTATAAATGGTGCGTTCGCAGCTCGGGGTCCACCGTGCAGGAGGAACCTGCTGCTAGCGAATGGCAGCACTATTTGGCGGTATAGACTAGCTCTGTTACTCCACAGAGTAGCCGTGAAAGGGAAGCATTGCGCCCTGTTAACCTCACAGGAGCACAAGCTTACTGCCAAGCTGATAGCAGTCAGTAGTTATGCAACATGCAATCTCCTCACCGGAGAAGTCGATATTCTAGGGGCTTATTTCAGCCTGTTTCCTGAACACACTCATACAATCTCCTCACCGGAGGTGCCGGTATTCTAGGGGCTTATTTCAGCCGGGTCCCTGAATACACTCATGCATAACCACACTGGCGCAAAGCACATATATGAATTGACAGTAGCGCATGGCCGTGCGGCCATGCGAGCCTTATATAGCTGCAGCAAGTAAAAGACCTTCCTAAAAGGACCAATGAGAGACTGCCATACCTGAGCATGTGACCCTAAATCTCTACTGAGAGATCTTGCCCTAGGCATGCTCAGTGTGTGCAAAGCAGGACTTAGTCCTAGCACTTAAAGGACCTTCCCGAAAGGACCAATGGACTTAGCTGCAGTATCTGACCATGTGACCCTCGATCTCCACTGAGAGATCTTACTCAGGGCATGCTCAGAACGAGAAAAGCAGGACTTAGTCCCAGAAGCATCTGCTCGCCGCTGCCCAGCACTGACTTCAATGGCAGAAGCCGGAAAAGCAGCAGTAACTCTTTGTACAGAGTGGGACTGAGCAAGATGCTGGGACCGACATCTCCGTTGAGCAGGCTCCACTGCGGCAGGAGAAGAATGGGAGACCGCAGCGGAGATAGCTCGAGATTCCCCCTGTGCAGAGGCGGGAATTCGACCCCTAACACCGTGTTTGGTAAAATGGATAAAGCAGTTTTATTCTTCTGGTCAGTACGATTACAGCAATACCTCATTTATATAATTTTTTTTATGTTTTGGCGCTTTTATACGATAAAAACTGTTTTATAGAAAAAATAATTATTTTTGCATCGCTTTATTCTGAGGACTATAACTTTTTTATTTTTTCGCTTATGATGCTTTATAGTGGCTCATTTTTTGCGGGACAAGATGACGTTTTCAGTGGTACCATAGTTATTTATATCCGTCTTTTTGATCGCGTGTTATTCCACTTTTTGTTTGGTGGTATGATAATAAAGCTGTTTTTTTTTTCTTTTACGGTGTTCATTGAAGGGGTTAACTAGTGGGACAGTTTTATAGGTCGGGTTGTTACGGATGCGGCGATACTAAATATGTGTACTTTTATTGTTTTTTTTTATTTAAATAAAGAAATGTATTTATAGGAACTATACATATTTTTTTTGGGGGGGGGAATTTTTTTTACACATGTTAATATTTTTTTTTACACTATAACATTGCCCCAGGGGGGGCATCATGTTATAGTGTAAGATCGCTGATCTGACACTTTGCTGTGCACTGTGTCAGATCAGCGATCTGACGTGCACTCCTGGAGTGCACCTCCCTGCAGGACCCGAATGCCGTGGCCATTTTGGATCCGGGCCTGCTGCAGGGAGGAGGAGGTAAGAGACCCTCAGAGCGATGCGATCACATCGCGTTGCTCCGGGGGTCTCAGGGAAGCACGCAAGGAGCCCCCTCCCTGCGCGATGCTTCCCTATACCGCCGGAACACTGCGATCATGTTTGATCACAGTGTGTCGGGGGTTAATGTGCCGGGGGTGGCCCGTGACAACTCCTGGCACATAGTGCCAGATGTCAGCTGCGATAGTCAGCTGACACCCGGCCACGATCGGCCGTGCTCCCCCCGTGAGCGCGACCGATTGCTGTGACGTACTATCCCGTCGAGGGTCAGATAGGCATAGGTCACCTCGATGGGATAGTACGTCTAAGGTCAGAGAGGGGTTAACATCCTTTCTCCATTTAGGCCAGGGGTAGGAAATTAATTTAAGCAAGGAGCCACATGAGAGACCATGACTGTTGTGGAGGGTGGAATCAATAGGCTGAAACTAATTCTGCTCAATAGTAATATTAATATATTAATCATAATTATGTTATATTAATATTAAGTTATGAGTTAATATTCAGCAGAATTAAGCATACTGACATCCCCCACTTACCCCCCTATATACCATAAGAGCCCACACACTTGAAAGTTTGCGGTAGATGTTAGAATCTTGCAACATGTATAAAATCTCTCTCTAGTAGAGACCTCTTTCCAAAAATACAATATAACCACCTTCGTCTGAATTTATTATCACAATACTTTGATTCATTTAGATTGTTTTCAGAGCTTGTTGTTCATGTTTCATGTTTCATGAGATTGAATTTAGGGCATTTATAATTTTTGCATAGTGTCTTTATTTCCTCTGTAACTGCATGTTGCTATTTATCCATAGTAGTGCTGAATGGTATAGAAGTCAAGATTAGATACTTTGTTCGAGAAAAGCTGATCATGTAATGATATTCGTTTATGACTGGAATCAGATAATAATACAAATTAAATACATTAAATACTGACAGTTGTTCTATAAACGTCACATTTGAAAATTCACTGTTAGGTGGAAAAGTAGTGTCCTTAAAATACTGTGAGTGTTCTGCTTACAGAAAATGTTTTTTGATGATCAAACATATCACGAATTTGTTTAACCCCTTTAAAACCAGAGGTACTTTTGGTTTTGCATTTTCATTGTTTGCTCCCCTTCTTCCCAGAACCATAACTTTTTTTATTTTTGGGTCAATATGGCCATGTGAGGGCTTGTTTTTGTGGGACGAGTTGTACTTTTGAATGACACCATTGGTTTTACCATGTCATGTACTATAAAACGGGAAAAAAAATCCAAGTGCTGTGAAATTACATAAAAACTTGCAATCCCATATTTGTTGTTTGTTTGGCTTTTTTACAAGGTTCACTAAATGCTAAAACTAACCTGTCGTTATGATTCTCCAGGTCATTTTGAGTTCATAGACACCTAACATGTCAAGGATGTTTTTTATCTAAGTGGTGAAAAAAAATTCCAAACTTTGTTAAAAAAAAATAAATTGTGCCATATTCCGATACTCGTAGCATCTCCATTTTTCGTGACGTCAGGTTGAGTGAGGGATTATTTTTTGCGTGCTAAGCTGCCATTTTTAATTATACCATTTTGGTGCAGATACGATCTTTTAATCACCCGTTATTACATTTTAATCGCGGCAACCAAAAAAAAGTGATTCTGGCGTTTTGACTTTTTTCTCGCTATGCCATTTAGCGATCAATTTAATCCTTTTTTTATTGATAGATGGGGCAATTCTGAATGCGGCGATATCAAATATGTGTATGTTTTATTTTTTTATTGTTTTATTTTGAACGAGGCGAAAGAGGGGTGATTATATATATATATATATATATATAGTACAGACCAGAGGTTTGGACACACCTTCTCATTTAAAGATTTTTCTGCATTTTCATTACTATGAAAATTGTAAATTCACACTGAAGGCATCAAAACTGTGAATTAACACATGTGGAATTATATACTTAACAAAAAACTGTGAAACAACTGAAAATATGTCTTATATTCTAGGGTCTTCAAAGCAAAGTAGTCACCTTTTGCTTTGATGACTGCTTTGCACACTCTTGGCATTCTCTTGATGAGCTTCAAGAGGTAGTCACTGAAAATGGTTTTCACTTAACAGGTGTGCCCTGTCAGGTTTAATAAGTGGGATTTCTTGCCGCATAAATGGGGTTGGGACCATCAGTTGTGTTGTGCAGAAGTCAGGTGGATACACAGCTGATAGTCCTACTGAATAGACTGTTAGAATTTGTATTATGGCAAGAAAAAAACAGCTAAGTAAAGAAAAACGAGTGGCCACCATTACTTTAAGAAATGAAGGTCAGCAGTCCGAAAAATTGGGAAAACTTTGAAAGTGTCCCCAAGTGCAGTTGCAAAAACCATCAAGCGCTACAAAGAAACTGGCTCACATGTGGACCGCCCCAGGAAAGGAAGACCAAGAGTCACCTCTGCTTCTGAGGATAAGTTTATCCGAGTCATCAGCCTCAGAAATCTCAGGTTAACAGCAGCTCAGATTAGAGACCAGGTCAATGCCACACAGAATTCTAGCAGCAGACACATCTCTACAACAACTGTTAAGAGAAGACTTTGTGCAGCAGGCCTTCATGGTAAAATAGTTGCTAGGAAACCACTGCTAAGGACAGGAAACAAGCAGAAGAGACTTGTTTGGGCTAAAGAACACAAGGAATGGACATTACACCAGAGGAGATCTGTGCTTTGGTTTGATGAGTCCAAATTTGAGATCTTTGGTTCCAACCACCGTGTCTTTGTGTGACACAGAAAAGGTGAACGGATGGATTCTACATGCCTGGTTCCCACCGTGAAACATGGAGTAGCAGGTGTGATGGTGTGGGGGTGCTTTGCTGGTGACACTGTTGGGGATTTATTCAAAATTGAAAGCATACTGATCGCAGCATCTTGCAGCGGCATGCTATTCCATCCAGACCTGAACCCAATCGAGATGGTTTTGGGTGAGCTGGACCGCAGAGTGAAGGCAAAAGGGCTAACAAGTGCTAGGCATCTCTGGGAACTCCTTCAAGATTGTTGGAAGACCATTTCCAGTGACTACCTCTTGAAGTTCATCAAGAGAATGCCAAGAGTGTGCAAAGCAGTCATCAAAGCAAAAGGTGGCTACTTTCAAGAACCTAGAATATAAGACATATTTTCTGTTCTTGCACACTTTCTTGTTAAGTATCTAATTCCACATGTTAATTCATGGTTTTGATGCCTTCAGTGTGAATTTAAAATTTTCATAGTCATGAAAATACAGAAAAATCTTTAAATGAGAAGGTGTGTCGAAACTGTCGAAACTTTTGATCTGTACTGTATATATGATATATATATATATTATATTTTTAAAAAAAAATTTTATTTACTTTTGGCATGCTTCAATAGTCTCAATGGGAGACTAGAAGCTGCAATAACCCAATCGGCTCAGGTACATATAGTCAATGATCACCTATATGTAGCTGAAATATTCCCTTGCTATCAGTGCCGATCACTGGATGGGGCTCACAGCAAGCCAGCAGTGACAACCATAGAGGTCTCCAGGACCTCTGGTAGTCATGCCAACCCACCGGTGACCCACGATCACGTGACGGGAGTCTCCGGTGGGCAAATTTCCGGCGTGGTTGCCGGAAGCACTTGTTAAATGCTGCTGTCAGCTTTTGAGAGCATCATTTAATGGGTTAATAGCCGCGGGTGGATTGCAATTCCACCCGCAGGTGTTCTGAGCACATATCAGCTGTTCAAAACAGCTGATATGTGCTTGGAAAGATGTGGGCTCACCGCTGAAGCCCACATCAAAGGGAGGGAGTCCGACAATGGCCTACTATTAAGTCCATAAGTGTACGAAAAGATAAACAATTTTGGTAGGTACAAAGTTCAGAATTTTTCTATTTATCTTTTAATGAAAAGTGATTTGTTCATGTCACTTCCTTTACTTACACTATTTAATGAAACACCAGGGATAGATGTCATTCTATTACTAAGAACATGACAGTTCGAAACAAGTAAGGTTGGGCATATTCCCGGGAATAGCTTTTTTTAGTTTTTTTTATATTAAATTATCTAAATAAACAGTTATTGTTTATTACCTTCCCCTGGTTCTCTTGCTGGATAAACCTCCTTCAACTTGTTTCCCCCAGCTGCTGACACAGAAAACTTTCTCCTTGCACTGCTGGGGGGATATTTTCTTCACAAATTGGTGAGCTGGAAAACTTTTTTCCTCCTGTATACAGTATGAGCCCCCACATTGCCTCCCATATACAGTATGAGCCCACATAGTCTCCTATTTACAGCATTTGTTCCACTCCACGTAGCCTCTGTTATACATCATGTGGCCGACGTAGCCTCTGATATACAGCATCTGCCCCATATAGTGTCTGATATATAGCATGTGCCCCAGATAGCCTCTAGTATACAGCATGTGCCTCCAAGTAGCCCCCTATATACAGCATGTGACCTACATAACCCTAATAGCGCACGGCGCTGCACTGGCGGTCACAGCAGTTAGACGCTGTGAGTTCAGCCGGGCGCTAGATTGCAGCCATACACCTTACGCGAACAGTCATACACAAGGGATGGGTTTTTTAAGGAACAACTTGCACTCATCAACACACACACGATAACAATTGTATACTAGCGCATGGCTGTGCGGTCATGCGAAGCTTATATAGCTGCAGCACATTCAGGACCTTCCAATAAAGGACCATTGGGAAGCTGGCACAGAAGTTTAGCACAGCACCTTCAGGACTTTCCAATAAAGGACCAATGGGATCTGCTGCAGTATCTGAGCATGTGACCCCCGACCTCCAATGGGAGGCCATCCTGTGGGCATGCTCAGGAAGGGAAAATCTGGACTTAGTCCCAGAAAGACCTGCTCGCTGCTGAACATTGCTGGCTACAAGAACAGAGCCTGGAAGGGCAGTAGTAACCAGTCGTCCAGTATTAGCCTGAGCTAGATGCTGGGACTGACATCTCCACTGAGCAGACTCCACTGCGGCTGGAGAAGAATGAGAGACCGCAGCGGAAATGGTTCGAGATTCCCCCTGTGCAGAAGCGGGAACTTGACACCTAACATACATACACACAAAACTCCTCACCGGAGGTGCCGGTATGCTAGGGGCTTATTTCAGCCGGGGCCCTAAATACATACACACAAGACCACACAGGTGCAACGCACATAACATAGATTGATACTAGCGCATGGCCGTGCGGTCATGCGAACCTTTTATAGCTGCAGCAACTACAGGACCTTCCCAGAAGGACCAATGGGAGGCTGCCACAGAACGTGAGCAACTTCAGGACCTTCCTAGAGGACCAATCGGAGTTGCTGCAGTACCTGAGCATGTGACCCTTGTTCTCCAAAGAGAGATCTTACCCTGGGCATGCTCAGAAGGGGAAAAGTAGGACTTAGTCTCAAAGGCGTCTGCTCGCCGCTGACCAGTACTGGCTACAATGGCAGAAGCTGGAAAGGCAGCAGTAATCCTTTGCACAGTGTCAGACTGAGCGAGACGCTGGGACTGACGCCTCCGCTGAGCAGGATCCACTACAGCAGGAGAAGAATGGGAGATCGCAACGGAGATGGCTTGAGATTCCCCCTGTGCAGAGGTGGGAACTCGACCCCTAGCACATACTCACCTTTCTTCCATTCCTCTGGCTTTCTGCCTCTGCTCTCTCTGATGCACTGACTCTCCACAGTGCACTGCTGACACGACATGCTGAAATTACGTCATCACGACTACTGTCTCATATGCTGATTGATGGAAGATGGAACTTGTAGCGCTGTCCACCACTAATGTATTCACCGCTGTTTGCATACAGAGAGTGCAGAGAGCGATGACAGTGAGCAGCAGCGACAGATAGATGGTGGGCAGAGAAGGACATGGTGTGGCCTGTAGGCCACTGTTTCAGCCCTTTGGCTGTCTTGGCCCACAAGTCGGACCGAAACAGCCAGAGGGCCTTTGGCGGCCTGTGGGCTGCACTTTGCCCAGGTCTGACGGACCATTATTTGAATGTTTGCAGTTCATTTTATTTCTGGGTATTCAAAGAGGAGTGAAGTATGGGTTCAAAATTAAACCTACATGCATAGTGCTATAGAGATGAGGAATTGTTCCTCTAGATGAGTATTATGTGAAGTGGAGATAGAGGCAAGACTTCAGATCAGTAACATAAAAGTAAATCTCTTCATTGACATTAAATGGATCGAAGATTCTGGAGAGGGCATCAGATCTTCATTTTTTTCCTGCTGGATAGTAAATAAGGAAAAAAACAAAGCTAAATTGCGAACATTAGGCTTAATTCAAGATGTTTCAGGCTTCTAAAATCAGTTTAAATTGCAGACTTTCTCTGCAGCTATCACATCGCATAGTCTAGCACAGCCAATCAGGGTTGACTATTGCAACCCATATGAAAGCAACAACTAGCATCATTTCCGTATTTTCCAGAGTAGGGTTATGAGTAGTGTTGAGCGATACCTTCCGATATCGGAAAGTATCGGTATCGGTTTGGATCGGCCGATATTCAAAAAATATCGGATATCGCCGATACCGATACCCGATCCCAATGCAAGTCAATGGGACCAAAATATCGGAATTAAAATAAACCCTTTCTTTCCTTGTAGGTTCATTCTACCTGAAGGAAAACAACTAAGAATAATGTAGGATGTATGGGGGAGGTGGCGGAGACATTAAAGGCAATGAGGATTAGTCCAATCAAATAGAATAGCATGTTTTTTTTTTTTTTTTAAAGAAGTTCGGATTGAAAAAGATATTGAGTATGTAAATTTTTTTTATTTTGTCAGATATTGATGTTTCACTATTCCACGCCCTTCCCCTTCTTTTTTTTCTTTTTTTTTTTTTTCTTTTCCCACACTTTCATCTTCATCATCATCAGCATCCTTGACATCAACTTCTTCACCTTATTCATCTTCTTCTTCATCTTCTACCTATTTTTTTTTTTATTACATTCTTCATATTCATTTTCTTCAACTATTATTATTCTTCCTATTCTACATATTCTTTTTATTCCACTGTTATTATTCTTCCTATTCTACTTCTTCATCATATTCTCATTTGTGACAGGCATTCCCGTAGTTGTTATCTATAAAAGTTGGAAGATTACACCTTCCGTTCTGCCAGTCACAAAAGTTACATTTGTCCGCGTTCAGTTTGGCCTGCAGCATCAGGCTTTATCCAGGGGCACCACGAGGAGGAACGGACTCACCCCCATACACTGCTTAGTCTTCTTCTGCATATAATTTAGATAATATCTTTTGCTCTGATATTAAGTCTTATGCTTAATGTTCTTCTGCTCTTTGTTCTGCAGCCTCTTGTTCTTCTGCTTCTCGGTCTTCCATGTTGTCGTCTCCAGGGTCTTCGTCTCCAGTGTCGTCATCTCCGCCGTCGTCGTCTCAGCCGTCGTCGTCTCCGCCGTCGTCGTCGTCGTCGTCATCGGGGTGGTCTTCCGGGTCGTCGTCATCGGGGTGGTCTTCCGGATTGTCGACGTTAGGGTCTTCAACTTGGAAATGTAGCAGAAGGTACAAGAAGGCTGAGAAAATGCCAAGAACCAGCTGATGGAACTGGAACTCGGATGGCTACCCGAAGGTTCAAGAGCCTATGGAACTACCGAGGACCAGCTGACGTTACTGGAACCCGGTTACTAAGCAGGAGGTACCCGTGCTAAAAAGCACTACCAAGGACCGCCTGACGTTGGCGGAACTCGGATACCCAGAAGGAGGCACCTAAGCCAAAGGCTCTGCCCGGAACCAGATGACGTTACTGGAACCAGGATGGGGAGCAGAAGGTACAAGAGCAAAAGACACTGCCGAGAACCAGCTGACGGTACTGGAACCCGGATGGGTAGCCGAATGTCCAAGAGCCAATGGAACTACCAAGGACCAGCTGACGTTACTGGAACCCGGTTACTAAGCAGGAGGTACCCGTGCCTGAAAGCACTACCAAGGACCACCTGACATTGGTGGAACTTGGATACCCAGAAGGAGGCACCTAAGCCAAAGGCTCTGCCCGGAACCAGCTGACGGTACTGGAACCAGGATGGGGAGCAGAAGGTACAAGAGCAAAAGACACTGCCGAGAACCAGCTGACGGTGCTGGAACCAGGTGGTGGACCCGAAGGCCCACAGGAGAGGAGAGAACAGCTAGGCCGCGAGGCAGCCGCAGTTACCGAACCCCAACAGTCCTACAGGGGGAGCTGGGCCTACTGGCACTACAGAACCAGCCTTGACTACCAGTTCACGCAGCCCACATAGGAAGCTCCTAAACTGGAGGCACCCTGGAGTTGGCTAACTCGACCGCCCCACGACGGGGCAAGCATAGGCGTCTCAGTGAAGTTGACACAACCCGGAAACAGCTGACGGTGCTGAAACCAGGCTTGGCACGAGGGAGTACCTGTGACAAGAACACTGCCGAGAACCAGCTGGCGGTGCTGGAACCCGGATGCGTTGCCCCAGTGTGCAAGAGCCAATGGCACGACCGAGGACCAGCTGACGGTGCTGGAACCCGGTTACTAAGCTGTAGGTGCCCGCGCTTAAAAGCACTACCAAGGACCGCCTGGCGTTGGCGGAACTCGGATACCCAGGAGGAGGCACCTAAGCCAAAGGCTCGGCCCGGAACCAGCTGACGGTGCTGGAACCAGGTGGTGGACCCGAAGGCCCACAGGAGAGGAGAGAACAGCTAGGCCGCGAGGCAGCCGCAGTTACCGAACCCCAACAGTCCTACAGGGGGAGCTGGGCCTACTGGCACTACAGAACCAGCCTTGACTACCAGTTCACGCAGCCCACATAGGAAGCTCCTAAACTGGAGGCACCCTGGAGTTGGCTAACTCGACCGCCCCACGACGGGGCAAGCATAGGCGTCTCAGTGAAGTTGACACAACCCGGAAACAGCTGACGGTGCTGAAACCAGGCTTGGCACGAGGGAGTACCTGTGACAAGAACACTGCCGAGAACCAGCTGGCGGTGCTGGAACCCGGATGCGTTGCCCCAGTGTGCAAGAGCCAATGGCACGACCGAGGACCAGCTGACGGTGCTGGAACCCGGTTACTAAGCTGTAGGTGCCCGCGCTTAAAAGCACTACCAAGGACCGCCTGGCGTTGGCGGAACTCGGATACCCAGGAGGAGGCACCTAAGCCAAAGGCTCGGCCCGGAACCAGCTGACGGTGCTGGAACCAGGTGGTGGACCCGAAGGCCCACAGGAGAGGAGAGAACAGCTAGGCCGCGAGGCAGCCGCAGTTACCGAACCCCAACAGTCCTACAGGGGGAGCTGGGCCTACTGGCACTACAGAACCAGCCTTGACTACCAGTTCACGCAGCCCACATAGGAAGCTCCTAAACTGGAGGCACCCTGGAGTTGGCTAACTCGACCGCCCCACGACGGGGCAAGCATAGGCGTCTCAGTGAAGTTGACACAACCCGGAAACAGCTGACGGTGCTGAAACCAGGCTTGGCACGAGGGAGTACCTGTGACAAGAACACTGCCGAGAACCAGCTGGCGGTGCTGGAACCCGGATGCGTTGCCCCAGTGTGCAAGAGCCAATGGCACGACCGAGGACCAGCTGACGGTGCTGGAACCCGGTTACTAAGCTGTAGGTGCCCGCGCTTAAAAGCACTACCAAGGACCGCCTGGCGTTGGCGGAACTCGGATACCCAGGAGGAGGCACCTTAGCCAAAGGCTCGGCCCGGAACCAGCTGACGGTGCTGGAACCAGGTGGTGGACCCGAAGGCCCACAGGAGAGGAGAGAACAGCTAGGCCGCGAGGCAGCCGCAGTTACCGAACCCCAACAGTCCTACAGGGGGAGCTGGGCCTACTGGCACTACAGAACCAGCCTTGACTACCAGTTCACGCAGCCCACATAGGAAGCTCCTAAACTGGAGGCACCCTGGAGTTGGCTAACTCGACCGCCCCATGACGGGGCAAGCATAGGCGTCTCAGTGAAGTTGACACAACCCGGAAACAGCTGACGGTGCTGAAACCAGGCTTGGCACGAGGGAGTACCTGTGACAAGAACACTGCCGAGAACCAGCTGGCGGTGCTGGAACCCGGATGCGTTGCCCCAGTGTGCAAGAGCCAATGGCACGACCGAGGACCAGCTGACGGTGCTGGAACCCGGTTACTAAGCTGTAGGTGCCCGCGCTTAAAAGCACTACCAAGGACCGCCTGGCGTTGGCGGAACTCGGATACCCAGGAGGAGGCACCTAAGCCAAAGGCTCGGCCCGGAACCAGCTGACGGTGCTGGAACCAGGTGGTGGACCCGAAGGCCCACAGGAGAGGAGAGAACAGCTAGGCCGCGAGGCAGCCGCAGTTACCGAACCCCAACAGTCCTACAGGGGGAGCTGGGCCTACTGGCACTACAGAACCAGCCTTGACTACCAGTTCACGCAGCCCACATAGGAAGCTCCTAAACTGGAGGCACCCTGGAGTTGGCTAACTCGACCGCCCCACGACGGGGCAAGCATAGGCGTCTCAGTGAAGTTGACACAACCCGGAAACAGCTGACGGTGCTGAAACCAGGCTTGGCACGAGGGAGTACCTGTGACAAGAACACTGCCGAGAACCAGCTGGCGGTGCTGGAACCCGGATGCGTTGCCTTGCCTATTAAAGATTGTCTTCCTAGAGCCCCAACTAGCGGTGTTGGAGCAAAGGGTAAGCAGGGGGAGATGAGTGTAGGCCGAAGCCTGCACTGGAGGCAGCTTTGTGTCTGCGTTGCGTTTGCAGGACACTTTGCCGGCTACACACTGGGGGAACAGCTGGCGTTGCTGAACCCCACTAACACAATGGCGTGTGTTTTTATCTGTGCAGCTAGCACTTGCGGGCAAAAACTTGCGATGTTAGAGCCCGTGTTGAAGCAGGAGGAGGAGGAGAGGAGCAGAGTGTAGGCCGAAGCCTAGTTGAACCAATTTCAAAGGAAACCTTTAACCCCCCCCTCAGGTGTTACAAAGTACAAGAGACACACCTTGTGCAGTATTAATGCTGCACAAGTGAAAGGTTGCTCTATTAATTTGTCTACTTGCACACGCTGAATGAAAGACATACACAATTTACCCCATTCTACAGTAAAACTGTAGTGGATGCGTGACTTGGTTTTTTGATGAGACGCAGCACAGGTGTCCAAAATAACGCCTTGGTGCTTGGCGCAGCTTCCTGAGCGTTGTTATTTGCTGTACAGGAGTCTGCGCTCTTGTGTTATCCCTTGGCAATGCCCTGTTAGCGCTGCCTATCTTATGACCTCATTTCATGTTGGCCGGTGCGGTTAACGATGGCCATAAATCCCAGACCCACAGTGGCTTTTCCTAAAGTCACACTGCGGTGCTGGGATTCGTGGCCTTGAGCAGTAAATATTTTGGCCGCTCACACACGTCCTTACACCTGCTTCAGACTGGGCGGCCTCTGCTGATCCCTTCTCGCATGCCGCGGCCATGAGGCTGCACAGTCTGAAGAAGGCGGAAGGAGATGAGTTAAGACAGGCGAAGATATGCACTGCTCGTGCCCATCAATCACACCCTCGCAGTCAAAATAATTAAGACAACGAGGAGCATTTTATTCAGGCAGGGCGGACGAACAGGCGCAAGTAGCCAACCAATGATGTCAGAAGACGGGAAGCGCTACCAAGGGGGGTGCTGCGTATCATTAGAAAGGAAAGTCACACCTCAGGGACAGTGGAATGGTCTCAAAGAGACACATTTTGTACGTGTTGAGTTCCACGTGGGCAAGGAGAAAACGTCAGCCACCTTGTACAAATGCAGCAGTACTGCTGTACAAGGTGGCTGTTATACATAGAAACACCTGGGGGGGTGGGGGGCAGGCTCCCTTCAATTTCAGTTCATGTGCCTGCGTGGCGTTTGCAGGTCACGTTGCAAGCTACACAGCAGGGGAACAGCTGGCGTTGCTGAACCCCACTGACACATTGACTGGTGTTTTTCTCTGTGCAGATTGCATGTCCGGGCAAAAACTAGCGGTGTTAGAGCCCAGGGTCAGCAGGAGGAGGAGGAGAGGAGCAAAGTGTAGGCCGAAGCCTGCACTGGTGGCAGCTTTTGGTCGGTTGTGCCAGCGTGGCTTGTGCTGGACACGATGCCGGCTACACAGCGGGGGAACAGCTGGCGGTGCTGAACCACACTAACACATTGGCTGGTGTTTTTCTCTGTGCAGCTAGCATGTCCGGGCAGAAACTGGCGTTGTTTGAGCCCAGGGTCAGCAGGAGGAGGAGAGGAGCAAAGTGTAGGCCGAAGCCTGCACTGGTGGCAGCTTTTGTTCTGTTGTGCCAGCGTGGCTTGTGCTGGACACGTTGCCGACTACACAGCAGGGGAACAGCTGGCGGTGCTGAACCCCACTAACACATTGGCTGGTGTTTTTCTCTGTGCAGCTAGCATTTCCGGGCAAAAACTAGCGGTGTTTGAGCCCAGGGTCAGCAGGAGGAGTAGAGGAGCAGAGTGTAGGCCGAAGCCTAGTTGAACCAATTTCAAAGGTTACCTTTAACCCCCCCCTCAGGTGTTGCAAGGTACAAGAGCCACACCTTGAACAGCATTAATGATGCACAAGTCAAAGGTTGCTCTATTTAATTTTGCTCCTTGCACACGCTGAATTAAACACGTACACTATTTAGCCCATTATACTGTCAAACAGTTGTGGAGGCGTGACTTGTCTTTTTAACGAGACGCAGCACAGGTGTCAAAATTTGCACCTAGGTACTGGGCGCAGATTCCTGAGCGTTGTTATTTGCTGTACAGGAGTCTGCGCTCTTGTGTTATCCCTTGGCAATACCCTGTTAGTGCAGGCCGTCTCATGACCTCATTTCATGTTGGCCGGTGCGGTTAACGATGGCCATAAATCCCAGACCCACAGTGGCTTTTCCTAAAGTCACACTGCGGTGCTGGGATTCGTGGCCTTGTGCAGTAAATATGTTCGCCGCTCACACATGTCCTTACACCTGCTTCAGACTGGGCGGCCTCAGCTGATCCCTTATCGCATGCCGCGGCCATGAGGCCGCACAGTCAGAAGAAGGCGGAAGGAGGGGAGTGAAAACAGGGGAACATATGCACTGCTCGTGCCCATCAATCACACCCTCGCAGTCAAAATATATGAGACAACGGGGGGCGTTGTGTCGGGCAGGGGGGACGCACAGGCACAGCCAGCCAACCAATGATGTCAGGAGACGGGCAGCGCTAACAATGGGGGTGCTGCGTGTCATTACAAAGGAAAGTCACACCTCAGGGACATTGTAATGGTCTCTAATGAGACACATTTTTTACGTGTTGAGTTCCACGTGGGCAAGGAGAAAAAGTCAGCCACCTCGTACAAATGCAGCAGTACTGCTGTACAAGGTGGCTGATATACATAGAAACACCTGTGGGTGGGGGGCAGGCTCCCTTCAATTTCAGTTCATGTGCCTGCGTGGCGTTTGCAGGTCACGTTGCAAGCTGCACAGCAGGGGAACAGCTGGCGGTGCTGAACCCCACTAACACATTGGCTGGTGTTTTTCTCTGTGCAGCTAGCATGTCCGGGCAGAAACTGGCGTTGTTTGAGCCCAGGGTCAGCAGGAGGAGGAGAGGAGCAAAGTGTAGGCCGAAGCCTGCACTGGTGGCAGCTTTTGTTCTGTTGTGCCAGCGTGGCTTGTGCTGGACACGTTGCCGACTACACAGCAGGGGAACAGCTGGCGGTGCTGAACCCCACTAACACATTGGCTGGTGTTTTTCTCTGTGCAGCTAGCATTTCCGGGCAAAAACTAGCGGTGTTTGAGCCCAGGGTCAGCAGGAGGAGTAGAGGAGCAGAGTGTTGGCCAAAGCCTAGTTGAACCAATTTCAAAGGTTACCTTTAACCCCCCCCTCAGGTGTTGCAAGGTACAAGAGCCACACCTTGAACAGCATTAATGATGCACAAGTCAAAGGTTGCTCTATTTAATTTTGCTCCTTGCACACGCTGAATTAAACACGTACACTATTTAGCCCATTATACTGTCAAACAGTAGTGGAGGCGTGACTACTAGTCTTTTTAAGGAGACGCAGCACAGGTGTACAAATTTACACCTAGGTGCTGTGCGCAGATTCCTTACCGTTGTTATTTGCAGTACAGGAAACTGCGCTCTTGTGTTATCCCTTGGCAATACCCTGTTAGTGCAGGCCGTCTCATGACCTCATTTCATGTTGGCCGGTGCGGTTAACGATGGCCATAAATCCCAGACCCACAGTGGCTTTTCCTAAAGTCACACTGCGGTGCTGGGATTCGTGGCCTTGTGCAGTAAATATGTTCGCCGCTCACACATGTCCTTACACCTGCTTCAGACTGGGCGGCCTCAGCTGATCCCTTATCGCATGCCGCGGCCATGAGGCCGCACAGTCAGAAGAAGGCGGAAGGAGGGGAGTGAAAACAGGGGAACATATGCACTGCTCGTGCCCATCAATCACACCCTCGCAGTCAAAATATATGAGACAACGGGGGGCGTTGTGTCGGGCAGGGGGGACGCACAGGCACAGCCAGCCAACCAATGATGTCAGGAGACGGGCAGCGCTAACAATGGGGGTGCTGCGTGTCATTAAAAAGGAAAGTCACACCTCAGGGACATTGTAATGGTCTGTAATGAGACACATTTTGTACTTGTTGAGTTCCACGTGTGCAAGGAGAAAAAGTCAGCCACCTTGTCCAAATGCAGCAGTACTGCTGTACAAGGTGGCTGTTATACATAGAAACACCTGGGGGGGTGGGGGGCAGGCTCCCTTCAATTTCAGTTCATGTGCCTGCGTGGCGTTTGCAGGTCACGTTGCAAGCTACACAGCAGGGGAACAGCTGGCGTTGCTGAACCCCACTGACACATTGACTGGTGTTTTTCTCTGTGCAGATTGCATGTCCGGGCAAAAACTAGCGGTGTTAGAGCCCAGGGTCAGCAGGAGGAGGAGGAGAGGAGCAAAGTGTAGGCCGAAGCCTGCACTGGTGGCAGCTTTTGGTCGGTTGTGCCAGCGTGGCTTGTGCTGGACACGATGCCGGCTACACAGCGGGGGAACAGCAGGCGGTGCTGAACCCCACTAACACATTGGCTGGTGTTTTTCTCTGTGCAGCTAGCATGTCCGGGCAGAAACTGGCGTTGTTTGAGCCCAGGGTCAGCAGGAGGAGGAGAGGAGCAAAGTGTAGGCCGAAGCCTGCACTGGTGGCAGCTTTTGTTCTGTTGTGCCAGCGTGGCTTGTGCTGGACACGTTGCCGACTACACAGCAGGGGAACAGCTGGCGGTGCTGAACCCCACTAACACATTGGCTGGTGTTTTTCTCTGTGCAGCTAGCATTTCCGGGCAAAAACTAGCGGTGTTTGAGCCCAGGGTCAGCAGGAGGAGTAGAGGAGCAGAGTGTAGGCCGAAGCCTAGTTGAACCAATTTCAAAGGTTACCTTTAACCCCCCCCTCAGGTGTTGCAAGGTACAAGAGCCACACCTTGAACAGCATTAATGATGCACAAGTCAAAGGTTGCTCTATTTAATTTTGCTCCTTGCACACGCTGAATTAAACACGTACACTATTTAGCCCATTATACTGTCAAACAGTAGTGGAGGCGTGACTTGTCTTTTTAACGAGACGCAGCACAGGTGTCAAAATTTGCACCTAGGTACTGGGCGCAGATTCCTGAGCGTTGTTATTTGCTGTACAGGAGTCTGCGCTATTGTGATCCCTTGGCCATGCGCTGTGAGCGCTTCCTGTCTTCTGACCTCATTTCATGTCGGCCGTTGCGGTTAGCGATGGACATGAATCCCAGACCCACAGTGTGTTTTTAAAAAATCACACTGCGGTGCTGGGATTCGTGCCCTGGTGCACTAAATATGTTTGCCGCTCACACATGTCCTTACACCTGCTTCAGACTGGGCGGCCTCATCTGATCCCTTATCGCCTGCCGCGGCCATGAGGACACCCAGTCTGAAGAAGGCGGAAGGAGATGAGTGAACACAGGCAAACATATGCACTGCACATGCCCATCAATCACACCCTCGCTGTCCAAAAAAATAAGACACCGAGGGCCGTTGTTTCGAGCAGGGGAGATGCACAGGCGCAGCCAGCTAACCAATGATGTCAAAAGACGGGCAGCGCTAACAAGGGTGGTGCTGCGTGTCATTACAAAGGAAAGTCACACCTCAGGGACATTGTAATGGTCTCTAATGAGACACATTTTGTACGTGTTGAGTTCCACGTGGGCAAGGAGAAAAAGTCAGCCACCTCGTACAAATGCAGCAGTACTGCTGTACAAGGTGGCTGATATACATAGAAACACCTGTGGGTGGGGGGCAGGCTCCCTTCAATTTCAGTTCATGTGCCTGCGTGGCGTTTGCAGGTCACGTTGCAAGCTACACAGCAGGGGAACAGCTGGCGTTGCTGAACCCCACTGACACATTGACTGGTGTTTTTCTCTGTGCAGATTGCATGTCCGGGCAAAAACTAGCGGTGTTAGAGCCCAGGGTCAGCAGGAGGAGGAGGAGAGGAGCAAAGTGTAGGCCGAAGCCTGCACTGGTGGCAGCTTTTGGTCGGTTGTGCCAGCGTGGCTTGTGCTGGACACGATGCCGGCTACACAGCGGGGGAACAGCAGGCGGTGCTGAACCCCACTAACACATTGGCTGGTGTTTTTCTCTGTGCAGCTAGCATGTCCGGGCAGAAACTGGCGTTGTTTGAGCCCAGGGTCAGCAGGAGGAGGAGAGGAGCAAAGTGTAGGCCGAAGCCTGCACTGGTGGCAGCTTTTGGTCGGTTGTGCCAGCGTGGCTTGTGCTGGACACGTTGCCGACTACACAGCAGGGGAACAGCTGGCGGTGCTGAACCCCACTAACACATTGGCTGGTGTTTTTCTCTGTGCAGCTAGCATTTCCGGGCAAAAACTAGCGGTGTTTGAGCCCAGGGTCAGCAGGAGGAGGAGAGGAGCAGAGTGTAGGCCGAAGCCTAGTTGAACCAATTTCAAAGGTTACCTTTAACCCCCCCCTCAGGTGTTGCAAGGTACAAGAGCCACACCTTGTGCAGCATTAATGCTGCACAAGTAAAAGGTTGCTCTATTTGTTTTGCTCCTTGCACACGCTGACTAAAACACGTACACTATTTAGCCCATTATACTGTCAAACAGTTGTGGAGGCGTGACTTGTCTTTTTAACGAGACGCAGCACAGGTGTCAAAATTTGCACCTAGGTACTGGGCGCAGATTCCTGAGCGTTGTTATTTGCTGTACAGGAGTCTGCGCTATTGTGATCCCTTGGCCATGCGCTGTGAGCGCTTCCTGTCTTCTGACCTCATTTCATGTCGGCCGTTGCGGTTAGCGATGGACATGAATCCCAGACCCACAGTGTGTTTTCAAAAAATCACACTGCGTGGCTGGGATTCGTGGCCTTGTGCAGTAAATAGGTTTGCCGCTTACACATGTCCTTACACCTGCTCCAGACTGGGCGGCCTCAGCTGATCCCTTATCGCCTACCACGGCCAGGAGGCCGCACAGTCTGAAGAAGGCGGAAGGAGATGAGTTAAGACAGGCGAACATATGCACTGCTCGTGCCCATAAACCACACCCTCGCTGACAAAATAAATATGACAACGAGGGGCGTTGTTTCTAGCAGGGCGGATGCACAGGCGCAGCCAGCTAACCATGATGACAAAAGACGGGAAACGCTACCAAGGGGGGTGCTGCGTATCATTACAAAGGAAAGTCACACCTCAGGGACAGTGGAATGGTCTCAATGAGACACATTTTGTACGTGTTGAGTTCCACGTGGGCAAGGAGAAAAAGTCAGCCACCTTGTACAAATGCAGCAGTACTGCTGTACTAGGTGGCTGTTATACATAGAAACACCTGGGGGGGTGGGGCCAGGTTCCCTTTTAATTTCAGTTCCTGTGCCTGCATGGCGTTTGCAGGTCACGTTGCCGGCTACACAGCAGGGGAACAGCTGGCGTTGCTGAACCCCACTAACACATTGGCTGGTGTTTTTCTCTGTGCAGCTAGCACTTCCGGGCAAAAACTAGCGGTGTTTGAGCCCAGGGTCAGCAGGAGGAGGAGAGGAGCAGAGTGTAGGTCGAAGCCTGCACTGGTGGCAGCTTTTGTTCTGTTGTGCCAGCGTGGCTTGTGCTGGACACGTTGCCGACTACACAGCAGGGGAACAGCTGGCGGTGCTGAACCCCACTGACACATCACCTAGTGTTTTTTTCTGTGTAGACAACACTTCCAGGTGGCAACTGACAGTGTTGAAACCCAGGGAATCAAAGAGGAGCAGAGTGTAGGCCGAAGCCTGCAGTGGAGCAAGTTGAAAGGGAACCTTTAACCCCCCCCCCAGGCATTTGTTGCTGAAAGAGCCATCTTGTACAGCAGTAATACTGCACATGGAAAATGGTGGCTCCGAAAATTATGCTCCTTGCAAACGCTGAAGTACACACTCATATAATGTGTCCCCTCACACCGTCAAACCATCCCGGAAGTGGGACTTTCCTTTGTAATGTGACACAGCACAGCCGTCATTCCAACCCCCTTGGTGCCGGGCACCACCTCCTCAACGTTGTTTGGTTCTGTCACGGAGCCCGCACTGTAATGTTATCCCTTGGCCATGCACAGTTAGCGGTGCCCGTCTTCTGACATCATGTAGGTGTCAGGCTGGCAGTGCCTGTGCGTCCAAGCTGCCCGAGATCCAACCTTGCAGTGTCATCTAATGTAGTCCCACTGCGGGCCAGGGATCCATGGGCATGCGCAGTGCATATCATCGCCTCTCACTCACCTCCTTCCTGCTTCTTCAGACTGTGCGGCGTCACGGCCGTGGCATGCTATTAGGGATCAGCTGACGCCGCCTAGTCTGAAGAAGCGTGAAGAAGGGGAGTGAGAGGCTAGTATATGCACTGCGCATGGCCATGGATACCAGGCCCACTGTGGGATCACATTAGACGACACTGCGAGGTGTGATTTCGGGCAGCGTGGACGCACAGGCGCAGCCAGGACGACAACAAATGATGTCAGAGGACGGGCAGCGCAAACTGTGCATGGCCAAGGGATAACATAACAGCGCAGGGTCCATGACGGAATCAAACAACGCTAAGGAGGCAGCGCACGGTGCCAAGGGGGTAGCAATGACGGCTGTGCTGCGTCATATTACAAAGGAAAGTCCCACCTCCAGGACAGTTGGACGGTGTGAGGGGACACATTACATGAGTGTGTAGTTCAGCGTTTGCAAGGAGCATAATTTCAAGAGCGACCTTTCCCTTGTGCAGTATTAGTGCTGCACATGGTGGCTCTTTCAGTAACAAACGCCTAGGGGGGGGGGGGACAGGTCCCCTTACATTTTAGTTGTGCCAGCGTGGCGGTCGCATGACACGTTGCCGGATACACAGCTGGGGATCAGCTGACGTTACTGAACCCCAATAACAGAGGAGCGACTGTTGACTGTGCACACAGCACTTCCAGGCACCAACTGGCGGTGTTAGAGCCCAGGGACAGCAGGAGGAGCAGATTGGAGGTATTGCCGCACACACAGCTGGGGATCAGCTGACGTTACTGAACCCCAATAACAGAGGAGCGACTGTTGACTGTGCACACAGCACTTCCAGGCACCAACTGGCGGTGTTAGAGCCCAGGGACAGCAGGAGGAGCAGAGGAACAGAGTGTAGGCCGAAGCCTGATTGGAGCAAGTTGAAAGGAAACCTTTAACCCCCCCCCCAAGACGTTTGTAGCTGAAAGAGCCATGTTGTGCAGCACTAAGGATGCAAAAGGAAAAGGTTGCTCTTTTAATTATGCTCCTTGCAAACACCGAAGTAAACACTAAAAATGTGTCCCTTTATACCGTTAAACCGTTCCGGAGGTGCGAATTTCCTTCGTAATGGGACACAGCACAGCTGTCATTCCTATCCCCTTGATGCCGTGCGCTGCCTCCTCAGCGTTGTTTTAAGCTGCCACGGAGCCTGCGCTGTTCTGTTAGCCCTTGGCCATGCCCAATTAGCGCTGCCTGTCTTCTGACATAATTTGGTGTCAGGCTGTCAGTGCCTGTGCGTCCACGCTGCTCCAGATCCCACCTCGCAGTCTCATCTAACGTAATCCCACTGCGGGCCTTGGAACCATGGGCATGCACAGTGCATAACCTCGACTCTCACTCCCCTCCTTCCCTCTTCTTCAGACTGTGCGGTGTCACGGCCGTGGCATGCTAGGGATCAGCTGACGGCGCACAGTCTAAAGAAGGCGGAGGGAAATGAGCGAGAGCCCGAGGGGAAGATATGCACTGCGCATGCCCATGGATCCCAGGCCCGCAGTGTGACTCAATCAGAAGACACTGCGAGGCGGGATCTCGGGCACCGCGGCCGCACAGGCGCAGCCAGCCTGACACCAAATTATGTCAGAAGACAGGCAGCGCAAATAGGGCATGCCCAAGGGATAACAGAACAGCGCAGGCTCCGTGACAGCTTAAAACAACGCTGAGGAGGCAGCGCATGGCACCAAGGGGGTAGGAATGACGGCTGTGCTGCGTCACATTACGAAGGAAAGTCCCAGCTCCGGGACGGTATAACGGTATCAGTGAACACATTTTATAAGTGTTAAGTTCTGCGTGTGCAAAGAGCTAAAAAAAAAGAGCTACCTTTTCCTTGTGCAGCATTACTGCTGCACAAGATGGCTCTTTCAGTAACAAACGACGGGGGGGGGGGGGGGACAGGTTCCCTTACATTTAGGTTGTTGTGCCAGCGTGGCGGTCGCAGGACACATTGCCGGCTACACAGCTGGGGATCAGCTGACGTTACTGAAACCCAATAACACTGGGTCGTATGTTTTTACTGTGCAGCCTGCACTTCTGAGCCGCAACTGGCGGTGTTGGAGCCCAGGAATAGCAGTTCAGGTGGTAGAAAGATGAACACAGCAGGAGACCTGGATGACACCCAATTACTTAATCAGGCAGAGGAGTGGCAAATTCCTGCGAGATCCAGGCCTGGTTCATTTTCAGGAAAGTAAGCCGGTCAACGTTATCGGAGGATAGTCGCATGCGACGGTCTGTTAGTACACCACCTGCGGCACTAAAGACACGTTCCGATAAGACACTAGCCGCAGGGCAAGCCAGCACCTCCAATGCATACTGGCTTAGCTCTGGCCATGTATCCAGCTTAGAGACCCAAAACTTGAACGGGGAAGAGCCGTCTGGGAGTACAGTAAGAGGGCAAGCCATGTAGTCTGTCACCATCTGACGGAACCGTTGCCTCCTGCTGACTGGAGCCGCCGGTGATGGTGTAGACATTTGGGGCGGGCACACAAAAGTGTGCCAGAGTTGTGCCATACTGGGCTTGCCTTGGGCAGAGGCACTGCTTCTGCTCCCTCTTTGGGCAGAGCCTCCCCCACTGCCTCGACGCACTGAGCTGCTTTGTAAAGCACTAGCAGCACTCCTCTCAGTTGGACAGGAGAAGATGATGGAATTCACCAGTGTGTCGTGGTACTCCCGCAATTTACGCTCCCGGGTCAACGCAGGGATGAGGTTTTGGACGTTGTCCCGGTAGCGAGGATCGAGGAGGGTGAACACCCAATAATCAGGCATGTTGAGAATGTGGTCGATGCGGCGGTCGTTTCTCAGGCACTGCAGCATGAAATCCACCATGTGCTGCAGAGTGCCAACCGGCCCAGAAACGCTGTCCCCTGCTTGAGACATGATCTCTGCCCGCTCGTCATCACCCCACCCTCGCTGTACACACTGACCACTGGACAATTGTGTCGCTCCCTCCTCTGGACGGAGCTCTTCCTCCTCCATTGACTCCTCCTCATCCTCCTCACAAATTGGCCCCTGCGTACCCCTTTGTGAGGAACCACGTGGCGCTGACTCTCCAGAAGCTGATGGAAAAGGTGACTCCTCATCCTCCACCTCTTCCACCACATCATCCCTTAACCCTTGCAAAGTTTGCTGAAGCAGGCAGATAAGGGGGACAGTCATGCTGACTAGTGCATCATCTGCACTTGCCATCCGCGTGGAATAATCAAAAGGACGCAAAACCTGGCAGACGTCCTTCATAGTGGCCCACTCTGTGGTTGTGAAGTCTGATCGGCGCTGACTGCGACTTCTTTGCGCCTGATGCAGCTGGTACTCCATAACTGCTTGCTGCTGCTCACACAACCGCTCCAACATATGTAACGTGGAATTCCACCGGGTAGGTAGGTCACATATGATGCGGTGTTCCGGAAGGCGGAATCGGCGCTGCAGAGCAGCAATGCGGGATCTGGCCAAGCTGGAACGCCGCAAGTGAGCACACTCTAGGCGGACCTTGTGCAGCAGGGCATCAAGATCCGGATAGTCCCTCAGAAAACTCTGCACAACCAAATTGAGCACATGTGCCAGACATGGGATGTGAGTGAGGTTGCCAAGGGCCAAAGCTGCCACCAGATTTCGGCCATTGTCACACACTACCATGCCTGGCTGGAGATTCGCTGGCAGTAACCACACATCGCTCTCCTGCTTTATGGCATTCCAGAGCTCCTGCGCTGTGTGGCTTCGATGCCCCAATGAAACTAGTTTCAAGACGGCCTGCTGACGTTTGGCCACGGCTGTGCTCATGTCGGTCATAGGTAAACGTTCACGGGTCCATGTGGGGGTGGACTGTGACGGATCCTGCAGAGAGGAATCAGAGGAACTGGTGTAAGAGGAGGAGTCGATGCGTACAGACTGGATTCCTGCAATCCTTGGAGTGGGCAGGACACGTCCTGCGCCACTCGCACGATCTGTACCTGGCTCAACAACATTAACCCAATGGGCAGTGAGGGAAACATATCGCCCCTGTCCATGCTGACTGGTCCACGCATCGGTGGTGAGGTGGACCTTGCTACTGACGGCGTTCAGTAGCGCATGTTTTATGTTTGCCTCAACATGCCTGTGCAGGGCAGGGACAGCCTGCCTGCTGAAGTAAAAGCGGCTGGGCACCTTGTACTGTGGGACTGCCAATGCCATCAAGTCACGGAAGCTGTCAGTCTCCACCAGCCTGAACGAGAGCATTTCCAGGGACAACAGTTTGGCAATGCCTGCATTCAGAGCCTGTGCTCGGGGGTGGTTGGCCGAGAATGCCCGCCTTTTCTCCCATGCCTGTACTACCGATGGCTGTAGAGTAGACTGGGAGTGTGAGGATGACTGGGAAGGTGGTGCTGTGGGTGGAATTACACAAGGTCTCTGGGAGGAAGCCAAACCAGCTGTGCGTGAGCTGGAGGAAGAGGCAACACGAGCTGAAGAGGTGGTAGCTGCCGCTGTTGGTTGGCCTACATCTTCAGTGTGTTTCTGTAACTCCACCGCGTGCCTGGTCCGCACATGTTTCCACATATTTGTGGTATTGAGGTTGCTGACATTTTTCCCTCTTTTTACTTTATGATGACACAGCTTGCATTTGACAAAACAAATGTCATCTGCAACTGTGTCAAAAAAGGACCAGGCACTGCAAGTCTTGGGAGCGCCCTTTTTGGCTTTGGAAAGAGACAGGCTCCTAACGGGTGCCAAAGTGGAGGCTCCAGGCTCCGCAGTCTTCCCCCTCCCTCTCCCTCTTTGGCCCGTAAGAGGAAGCTCTTCCTCTGAGCTGCTCCCACCACCTTCCTGTTCCTCACGCCACGATGGGTCAAGGACCTCATCATCTCCACTACCCTCTGCCACCAACTGCTCCTCCTGGGTAGTCTCAGCAGCACAGTACGCACGAGAAAGCGGCACCTGAGTTTCATCATCAGATGCGTACTGCGCTGTGGTCACCGGAGGCACTGGCCCACCTGCCTCTTCAGAGTCAGAGAGAAAAAGGTGTTGGGCATCACTGCACACTGCCTCTTCTTCCATTTCTCCAATGCTGCTTGGCTGGCCCCCTGTTTCCAAGCCAAGAGATTCAGAGAACAGAAGTAGAGACGGCTCCTGTCCTGGGCTCTCTGACTGCCTGGCCAATTTGGCAGGTGGTGAAGAGACAGATGGCTGCTCTCCAGTGCTCTGTGCCTGAGAGGATGTGGCACTAACTGAAGTCGATGCCGAGGCGTTAGCTGCCATCCACCCGACAACGGCTTCAATTTGGTCTTCACGCAGCAGCGGTGCACGGCGCTCTCCGACAAAGCTGCGCATGAAGGACTGTTCCCTGCTGAAACTGAGTGACGACGAGTCACCGGCGCCCGCAGCAGGCACAGAATCACCACGTCCTCTCCCTGCTCCTCTCCCTGCTCCGCGCCCACGCCCACGTGCCTTACTCCCTGCCCTCTTCATCTTGGTTGACAGATAAAGATAAGCAGAAAAGTACTAAGGCCTTAGTGTGCTTATTCCTGTAATGCTCCTCCTAACAGGTGTAAGAAACACTAATGTTGTAAATTGTGGACTAAACTTTATTATTTTGCAAATGTGGCCTACACAAGTGTAAGTTGTGTTTGGTGAACTTAACCTTTTTTTTGGTGCAGATCGGGCTACAGAGCTAGTTTAAATCACACGGAGACCGTGCAGACAGCCGTAAACGGCGCTGCAAGGCCAAGAAACCCTCCTCTCGGTTATCCTATATAGTGTTTTTCCACTATTTAGCTGGATACTAGTGGAAAGACACTAATAGGAATTTTTTTTTTCAAATTTTAAACTGGCTGCACTATTTGAAAAAAAGGAAATTGTTTTTCAAGGTATGAGGCAGTAACGCACCCTGAGCTGAATCCAACCGGCTATGGCTGCACACAGACTACAGGGCGAGCTGCGCTCACACAGAGACCGTGCAGACAGCCGTAAACGGCGCTGCAAGGCCAAAAAACCCTCCTCTAGGTTATCCTATCTAGTGTTTTTCCACTATTTAGCTGGATACGAGTGGAAAGACACTAATAGGAATTTTTTTTTTCAAATTTTAAACAGGCTGCACTATTTGAAAAAAAGGAAAATTTTTCTCAAGGTATGAGCCAGTAACGAACCCTGAGCTGAATCCAACCGGCTATGGCTGCACACAGACTACAGGGCGAGCTGGGCTCACACGGAGACCGTGCAGACAGCCGTAAACGGCGCTGCAAGGCCAAAAAACCCTCCTCTCGGTTATCCTATATAGTGTTTTTCCACTATTTAGCTGGATACGAGTGGAAAGACACTAATAGGAATTTTTTTTTTCAGATTTTAAACAGGCTGCACTATTTGAAAAAAAGGAAAATTTTTCTCAAGGTATGAGCCAGTAACGAACCCTGAGCTGAATCCAACCGGCTATGGCTGCACACAGACTACAGGGCGAGCTGGGCTCACACGGAGACCGTGCAGACAGCCGTAAACGGCGCTGCAAGGCCAAAAAACCCTCCTCTAGGTTATCCTATATAGTGTTTTTCCACTATTTAGCTGGATACGAGTGGAAAGACACTAATAGGAATTTTTTTTTTCAAATTTTAAACAGGCTGCACTATTTGAAAAAAAGGAAAATTTTTCTCAAGGTATGAGCCAGTAACGAACCCTGAGCTGAATCCAACCGGCTATGGCTGCACACAGACTACAGGGCGAGCTGGGCTCACACGGAGACCGTGCAGACAGCCGTAAACGGCGCTGCAAGGCCCAAAAACCCCCCTCTAGGTTATCCTATGTAGTGTTTTTCCACAATAGAGCTGGAGACTGGTGGAAAAACACTAATAGGAAATTTGAGAAAAAATGTGCAGCAGGCTGCACTAAGAGCAAAAAAGAACAACTGTGTGAGGCAGTGTGAACCCCCCCTGAGCTGAATACAACCGGGTATATGGCTGCACACAGACTACAGAGTGAGCTGCACACACACACACACACAGAGACCTTGCAGAACGCTGTTAAAACAGCGCTGCAAGGCAAGAGCAAGGTGAACAGTGAAGAACACACAGCGTTTTGCTAAATTAGCCTTTGGAAAGGAAAATAAAGCAATTAGCTAGCTCGACTGGCCCTCAGTTAGAACACAGCGTCCTGTCCCTAACTGAAATCACAGCAGAGTGAGCGCAAAATGGCGGCAGCGCTTTTTTATAGTGCAGAGTGACATCATTTCAGCAGCCAATCCCAGCCTTGCCAGTACTTACATGCCCACCATGCTAAACAGGATGTGCCCACACTTTCATTCATTCCTCATTGGCTGCTGCGTTCAATTTGAATTCTGGGAACTTCCGATTCCGGTATCCGATACGCGGGAAGTATCGGAATTCAGTATCGGAATTCCGATACCGCAAATATCGGCCGATACCCGATACTTGCGGTATCGGAATGCTCAACACTAGTTATGAGGTCAGAGGGCACAGCTCATTCTAGATAAGGACAAATCTGAGGGTGGAGTAATAGTTCAGTTCTGAATCACATTAAGGCTACCATCACACTCGCAGTGTTTGGTCAGTATTTTACATCAGTATTTGTAAGTCAAAACCAGGAAAGGAACAAATACAGGAAATGTATAACAGAAACATATGCATCACTTCTGTATTTATCACCCACTCCTGGTTTTGACTTACAAATACTAAGGTAAAATACTGACCAAATACTGCTAGTGTGACGGCAGCCTAAAAATGAAAGTGGTAGTCTGAGACTGGGAGCAATAATCCGAAGATTCAAGTGACAAAGAGAAGTGCTGTGCCTCAGTGTGAATGTGAGTAGATTTTTTTGATATTTATTTTATCAATTTATTCCACACCATTAACTCCACAGTGCTTTACAAACAATATTGTTAGCTTCACAATCTAGAATCCCTATCAGTATGTCTTTGGAGTGTGGGAGGAAACCCATGCAAACAAGGGGAGACCATACAAACTCCTTGAGATGTTGTCTTTGGTGGGATTTGAACCCAGGACTTCAGCGCTGCAAGGCTGAGCCACCGTGCTGTCCTAGATTGATCTATGATATTCTACAAGAACAGAAACTTAATAACAGCCTTTTTTATTCTTCATAAACTGCAAATAAGGAAGGGAATGTTATACCATTCAGTGATAGTTTTGCTATTAGACCAAAATCCAAAAACCAAAGCTCTTGCGTCATTGAAAACCATATATTTTGTTTAAAAAAGTTCCATTATCCAAAATTTATACACAACTGTATGTCTCACAAAGTGTGTGTGTTGTAAAAAATATTTGAGTTTTTTTTGCACATTTGCTTGTTATAATAGTACAATATTACCCCCATACAAGCCACACAAATACTGTATTTGTATTAAAAAGCTCAAAAATGATTGCAATACACTACTAGGAAAACTGAAGAGTGTTGAATACATTTAATGTATTTTAATTGTTAATTAAGGACTTTTCAGTATTGCAATTTATTGACCACAAATAAGACTTTTGGGAAAATTTTGACTCAGCTTGTAAATTCAAATTTTAAACAATCCGCTCAACTCTAATTTATAGTTATTGTGTAGGGGTTGGTCTGGAGTCTGGAGTTCTTATGTGGTCTTGTTTGGTATTTGCATTTTTTACTGTTTTTTGTTTTTATTCATTGAGTCTAATCAGGGACTATTTGCAAATCAAGCTGGAATGACTTATTCCATAATACTGCTGGGGAAAGCTACACAGAGATAAATGGAGTAAGCTAGACGCAATGCAACCATCATCACTATAGTACATTGCTCCTAATGCTACTCCATTTATTTCTGTTTAGCTTCCCCTGTTTTATCCAACACCCATGTATGTTTGATGAAGGTCATAAGGACATGTTTTTACACTGAGAATTGGATGACACAAATATATATCATCTTCATTATCAACCAAAGTGTGCTGAATTCTTTCAGCACTAAGAGTAGTTTCCAACCACATATGAGTTATTACCGCACTTGGGAGAAATTGAGTAACAAATTATGAGGTCCATTTTACCTGTTACTCTGTGTCAAAATGAAAAATATAAAACAATATTTTAGTGGTAAAAATGTCATTGATAATCTTCAGGCTCAATGTTTTAAAATTCTATGAAACACCTGTGGTGTCAATGTTTTGGACTTGATATTCTGACGCCTCATAGGCACCCTGCAAACCATTCAAGCAAAATCTACAATCCAAAATTGCACCATTTTCCTTCTGAGCTTTGCAGTATGCCAAGATAATAGTTTTTGACCAATTTCTCATCTTACCCCTTATGAAAATTTTAAATTAAGGGCTAAAGGAACATTTTAGGGAAAAAAAATTGAATTTTTCAATTTTACAGCCCAGTGCTGTGAAATGCTGACATGCACCTGTGGAGTCATGATAATTGAAGCACCTCTAGATGATTTCCTTGTATGTTAAAGTTCCAAAAATTGAGTCAGTTTTGAGGACTTATGCAAATTTTGCACCTCAAAAGCTTTTCAAATGTGACATTGTGTCAGCAATTTATTCTGGCTAATATTGTGTGCAAAAAGCTAAAATAGCACTCATTTACTTGCAAAAAAGTAGTTTCTGAGAATATATTCAATATAAGTCTGCATAGTAGAAATTACACAACAGATTGTGATTCATTTTCTTCATTTATGTTTGTGCTACCCTTGGGAAAATAAAAAAATTGGAGCTAAACCAACATTTTATTGAAAAAGAAAAGCATATTTTTCATTTTATTTTCCTAGCCCAGTGTTATCAAATTCTGTGAATAAACTCTGTGTTCAAGATGTTCACTACAATTCTAGATGTGATTCCTTGAAAAGAACAGTTTCCAAAATAGAGGTTAGTTATCAGGGACTTTTGCTATTTTGGCACTTCAGGGTCTCTGGAAATGTGACATGCAGATTGACATGGAAATGGGACATTGCAGGCAAATTTGTAATCCTGAAAGTCCGTTTTAAGATAGATATAAATATATATCAGTATTCGCGCTAATATAATCCTGATAGAAAGAAAAAATCAGCAGTGATTCGCAGTGTGCGGAATAGGAGATCCCACAGTGCCTAAATACATACACTGGTATCCTGTAATAATGAATACCACTACTGTGCCATAAATGGTGATTAATCTTTAGTGGTCAGCATAGTCATGGAAAGGGAAAAAAAAACAAATACTATTGCAGTTCTTACCCGATCTGCTGCTTAATAGAAGGTTATAGTCTGAAGTTTCAGCTGGAGCTCTTTCTCCAGAGAGTGCAGTCCGAAGAGTTCTGCTCGCAGGGAACAGCTGCCCCAGCCGGTGGCGGCGTTGAACCTTGCTGAGCTATCCACTGTAGCGGTATACCCACGTGCAGGCAGACCGGCGTCCTAGCTGGTGCGCGAAGTGAGAGCGGCGCTGGGACAGGACCTGCATGTCGTGGTGCCGGGGTGAGAAACGTGACCGCACACATGACTGAGAGTGTAGTACGGATGGCGGTAGGGACCAGATAGAAACCGACGCGTTTCAGAGACGTCTGTCTCCTTCATCAGGGAAGGCCCCTACCCCATAATGATAGTCCTTTTATCTGCCATCCGCCCAATCACATCATTGGAATCCAAATAGTTCAACATCGCCGTTCAATCCTTTAGGGATTATGGTGTCCAAAGTGAAAATCCATCTTGTTTCGGCCCTTGACATAGTTTTTATGAAATTGCCTCCCCTCCAATGTGCATTAACCTTTTCAATGCCTTTTACCTCCATGTGTTGAATTAGTCCGTTATGGTGTTCAATAAAGTGTTTTGAAAGGGGATGTCCTAAAAAAATTTTCTTTATATTATGCATGTGCTCACTAATCCTGACCCGTAGTGGTCTTTTGGTGCGTCCAGCATACACCTTTTTACATGGACAAGTTATGGTGTAGATAACTCCTACGGTGGAGCAAGTAATAAATTCCTTTATGGTAAATTCAGTGTCCGCTTTACAAAACTTACTTTGTTTTTTTGTTTGGACCTGTTTGCACATGTTGCACTTATGGCAGGGAAAAAAGCCTTTCAAACTACCCTGAAATAAAGTAGTCTGTTTTAGGTGGGATTTATTTGGTATAGTGGGGGCTATTAAATTTCCCAAGTATTTTTTATAAACAAATCAGGGGTGTTCCGATATTTTCTCCCCAAGGATCTTATCACTTTTTAATACATGCCAGTGTTTTTTTACAATTCTTCGTAAGATGTTCAAGTTGGCATTAAATTGGGTGTTGATAGGAATACAGTCCAACTCCTCTATTTGTTTTGTTGTAAAGTTAAAAAACTCCTCCCGTGGTTTGGAAAAAGCATCTTTCATGGCATCCCCCAGCTTTTCTTCGTTACATCCTTTTTGCACGAATTTGTTAAAACTTGTGCCTCCCTTTGGGAATCTTGGGACTTCGAACAATTTCTGTGGATTCTCATAAATTGACTTTTAGGGATGTTTAATAGCCAATGTGGGAAATGGCAGCTATCCAATGGGATGAAGCTATTTGAGTCTGTAGGTTTATGAAAAGTGTGTGTGTGAATAGTATCTTCCTTCTTCCTCTATAAAAATATTAAGGTCTAAAAAATTAATTTCCTGAGTACTAGTGTTGCTGCTAAAATTTAGAAAAAACTCATTTTTATTTAAATCAATTAAAAATTGGTTCAGTGATTCCTGACCCCCAGACCATATAAAAACAATGTCATCGATAAAACATTGCCAGAGGACCAGGTTCGCGCGTAGAGTACCTTCAAGGTAAATGAAGGACTCCTCCCATCTTCCTACACACAAATTAGCATAACTTGGCGCGAACATGGTCCCCATGACGGTACCCCACTGCTGTGAGTAATAATCCTTCTTAGGCCGGGATCACACGTGCGAGAAACACGTCCATGTCTCGCATGTGAAATCCAAGCTCTGGCGTCGGCACTGTGGAGCAGAGCGTGTGGCTCCATGTGTTGCTATGCGGCCGCACGCTCCGCTCCACAGTGCCGGCGCCAGAGCTTGGATTTCACATGCGAGACACGGACGTGTTTCTCGCATGTGTGATCCCGGCCTTAAAGATAAAATAGTTGTGTGTGAGAATAAAATGCATGCATTCCCCTAAAAACTCAATTTGTTCGATAGGGATATTAGAATATTTATTCAGATAGTATTTAGAAGCCCCACAGCCTTTAGTGTGGTCAATCACAATATATAAAGAAGCAATATCTAAAAGACCTAATATAAAATGATCTTGCCATTTAATATTTTGTAAGATTTTTAAGATATGGGCACTATCTTTAAGATATGCTAGAAGCTGCGGTACTAGTTTTTGAAGGTGACAGTCCACAAGTTTTGACTTTTTATTTTCTTTCTATCAGGATTATGTTAGTGCGAATACTGATATCGATTTATATCTATCTTAAATCGGACTTTCTGGTTTTTATACAATCATTGGTGGCGATTGTTATATTTGCAGCTAGAATATTAACCCTTTAAGGCCGGCCTCACACTAGCGAGTTTTACGGACGTATGAGCGCATTAAATACATCCGTAAAACACGCATTCCACATGGCCCAATTAGTCTCTATGCCCCTGCTCCTATCTGCCGTATTTTACTGATCCATATTATACGGCTTTCTACGGCCGTAGAAAATCACAGCATGCTGCGTTTGTCACCGTATTGCGTCTAAAAATCGCCTATGCAAGTCTATGGGGGCCCGAAAAATACGGATTACACACGGACGAGCAGTGTGACTTGCGAGAAATACGCAGCGGTGTTAGCGAGAAAAGCCAGCAATTCAGTGCGGTGTACAGTAAAATCACACTGACAGCTTACAATAGAATAGGTGGAATAAAAGTGCACACATAGAATAGGTATATATATATATATATATATATGTCATTGAGACACATATATGTATATATATTAATATTTCATCCAGCGCTAGATAGCTTAAAAGCCGGTAATTCAATTGCCGGCTTTTGCTATCTCTTCCTTACCTGACCTATCTATCGCAGTCAATGACATCATGCTTTCCCCTGTACCCGAAGTCCGCTGCCTCGGAGTAACCTTCGACTCTGCCCTGTCCTTCAAACCACACATCCAAGCTCTTTCCACCTCCTGTCGCCTCCAGCTCAAAAATATCTTCAGGATGCGTCCTTTCCTCAACCCCCAATCTACTAAAATGCTTGTGCACGCCCTCATCTTTTCCCGCCTTGACTACTGCAACATGCTTTTCTGTGGCCTCCCTGCTAACACCCTTGCACCTCTCCAGTCCATCCTTAACTCTGCTGCCCGACTAATCGATCTCTCTCCTCGCTACTCCTCCGCTTCCCCCCTCTGCAAATCTCTTCACTGGCTCCCATTCCCTCAGCGTATCCAGTTCAAATTGCTAATACTGACCTACAAAGCCATCCACAACCTGTCTCCTCCATATATCTCTGAACTAATCTCTCGATATCTTCCCTCACGTGATCTCCGGTCCTCCCAAGACCTCCTTCTCTCCTCCACACTTATTCGCTCCTCATCCAATCGCCTCCAAGACTTCTCCCGAATATCCCCCATCCTCTGGAACTGCCCCAACACGTCCGACTATCAACCACAGTCGGATCCTTCAGACGGAACCTGAAAACTCATCTCTTCAGGAAAGCCTACAGCCTGCACTGACACTGCTGCTGCCTCATCACTATTGAAGCTACCGCCTCACCAACACCGGAGCTACCGCCTCACCAACACCGGAGCTACCGCCTCACCAACACCGGAGCTCCTGCAACCCTCAACCTACTGTCTCCTTCCCCATAATCCTGTAGAATGTAAGCCCGCAAGGGCAGGGTCCTCGCCTCTCTGTATCAGTCCGTCATTGTTAGCTTGTTTACTGTATGTGATATTTGTAACTTGTATGTAACCTCTTCTCATGTACAGCACCATGGAATCAATGGTGCTATATAAATAAATAATAATAATAATCTCCTTCCTAAACCCGACATGATATGAGACATATAGTAAACCATGTCATATCCCCCTTTTTTTGCATATTCCACACTACTAATTGTTGTCCTCATTTGAACTCGAGCCTGGGAACTTTTCTGTTTTTTTCCCACGCTCGAAAGACATCCAGCAGAGGGCGCCTCACCGCGAATGAAGGTAACTACAGGTCATTGACCTAGTTTCCATTCATTCGCTGGGGTTTTACAGCCAGAAGCATAGCTGCATTATAGCAGAGCTCCTGGCTGTAAAAAAAATTAACCCCTTCAGATGGATTTACAATGTGGGACGTTACAGATCTACGGAAGGTATGTATATTGTTGGTTTATTATTTTTTCTTTGTCACAGAGCGAGGGTCTTCAGCGAGTGGATTGAGCGTACAATAAAATATTACAACAAATGGTGTGTTTATTTCATTAAAAGACTTTTTAATAATGTGTGTGTGTTTTTTTAACTCTTTCATACTATTGGATTAGTAATGGATAGGTGTCAGAATTGACGCATCTCCATTATTAATCTGGCTTAATGTCACCTTACAAGGTGGCATTAACCCTTCATTACCCCATATCCCACCGCTACACGGGAATGGGAAGAGAGTGGCCAAGTGCCAGAATAGGCGCATCTTCCAGATGTGCCTTTTCTGGGGTGGCTGGGGGCAGATGTTTTTAGCCACGGGGGGCCAATAACCGTGGACCCTTTCCAGGCTATTAATATCTGCCCTCAGTCACTGGCTTTACTACTCTGGCGGAGAAAATTGCGCGGGAGCCCACACCAATTGTTTCCGCCATTTAACCCTTTAATTTAATAGCTAGAACGGCCAAATTTTGCACATACACACTAGTAACATTAGTAGTGTGGAATATGCAAAACAAAAAGGCATATGAGATGGTTTACTGTATGTAAACCATGTCTCAAATCATGTCGGGTTTAGGAAGGAGATAGCAAAAGCCGGCAATTGAATTACCGGCTTTTAAGCTATCTCGCGCTGGATGAAATATTAATATATATATATGTGTCTCACTAACATATATATATATATATATATATATATAGACAGTATATATGTTTTTATTATTTTTTGAGCACATGGATCCCTTGTATATCCGTATGTCGGTTTTGCAAGCCTGCGAGAAAATCTCGCAGTGCGGATGCCATACGGATTACATACGGAGGATGCCATGCGCAAAATATGCTGACACACCCTGCCTACGGAGGAGATACGGACCACTATTTTGGGGACTTTTCAGCGTATTATGGCCGTAAATTACGGACCGTATTTTTATACGCTGAGTGTGACGCCGGCCTAATACTTGGCGCCCCTCGGTCTTCTTCTTATTAAATTTGTAATCCAAATGTCAAACAGTACTCCTTCCCTTTCAAGTCCTGCCGTAAGATTAAACAGTATTTTTCAACTACATATGGGGTCTTGGCATAATTAAGATCAATTTTACAACAAATTTTAATGTCCATTTTATTTTGTTACCTATTGATACTAAAGCAGCTTTCAAGTTAAATTTTTTTTTCATTTTTCCATTTTAGTTTGCAATAATTCATTTGAAGCACCTGAAGGGTTGACAAACTTCCAAAATATGTTTTTCAATACTTTGAGATGTGTCAGTTTTTTGGTGGATCCCATTTTATAAAGCATATTTATTTACCAGACACCCATAGGGTGAGTATGTCAAGATAATTTCTGCACTGATAAAATGGCTCACCTTGTGAATTTGTGCTTTGTGCACAACGCCAGTGATTGCAAGTTGGAGGTAAAAAAAAAATTGCTGGAGGTGATCCCTGTCAGTGTCTTGGATCCGAAGGTAGGGTGCACCAACTGAAGGATGACTGGAGATTCATTGTAATGGTTGGGTCACTTGATTTGGCACAGATGATGATACACATGGAAGATACAAATTATTTATTTAAATATCAGAAAGTAGAATGTGTTTTGAAACTCCTAGAACTCTTTCTCAAGTAACAAAATACCTATTTCCCATCAGCATCAGCATCTGGTCATCTGCATCAAATCGAATGACACAACTATCAGATTGAAATTTTATAAATGGTGTCTTGTTTGTGGCTTTTCTGACATATAACCCCTCAAAGTTACTTCAAAAGTGAAATATTCTCTAAAAAACATAGGTTTTATAAATATTATTGACAAAATTAACAGTTGCTAGAATTTCAGCCATGCCAACATCCTGAAAAAAATAAATTGTTTGAAAAATGATGCTGACATAAAATAGACATGGGTAAATATTGTGAATGGAGTAGGATGCACTGCCAGCGCTTTCTATTATTGTGTACTTAGAGCTTCTTTAACAAAGTATATACAAAGATAGATGTTTTTGTGAGGGTTGTCCCAGTCACTGCAAGTGCTTTTGTTCTCATCAACCAGTTGTAGACTGGACTATTTACGCCTGTTCCTAACCAAACACCTTTTTTATCCGAAATATCGCTTAAAGTATTATAAATTTGAATGCTTACATATAAGGGAATAAGGGAAATAAGTATGTTTTTTTTCCATTTTTTTATGACCACAAAATGCAATAATAAATGTGTTCCCCATTCTGTAACAATTATTTTTATATACTGGATACCTTTTTTTACTGAGACTGGGCATACAAACAGCGATTTGGATTGATAATTAGAGTTGAGCGACCTTGACCTTTTTAGAGTCGAGCCGGGTTTTGCGAAACCCGACTATGTCCAAAGTCGGGTCGAGTGAAATCGGCCGATTATGACGTAAAGTCGGGATCGACCGAAACACGAAACCCAATGCAAGTCAATGGGGCAGCATAGTCGGCAGTGAGTGGGGGCCAGGAAAACACCTAGAGTGGCCATTTTAATGTCAAAACCATCCATTCTTCTTAATGAAGCTTGTCAAGCGTAATTTACCTTATAATAATTGGAAGGCATTTGAAATTGGGGGTCATTTGGCTAAAGTTGTGGGGGGTAGGGCTGGTTCAAGTAATTAGTGGGCCCAGGAAATCTGGACCACGTCACGGCAGTGGAGCAGGGAGAGGTAAGTATTTCAACTTTGCAAGTGCTGTGAACCTGAGCAAGCAGGGGGGGCCCACTCGTTGGCATTGGCACTGGCACAGGGCCCCTCAAAGTACAGCGGTGTGTTTGCACGGCGGGGGCGCCTCCCACCGGCAGCAACACTTTTGCGTACTATGAGAGGCCCTGTGCCAGTGACGTCGCCAACTAGTATTCCTCCCCCCACCTGATGAAGGAACCTGCACTTTCATCTGCACCTTCCTCTTTGTCCCCGTGTAAGGTGGTATGGTATGCGGGAAGAGCAACCTGACTTTCAGCAGGGTCACAATGTTGTTGTGTAGCGTGCACGGGGAATGTTGCGTTATGGGTCAATGTACCAGCAGACTCATCTATCACTGGCTGGGCAATGGGCACGATGAAGTGGAAACACAGATATAGGCCCAAAGAAGAAAGTGGGCTAAATGCAGTTCAAAATTGGTAACACAGGAATAACCAGGGGGCATTGCAGTGGAGGACAACTGGAATGAGAGGCTGACACAGAGAGTAGGGCCAAATCAGTAAGTAGTCGAAATGCAGTTCAAAATTGGCAACCGTAGTAAACAGGCGGCACAGCTTTGTTCAGTGGAGGAGAACAGCAAGGAGTGGCAGACACCGATAGTAGGCCCCAAACCAACTAGTACGCCAAATGCAGTTGTTCCATTTAACCACAATTTAATGAGAGCCTGAAGATAGAAGCTCAGGAAAGGCAACCTGGGGAACACCTTGGAGTGTAACACACCATCTCTCTCCACCCCATACCCATTTTGTATGGCCTAATGCAGTGTACTTTTCTACAACTACTAAACGAGAGTCGGAAGACCGAAGCAATGGCAAGGAAACCTGGGGAACACCTTAGAGTGTAACACACCCTCTCTCTACACCCCATACCCAATTTGAAGGCCTAATGCAGTGTAGTTTCCAAGAACTACTAAACGAGAGCCGGAAGATCGAAGCTCAGGAAAGGCAACCTGGGGAACACCTTGGAGTGTAACACACCCTCTCGCTACACCCCATACCCAATTTGAAGGCCTAATGCAGCGTAGTTTCCAACAACTACTAAACGAGAGCCGGAAGATCGAAGCTCAGGAAAGGCAACCTGGGGAACACCTTGGAGTGGAACACACCATCTCTCTACACCCCATACCCAATTTGAAGGCCTAATGCAGAGTAGTTTCCAAGAACTACTAAACGAGAGCCGGAAGATCGAAGCTCAGGAAAGGCAACCTGGGGAACACCTTGGAGTGTAACACAACGTCTCTCTACACGACGGAAGGGCTGATTCTTAGGAAGGAAGGCTGTTGGAAATAAGCATTGCGCGTCCGAGGGTGATTATATTCTTATTAGGTATATACTCACCCTCGGACGCGCCCTGCTTCTTTATTTGGAATGAATGTTTATTTGCAATGTGGTGTTGACTTTCTCTATTATTTTGGTAATTAATGATTTTATTATTTTCATTATTTTGCATCTTCTCGGCAATAATATAAAGAAGACGCGACAGGACAACACTCGGTGGATGCCATATGTGTGTTTTCAATTTAAAAAAACTTTCAGTTAACTACTTGCAGGAGAAAGTAATTGTAGCTGGTGGCCATTTTTAGTACTGTACCAGATTAGAGTTGTGTGTTTGTTTTTAATGTTAAAATGTCTGCATTTGATATCTCACCAGTATTTTCTTTTTTATAAGCAAAATACTTATTTTTATATTTTCTGATGTTGGTTCCAGGGGTACACGGCCAGCAGTGCCCTGGTCAGTGTAGTAGTAGTTGAAAGAATGGACCGCAGACAGGCATCGAAGGCCTAAAATAATAACACATGGCTGTAGGCAATTTTAAATTGGTTCCAGGGGTACACGGACAGCAGTGGTGTGGTCAGTGGAGGCCTAGTGGAAGGAGTGACCGCAGACAGGCATCGAAGGCCTAAAATAATAACACATGGCTGTAGGCAATTTTAAATTGGTTCCAGGGGTACACGGACAGCAGTGGTGTGGTCAGTGGAGGCCTAGTGGAAGGAGTGACCGCAGACAGGCATCGAAGGCCTAAAATAATAACACATGGCTGTAGGCAATTTTAAATTGGTTCCAGGGGTACACGGGCAGCAGTGACCTGGTCAGTGTAGTAGTAGTTGAAAGAATGGACCGCAGACAGGCATCGAAGGCCTAAAATAAAAAAATTGGGCTGGCTGTAGGCAATTTTAAATTGGTTCCAGGGGTACACGGGCAGCAGTGACCTGGTCAGTGTAGTAGTAGTTGAAAGAATGGACCGCAGACAGGCATCGAAGGCCTAAAATAAAAAAATTGGGCTGGCTGTAGGCAATTTTAAATTGGTTCCAGGGGTACACGGGCAGCAGTGGTGTGGTCAGTGGAGGCCTAGTGGAAGGAGTGACCGCAGACAGGCATCGAAGGCCTAACATAACAAACTTGGGCTGGCTGTAGGCACTTTTAAATTGGTTCCAGGGGTACACGGGCAGCAGTGGTCTGGTCAGTGGAAGTCTAGTGGAAGGAGTGACCGCAGACAGGCATCGAAGGCCTAAAATAATAACACATGGCTGTAGGCAATTTTAAATTGGTTCCAGGGGTACACGGACAGCAGTGGTGTGGTCAGTGGAGGCCTAGTGGAAGGAGTGACCGCAGACAGGCATCGAAGGCCTAAAATAATAACACATGGCTGTAGGCAATTTTAAATTGGTTCCAGGGGTACACGGACAGCAGTGGTGTGGTCAGTGGAGGCCTAGTGGAAGGAGTGACCGCAGACAGGCATCGAAGGCCTAAAATAATAACACATGGCTGTAGGCAATTTTAAATTGGTTCCAGGGGTACACGGGCAGCAGTGACCTGGTCAGTGTAGTAGTAGTTGAAAGAATGGACCGCAGACAGGCATCGAAGGCCTAAAATAAAAAAATTGGGCTGGCTGTAGGCAATTTTAAATTGGTTCCAGGGGTACACGGGCAGCAGTGACCTGGTCAGTGTAGTAGTAGTTGAAAGAATGGACCGCAGACAGGCATCGAAGGCCTAAAATAAAAAAATTGGGCTGGCTGTAGGCAATTTTAAATTGGTTCCAGGGGTACACGGGCAGCAGTGGTGTGGTCAGTGGAGGCCTAGTGGAAGGAGTGACCGCAGACAGGCATCGAAGGCCTAACATAACAAACTTGGGCTGGCTGTAGGCACTTTTAAATTGGTTCCATGGGTACACGGGCAGCAGTGGTCTGGTCAGTGGAAGTCTAGTGGAAGGAGTGACCGCAGACAGGCATCGAAGGCCTAAAATAATAACACATGGCTGTAGGCAATTTTAAATTGGTTCCAGGGGTACACGGACAGCAGTGGTGTGGTCAGTGGAGGCCTAGTGGAAGGAGTGACCGCAGACAGGCATCGAAGGCCTAAAATAATAACACATGGCTGTAGGCAATTTTAAATTGGTTCCAGGGGTACACGGACAGCAGTGGTGTGGTCAGTGGAGGCCTAGTGGAAGGAGTGACCGCAGACAGGCATCGAAGGCCTAAAATAATAACACATGGCTGTAGGCAATTTTAAATTGGTTCCAGGGGTACACGGGCAGCAGTGACCTGGTCAGTGTAGTAGTAGTTGAAAGAATGGACCGCAGACAGGCATCGAAGGCCTAAAATAAAAAAATTGGGCTGGCTGTAGGCAATTTTAAATTGGTTCCAGGGGTACACGGCCAGCAGTGCCCTGGTCAGTGTAGTAGTAGTTGAAAGAATGGACCGCAGACAGGCATCGAAGGCCTAAAATAATAACACATGGCTGTAGGCAATTTTAAATTGGTTCCAGGGGTACACGGACAGCAGTGGTGTGGTCAGTGGAGGCCTAGTGGAAGGAGTGACCGCAGACAGGCATCGAAGGCCTAAAATAATAACACATGGCTGTAGGCAATTTTAAATTGGTTCCAGGGGTACACGGACAGCAGTGGTGTGGTCAGTGGAGGCCTAGTGGAAGGAGTGACCGCAGACAGGCATCGAAGGCCTAAAATAATAACACATGGCTGTAGGCAATTTTAAATTGGTTCCAGGGGTACACGGGCAGCAGTGACCTGGTCAGTGTAGTAGTAGTTGAAAGAATGGACCGCAGACAGGCATCGAAGGCCTAAAATAAAAAAATTGGGCTGGCTGTAGGCAATTTTAAATTGGTTCCAGGGGTACACGGGCAGCAGTGACCTGGTCAGTGTAGTAGTAGTTGAAAGAATGGACCGCAGACAGGCATCGAAGGCCTAAAATAAAAAAATTGGGCTGGCTGTAGGCAATTTTAAATTGGTTCCAGGGGTACACGGGCAGCAGTGGTGTGGTCAGTGGAGGCCTAGTGGAAGGAGTGACCGCAGACAGGCATCGAAGGCCTAACATAACAAACTTGGGCTGGCTGTAGGCACTTTTAAATTGGTTCCAGGGGTACACGGGCAGCAGTGGTCTGGTCAGTGGAAGTCTAGTGGAAGGAGTGACCGCAGACAGGCATCGAAGGCCTAAAATAATAACACATGGCTGTAGGCAATTTTAAATTGGTTCCAGGGGTACACGGACAGCAGTGGTGTGGTCAGTGGAGGCCTAGTGGAAGGAGTGACCGCAGACAGGCATCGAAGGCCTAAAATAATAACACATGGCTGTAGGCAATTTTAAATTGGTTCCAGGGGTACACGGGCAGCAGTGGTCTGGTCAGTGGAAGTCTAGTGGAAGGAGTGACCGCAGACAGGCATCGAAGGCCTAAAATAAAAAAATTGGGCTGGCTGTAGGCAATTTTAAATTGGTTCCAGGGGTACACGGGCAGCAGTGGTGTGGTCAGTGGAGGCCTAGTGGAAGGAGTGACCGCAGACAGGCATCGAAGGCCTAAAATAATAACACATGGCTGTAGGCACTTTTAAATTGGTTCCAGGGGTACACGGGCAGCAGTGGTCTGGTCAGTGGAAGTCTAGTGGAAGGAGTGACCGCAGACAGGCTTCGAAGGCCTAACATAACAAAATTGGGCTGGCTGTAGGCACTTTAAATTGGTTCCAGGGGTACATGGGCAGCAGTGTATGGTCAGTGGAAGTCTAGTGGAAGGAGTGACGGCAGACAGTCTTCGAAGGCCTAACATAACAAAATTGGGCTGACTGTAGGCACTTTTAAATTGGTTCCAGGGTAACACGGCCAGCAGTGGCCTGGTCAGTGTAGTAGTTGTAGAAAGAAGGGACCGCAGACAGGCTTCGAAGGCCTAACATAACAAAAATGTCAAAACAATGGTATTGTCAGTGCCAGGCATTGAAGGATGTCAGCGGCTAGACTACACATTGGTGAAGCTGTGAGAGATAATTTTGCTAGTGGTAGAGCACTGTTTGAGCTGGGGGGGGGAACTGTCTTGTGGCCGGCGGTACAGGCACAGGGCCCCTCATATTACAACGGTGTGTCTGACGTTGGGTGCGCACCACCACCGCCAGAGACACTTTATTGTACTATGAGGGACCCAGTGGCAGTGCCGTCGACCAAAAGCGGCCACACCCACCTCTTCAGACAAACAGCACTCTCAAGGGTCCAAGCGCAAAGTGGCGATAGCACGGCCCCGTGTGGGGAGTTTGGCCATTTCGTGAGGTGGAAACATGTCGTATGCTGGACAATCAGGTGAAGAAAATTACGAGATTGGAAAAGTCATTCAGAATAGTCCACAGGCAAGACCTTTTCATAGGAAAGCTAGGTGTCAGCCGGGCAGGGTGGGGCAAAAGATTTTGAAATCCAGTTGTGGTTCATTTTAATGAAGGTTAGATCATCTACATTTTGGGTAGCCAGACGAGTCCTTTTTTCTGTTAGTATTGAACCTGCAGCACTGAATACTCTTTCTGATAGGACACTAGCTGCCGGGCAAGCAAGCTCCTGCAATGCATATTCTGCCAATTCTGGCCAGGTGTCTAATTTGGATGCCCAGTAATCAAATGGGAATGACGGTTGAGGGAGAACGTCGATAAGGGATGAAAAATAGTTTGTAACCATACTGGACAAATGTTGTCTCCTGTCACTTTGAATTGATGCTGCAGTACCTGTCCTGTCTGCGGTCATAGAAAAATCACTCCACAACCTGGTCAGAAAACCCCTCTGTCCAACGCCACTTCTGATTTCTGCCCCTCTAACACCTCTGGTCTGCTGGCCCCTGGAGCTCGTGTGAGAACGATCACGGGCGCTGTGTGCAGGGAATGCCAGAAGCAAACGGTCAACAAGAGTTGATTGTTTTGTTGCTAATATTAGTTCCAAGTTCTCATGTGGCATAATATTTTGCAATTTGCCTTTATAGCGAGGATCAAGGAGGCAGGCCAACCAGTAATCGTCATCGTTCATCATTTTTGTAATGCGTGTGTCCCTTTTGAGGATACGCAAGGCATAATCCGCCATGTGGGCCAAAGTTCCCGTTGTCAAATCTGCGGTTGTGCTTGGTTGAGGGGCAGTTGCAGGCAAATCTACGTCACTTGTGTCCCTCAAAAAACCAGAACCCGGCCTTGCCACGCCACCAATTTCCCGTGCCCCCGGGAAAGCTTCCTCATTAAAAATATACTCATCCCCATCATCCTCCTCATCCTCCACCTCCTCTTCGCCCGGTACCTCGTCATGTACACTGCCCTGACCAGACAATCGCTGACTGTCATCAAGGCTTTCCTCTTCCTCTGGTGCAGACGCCTGATCCTTTATGTGCGTCAAACTTTGCATCAGCAGACGCATTAGGGGGATGCTCATGCTTATTATGGCGTTGTCTGCACTAACCAGCCGTGTGCATTCCTCAAAACACTGAAGGACTTGACACATGTCTTGAATCTTCGACCACTGCACACCTGACAACTCCATGTCTGCCATCCTACTGCCTGCCCGTGTATGTGTATCCTCCCACAAAAACATAACAGCCCGCCTCTGTTCGCACAGTCTCTGAAGCATGTGCAGTGTTGAGTTCCACCTTGTTGCAACGTCTATGATTAGGCGATGCTGGGGAAGGTTCAAAGAACGCTGATAGGTCTGCATACGGCTGGAGTGTACAGGCGAACGGCGGATATGTGCGCAAAGTCCACGCACTTTGAGGAGCAGGTCGGATAACCCCGGATAACTTTTCAGGAAGCACTGCACCACCAGGTTTAAGGTGTGAGCCAGGCAAGGAATGTGTTTCAGTTGGGAAAGGGAGATGGCAGCCATGAAATTCCTTCCGTTATCACTCACTACCTTGCCTGCCTCAAGATCTACAGTGCCCAGCCACGACTGCGTTTCTTGCTGCAAGAACTCGGACAGAACTTCCGCGGTGTGTCTATTGTCGCCCAAACACTTCATAGCCAATACAGCCTGCTGACGTATGCCAGTAGCTGCCCCATAATGGGAGACCTGGTGTGCAACAGTGGCAGGTGCGGATGGAGTGTTTGTGCGACTGCGGTCTGTGGACGAGCTCTTGCTTCTGCAGGAGGACGAGGAGGAGGAGGAGGAGGGGGTGCGAACGGCTACAGACAACTGTTTACTAGACCGTGGGCTAGGCAGAACTGTCCCAAACTTGCTGTCCCCTGTGGACCCTGAATCCACCACATTTACCCAGTGTGCCGTGATGGACACGTAACGTCCCTGGCCATGCCTACTGGTCCATGCATCTGTTGTCAGGTGCACCTTTGTGCTCACAGATTGCCTGAGTGCATGGACGATGCGCTCTTTAACATGCTGGTGGAGGGCTGGGATGGCTTTTCTGGAAAAAAAGTGTCGACTGGGTAGCTCGTAGCGTGGTACAGCGTAGTCCATCAGGTCTTTGAAAGCTTCGCTTTCAACTAACCGGTAGGGCATCATCTCTAACGAGATTAGTCTAGCTATGTGGGCGTTCAAACCCTGTGTACGCGGATGCGAGGCTAAGTATTTCCTTTTTCTAACCATAGTCTCATGTAGGGTGAGCTGGACTGGAGAGCTGGAGATCGTGGAACTAGCGGGGGTGCCGGTGGACATGGCAGACTGAGAGACGGTGGGAGATGGTATTGTTGCCGCCGGTGCCCTAGATGCAGTGTTTCCTACTACGAAACTGGTGATTCCCTGACCCTGACTGCTTTGGCCTGGCAAAGATACCTGCACAGATACAGCAGGTGGTGCGCTAAATGGTGGTCCTACACTGCCGGAAGGGATGTTGCGTTGATGACTAGCTTCATTGGCCGAGGGTGCAACAACCTTAAGGGACGTTTGGTAGTTAGTCCAAGCTTTCAAATGCATGGTGGTTAAATGTCTATGCATGCAACTAGTATTGAGACTTTTCAGATTCTGACCTCTGCTTAAGGAAGTAGAACATTTTTGACAGATGACTTTGCGCTGATCAATTGGATGTTGTTTAAAAAAATGCCAGACTGCACTCTTTCTAGCATCGGATACCTTTTCAGGCATTGCAGACTGAGCTTTAACCGGATGGCCACGCTGTCCTCCACCAGGTTTTGGCTTTGCCACGCGTTTTGGGCAAGATACGGGCCCGGCAGATGGAACCTGTGGCGATGTTGATGCCTGCTGCGGCCCCTCCTCCTCCTCTGCTTCAGAACTGCTGCCGCCTGCACCCTGTTCCCCCAATGGCTGCCAATCGGGGTCAAGAACTGGGTCATCTAATAACTCTTCTTGTACCTCCTGCGCAACTTCGTCTGTGTCACCGTGTCGTTCGGTGGTATAGCGTTCGTGATGGGGCAACATAGTCTCATCAGGGTCTGATTCTTGATCAGCACCCTGCGAGGGCAATGTTGTGGTCTGAGTCAAAGGACCAGCATAGTAGTCTGGCTGTGGCTGTGCGTCAGTGCACTCCATGTCAGATTCAATTTGTAATGGGCATGGACTGTTAACTGCTTCACTTTCTAAGCCAGGGACGGTATGTGTAAAGAGCTCCATGGAGTAACCCGTTGTGTCGCCTGCTGCATTCTTCTCTGTTGTTGTTTTTGCTGAAGAGGACAAGGAAGTGACTTGTCCCTGACCGTGAACATCCACTAACGACGCGCTGCTTTTACTTTTACCAGTTTCACGAGATGAGGCAAAAGAGCTAGAGGCTGAGTCAGCAAGATAAGCCAAAACTTGCTCTTGCTGCTCCGGCTTTAAAAGCGGTTTTCCTAATCCCAGAAAAGGGAGCGTTCGAGGCCTTGTGTAGCCGGACGACGAACCTGGCTCCACAGCTCCAGACTTAGGTGCAATATTTTTTCCCCCACGACCACCTGATGCTCCACCACTACCACTACCCTCATTACCAGCTGACAATGAACGCCCCCGGCCACGACCTCTTCCACTAGACTTCCTCATTGTTTTAAAAACGTAACCAAACTAACGTTATTTGTTGCAGTCACACAACTTACACGGTGAGCTATAACTTCTGTATGATTTAGCTACCCCTTTACAGGTTGGTGAGACCACAGCGAAAATCAGGCCCAATGTTACACACTCTTTTTTTGGTGGCTGCAAATTAGAGAGATGCCCCACACGCAGGACTGTCACTGAAGCACAAATGTTAATATTAATGTCACACTATTATTTTTTTTTTATTTTTATTTTTTTCAGGAACACTTTAGAAACCCCCCAAAAAAAAAAAAATAGATTTTTGCAGGGAGAATTTAGAAAACAAATGTAACAAACTATATGCTTTCTATGGGCCACTGAGTGAGAGATGACGCACACAGGAATCAGGAGTGGCACACAAGCCCAGAGGCCAATATTTTTCTACCAATGATTGATGGAGTTATTTTCTCTGGTAGATTTTGGAACCCAAATCAAGGAAAAAAAATGTAGGCTTTCTATGGACCACAATTGGAGAGAGAGAGAGAGAGAGATGGCACACCCAGGAGTCAAGACTGGCACACAAGCAGAAAGGCCAATATTAATCTCCCACTGTTTTTTTTGGTTGTTTTTTTTTTTTTTTTTTTCAGGGAGACTTTAGAAAAAAAAATAATAAAAAAAATATGATTTTATCAGGAAGAATTTAGAAACCAAATAAAATAAAATGATTTTTTCAGGGAGAATTTAGAAAACAAATAAAACCAAAAATAGGCGTTCTATGGCCCACTGACTGAGAGATGACGCACCCAGGAGTCAAGACTGGCACACAAGCAGAAAGGCCAATATTAATCTCCCACTGTTTTTTTTGGTTGTTTTTTTTTTTTTTTTTTTCAGGGAGACTTTAGAAAAAAAAATAATAAAAAAAATATGATTTTATCAGGAAGAATTTAGAAACCAAATAAAATAAAATGATTTTTTCAGGGAGAATTTAGAAAACAAATAAAACCAAAAATAGGCGTTCTATGGCCCACTGACTGAGAGATGACGCACCCAGGAGTCAAGACTGGCACACAAGCAGAAAGGCCAATATTAATCTCCCACTGTTTTTTTTGGTTGTTTTTTTTTTTTTTTTTTCAGGGAGACTTTAGAAAAAAAAATAATAAAAAAAATATGATTTTATCAGGAAGAATTTAGAAACCAAATAAAATAAAATGATTTTTTCAGGGAGAATTTATAAAACAAATAAAACCAAAAATAGGCGTTCTATGGCCCACTGACTGAGAGATGACGCACCCAGGAGTCAAGACTGGCACACAAGCAGAAAGGCCAATATTAATCTCCCACTGTTTTTTTTTTTTTTTTTCAGGGAGACTTTAGAAAAAAAAATAATAAAAAAAATATGATTTTATCAGGAAGAATTTAGAAACCAAATAAAATAAAATAATTTTTTCAGGGAGAATTTAGAAAACAAATAAAACCAAAAATAGGCGTTCTATGGCCCACTGACTGAGAGATGACGCACACAGGAGTCAGGAGTGGCACACAAACCCAGAGGCCAATATTTTTCTACCAATGATTGATGTAGTTATTTTCTCTGGTAGATTTTAGAACCCAAATCAAGGAAAAAAAATATAGGCTTTCTATGGACCACAATTGGAGAGAGAGAGAGAGAGAGAGAGAGAGAGAGAGAGAGAGAGAGAGATGGCACACCCAGGAGTCAAGACTGGCACACAAGCAGAAAGGCCAATATTAATCTCCCACTGTTTTTTTGGTTGTTTTTTTTTTTTTTTTTTTTCAGGGAGACTTTAGAAATAAAAATAATAAAAAAAATATGATTTTATCAGGAAGAATTTAGAAACCAAATAAAATAAAATGATTTTTTCAGGGAGAATTTAGAAAACAAATAAAACCAAAAATATGCGTTCTATGGCCCACTGACTGAGAGAGAGAGAGAGATGGAACGCTTAGTACTGGCACACAAGCCCAAAGGGCAATATTAATCTCCCTTTTTTTTTCCAGGGAGAATTTCTGAAACCCAAAAAAAAAATAAAATAGGCTTTCTATGGCCCACTATTTGTGAGAGAGATGGGACGCTCAGGACTGGCACAGATGGCACGCTCAGGACTGGCACAGAAGCCCAGAGGCCAATATTAATCTCCCTTTTTTTCTGGGAGAATTTATAAAACCAAAAAAATATTTAAATAGGCTTTCTATGGCCCACTATTTGTGAGAGAGATGGCACGCTCAGGACTGGCACAGATGGCACGCTCACAACTGGCACAGAAGCCCAGAGGCCAATATTAATCTCCCTTTTTTTCTGGGAGAATTTATAAAACCAAAAAAATATTTAAATAGGCTTTCTATGGCCCACTATTTGTGAGAGAGATGGCACGCTCAGGACTGGCACAGATGGCACGCTCACAACTGGCACACAAGCCCAGAGGCCAATATTAATCTCCCTTTTTTCAGGGAAAATTTATAAAACCAAAAAAAAAATTAAATAGGCTTTCTATGGCCCACTATTTGTGAGAGAGATGGCACGCTCAGGACTGGCACAGATGGCACGCTCACAACTGGCACACAAGCCCAGAGGCCAATATTAATCTCCCTTTTTTCAGGGAAAATTTATAAAACCAAAAAAAAAATTAAATAGGCTTTCTATGGCCCACTATTTGTGAGAGAGATGGGACGCTCAGGACTGGCACAGATGGCACGCTCAGGACTGGCACAGAAGCCCAGAGGCCAATATTAATCTCCCTTTTTTTCAGGGAGAATTTATAAAACCCAAAAAAAAATAAAATAGGCTTTCTATGGCCCACTATTTGTGAGAGAGATGGCACACTCAGGACTGGCACACAAGCCCAAAGGCCAATATTAATCTCCCACTGTATTTTTATCAGGGAGAATTTATACACCCCACAAAAAAAAATACAGAAAAATGAAAAGGCTTTCTATGGCCCACTATGTGAGAGAGATGGCACACACAGGGATGGCACTCTAGCAGAAATGCCAAATTGCCAATCTTAATCTCCCACCAAAAAAAAAAAAAAAAAAAAAACAGGGAATGTCCTACAATTACTATCTCCCTGCCTGCAGTAATCTCAGCCAGGTATGGCAGGCAGCTACTATCTCCCTGCCTGCAGTAATCTCAGCCAGGTATGGCAGGCAGCAATAAGGAGTGGACTGATGCACAAATGAAATAAAAAGTGTGGACAAACAAAAAAGATAGCTGTGCAGAAAGGAAGGAACAAGAGGATTTGTGCTTTGAAAAAAGCAGTTGGTTTGCACAGCGGCGTACACACAGCAATGCAGCTATCAGGGAGCCTTCTAGGGCAGCCCAATGAGCTACAGCGCTGAGGGGAAAAAAAAAAAAAAAAAAAATTCCACTGTCCCTGCACACCGAGGGTGGTGTTGGACAGTGCAAATCGCTGCAGCACAAGCGGTTTTGTGGTTAATGGACCCTGCCTAACGCTATCCCTGCTTCTGACAAAGCGGCAGCAACCTCTCCCTAAGCTCAGATCAGCAGCAGTAAGATGGCGGTCGGCGGGAACGCCTCTTTATAGCCCCTGTGACGTCGCAGACAGCAAGCCAATCACTGCAATGCCCTTCTCTAAGATGGTGGGGACCAGGACCTATGTCATCACGCTGCCCACACTCTGCGTTTACCTTCATTGGCTGAGAAATGGCGCTTTTCGCGTCATTGAAACGCGACTTTGGCGCGAAAGTCGCGTACCGCATGGCCGACCCCGCACAGGGGTCGGATCGGGTTTCATGAAACCCCGACTTAGCCAAAAGTCGGCGACTTTTGAAAATGTTCGACCCGTTTCGCTCAACCCTATTGATAATGCCATTTTTGTTTTTCAAATTTATTTATTTTATACCTGTTACAAATATTTTATTTATTTTACACATTTTTGTCCCACGGGGTCATAAAAGACCTTTGGGGTCAGGTCATTTCCCTTGTAGCTGGGGCTGGTAGCTACAGCTACAGGGGGAATGCAGCATGCTGGCTGCATAGAAGAGATGTCTGGGTCTTCGATGACCAAGCTCCCTCACTATGTGCAGCGATCACATGACCGCTGGGTATGGAGTAGGATGAGCGGTCAGCACTTCCTATTACTGCGCACTTTGAGCTTCTTTAACGAAGTGATAAACCATCTGTACCTTCTCAATGGGGACTCTGTCGGTCTCTTACAGCTGGATTTCAGCTTCCTCTCAATTGTGTTTAGCTGCTCTCCTATGCAGTAACATATTAGGATGTCACTGCAGAATTGGAGCAGGACCGTCTAGACATTTAGAAGTCTATGAGTGGTCTGGATGAAGTTAATAAACTTCTGCCACTTGCTTTTCATTAATGGCTTTACTATTGAAACATCTCAAGGCCAAATAGGAGTTAAGTGAAGTTTAGTGAGGAGTCGGACACTTTGAACACTTGAAAGAACTGAATCTACCCTCAGAGCACTTCTCAGTTTGCTTACAGTTCAGTGGCATATAAAAGTTTGTGCACCTCTGTTATTGTGAACAGTTAAGCAAGTTGAAGATGAAATAATCTCCAAAAGCCCTAGTTAAAGATGACACAGTCATTTTGACCAAAAGTGCCAAAACTTTTACATGCCACTGTATATGATTAAACAAAGGTGACCTTTATAGATTGCTAAACCAATCTGCAGCCATAAAGGTATGGTTGGACAAACAGTTTATACCTACTAAACTGACTATCTAACTGACTTCTTTTCAATAGAAATGGAGCTTATGAATCTTCAAGTTCTCAATATTTTCATTTTTTTTTATTTTAAAAGGTGGCAAAGTCCAATCTTATTTGGAGATGTTATAAATAGTTTGTGTGTGATATGCCCAAGGACTTTTCTTTTTGTTTGTGGCAACTATTTGTTCACATTCTCTTTGTTGAATGAGAAAGAGGATGAGAATCAGAAGTGTAAAAATGATAAATGAGCGAACATGATGAGTGCATAATATAACACGATGAGTAATGTGCTTTTGATGAAGGTATGCTTTTAGGCTCTCATAATATTCAAAGTTCATTGAACAGAAAACATATACAACATGTACTATGTCAGTATAAAAAATAGATGACAATTCACAATGAAAGTGAAAGGTGCCTTTTACAGTTTTACGACAAGTAGAAGAAAGAAAAGAAAGAAGTAGATGGGGAAGCTACACCAAAATATGTAAGTATTTAAATGAAGAGTTACATTGATAGACTAATGTTAGACTAATAAGGAAGAGAACCAGATACCAGACTGAAAGATTAAAAAGGTTGTGCGGTCCACATCGATAAGTTTGCAGTCACTCTGTGTAACTGCAGACTAATGAACCCCCAGCGCAAGCACTGTGCGCTGCAGGAATTCGCCAGTTTCTGAGCTGAGACACTTGTATGGAACGAGGCTGCGCTCTCTGGTTGGCTAAGCTCACTTGATGGCCTCGTCACTAGTCAAAGCACTGCCTCACTCAATACAAGTGCATGGAGCAAGGTCGAGCACAATATACGGGCCCTGGCCGGGAGTATGTATAACTTTTACATACTCTCCTGTCTCGGCTCAGAAAGTTGCGAATCCTTGCAACTCACAATGCATGCGCTGGGGAAATTCATAATTCTGCAGTCACACAGAGTGACCGCAGACTTATCGATTTGGATCGGACAACCCCTTTAACTTGTTTATCCTGTGTAGGATAGGTGCTTAAGTGTGAAGTGTATACCATCCATGGAAACCATATTTTTTGAAGGTTCCATAATTTCATTCTGACCAGTTAACCATCTGTTCTGGTCTGCATACTCTGATAACTTTGTTAAGCAATTTATAAAGAGAATGAAGTGGTATCAAGTACAATGAGACAAATGATTTAGCCACAGCTATTGGATGTGCCATTATATTGTTTTTTATTTTAGTTAAAACAGAATACAGGATTTTTAACTTTCATTTGTATTCTATAGTCTTATTCTGCTACAAATTAAGCCTTAAAAATAACATCTATTTGGGTCTGCCCCTTAGGTTTATAACAAGAGTGAGCAGTAACAATAAGTTACAGTGAAAAGTGCTTATAAGTGTCTAACAGACCGCAGGGTGGTAGTCGTGTCTGAGCGTTGCTTCTTTGACATCTCAGCCCAGTACAGGAAATAGTGTACTGTGGTTGCATCTGTGATGATGCTTCAAGATCTGCGATATCCACAGTCCCCTTAAATGCACTGGGGGAAGAACTTTCCCATTTAACCCTCTTAGTCAAGAACCCAAACCAGCTGTTATTAACAGTATTCTTTCTATGCATAGTCAAACAGGTGAACAGTGAGTAATAGTTATGCATTCCTCATCACTTCCCACACAGTACACCGGCTCCATTCTGAGAGTTACAATTTGTAATTTGTTTCTGGCAACAGGTACGGCACAGTAATGAGAAGAGATCTTAAATGCCTGAGTCATACGGATCCACGTGTGTTGCCAGGAGCTTATACCCTGTGTCCTTGCTTATATCAGTCCCAGGGGCCGCTCATAGAAACATGCTCCCTGTTTCAGTACCCACAGCAGGGCAGTACTTTGTTTCAAGATCCCTTTCTTGCTGGGCAGTACGCTTCTTGGACTTCTAACCTCTTTCTTGCAGGGTTCCCCAATTTCCTGTGTCATCATGCTGCCTCTGTAACTAGATCCTTTTCCTCATGAGGCTGGTAGTTCCACACAAGGAAAAATCTGTCATGCCTCTTTCTCTTCCTCTACCTGATTGTCTAAAATGGATCCACTTTTTCCAGAATTCACAGAACTGGCTCCCACTATGTGCCATACTTCAAGTTAACCTCCACACTGTCTTTGTGTCTGCTGTCTGTGTTACTGGGCAGATTTCACCTTTCATTCTATACAACAGTGACAAAGAAGACAGTGATATCTTGTGGCAGTTGGTTAGTACTGCAGCCCATAGATAAATTAACAGTTGTCAGTTGTACTTCAAGAAAACATATCAGGAACAAAACATTATTTACATTCTACATAATCTATACCACAAATAGCATTGATGTCTTCAGGGCAGATGGTCCACCTGCTCAAAAGTGTTCTTAATGACCCCCAAGTAGACCCTATTTTCTATTAACCCCTTCATATCTGGGTGATTTTCCATTTTTGTTTTTTTCTACCCTTCTTCCAAGAGCCAGAACTGTTTTATTTCTTTCAACCGCATAACCATATGAAGGTTTATATTTTTTGCGAGGCATGTTGCACTTTTGCATGACACCATTCATTTTATCATGTTATTCAATGGAAAGTAGGAAAAAAAATCCCAAATGCAAAAAAGTGCAACTCCACAACCTTTTTTTTAAATTCACCATGTTTACTATACACCTGGCAGTACACTTCTCTACTTTTTTTCCTCCAAATTTGAGAGGAAAGTGTGGGTGCGTCTTATGGTCGGAATGTAGCATGTGGGAAGGGGGCAGCAGCTAGTGGGGTCACACTTGCAGGAGGCAGAAGAATGTCCCGCTGCCTGGAATCCAGCACTGAAGAAACCACATGGTCCCGATGATTAAAGTGCAGTGAATATTCATTTACTGCTTCCCCGCCCACCTGTCAGCTGAGCAGTGAGGGGGAGCAGCAAATGAATAGTCCTTCACTGAAACACACATGGTTTCCCCAGGGCTGGATTCCTGCAGCAGCTGGGGAGATCTGTGTCTCCAGGGGAGGAGGAGGCAGCAGCAGGGGCCAGAGGGGACAAGATCGCAGCATACCTGACAGGCTGTGCTGGATGCTGAGGCATAAGGACCTGTGTGATGTCATGAAAAGGGCGGGCTGGAGCATCACATGATGGCACAGAGCCCTGCCTCTTCTGATGTCATCACAGGTCCTTCAGACTCCCCACTAGAATCTGCATCTGCAAGCTTCCATTACCTGTGCTGTGGGAGGCAACAAGAGGGAGGGCTTTGCGGTGTCATGGGTTGTTCCAGCTTTTCACCTCACCACAGTGGCTGGCTGGCACAATTAAAAGGTTAGTCTTTACAACACACAACAAAGCACTTTGCCACTCCTGTGGTGAACTATAACTCCCAGCATTCCATATGATCTGCAGGACATGCTGAGAGTTATAGTTCTCCCAATGGGTTCTTAAAGCATCACTCCAGTGTTAGTTTTCAGTTCTTGAGTGGTGCATTAAATATAAGCCCTGTGCCCCCATTCTTATACTCACCCTCCAGCGTCTTCATATAGTATTTTACAGACACCACACTGGTCCCGCAGCACCATCTTCTACCCGCAGCTTCCAACATAATAACATACTATTATATATAATAACACCACATATAATAGTATGTTATTCAATTTTACCACATTTTTTTTTTTTTTGCTTCAAATATTTTTTTTCCTATTTTCCACCTCTAAAACCTGGGTGCGTCTTATAGTCCGGTGCATCTTATAGTCCAAAAAATAAGGTACTTTTTTTTTATTTAAATGGTGAAAAGAAATTCAGAAAATTGTGAAATAAAAAAATATTGCTTTTGTCGCCATTTTCCAAGACCAGTAACGTTTTTAAATTTTTGTAATATGGGGCTTTATGAAGGATTAAAAAAAAAACTGCAATCCTGATTTTTTTCTCATTACGCCATTTACAATCAGATTAATTTACTTTATATTATCATAAATCAGACTTTTATGAACACAGCAATACTAAATATGTTTATTTTTCTTTAAATTATTTAATTTATTTTCTTACAGGGCAAGAGGAGCGTGATTTGACCTTTTGTATTGTTTTCATTTTTTTAATGTATTTACTAGTCCTCATAGGTGAATCAAAGTTATGATTGTGCGATTGTTTGTACTATACATAGCAGTGCATAATCAACTGTTATATACTGTATAATAAATCTTGATTTCATGTGAGTGCCACCTACAGTCTGGCTTTCTCTGGAGATTCATAATGACATCAGCAGACCCCTGGCTGTCATGGCAACGTATCAACACCCTGCCAAAACATCAGTATGAGTGGAATGAGTGCCCCCCGCTGGTGCATGTTAAATGCCACTGTCAGGGGATGTTAAAGGCACATGATGGCTGAGCAAATCTGTTATCATTTGTGGGGAAGGATGCAGGCTTGGCTTGCGAGTCCACATCAAAAGCATGGACAAGACCTTTGACATACATGTACATCAGAGGTCGTGAAGAGGTTAAAGTCAGACCAGAACTTCTGGCTTCGTGTTTGTGGAATATCAGCATGCAGAATGGGATCCATCAACTCTCTTCGTCTGATTTAACATTTCTGTTAATCCAGCACTGCAATGTACTTTACTAAACTGTAAGTAGATAATACCATAATTGTAGTTGTTAATATTTTGTCACAGCTTAGTAAAGTAAGTAACAGCCCTGGGTTAATGGATAGATTGCACTTTTTCATTTTACAGTGGACACATAGTGCTGTGGGTTCGCACTCTGCATCACGGGAACCAAAAACCTGGAGGTTTAGGTCCCCCTCCTGTAGAAATATTGGCCTTTTTGGTGCCATAATGAGAATTTTGTACACAAACTTAAATTTAATAAAATCACCTGTGGAGACACGGGGGATTGGCGGGCACCCAGATCCGCTAGCAGAAATCTCATGGACCAGGGATCGTCTTGCCGAATGCCCGCTCTCCTTTTAATGTGGGCATAACGCTACTCAGATAACACAGGGTGAAGGTAAAACAGTGTGGCAATGCTTTACTGAACCACAAAATAGTCAGATAACATGTAGAACAGTCCCAGCAAAATATCCCAAAATGTGCACACTACAGAGTCTCTCCCTTCCTCTGACTCATTGGGTTAATGGCAGCTGTTACTTCAGAGCTCCAAGGGTCGACTACCACAATTGTGGCATGCACACAGTGAGGAGGTAACGACAAGCATAGATAGAAAGATGACAGTCCATTCAGGTACAAGGCCATTTGGCCGAAGGATCCCAACCTGGCTTCATCTTCCAGGGTCAACTACCCCTCCTGTGGCACACACAGAGAGGAGGTAACAACAAGCTTAGGAAGATGACAGTCCATTGAGGTACAAGGCCAGTTGACCCGAAGGTCACAACCTGGCTTCTCCGAACATCTCCATGGAGCCAGGCAACCAGCGAGTCCCAATCTTGGCTTTCCCCAAATGTATTCATAGTTTAGCAATAGCCAATGGAGCAGATCTATATTCTTCCAACTGGGGCCGAGGTCCCCTAGGTTGTTTGCTATACAATGATAGAGCCATGTTCCTTGTGATGGAGCCATGATGCATTGGCAGCAATCCTGTAGGGTCCCGTTGATGTTTGGATGTCTTGGCAGAATCTCTGGCTGTCTCTCTCTCTCTGTCTCCCTATACAGAGGCACATCTTTGGTTCAGTGGATGGTGCTGTAGCCATGAGTAGTGGCACAGGTGATGGGGAGTTTCAAAACTTAACCCTAGAATTAACCAATCTGCATAAAAAACTAACCAAAACATGGTGGAATATGACTAGCCTGATTGAGTATAAAAAACTAGAACTGGTACCACGGGGCCTCAGGGTTCAAATATTCCCGGCTTGGGAAGTGGACCATGAGTTCAGGGCTATATGGGAGAATGGTCTACAGAGATGCTCATACATCATCATTGATATGTTGATAGATCAGGATAAATCGGTATTGGCAAAAATCAAAGAGGACATAAAAAAGAGAGAAACAGAGCTCGAGGCCTTTGACAGTAAAACCCAAATAGACCCCTTTAAGGTCCGATTAAAAGAAATCATTGATAAATACGAAAAGGACATAAATAGAGGGAGGAAAATCAAATTTCAGCGTGACAAACTAGATAAGGAGAAACAGAGGATGTACAGATGGTCACATCAAGGAAATGGGAGAACCTTCACTAAAACTATAGACAAAGGGGCGGGAACAAGTAGTAATGAAACAGGACCCAGTCTTATAGTGATTTTTTATCAACAGATACGAGCGATCGAGAAAGCAGCATAGAAGGGGGCGAAGAAAACCAAAACACTCGAGCAAAGAAAAACCGCAATCTGAGACATTGGTCCCCGAGTACGAAGCGAGTTACGCGCTTCAACAACAGGAAACGGTTCTAAATCTTTGCCACCCCCGGACCAACATGGGTAATGACACAAACGATTTCCGTATCATTAATCTCTCAACATACCAGTTATCATCTATAGAAACCAAGTTACTGACAAAGGGTTTGTCTTTCTCACCAATGAGTGGATTAGACAAATTCGAATTGACCAAAGATCTCTACTTGTTCTGTCGACAATTAACGTTTAAAATGTTATACCACCAACCATCACTAGTGAAAGATTTACCAGACCAAGACAGGCAGACCTTTAGGGATCTATTGGATTTGTTGATTGAAAATGATAGTGATCAGGGTAGAAGATGTTTCAATGGCAGATTGCCGTCCCAAGCAACCCCCAAATTTTCTATGTTCCCAGCCATACAGATCTTTTTTGAAACAACTTGTAGAGACATTAAAAAACTACATCTAGACAAACATGGTCAGAATAACCTCAGAAGGGAAGAAAGGCGGGCTTTATCGAACTTGAGAAACAATGATACAATAGAAATCAAAGAATCTGACAAGGGAGGAAACATCGTGCTATAGCCCAAAGATACGTACTACCAGGAAGCAAGACGTCAATTGGACAATACCCAACACTATCAAAAATTACCCACAGATCCAACTTCAATATTCAAAAACCAATTAGACAAACTGGTTACAAGGGTCTTCACTTCGGGCACTATAAATAAAAAGGAACGGGACTATTTAACAACAGCTCATCCAATTGTCCCTACGTTCTACCTGGTGCCAAAAATCCATAAATCCACTGTTAAGCCACCAGGTAGACCCATAATCTCGGGGATGGGGGGCTCTATGAGAAACCATGCTCATATCTCGATTATTTCTTACAGCCGTTGGTGAAGTCCTTAGATTCGTATGTGCGAGACTCATCACATCTCATAGAAATCTGCGAGACACTGGAAATTCCAAACAATGCAATTCTAGTGACCCTAGACGTGGAGGCCCTGTATACGAATATTGGACATGAATTGGGTATGGTAACAACATCATACTTCCTGAGTAAACAATCCACAGGAGACAGGGCCCATGATACATTTGTTCTGGAACTGCTCAAATTTGTATTAGAAAAGAATTACTTCCTGTTCGATAGGAGCTTTTACAAACAAACCTCAGGCACGGCTATGGGGGCAAAATGTGTGCCCTCATACGCCAACCTCTTTATGGGGTGGTGGGAGGAGACCCACGTACAAAAACTCCAAGTTTTTTCCACACATGTGGTTAAATGGCTAAGGTATATTGACGACATTGTCATAGTCTGGTCAGGGTAATCTGAAGAACTACATACCTTTATTGAAGGGCTTAATAGGAACGATTGGAACATTAAACTAACATCTTGTTTTTCCACCATTTCGGTTGAATTTTTAGATCTGAAATTGATGATCGACCGAAACCGGATCACGACCACTTTGTTCCGAAAGCGGACAGCCACCAATAACATCCTACACTTTGAAAGCTTCCACCCTAAACACTTAAAAAGAGGTATTCCAAGAGGACAATTCCTTAGACTCAGAAGAAATTACAGCAATACAGAAGATTTCCATAAAGAGTCTCGCCATTTGACTAACAGAGTCCGCGAACGGGGGTACCCCGGTAGGATCATCTCGGGAGCATTTGAACTATCAAGTAGGAAATCGAGAGAGGAAGCCCTAAAACCTCGGGTAAGATCAGAAACTAATACCGTACACTTAATCACCAAGTTTAATAATCAGTGGGGTGATATATATCGTATCCTAAATGCAAATTGGGGCATCCTGAGAAGTGAACCCAAATTAAGATCTCTGATTGGAGATCGACCCAAGGTGGTAGCAAGAAGGACCAAGAACTTAAAAGACTATTTGTCAAATAGCCACTATAGGCGCCCCACTATAAAACTAAGGACAGGCCACACAAACAAGGGATCTTATCCCTGTGGAAGCTGTTCTATATGCCCAAAAATGATTGCTGATGGGGGCATCATGGTCAAACATCTGTCCACACAGATACAATCCAAAGCGTACTTTAATTGTCACTCACGCAATGTAGTTTACGCGTTGATCTGTGGGTGCGACAAAATCTATGTTGGACAAACAACCCAAGAGATACGACGTAGAACACAACAACACTTGTCCAACATAGCTACAGCTAAATCAGACAAATCAAAAGGGAAGATGATCACATCAGGGGCATCACATTTTTTGGAGGCTCATGCTGGTCTGGGTGACTCCCTCAGAGTCATGGGCCTGGAGGGAGTAAGTACGAGCATAAGGGGGGCAATGTTACGGAGGAGCTTTTACGCCGAGAAGCAAGATGGATATATGAGTTGGGCAGTCTTGCACCAGATGGTCTTAACGAAGAGCTGTTATACTCAGGCTACTATAAAAAGAAATAACCTGATTGTCTCCTCTTTGTTAACCCCTCAAATTAGTTTTGTTTCACCCTTTGTCTCCTCGTGTTAATAAACGTCATCTCTATGTGGGTCTCATATCAATTTTACATTTCCTTCCTTCCCTTTTTCCATGTGTTACTTTTTTTAGGGGAAACTAAAGAAGTTAGATTCATGAAATATGGAGACAAGATCTTTGAAATGCTGGAAGAGATCAACATGAGTACTCTACATACCCTACGGAGAATTGGGACTGGGATTGACTCCTTCATCCTTTCCTCTTTTTTTTCTCACGGACTGTCGCCCTCCATAGAACTGTACCCTGTGATATACATTGGGGGCCATGAACTCTAGTGTGATGTTCTAGGTATTTTGGTAGATGGAATTTTATTTATAGGGAGCAGCTCATTTCTCTGAAACTATCTATCACTTTTATGTTCTAATACTACAGCTACAGTGTGCAGGCAACTTCCCATATGTTATCCACAGGAACTTGTCACATTGGACTGAGACCATGTCTCTTTAATGCGTCTGTATCTTATAGGACAGAACAAATGATGTATACATGCAGGCATATATGAATTGGACTCAACAATCCTTCCTAATCCTGTATTTTTGAACATAATGGACTCTGCGCAGGTGTAAAAATGGATGAGAACACGTATCCTCAGTGTGCATGTGTCGTAATACATATTAAGGGACATATGCTCACTAGTGCGCAAGCGTATATAAATAGGGGGCATTTGCTGTGAGATGCGCAAGCGAGATACGTACACACAAGTACTATGGTGTACGTATGTGCAGCATACAATACACTCTGCGCAGATGCTAGAAGAGACAAGGACTTGTATCCTCAGTGCGCAGGCGCCGCAACAGAGATTGGGAGATATCAGTTCTCCAATGCGCAAGCGCCTATGAATACAGCGCATTGGTTATGGAAGGCGCAAGCGCTTTGAATGGAGGTCCAGTGCGCAAGCGCTGTGATGTAAGATGACCCCTGACCTGAACTTCCGGTCCAGTGCGATCAGCACGGACGCCACCACCATGAGGTGTCTTCTCACACCTGCCGGCAGGTAAATCTAATTGTGATATCTTAAATAGTCAGCATTGCACTCAGCAAGTACACTCACCTTGAAAAAGACACAGTGCATGTGTCAGAACGCGTGGGTTTCTTAATCTTCCATTTTCTGGCTCCACCGCTGCTATAGGGACCAGGGGGCGACTATAGAGGACCGGTTAGGGTAAAGTATACAGCTTTGTGCTCATTGCTTTTTGTCAAATATGCCTTTGATCTGTCATGTTATTTGATTCATGTATGAGCACCGTTCTGGGCAAACCAACAGTTAGACTTGAAATCAATGCACATGCATATACTCTGACTATACTATCTGTTGGCAGTATCACCAGAATATGAAAACTAGTTATAACATAGGGGCTCTGTGTTACCCAGCAAGCGTCCTTTTCCCTACACCTATATATGGTGTGGTCCTACTCTAGATTTAACAAAAGCCTCCGTAAGGATTACATGCAGCATGTATATCATATTATCATTTTGGTGCAAATGAAAAAAGAATAATCTTCGGCCAGTTAATATGCACTTGATTATGGAAGTTTGGGCATATCTACTTTTTGGAGTAGCTTTTAAATGTTTTTAATTGTGTGTAGTATTTTCTGTGTGCTAATAGAATTTGATATTTTTTTAAATTATCTACTTGTGGAGTTCCAACCGTTTTTTGCATGTACCTTTGGCTCTTCTTTATATCCTATACAGAGGCATGTAACCTGTTTTTATGCTTAACAAGTGTCCTTCACTCAGTATTTACATGAAGGGTAAGAATGGAGATGAGATCAAGTAGCATTACTTGATTGTTTAATCTATTTGCATAGTTTTTCTTCTTCTGTTTTCGAAGTCAGCAAACTGTCTTACACAATGCATAATTAGCATATCAGTAAACATTACTTGTCATCAAGAATAAGGGTACCGTTACACTATACGATTTACCAACGATCACGACCAGCGATACGACCTGGCCGTGATCGTTGGTAAGTCGTTGTGTGGTCGCTGGAGAGCTGTCACACACAGGTCCCCGGGTAACCAGGGTAAACATCGGGTTACTAAGCGCAGGGCCGCGCTTTGTAACCCGATGTTTACCCTGGTTACCAGCGTAAAAAAAACCAAACACTACATACTTACATTCCGGTGTCTGTCCCTTGCCGTCTGCTTCCCGCACTGACTGACTGCCGGCCGTAAAGTGAAAGCACAGCACAGCGGTGATGTCACCGCTGTACCGCTGTGCTCTGCTTTCACTTTACGGCCGGCAGTCAGTCAGTGCGGGAAAGCAGACGGCAAGGGACCTGACGGACACCGGAATGTAAGTATGTACTGTGTTTTTTTTTTACATTTACGATGGTAACCAGGATAAACATCGGGTTACTAAGCGCGGCCCTGCGCTTAGTAACCCGATGTTTACCCTGGTTACAATCAAACGCATCGCTGGATCGGTGTCACACACACCGATCCAGCGATGACAGCGGGAGATCCAGTGACGAAAGAATGTTCCAAATGATCTGCTACGACGTACGATTCTCAGCGGGGTCCCTGATCGCTGCTGCGTGTCAGACACAGCGATATCGTATGGATATCGCTGGAACGTCACAAATCGTACCATCGTAGCGACAAAAGTGCCACTGTGTGACGGTACCCTAACAGCACTCTATGTTACATCAAATATCATTTTACAATTTATTATTACCATTTTACAAAAACAAAAGTTTTTTTTCTTAACCAGCCAGAAAAAATGCTTCAATTCAAAAGTCAACATATAGATAAATCTATTCTTCCTGGCTTGCTAAAAATAGTTGTCTGGTTAATTAATCTACAATGCGGTATCTCCACAGGTATCCTAAAATTGGTGATAGGTATCATTAAAATTATGATGTCCAATCTTAGTATAACTAATTTTAACTGTAATTGTTGTTAATGCTGCCTATCTTTCTTCAAGCCAAGGTGTTGCCTCTTAAGATTGTTGAAACCATCCATCCCATTACCTCATGCATCCATTAAGCTTGTTACCTACTTGTATGTAAAGTTGCTGTGCTTGCATCTGTATTCACCGGCTTTCATAACTCCATCCCACATTGGGTAACCACTCTACCATCTAGAGTATGTCTTACTGCATGTTAAAAATTGTTTAAACTGGTAGATCACCTCCAAAACAATACTTTAAAGCAGCACTGCAGCAGGGTTTTTTTCAGCAGTGGAGTGGTGCTGTTATCTAAGCCCTGCCTGAAATCTTGTACTTACCTGCCTACATCTTCATCTTTTCTAAAAGCCACTCTGGTCCCACGCAGCTACTAACTGGCCAGAAGTAAGAAGTAATGGTCACAGGCTATCAATGCATGCCTATGAGAGCCAGAACGAGCCTCTTATAGACTTGCATTTAAAAGTGACCTCCCATTCACTCCAGTAAACACTGAAGCGATCCGGTAATTCACAAACTGCTGAAGACCGACTGATGTGACGGCAATCGAAGGTCAATATGGCAGCCAGTTAGTATGAGAGTAGGAGCAGAGTAAGAGCAGGGAAGCAACATAGCATTAAAATAAAAATTAAAGAAAGGCTGAAGTGGTGTTAAAATGAATATCATGCCTCATCCTTCTCTTCAAATGAGGATTTAATAGTGATATTCTATGAAAATTGCCACAATAGGACAGGTCTTTGCCATCTTTGATCAAAAACATTCAAAAAAGGTAACAATTTGTATTAGAAAGAACTGTAGAAACAAATGGTAGCGAATCAGAATACAGGCTTTTTGGGGTTGAATACTATAGTGAGACCTCTGGGGGGGTCTAACCTAGAAAGGTTTGACATGGAAAGAAATCTTTTCAGTTCACATTTTCTGTATATATCTAGGATATATAGCTAGGATATATCTTTGTCCTAAACCTCATAATGCACTGACATTTTCAGATAGGGTAGAGATCACAGTCTTCTCAGTTTCATCACCTCCATAAAAATAGCACAGCATCACACCATTGACAATAGGTGATTGATAAAGCTAACCTCCCCAGAGGAGGAAGGATGAGGAAGGATGACTTGGCTGATCTTCTGAGACACATAGAGAATATTTCTTTATATTTTTCAAAGTTATAATTATAAAATGAGGCACAATAGGATCTGAATTTTTTTTTTACATATATATTTGTGCATTGTCCGTATTTACTGTCCCTTGAAGTCTATTTAACCACCATTATTAAAGGATTTATTTTCTTTGACTGAACTTTTTTGGGGGAGACTTTTTTTGTCTGGCATTTCTTGCATTCATTCATTTTTAACATAGTTCTATGAGGATTTGTTTATTGTAGGTTTAGTTGTATTTATCAATGGCATTATATTGGGGTGCATAAAACTAACTGAATAACTTTTATTAAAGGTTAACCGGACAGCAAAAAATATAATAGTGGAAATCTGCAGGTAAATATTGTTTGAACCATGTTCAGCAGGCTTATTGGAACAGTGGCTACAGATAGAAAATGAAAGTTATGTTCTACCTGCAGCCGCTCAATTCCAGTCTGGCCTCCTTCACACATCCTAGTGATTACTATACAGGAAAAAACAGTACTTGTGAGATCCATTCTCCATGTTTATGAATGTGACATTCGAGTGTCATCCTTGTGCTGTCGGTGTGTCCATGTGTCTCTGTGTTACATCCGTGTACCATCCGTGTGCCGTCCTTGTGTCAGTGTAACATGTACTGGCACCTGATAAAAGCAGCACAGGCACTGGCTGCTGAAGGCAGCTCTCACCATTGTCACATGGTTGCGCTGAGATCAGCACGACCAGGAGACAATGATGGGAGTTGTCATCAGCCTGACAGTACCGGCGCTTGGGAATAAGTAGTATAGTTTATGCTGTTCCCAGGTGCTGGCCTGCTGCTGATGGCAGCTCTCATCATTGTCTGTTGCTCACACTGAGAACAGCGTGACCAAGAAGACACTGATTGGAGTTGTATTCAGCAGCATCTGTATAACTCCTGTGTTAAATAAAGAATTAAATTAAAACATTTTGTGGGCTCCTGCACAATTTTCATAACAAGTAGAGGGAAAGCCCAAGGCTTGGGCTGATGTTAGTAATCTGGGACAAGGGACAATACCCCATAAGGATCCCAGGCTAAGCCTGACATGTGTGCACTATTATTGAATACAATATATGTGCGTGTGTCCATATTTGCGTCCCTTAATAAAGGACCTGATACGGACACAAAAAAACTAACGTGTGTAGAAGGTCTTTCTGAAATTCTGCTCTGCAGCTTCAAGAGGCTGCCCATAAAGGAGCAGGGAAGTAATCAGAGCCCAGTCTCTATACAGTCCTGCTCATCGTTATTGGCACCCCTTCATTTGTTTTATTAGACTGTACAATATCTTCAGAAAAATTGAAATGTGCCAAAGTTAAATCCTCATGATTTTTTAATTAGTGGTCCAAAGTAATACAACAATAAAACACTGATTATCAACTTACATGTTGCAATTTTAAAGAAGAAACAGAATAAACAGCATGTTCTGCAATAAAGGCACCCCTAATAAAATTTTCGTTGCACTGACTTTGGCATTGATGACAGCCTCCAAGTGTTTCTTGTTGCCATCAATAAGCTTCTTGCACATCTCAGTTGGTATTTTCTCCCAGTCTTCCTCTGCAGTTTGTTCAAGCTCTTGAATGTGTGCAGGGTTCTTTTTTTCCCAATTGCAGATTTCAGTTGACCACAAAGAGTTTCATTTGAGATTGAAGTCAGGAGTCAGGACTCATTGCTCAGTCCATTTTAAAACAGTCCATTTTTTCTTTTTCAACCATTTCTGCGTACATTTGAATTTGTGCTTTGGGTCATTGTTTTTCTGGAGGACCCATGATATTAGACTCAAACCAAGTTTTCCAACACTGGGTTGGACATTTTGCTCTAAAATTTCTGATTTCATGATTCCTGTGATACAGTCAATGCTTTTAGTACCAGACGCCGGCAAAGTAACCCCACAGAATTAATGATCCTCCACTATGCTTAACTGCTGATAGGGTGTTCTTTTCCTTATAATCTAATCTATCTTTTTATTTTTATATAGTGCTCACATATTCCACAGTTTTTGCACACATTTTAAACTTCATTGTGCCATCTATTAACAAACTGTTGCTTTGAATTGCCAAAAAGCTCTATTTTTGCTTCGTCTGTCCATGGAACATTTTCCCAAAAAGATTGTGGTTTGTCAAGATACTCTTTGGCAAAGATCAGTTGTTCCTTTCTATGTTTTTTCTTCAGCAATGGTTCCTTCCTTGACCTTCGACCATAAAGCTCTGCTTGGTTTAGTGTGCAGCATATTATACTTGCTGAAACATGACCACAAACTGTTCCAAGTTGGCCTTCATGTTTGACGTGTTGTTTTTTCCACCATATGCACCAACCTTCAAAGACATATCTTGTCAATTATCTTTTTTCCTCCACATCCAGGGAGGTTCTTGCCAATTACATGCTTGGCAAACTTCTTAAATGGAACCTGTGAAAGTACTGCAGAGCGCAAGCGCCGGGCCTCTCTGACCTTTCCCGGTGCCTGGGCACTGCAGTACTTTGCTCTGCCCTCAACAGGGCAGACAAAGTACACCTGCGCCAAAGCCGCAGCATGACTACAAAAAGAGAACGTCATCTTAAGAAGATGGGAGGCCCCGGACCGGACCGTGACACCTATCGTACCGGACCACAGCGGGACCGCCCCTGGGTGAGTATAATTTAACCTTTTTTTCTCATCTTTCAGGATACATCGGGGGCTTATCTACAGCATTACAGAATGCTGTAGATAAGCCCTGATGCTGGTGGGCTTAGCTCCCCATTGAATCTCAGATTCTGACCCCTGCAAAATACATAAAAGATCATCTATGTACCTAAGCCAGCACTACACATGGTCAGCATTGCGTGCCCCATTACCATGAAAAATGTGCTGCTCTCAGAATTGAAGGAACGGGTTTGCATACAACAGGGCACATGCCACATCCCTGGCCTCTGCAAATAAAACTTATCTTTGAATACAAAATAATTATGAGTGAGAATATATTGTAATAATTCCAAAACCAATTAACATAATTGGGCTGTCCCAACTGCTCATCACCAGGAAGAAGCAGACCACCTGTAGTCTGTCTTCATGTCTAATGCATGTATACAGAGATTCAATGTCTGCTGCAATTAAGAACATATCAGAAGCCAAGTTGCAGCTTTCAACTTTAACAAGGATGTACGTAGTATTCTTGATATGGGAGAGAAAAGTTTCAGCCATAGATTTATAGTAATGAAAAACTGGACCTCAAAGGCTTCCTAAGCCAGAGGCAATATGACGTCCTGGAAGATTTACTGGGTCTTTATGAGCTTTTAGTAATAGATAAAATGAAGGAATCTTAGGATATTTTACCATCAATCTATCATAATTCATATATATTTTTCAGAATACTAGCTTAATCATATGCCTTAAATATTATGCCATGTAATAAATCAGAGCATTTGGGTAAAGGATTATTTGAAAGAATGTGATAAACATCTTTATTTCTAAGCTGATGGAAGGCCTCCCATTCATAAGTATCCATTGCCCAGATTTCTATATTGCCCCCATTTTTCTCTGCCAACATCTTCAAAGACCTTGAGCTCTTTAAGGGCCCTTCTTTGCGGAGTTGTCAAATTATCATGCATAATGCTAGTACATAGTTATCAGAGGTCCTCCATGACTCCTCTTAAAACTGATGAACAAGCAAGTGAAAGCTGTGATGCAATGGAGGAAAGGAACATGCCTGTATGATTAATTGTCCATTCCCTTAACCCCTTCATGACATGGCGCTTTTATGATTTTTTCTTTTTGTTTCATTCCCTCATTCATTAAAGAGCCATATTTTTTTCCCATCAATGCAGTATAAGGGTTTATTTTTTCCGAAACGTGTTTTACTTTTCAATTACACCATTCATTCTGTCACATAATGTCCTGGAATATGGGGAACAAAATGATGATTAAGGGAGCCTAGTCTCCAGTAACGCGTTGAGATTCTTACCCATATGGTTGTGCTGAAGTCTGTATCCTCCAAGTTTAAAGTATGTGAATAAAGAAAACTCTTTTTTACGGAATCGGTGAAGCTGGACATTCCTTTCTTTTTTTGTCTCCAGGTCAGTACAAATATGCGGATAACAAACATGTATAGTTTTCTGCTTTTTTCTTGGTGGTGAAACAATTCAGAATTTGTAAAATCAAATTTTTGCTTTGCCACATTTTCAGAGACCAGTAATGTTTTCATTTTTCAGGATTTGGGTCTGAGAAAGAGATAATTTTTTGTGCCCTGAACTGACGTTTTTACTGATACCATTTTGGGTCAGATGCAATGTTTTTGATAGCCTCTTATTGCATTTTATTGCAATGTTGTGGAAGCCCAAAAAATTAATGTTGAGATCTAGATTTTTTTCTGATATGCCGCTTATCGATTATTTTATACTAGATGGTGGCCCGATTCTAGCTACAGGTCATTGACCCACATTCCATTCATTCCCCGGGGTTTTACAGCGAGGAGCACAGCTGCATTATAGCAGAGCTCCTGCCTGTAAAATAATTTAACCCCTTCAGATGGATTTACATCGTGGGACATATCGATGGAAGGTATGAGATATAGTTGGTTTATTATTTTTAATTTGTTACAGGTCGAGGGTCTTCAGGTGGATTGAGAGTGGAATAAAATATTACAACAACCTGTGTGTTTATTTCATTAAAATACTTAACCATTTCAGACTATTGGATTAATAATGGATAGGTGTCATAATTAACGCCTCTCCATTATTAATCTGGCTTAATTTCACCTTACAATAGCAAGTTGACATTAACCCTTCATTACCCCATATCCCACCACTACACGGGAATGGGAAGAGAGTGGCCAAGTGCCAGAATAGGCGCATCTTCCAGATGTGCCTTTTCTGGGGTGGCTGGGGGCAGATGTTTTTAGCCAGGGGGGGCAATAACCATGGACCCTCTCCAGGCTATTAATATCTGCCCTCAGTCACTGGCTTTACCATTCTGGCGGAGAAAATTGCACGGGAGCCCACGCCAATTTTTTCCACCATTTAACCCTTTAAATTAACAGCTAGAGCGCCCAAATTTTGCACATACACATTACTAACATTAGTAGTGTGGAATATGCAAAAATAATGGGGATATGAGATGGTTTACTGTATGTAAACCAGGTCTCATATCATGTCGGGTTTAGAAAGGAGATTACAAAAGCCGGCAATTGAATTACCGGCTTTTAAGCTATCTCGCGCTGGATGAAATATTTATATATATATATATATATATATATATATATGTGTCTCAATGACATTTATATATATATATACCTATTCTTTATGTACACATTTATTCTACCTATTCTATTGTAAGCTGTCAGTGTGATTTTACTGTACACCGCACTGAATTCTCGGCTTTTCTCTCTAACACCGCTGCGTATTTCTCGCAAGTCACACTGCTGGTCCGTGCGTAATCCGTATTTTTCTGGCCCCCATAGACTTTCATTGGCATATTTTTTGCGCAATACGGTGACAAACGCAGCATGCTGCGATTTTCTATGGCCGTAGAAAGCCGTATAATACTGATCAGTAAAATACGGCTGATAGGAGCAGGGGCATAGAGAAGCATTGAATCGTATGCAATCCGTATTTTCAGCACCTCTCTTACGTCCGTAAAACACGGTAGTGTGACGCCGGCCTTAGACAATTATATATATAGATTTTGAAAGATTGGGACTTTCCAAAAGCAGAAATACCAAATATGTGTATTTTATATTTATCATTTCACCTGCTACAGGTTCTGATATATTAGCCCTTGTTACACTAGTTACAGAGCAAAGGCAGCGATCTGGCTGCGCAAGAGAACTTGTTTGGGCTTGTTAGGACATATGCAGGATATATGCAGTTTCTGCTCCTTCTCAGCACTCAGCAATCACATGATCACTGGGCCTGAAGGAGGATGCACTGTTATCACTGACTGTATTGTATTCACAGTATTAATTGAGGGTTGTATAAAGAGCGATCAGGAAGACAGAGATGGTAATAAACAATCTCTGCCTTCTCTATGGGGTGTCCAGCTATGTCTGACAGTTGGTTCCCACTCCTGAAGCTGCTTACTGTCCAATGATGTTTTAGAGCTTCATTGCAGATTCATACACAGACTACACAGACATTTAACATTTTTGGCCACTCCTGAAATAGTTAATTTTGTTCTCTTCTAGATTTAGTTTAATTGAGTTCCTTTAACTTTACCTTTATAGCTATATGTATATGTATGTATATGTATGTATATGTCAGAATCTTTTCCAGATCTCCGCTTTACACTGACAAGGGGCAGTACCACGAAACACAGTGTCTGCAAATTGAGATTCTGGGTTGGCTATTATCCTAAGTCATGTGACAAGGCTCGTTAAAGGGTCAACATTGACTGACTGTTAGGATTGCTACTTCCAATAGGTGGCACTAGAGTTCTAGTACTCTTCCTCTCTGAAGAGACAATTTGCATATTTCCCAGAGGAGCATTGCGGCTTTAAGTCTCCTCACCTCGACATGCTTATCATGTCACTCTCCACAAGGAGAAACGATACTTCTTGGATCCCGGTCAGACGCCTCTCAATCAGGCAAACCAGATCTCCACTTTGCACTGATGAGGGGCAGTACCCCGAAACACATTGTCAGCAAATTGAGATTCTGGTTTGGCTATTATCCGAAGTCATGTGACAAGGCTCGTTAAAGGGTCGACATTGACTGTTAGGATTGCTACTTCCAATAGGTGGCACTAGAGTTCTAGTCCTCTTCCTTTCTGAAGAGACAATTTGCATATTCTCCACACAACAAAATTCTTTACCTAAAAATGCTTGTATATTTGAAATGTCAGCCGTTACATGAACTGCTGGGAAAAAATAAAGGTTAACAAAAACATCCATGCTTCAAGGACAAGATAAAAAGACTTGTTCGATGAACATCAAAATGGTCAGTGACGTAGGTAAGCAATGTTCTGTAGGTTAAAAATAGCATAAGTGACCCTTGTCTATGACAAACTTCAATAAAATAGAAAATAGTAATGTAAAAAGAAATGGCCTCTTCTCTGTTCTTTATGCCATGAAAATCAGAGAAGCGGGGACCACAGGCAGTAAAATCCACAGTAATGATGATAAAGATGAATGTTATGGGAAGAAAGAAGATGAATGGGCTATGCGGTAGTTTAACATGTCACTATACAAGGACTGTAAATGAGAATTAAATATACAGTATCAGCAAGCTGTGGTATGGGAATCATTTCTCTGTGTTATGAAGGTGTTATGTGGCATGCAGCTCATGTCTGCCATTTCTATATTACCTCATTAGTGGCTGTTTATGTGCTTTTGCTAAATGTGAATGAAATGTTATTGCAAATTCCATTATACTCAGCTAGTTACAGAATTTACTGTACATTGACCTCCTCTGACAAAATGACTAACTGCAGCTATAATGTGAAGTTACTGTAGCTCAATAGCAAGGTCTTGCTGTTATACTTCATATTACTATATTATAAAATCTTAAGTTTGTAAGGAATCTAGGTCTATCTTTATATACTTGCAGTTTTTGGTTATTTATGATGGGTGATCTGATTGTCAGATTAGAGTGGATTCACGTTATGTATTGTAAATAGGCTCCAAATTAACAGCCCGATTCCTCAAAGTGCTTTGACAAGAAAAACATCTTGAGTTGTTGCTAAAGTTTTGTACAAGTCTCAGTTCTATAATAATTTTACTACTTTTAATGTTTTTATGCCAGTCCTGACCATCTCTGTTAAAGTGGGCGAAACTGGACTGGAATGGTGTGTGGCGGAGCCAGCCTAGCAAATTCATTACTATTTACACCACTATAAACAGGTAACTTGAACCAATTGATTATTTATTTACTAAAAAACAATTTAGGTGGCCAAAAATTAAAGGTTTAAAGGTGTAGTTTTTACAAGAAATGGTAAACTAGTTCCCAATACTGTGAGTTATTATTTTACGTATACAGGATATAAACAGTATCTTTGTTTTCATACACAGTTTCTAACTAACTAGTATACCAAGTGATAGTCTTACTGGTAGCCCAATCCGTGGTATGTCAAAGTTCATGTGCTAGTTATTACCAGAGATGAGCGAATATTTCATTGTTCGGGTTGAATTACGATCACCGAATTTGCAATGTTCACCAATTTATTTGTTGAATATTAGCCGAACATAGTCAAAAGCTATTCAAGTCAATGGGAGGCAAAAACAAACACATACACAACACCTTTAAAAGGGTCCAAACACTGTCAAACACATCAAATCATGGGCAGACTCCAGGAAAGTGGCCTCAATTCACCCACTATACAAATTTTAACATGGCATGACAGTAATCAACCATGCATGAGGTATTAGGGTCTGTGCCATCATTTACAGCTTTAAATTGAGCGTCAAATTAAGATGAGGTGGGTGAGGGATTGGTGTAGGCCTGCTGTGCTGGGAGCCCTGATACCACATGGAACAGCTCAACTTGCTTTCATGCTCATCCACACTTAGGTGGCACAAATATCAGTTTCGTAGACTACTTTTATCAGAAAAATCTAAGGATAGTAACATGGGTAGTTTGCTCATAGAAAGTGGAGGTCTGCTGGTCTCAGAGGCCTACTGCTACAGGATAGGGTTGAGCGAAACGGGTCGGCCAGATTCAGAAGTCGCCGACTTTTGGCAAAGTCAGGTTTCATGAAACCCGACCCGACCCCTGTGTGGGGTCGGCCATGAGGTTGGCAATCTTCTGAATCTGGAATCAGAATTCCGATACCGAGTTCCGATATGTTTAAGATATCGGGAATCAGTATCGGAATTCATATTTAAGTGTAAAATAAAGAACAAAAATAAAAAAATATTGATATACTCACCCTCGGACGCGCCCTGGTTCTCACCGGCAGCCTTCCTTCCTAAGAATGAGCGCCTGAAGGGCCTTCGATGACGTCGCGGCTTGTGATTGGTCGCGTGAGCGGTCACATGGGCGGTCACGTGACCAATCACAAGCCGCGACGTCATCTAAGGTCCTTTAGGCGCTAATTCTTAGGAAGGAAGCGTCTGAGGGTGCGTCCGAGGGTGAGTATATTCCTAATAGGTATATACTCACCCTCGAACGCGCCCTGGTTCTAACCCGCAGCCTTCCTTCCTAAGAATCAGCGCCTGAAGGACCTTAGATGACGTTGCGGCTTGTGATTGGTCGCTTGACGCCCATGTGACCGCTCACGCGACCAATCAAAAGCCGCGACGTCATCGAAGGTCCTTCAGGTGCTCATTCTTAGGAAGGAAGTCTGCCGGTGAGAACCAGGGCGCGTCCGAGGGTAAGTATATCAATATTTTTTATTTTGATTCTTTATTTTACACTTAAATATTGGATCCCAGGGCGTGAAGGAGAGTTTCCTCTCCTTCAGACCCTGGCAACCATTAGAAACCCAATGCACTGCATTGGGTTTCGTGTTTCGGCCGACCCCGACCCCGACTTTTCTATAGGATCGTCCGATTTCACTTGACCCGACTTTTGAAAAAGTCGGGTTTCGTGAAACCCGACCCGATCCTATAAAAAGAAAAGTCGCTCAACCCTACTACAGGAAACAGGCATGAAGGAGACCCAACCAGGAGTACACATTTACAAAAATTAATGACAGACATCAACAAAGTGTCATCAGTTGCAACAGGGTAGAACTAGTAAAATGGAGACCAACATCTCTTCCACAACAGCCAACCCAGCAGATGGAGACTGTAACGGACAATGTGGTGGAACCAATGTGCCGTATCACTCGGAATGCCTGGAAGGGTGTATCTAGGTGGCCTACTAAATTCCAACTTGGATAAGTGGCAGCAAGAGAAAACTGCGACCCACGGAGGGACAAGGAGGTGGCACCAGGTGCTACTCCAAGGCTGGCCTACAGAGGGAGGCAGCTGACCCTCTAGAGTGGATAGGCTACAATGGCCCAACGGAGGAATGAAGAATGCAGGCTGGCAATGTAGGGACACTGGATATATATATATATATATATATATATATATGTCTGTGGTGTGATCTGTTATGGACCTGGTGGTTAGGAGCACCCGGAAAGACCTGATGGTTAAAATAACACAGGACAAGCTCTGGGAAGTGGGAGCACTGCTGACCGCAACCCCTAATCCTATCACACACACTAGAAATAGCCGTGGAGCATACCTAACTCTGCCTAGACGCCTCTTCACAGCCTAAGAGCTAACTAGCCCTAGAGATAGAAAATAAAGCCTACCTTGCCTCAGAGAAATTCCCCAAAGGAAAAGGCAGCCCCCCACATATATTGACTGTGAGTTAAGATGAAAGTCACAAACACAGAAATGAAACAGGTTTCAGCAAAGGAGGCCAGACTAACTAAACAGACTGAGGATAGGAAAGGTATCTTTGCTGTCAGCACAAAAAAACTACAAAAAGTCCACGCAGAGTGTGCAAAAAGACCTGCCACTCTGCATCCCAGAGCTTCCAGCTAGCAAGGCAAAATCATGATAGCAAGCTGGACAAGAAAACAATGAACAAATAATTATCTAGCAGGGACTTAGCTTCTGGTGGAGTAGACAGGTAACCAGAAAGATCCAAGAGCGAACTGAACCAGTACAAGAACATTGACAGCTGGCATGGAGTAACGATCTGAGTGGAGTTAAATAGAGCAGCCAGCCAAAGAATAAACTGTCACCTGTGGAAAGAACCTCAGAAGCAGCAGCTCCACTCACAGCCACCAGAGGGAGTCCATGGACAGAACTCGCCGAAGTACCATTCATGACCACAGGAGGGAGTTTGATAACAGAATTCACAACATTACCCCCCCCTTGAGGAGGGGTCACCGAACCCTCACCATGAGCCCCCAGGCCGATCAGGACGAGCCAAATGAAAGGCACGAACTAGATTGGCAGCATGAACATCAGAGGCAAAAACCCAGGAATTATCTTCCTGACCATAACCCTTCCACTTGACCAGGCACTGGAGTTTCCGTCTCGAAATACGAGAATCCAAAATCTTCTCCACCACATACTCCAACTCCCCCTCGACCAACACCGGGGCAGGAGGATCAATGGAGGGAACCATAGGCGCCACGTATCTCCGCAATAACGACCTATGGAACACATTATGGATGCAAAAGAAGCTGGAAGGGCCAAACGAAATGACACAGGATTGAGAACTTCAGAAATCTTATACGGACCAATGAAACGAGGCTTAAACTTAGGAGTGGAAACCTTCATAGGAACATAACGAGACGACAACCAAACCAAATCCCCAACACGAAGTCGGGGACCAACACAGCGCCGGCGGTTAGCAAAACGTTGAGCCTTCTCCTGGGACAATGTCAAATTGTCCACCACATGAGTCCAAATCTGCTGCAACCTGTCCACCACAGTATCCACACTAGGACAGTCCGAAGGCTCAACCTGCCCTGAAGAGAAACGAGGATGGAAACCAGAATTACAGAAAAAAGGCGAAACCAAAGTAGCCGAGCTGGCCCGATTATTAAGGGCGAACTCAGCCAAAGGCAAGAAGGACACCCAATCATCCTGATCAGCAGAAACAAAGCATCTCAGATATGTTTCCAAAGTCTGATTAGTTCGTTCGGTTTGGCCATTTGTCTGAGGAAGGAAAGCTGAAGAAAAAGACAAATCAATGCCCATCTTAGCACAAAAGGACCACCAAAACCTCGAAACCAACTGGGAACCTCTGTCCGAGACGATGTTCTCCAGAATGCCATGCAAACGAACCACATGCTGGAAAAACAAAGGCACCAAATCAGAGGAGGAAGACAATTTAGACAAGGGTACCAAATGGACCATCTTAGAGAAGCGATCACAAACCACCCAAATGACCGACATCCTTTGAGAGACAGGGAGATCTGAAATAAAATCCATGGAAATATGCGTCCAGGGCCTCTTTGGGACCGGCAAGGGCAAAAGCAACCCACTGGCACGAGAACAGCAGGGCTTAGCCCGAGCACAAGTCCACAGGACTGCACAAAAGAACGCACATCCCGTGACAAAGAAGGCCACCAAAAGGATCTAGCCACCAAATCTCTGGTACCAAAGATTCCAGGATGACCAGCCAACACCGAACAATGAACCTCAGAGATAACTCTACTAGTCCATCTATCAGGGACAAACAGTTTCTCCGCTGGACAACGGTCAGGTCTATCAGCCTGAAACTTCTGCAGCACCCACCGCAAATCAGGGGAGATGGCAGACAAAATTACCCCCTCTTTGAGGATACCCGCCGGCTCAGGAACACCCGGAGAGTCAGGCACAATATTCCTTGACAGGGCATCAGCCTTCACATTCTTAGAGCCCGGAAGGTACGAAACCACAAAATCAAATGGGAGAAAACCAGCGACCATCGAGCCTGTCTAGGATTCAACCGTTTGGCAGACTCGAGATAAGTCAAATTCTTGTGATCCGTCAAGACCACCACACGATGCTTGGCTCCTTCAAGCCAATGTCGCCACTCCTCGAATGCCCACTTCATGGCCAACAACTCTCGATTGCCAACATCATAATTGCGCTCAGCAGGCGAGAACTTTCTAGAAAAGAAGGCACATGGTTTCATCACCGAGGCATCAGAACTTCTTTGCGACAAAACAGCCCCTGCTCCAATCTCAGAAGCATCAACCTCGACCTGAAACGGGAGTGAAACATCTGGCTGGCACAACACAGGGGCAGAAGAAAAACGACGTTTCAACTCCTGAAAAGCCTCTACAGCCGCAGAGGACCAATTGACCACATCAGCACCTTTCTTGGTCAAATCAGTCAACGGTTTAGCAACACTAGAAAAATTAGCGATGAAGCGACGGTAAAAATTAGCAAAGCCCAGGAACTTCTGCAGGCTCTTCACAGATGTCGGCTGAGTCCAATCATAAATGGCCTGAACTTTAACAGGGTCCATCTCAATAGTAGAAGGGGAAAAGATGAAACCCAAAAATGAAACCTTCTGAACTCCAAAGAGACATTTTGACCCCTTCACAAACAAGGAATTCGCACGAAGGACCTGGAACACCATTCTGACCTGCTTCACATGAGACTCCCAATCATCCGAAAAGACCAAAATATCATCCAAATATACAATCATGAATCTATCCAGGTACTTTCAGAAGATGTCATGCATAAAGGACTGAAACACAGATGGAGCATTAGAAAGCCCGAATGGCATCACCAGGTACTCAAAATGGCCCTCGGGCGTATTAAATGCTGTTTTTCATTCATCGCCCTGTTTAATACGCACAAGATTATACGCCACTCGAAGATCTATCTTGGTGAACCAACTAGCCCCCTTAATCCGAGCAAACAAATCAGACAGGAGCGGCAAAGGGTACTGAAATTTGACTGTGATCTTATTAAGAAGGCGGTAATCAATACAAGGTCTCAAAGAACCATCCTTCTTGGCCACAAAAAAGAACCCTGCTCCCAACGGTGATGACGACGGGCGAATATGACCTTTTTCCAAGGATTCCTTTATATAACTCCGCATAGCGGCGTGCTCTGGCACAGATAAATTAAACAGTCGGCCCTTAGGAAACTTACTACCAGGAATCAAATTAATAGCACAATCGCAATCCCTATGAGGAGGTAGGGCACTGGATTTGGGCTCATCAAATACATCCCGGTAATCCAACAAAAACTCAGGGACTTCAGAAGGAGTGGAAGGCGAAATTGACAGCAATGGAACATCACCATGTACCCCTTGACAACCCCAGCTGGACACAGACATAGATTTCCAATCCAATACTGGATTATGGACCTGTAGCCATGGCAACCCCAAAACAACCACATCATGCAGATTATGCAACACCAAAAAGCGAATATCCTCCTGATGTGCAGGAGCCATGCACATGGTCAATTGAGTCCAGTACTGAGGCTTATTCTTGGCCAAAGGCGTAGCATCAATTCCTCTCAATGGAATAGGATACTGCAAGGGCTCCAAGAGAAAACCACAGTGCCTGGCAAACTCCAAGTCCATCAAATTCAGGGCAACGCCTGAATCCACAAATGCCATAACAGAATAGGATGACAAAGAGCAAATCAGAGTAACGGACAAAAGAAATTTAGACTGTACCGTACCAATGGTGGCAGACCTAGCGAACCGCTTAGTGCGCTTAGGACAATCGGAGATAGCATGAGTGGAATCACCACAGTAAAAACACAGCCCATTCCGACGTCTGTGTTCTTGCCGTTCAGCTCTGGTCAAAGTCCTATCACATTGCATAGGCTCAGGCCTATGCTCAGAGAATACCGCCAAATGGTGCACAGCTTTGCTCTCACGCAAGCACCGATCGATCTGAATGGCGAAGGACATAGACTCATTCAGACCAGCAGGCGTGGGAAATCCCACCATGACATCCTTAAGGGTTTCAGAAAGACCCTTTCTGAAAATTGCCGCCAGGGCACACTCATTCCACTGAGTAAGCACAGACCACTTTCTAAACTTCTGACAATATACCTCCACTTCATCCTGACCCTGACACAAAGCCAGCAAGATTTTCTCTGCCTGATCCACTGAATTTGGTTCATCATAAAGCAATCCAAGCGCCAGAAAAAATGCATCTACATCACGCAATGCAGGATCTCCTGGCGCAAGGGAAAATGCCCAGTCTTGAGGGTCGCCACGCAACAAAGAAATAATGATTTTTACTTGTTGAACGGGGTCACCAGAGGAGCGGGGTTTCAAAGCAAGAAACAGTTTACAATCATTTTTGAAATTCAGGAACTTAGATCTATCCCCAGAAAACAAATCAGGAATTGGAATTCTAGGCTCTAACATCGGATTCTGAACCACAAAATCTTGAATGTTTTGTACCCTTGCAGTGAGATGATCCACACAAGAGGACAGACCTTGAATGTCCATATCTACACCTGTGTCCTGAACCACCCAGAGGTTAAGGGGAAAAGAAAGACAAAACACACTGCAGAGAAAAAAAAATGGTCTCAGAACTTCTCTTATCCCTCTATTGAGATGCATTAACACTTTGGGCCAGCTGTACTGTTATGGACCTGGTGGTTAGGAGCACCCGGAAAGACCTGATGGTTAAACTAACACAGGACAAGCTCTGGGAAGTGGAAGCTCTGCTGACCGCAACCCCTAATCCTATCACACACACTAGAAATAGCCGTGGAGCATACCTAACTCTGCCTAGATGCCTCTACACAGCCTAAGAGCTAACTAGCCCTAGAGAAAATAAAGCCTACCTTGCCTCAGAGAAATTCCCCAAAGGAAAAGGCAGCCCCCCACATATATTGACTGTGAGTTAAGATGAAAGTCACAAACACAGAAATAAAACAAGTTTCAGCAAAGGAGGCCAGACTAACTAAACAGACTGAGGATAGGAAAGGTATCTTTGCAGTCAGCACAAAAAACTACAAAAAGTCCACGCAGAGTGTGCAAAAAGACCTCCGCACTGACTCACGGTGCGGAGGTGCCACTCTGCATCCCAGAGCTTCCAGCTAGCAAGGCAAAATCATGATAGCAAGCTATACAAGAAAACAATGAACAAATAATTAACTAGCAGGGACTTAGCTTCTGCTGGAGTAGACAGGTAACCAGAAAGATCCAAGAGCGAACTGAACCAGTACAAGAACATTGACAGCTGGCATGGAGTAACGATCTGAGTGGAGTTAAATAGAGCAGCCAGCCAAAGAATAAACTAAGTCACCTGTGGAAGGAACCTCAGAAGCAGCAGCTCCACTCACAGCCACCAGAGGGAGTCCATGGACAGAACTCGCCGAAGTACCATTCATGACCACAGGAGGGAGTTTGATAACAGAATTCACAACAGTGATCTAAAAGTTTATGTTGCTTGGGCCATCAAACTTCTGTTTTATGCCAGAGGTTGTTAGAAATGTGGCATCATGATATTTTCTATTAAACACTAAAACTAGAGATGGGAATTCACCTGGAAGTTCGGGTCAGATGGGTTACAAAAAGTTCAGGTTCGGGTACCAGAACAGTACCCGGACCCCATTCACTTGAATTCAGTCTTTGCCACACTGGGATGAGCATGACAGCCCGGCAATCACCACTTCTGATCAGGGGTAAAGTCATCACTTCAGGTAAGACAGCCTCAGTTCCCACGCTGTGAAATGACAGCATGAGCCCACAGCTATGATTGAAGGTGTAAAGTTTACAGAAAAAATTGGAGTCCGGCTCAACAGGACTGGATTTTCCTTTTTTCTTTTCAAAATAAATTATAGTGCATACAAAAGAAAAATTTACATGGTCGACATGGCCCAGTTGATGCGTTTTGACTGCACTAGGTTTCGTCTGCACATGAGTAAGACTGCCTAGTGCAGTTGAAACGTGTCGACTGGGTCATGTCGACTATGTACATTTTTCTTTCGTATGCTCTATAATTTCTTTTGAAAATGAAAAAGAAAAGGAAAATCCAGTTCTGTTGAGCCGGACTCCAATTTTTTCTATTTTCCTTGATGTGAGGCCAGGGCGAGGCCGGTGTCTGAGCCCCAGGTGAATGAGCATAGTGCAACTAGGTGAGCTAGAATCAAGTTTCTATAATTGGCATAAAGTTTACCTCCGGTCATTGGTGTCAGCTGATGGGACTACTACTACTACCCATTTGCCCTGTAGCGGTGGCGAATGGAGTTCATACTTGAGGGGTTGATGTCATCTTTGAAATGTCAGGTGATATCAAGCCCATGGATTAAGACACCCGTGCATTACTAATCCTATAGTTATATGGTAAATAAAGACAGCCAGAAAAAGTCTTTTTATTTGAAACAAAACAAAACATACATTTACTTTTCTATTTAAAAATAACAAACACTCTTATACTCACCTAATGCCCATTCATTTGAATCCCTCGTCTCCTGTAATAAAAGAAAAATTAAAAAAACAAGATCTCTCACTTGTTCATTGTTCTGTCAAACTCCGTAATCTATGTCTGGGGATAAATAGTTTTCAACGTGGATGATGTCAAGGTGCGACCATCCAGGCTGAGAACCACTGGTAAATGAGCTGCTGCGAGCATCAGTGACTAGCCATGACGTCATAAAGATTACTGCTGGTCACTGAGGCAGCATTCCCAGCTGGGTTGAACTGCGGTGACCTCGGTGAGATCCCCGCTAGTACAGTGAGAAAAAGTGGAAAGAGGGTAACAGAGGGCACCATCGGCCAAGGTCAACTTGTGGCATCCACCTGAAGTATGTCAATTATGAATACAAAAAAGAAGAAAAAGAGACATACTGAATTCCAGGGACCTCCAGAGAAATATTCAATAAATAACTTTATTAGAGTCCAAAAACACACTAAACAGTTAAAAATATTTAAAAACTAGTAATATATACCCCATGTTGGGGTTGATCTCCCTGGACATTGAAGCACCTATAGCATATAAAATCTTGACAGATGGAAAGATAATACCACTAGAACAAATAACTCTGGACATGCAAAAAAATATATAATACCAATTATGCGATATAAGTCTGTATATTGGAGTTACATTGTGTGCAATACAGAAATACAAATAAATCTTAGTGATAGCGAGCTGTGTAACTCCACAACAATAATGAAGACAAAAAATGTGTATATTTGAACCCCTTGTATTATAATATAGAATTACGATCTGAATAAATGCTACTGAATAAATTCAAAAACAATGTCCAGTAAAAAAAATGATAAGGTCAAATGACACAGATGGGGTGTTGCTGCTAGCATATAAAACTCACAAATGCCCACAAATACAAGGCCTGAATGAAGGAAGTGGTCCCTGATTAAGATTATGTGAGCATATCTTAATTGCTAAACATAATCCTTAATGATGTAGTCTTATGTATAGTATACGTGAGAGCAATACCAAACCGACACCTGATGTAGCACATAACGCTCTCAAAGCCGATAGCCCAAAAATAAGAACTCCATAAGATCTCATGAATAATATCGGTGAGCAGAGTACTAAGGCAAAATGTGTTATATAGTGTACGTGTCTACATCAAATGACCAAAGGTATGAGTCAGGTATAGTCAGATATAACCAAGAAAAAAATATAATAATAATAATAACAATAAATTGGCACAGGAGAAATCTTACACTTAAAAGGTAAAGACATACAGCAGATAATTAGATACTGCAAACCATAATAGATGACGGAGGTAGCAGCAGCTCCAAGGAAATGATCAGAATAAGTGCAGGCCAGGGATTCAAGGGGCGTAAAGCCCGATAGTTAAAGGCTGCAAACCATAATAGGAGATAGAAATAGCAGCCGCTCAAAGAACATGACCGGAGTAGGTGCAAATTGGAGGTCCGGGTGGGGCATTGAAAGTCCAAAGCTGTAATTTTGTTTGCTTGTGTTATGCGGTTTATGAAATTTGTATTAATCCACCCTGGACATTTTAATGAATCCGCTCCATGTGCCTGCTTCAACTGCAGCTGACTGAGTAGAAACCCTACTCGCCTTATCAAAGAAAAGCTGGTGACAGTCTCCAAGTAGCAGGGATCTCGGGGGCGCCAGTAAAAACAAACAGTGAGCGCCAGTTTTTTCCTTTCTCACATTCCTCAATAATAGTGTCAGATATTGCTGGCCTTTCCCTGCACTTGTTACCAATGGGGGTGGGGCACTATATGTAAAAAATATGCAAATGCAAAGGGGTTAGCTTAACATCCAGTCAAAAACCATTTAGCCATACATGTCTATACTTTTTTTCTTTTTGTAGCTAGTTAATTATCCGCTTTGTGTCTCCGATTCAAGTTCATTTGTTTCTTTGATGTTTATTTCCTTCCTTTTTCTATATTATATTCGGCCCATTACAGTTATTTGTCTAAATTACGGATTTTTTTGGCATTGAAACAGCCATCGACTGCACAGAGCATCACAGTATAATTATGCTGATGCCAAGTTGTATCTCTGAAGCTGTTGTTTTTCTGTGACTAAGGTTTTATGATAAAAGTATGTGTTTATGTTCTTGCTATTCTTTTCAGTTTTATAGAAATGAATAAAGGGTTTAATTTTTAATAGTAGAGCTGCAGCCCTTACTAATCTGTCTTTTATCCTGCCTGTCACGATCAGGCATAATGCTGTCACGCAAATTGGGGCTTTGCAAAAAAAAAAAAAAAAAACTAATAATAAAAAGACATTATTTTTGTTGATCATATATTTCTCCTAAAGAGAGCCTATCATGTTTATTTTATTCAGTTGTCTTGCACTGGCATTATACTAATTTTTACATTGAATAATATCCACAGCTACAATCACAGAACTTACTGCTAATATGAAATGGGTGTTGCAGATTTCAGCATATTAGAGTTCAGACTCAGCAGGCTCAACGCTTGTCAAATTTAATTTTCTTCTCTAGTTCTCTACCAGGAAAAAGATAAATAGTCTATCATTCAAAATATACTTGTGGGAATGGTTTTGGAAATTTGCTAAAACCTATGCGTCTATGTTAACATACAAGTGTATTTTATTGTATTTTAACATATTATATATTACAATGGTTTAAATATGACAAAGTTGGTCCTTAAGACATTTATTATATTTGCTTATTAGATTAATCATTTTATTTGTTTTCTTGGTAACAGACTGCTTGTATGGCATTGATATTTGCCCACTGTATATTGGAATTCTCATGTCATGTACTGTATGTATATATGTCATGTATGTCATGTAGAATGTATGGAAGTAGGTGGTATGATGTAGAGGCATGGTGGATCCTGATTCCAGTAATGGATCACTTACTAGGCTGTTTTATCTGTGGCAGACCTACTAGTTATCTGAATTCAGAGCTCTATTTAATCCCAACCACACCACTAATTGGCAGCTTTCTGTATACATTGTACATATCAGTGGTGGGGTTATACATAGCTCATAAATATGGAAGATTACGTGGCAGCAGGCCAATCATTCCATTAGTAAGATTCTCTTGCTGATAAAACAGTGTATATATCAAAAGTGCAGCAAGCAGCCCGATAAGTGAAAAATTGCTGGAATCAGTGTCTCTGCTTCTACATGATGCTGCTATTAGATTAAGAGGGAAAAACCTCACAACATCTTTTCTTTAAAGGTCTCCTCTGGTGTCTGACATCAAGACATCAGTAGCAGAGCCTTAAAGAGGATTTTTTTTAAATTGTCACATTACATCACAGACATACGGTAAATGCGGACAGCACAACATTTTTATCAATTTGTATGCAAAGTTCAAGGACATCAGACCCCAAGTCATGTGCACAAATTGAATATTTTGTGAGGTTTTTTACCTGAATATTTGTACTAAGCAACAACCAAATGAAACAAATCACTAATAAATGCACATTAGTTATATGAATATTCACTATTAAAAAATGTATCTACTCATAAAAGATGAATAGACACAAAGAAATATAATTTTATTAAATACGTAAGAATAAAATCCATGTAAAAAAACAATGAGAAGAACATGATGGGATAAAAAAGTCCGATACAGGGAAATCACAGAAAAATATATAGTGGGTATAATCAAGAGATAGCATTAAACTTCCACAATATGGCCATGAGGCTGGAGTCAAAATAGTCACAAAATCCACACAAGCATAATAAATTTTACAGAGTAATTACCAGTGGATGTAAACATAAAAGATCATATATAAACATCATAAAAAAGTGAAATAATGTGGGAAAGATTAGTTACCAATTACAGGAACCCAGGGGCTCCAACGTACATTTCACTATGTGGCTTTCTCCAGGAGTGTGTGAGACAGCCACCTGGAGAAACATACGTCAAATCTGTAGGCATGGGCGACTGCGCCGCCGTATCACTCGTGGGTGCATCAATGGCTTTGCTTTCTCTGGCTCTGCAAGAACACTCAACAAGGCACAGATATCACTTATTTGTATAAAAAAGATTTAAGTACACATACATATTTATATATATACATATATATATACATAGATACATACATATACACACATGTATATATTTGCACACATCCTTTCTAATGTGCCAAAGAGAAAAAAAGAAAGAAGTGGAACCCACTCAACATATATGAATAACACCAAAATGTGACCAATGGTCATCCCCTGACGAAGGACTCGTTCCAAAACGCGAGTCGGGGAGCACGTACTACTGGACCTATTAACCCCTGGAAGGTATACCATATTTAATGTGTAAACGATCCTTGTAGTTTTTATTATATGCACTTGTTCACTTTATTTGCTTCTGAGGTATAATGCCCCTCACCCCCTGTTTTGGGTCAGTGGACCTTCACTCTATATTGCAATATCTGTTAAATATTTGATACTGTGCACTTTGTGAGGCTTACATGTTTTTTATTCATATAGATTTTTTAGCCCTCACCTTCCTATATGTGGAAATAATTCCTTTTATACACCTTTTTTACCTTGTCCTCCTCCATCTTTCGTTTTTACACAGTATATGAATTTTTTATGAACTATATTATATCTATTATTTTTTCCTTCAGGGGTTTTTTGTATTAATTCTGCCTATATATACTGATGTAGTTGGCACGGTTTTTTTCAGTCCAGCATACGTGCGTAGTTTGTGTATTATATATGTGGTATATATTTATATTAGTATTATAATTTTTATTCTTGTGGATTATTGCTTACCATGTTTCATTAAAATAAAACGTTACATTTTTAAACATCACCTATTTGCTTGACTGGGTCCCTTGTTTATCCATTGCTCACATTTTGGTGTTATTTCTCTGGCTCTGGCCTGTGTTCAATCTCTGGGCCTGCCCTGCCCAGAGTTTACTACTCTGATGCTTGCAAGCCAAAACTCACACACCCAAGCCTTAACTGAAACTTTACATGGGAGTCATGGACATGGGCCATTCCCAAGTCCCGAAGTGCAGGGAGATATCCACCCCACTACCATTCTACAGATCTCTCCAAAAATAAAAACCCATGTCAGGTCTTCTTATATATGACTTGGTCAAATAGTTTGACCAATTCCTTCTACTGCTACATACAGTATAGTTAATGCATAAAAGTTTAAGTACTTTGAAACATTATTATTTTTGCAAATATAAAGATGCAAAATATTTTATTATGCCAATTTTCTGATATTTATTTAGAGGAAACTTAGTAGCAATTAAAATAATTAATACATATCTAAACAATGCTGTGAATTATAAAGAGTTACAGAAATTGCACTACAAAATTTGGTCCTCATTCAGTGACAAATCTTTTTTGATTGTCTCATGTACTTCTGCATTGGATCAGCACTTACAATTGCCCACCAATAATCTGCAAACATTGATGGATTTAATTTTCCTTGATTTCTTTTCTCCATATCCGCTACTGCGAATGCTACCCATGCAGTCTTTTCCTTGCCCTGCAACAAACAGAGAAACTCCTCATCTTGAAGAAGCTTACAAATCTGAGGTTCAATAATGACTCCTTCCTTTATCTCTGCTTCACTCAACCTTGGAAATGTATCATTGAGATACTTGAATGCTTTTGTATTTGTATCCATTGCCTTTACAAAGTTCTTCATTAGGCAAAACATGATATGCAATGGTGGTAAGAAAATTTTATGTGGGTCAACACGTGGTGGATGCAGGACATTTTTTCTTCATGGCTCATGTAAATGTAGGAGAGAACAGTGTCTTTGATTGTAGTGATAGTCTCTTGCACTATGATCTCCCTCACACAGAAAGTATCAGCACATTGCGTATCCACCCTGGAAACCAAGTACAGTAACAGGACAACCAATTTTAAGTCACAACAGAGGGGCCACAAATGTTGGTCATAGTTCAGGCCTCTCAACAGCTGTTTCATGTTGTCATAGGCTTCTTTCAAATGGACAGCATAACCAACTGAAAATGAAGGTAGTACAATGCCATTAGGCAGCAAGATGGTTCTTAGGCTTGTTTTGAACTAATCGATGAAGAGCCTCTATTACTCTGGATTATCACTTATCTTCAGAGCTTTCATTAAACTGTTCATTTTGTTACATGACACAAGATCACCCTCTATGTAGGGTATTGGACAAGATCTTTATCACGGTTGCAGAACAAAGAGATCTGAACATCGCCCACAAGGAGGTTCCACTGCTGAAGCCTGGAACATAAGATCTCAGTCTTACTCTTGGCCAAATCCAAATCTGTAACAAGATCATTCAGTTCACTTTGTGTTATAAAGTGTGGCTTAGTTGAGGTTGCTGAAAGGAACTTTGAGTCATGAGATGAAGAAGCACTCTCTTCTTCATCACTTGACTCAACTGAAAATGTATCTGGTGCTTTTGAAAACAGCAGATCTTCTGTATGTGGTACTGGACGTATTACATGTGGAACCACTGTGCCATGGAATGAGGAGAGCCTGGAGAGGCGTGAGGAGGTGAACACCTGACTCTTTGACATAGGTCCCGATGGTGGGGATAGACTTGGCTCCAGATGGACGCCAGGTGTTATGATCCGGTGACCTTGGAGCTGCATGAGAACTTTCACTGGAGAAAGTGGCCACTATACTGACCGCAAACCTGAACTTAACACAGCAACTAGAAGTAGCCGTGGAGTGTACCTAACAAACCCTAGACACCTCGTCACAGCCGGAGGACTAAATTCCCCTAAAGATGGAAATCGGAATACTATCTTGCCTCAGAGAAAATCCCCAAAGGATAGACAGCCCACCACAAATATTGGCGGTGAGTCGGAGAGGAAAAAACATACACAGGCAGAAAAAACAGGATTTAGCACAGGAGGCCACTCTAGCTAGATAGGACAGGATAGGACAGAGTTCTGTGTGGTCAGTATTAAAACCCTTCAAAAAATCCACAGCAGAATATACAAAAAACTTCCCACATCTAATTAAAGATGTAGGAGCATATATCTGCAACTCCAGTGAATCCTACAAACAGAGCAGGAATAAACTGAAACAAGCACACAACAATGTGCCACAGATACAAAAACAAAACACTTATCTTTGCTGAAATTGGCAGCTAAGCAGGTGAGGCCAGGCAGAGATCCAATACTTCTAAAGAAACATTGACAACTGGCCAGGGCTAAAGGATCCTGCACACCTAAATATCCCAGTCAGAATTGTAATTATCCGATACACCTGGCCAGGACTGCGAGTCAGAGACAACTGCATTCCCACCAACAACCACTGGAGGGAACCCAAGAGCAGAATTCACAACAGTACCCTCCCCCTTGAGGAGGGGTCACCGAACCCTCACCAGGGCCCCCAGGACGATCAGGACGAGCCAGATGAAAGGCACGGACCAAATCAGCAGCATGGACATCAGAGGCAAAAACCCAAGAATTATCCTCCTGGCCATAACCCTTCCATTTGACCAGGTACTGAAGCTTCCGCCTCGAAAAACGGGAATCCAAAATCTTCTCAACAACATATTCCAACTCCCCATCAACCAAAACAGGGGCCGGAGGATCAATAGAGGGAACAACGGGCTCCACATATTTCCGCAATAAAGATCTATGGAAGACATTATGGATAGCAAAAGAGGCTGGAAGAGCCAGAGGAAAAGACACCGGATTAATAATCTCAGAAATCCTATAAGGACCAATAAACCAAGGCTTAAACTTAGGAGAAGAAACCTTCGTAGGAACATGACGGGAAGACAACCAAACCAGATCCCCCAACCCGAAGCCGGGAACCAACACACCGACGACGGTTAGCAAAACGCTGAGCCTCCTCCTGAGACAACACCAAATTGTCCACCACATGAGCCCAAATCTGTTGCAACCTGTCAACCACAGAATCCACACCAGGACAGTCAGAAGGCTCAATCTGCCCAGAAGAAAACCGAAAAAGAAAACCAAAATTACAAAAGAAAGGCGAAACCAAAGTAGCCGAACTAGCCCGATTATTAAGGGTAAACTCGGCCAATGGCAAAAAAGCCACCCAATCATCCTGATCAGCAGACACAAAGCATCTCAAATAAGTCTCCAAAGTCTGATTAGTTCGCTCGGTCTGGCCGTTTGTCTGAGGATGAAATGCAGAAGAAAAAGACAAATCAATGCCCAGCCTGGCACAAAAGGCCCGCCAAAACCTAGAAACAAGCTGGGAACCTCTGTCGGACACAATATTCTCTGGAATACCATGCAAACGGACCACATGCTGAAAAAACAACAGAACCAAATCAGAAGAAGAAGGCAATTTAGGCAAAGAAACCAAATGAACCATCTTAGAGAATCGGTCACAAACAACCCAGATAACCGACATCCTCTGGGAAACAGGAAGATCGGAAATAACATCCATAAAAATATGTGTCCAGGGCCTCTCAGGGACCGGCAATGGCAAAAGCAACCCACTAGCATAAGAGCAAAAAGGCTTGGCCCGCGCACAAGTCCCACAGGACTGCACAAAAGAACGCACATCACGCGACAAAGAAGGCCACCAAAAAGACCTACCAACCATGTCTCTGGTATCAAAAATGCCAGGATGACCAGCCAACACGGAACAGTGAACCTCAGAAATCACTCTACTAGTCCATCTGTCAGGAACAAACAGTTTCCCCACAGGACAACGGTCAAGTTTGTCAGCCTGAAATTCCTGAAGAACCCGTCGTAAATCAGGAGAAATGGCAGAAAGGACCACCTCTTCTTTCAGAATACCGACCGGTTCCAAGACCTCAGGAGAGTCAGGCAAAAACTCCTAGAGAGGGCATCAGCCTTAATATTCTTAGAACCCGGAAGGTACGAGACCACGAAATCAAAACGAGAAAAAAACAAGGACCATCGAGCCTGTCTAGGATTCAACCGTTTGGCAGACTCGAGGTAAATCAGATTCTTATGATCGGTCAAGACCACAATACGGTGCTTAGCTCCCTCAAGCCAATGTCACCACTCCTCAAACGCCCACTTCATAGCCAACAACTCCCGATTGCCGACATCATAATTGCGTTCAGCAGGCGAAAACTTACGGGAAAAGAAGGCACACGGTTTCATTAAGGAACCAACAGGATCCCTCTGAGACAAAACAGCCCCTGCCCCAATTTCAGAAGCGTCAATCTCAACCTGAAATGGAAGAGAAACATCCGGTTGACGCAACACAGGAGCAGAAGTAAAACAACGTTTAAGTTCCTGAAAGGCAGAGACAGCCGCAGGGGACCAATTCGCCACATCAGCGCCCTTCTTCGTCAAATCAGTCAAGGGTTTAACCAGCCTGGAAAAATTAGCAATGAAACGGCGATAAAAATTTGCAAAACCCAAAAATTTCTGAAGGCTCTTCACGGAAGTGGGCTGAATCCAATCATGAATGGCCTGAACCTTAACAGGATCCATCTCTATAGACGAGGGAGAAAAAATAAAGCCCAAAAAGGAAACCTTCCGCACCCCAAAAAGACACTTAGACCCTTTCACAAACAAGGCATTGTCACGAAGGATCTGAAATACCATCCTGACCTGCTGCACATGAGACTCCCAATCATCGGAAAAAATCAAAATATCTTCCAAATATACAATCAAAAATTTATCAAGATAATCCCGGAAGATATCATGCATGAAGGACTGAAAAACAGATGGAGCATTAGAGAGTCCGAATGGCATCACAAGGCATTCAAAATGGCCTTCGGGCATGTTAAACGCAGTTTTCCATTCATCACCCTGCTTAATACGAACAAGATTATAAGCCCCCCGAAGGCCAATCTTAGTAAACCAACTAGCTCCCTTAATCATAGCAAACAAATCGGAAAGCAAAGGTAAAGGATATTGAAACTTGACCGTGATCTTATTCAAGAGGCGATAACCAATACAGGGTCTTAAGGAACCATCTTTTTTAGCAACAAAAAAGAACCCCGCTCCCAATGGTGAAGAAGATGGCCGAATATGCCTTTTCTCCAAAGACTCCTTAATATAGCTCCGCATGGCGGCATGTTCAGGTACAGACAGGTTGAAAAGTCGGCCCTTAGGAAACTTACAGCCTGGAATCAAGTCAATAGCACAATCACAGTCCCTGTGTGGTGGAAGGGAACTGGACTTGGGCTCATCGAATACATCCTGAAAATCAGACAAAAACTCTGGAATCTCAGAAGGTGAAGAAGAGGAGATTGACATCAAAGGAACATCATTATGAACCCCCTGACAACACCAACTAGTCACAGACATGGACTTCCAATCCAAAACAGGATTATGTACCTGCAACCTTGGAAAACCCAGCACCATAGCATCATGCAAATTATGCAACACCAGAAATCGACAATCTTCCTGATGGGCTGGCGCCATGCGCATGGTCACCTGTGTCCAAAACTGGGGCTTATTTTTAGCCAAGGGTGTAGCATCAATGCCCCTTTCGTTAGATGAAAGCTATGACTGGGCTGTTAACTTACAGGGTTACAGTCTGTTTAGAAAGGATAGTAAAAATCAGAGAGGGGGAGAGGTTTGATTTTATGTAAAGTCTTGTCTAAAGTGCACTTTAAGAGAGGATATTAGCAAAGGGAAAGAGGATGTCGAGTCCATATGGGTCGAACTACATGGAGGGAAAAATAGTAACAAAATTCTCTTTGTTGTCTGTTAAAACCCCCCAAATATAACAGAAATTATGGAAAGTCTACTACTAAAGAAGATAGATGAAGCTGCACCCTATAATGAGGTCCTTGTTATGGGGGACTTTAACTACCCAGATATTAACTGGGATACAGAGACCTGCAAAACCCCTAAAGGCAACAGGTTTCTGCTAATAAACAAGAAAAATTATCTTTCACAGTTGGTGCAGAATCCAACCAGAGGAGCAGCACTTTTTGACCTAATACTATCTAATAGATCTGACAGAATAACAAATCTGCAGGTCGTCGGACATCTAGGAAATAGCGACCACAATATTGTACATTTTCACTTGTCTTTCGCTAGGGGGACCTGTCAGGGAGTCACAAAAACACTGATCTTTAGGAAAGCAAAGTTTGACCAGCTTAGAGATGCCCTTAATCTGGTTGACTGGGACAATGTCCTCAGAAATAAGAATACAGATAATAAATGTGAAATGTTTAAGAACATCCTAAATAGGCACTGTGAGCGGTTTATACCTTGTGGGAATAAAAGGACAAGTAATAGGAAAAATCCAATGATGCTAAGCAAAAAAGTAAGAGGGGCAATTATCAGTAAAAAGAAAGCATTTAAATTACTAAAGCAGGATGGCACCATTGAAGCTCTAAAAAACTAAAGGGATAAAAATACTTTATCTAAAAAACTAATTAAAGCTGTCAAAAAGAAAACAGAGAATCACATTGCTAAGTATTGTAAAACTAATCTCAAACTGTTCTTCAACTACACTGCTCAAAAAATAAAAAGAACACTAAAATTCCACATCCTAGATATCACTGAATGAAATATTCCAGTTTTAAATCTTTATTCATTCATAGTGGAATGTGTTGAGAACAATAAAGCCTAAAAATTATCAATGTAAATCACAACTAATATTCCTCGGAGATCTGGAATTGGAATGATGCTTAAAATTAAAGTGGAAAATGTAGTTACAGGCTGATCCAACTTCAGTGGAAATGCCTCAAGACAAAGAAATGATGCTCAGTAGTGTGTGTGGCCTCCAAGTGTCTGTATGACCTCCCTACAATGCCTGGACATGCTTCTGATGAGGCGGCGATTGGTCTCCTGAGGGATCTCCTCTCAGACCTGGACTAAAGCATCCGCCAACTCCTGGGCAGTCTGTGATGCAATGTGACGTTGGTGGATGGTGCGAGACATGATGTCCCAGATGTGTTCAATCGGATTCAGGTCTGAGGAACGGGCGGGCCAGTCCATAGCTTCAATGCCTTCATCTTGCATGAACTGCTGACACACTCCAGCCACATGAGGTCTGGCATTGTCCTGCATTAGGAGGAACCCATGGCCAACCGCATCAGCATATGGTCTCACAAGGGGTATGAGGATCTCATCTCGGAACCTAATGGCAGTCAGGCTACCTCTGGCAAGCACATGGAGGGCTGTGCGGACCTCCAAAGAAATGCTACCCCACACCATTACGGACCCACTGCCAAACCGGTCATGCAGAAGGATGTTGCAGGCAGCAGATGTCTCTCCACGGCGTCTCCATACTCTGTCACATCTGTCATATGTGCTTAGAGTGAACCTGCTTTCATCTTTAAAGAGCACAGGGTGCCAATGGCAAATTTTCCAATCCTGGTGTTCTGAGGCAAATGCCAAGCATCCTGCACGGTGTTGGGCTGTGAGCGCAACCCCCATCTGTGGACGTCGAGCACTCAGACCATCCTCCTGGAGTCAGTTTCTAACCGTTTGTGCAGACACATACACATTTGCGGCCTGCTGGACGTCATTTTGCAGGGCTCTGGCAGTGCTCCTCCTGTTCCTCCTTGCACAAAGGTTGAGGTAGCGGTCTTGCTGCTGGGTTATTGCCCTCCTTTGGCCCCCTCCACATCTCTTGGTGTTCTGGCCTGTCTCCTGGTAGCGCCTCCAGCCTCTGAAAATTACGCTGACAGACACAGCAAGCCTTCTTGCCACAGCTCGCATTGATGTGCCATCCTGGATGAGCTGCACTACCTGAGCCACTTGTGTGGGTTGTAGAGTCCGTTTCATGCTACCACGAGTGTGAAAGCTCAACCAACATTCAAAAGTGACCAAAACATCAGCCAGAAAGCATTGGTACTGAGATGTGTTCCGTGGTCCTCCAACGTGGTGTACATGATAGAATGTACGAGGTGCCCTGGAAGTATTTATATTGGGGAAACTATGGAAAGACTACAAACTAGGATGAATCTACACAGACACACAATCAGGAATGAAGTGGACACACCAGTGGGAAAACATTTCTCTGGACCTGGACACAGTATGACAGATTTAAAAGTCTTAATACTAAAAGGTAATTTTAAGGACCACATGGAAAGAACAATTTGGGAATACAAACTAATGAATATGTTTAAATCGTTGACACTAGGACTCAATTTAACACCTGGATTTATGAGTCACTACATGGATACAATTCACACCTCCACCTGAGGTACTCCAGATAACTAAGAACATTATTCCCAAGGCCCCTCCATTTGTAAGAAAATGCCTAATTTGATTACCTTGGCTTATCTATGGACTCATCACACTTCCCACCCCCTAACAAATGTCCTACTGTAGTATTCTTTAAATGTTGTGCTTGTTTCTTATTAATCTATTTGCAATCTTGCCTGAAGAAGGAGCCACTGTGCTCTGAAAGCATTCAACCACTACAAATGCATTCACTGGGAAATGTCATTGTAACATTTAACACCCCTAGCTGGCCATGTGGTGTGTGACACATAAGCAGACCTATCTTGTTTCATTTATGAAGGAGGGACTCTTAAAGTCACAGACCCTATTTTTACTGGTGCATCAGGGGGCATTAATCTTCTTAAAGGGCCATTATGAAACAGTGGGTCTCCTAAGCTGTTGTAGCCTATGTTGTGAGTGGATGGGCTGCCAAGAATTAAGACACACCACAATACACCTGTCATAAGATGTCCAGGGGTGACTCCTGAAAAAGTGTTGCATTGAATTCAAGGCTGCCCTCCTACCAATTCATATGCACCCCAATAAGCCTTTGAACCCACATAGTGGATGGGCCCATGAAAATCCACTTCACAATATGCATTTCGTACTTCCATACTCCTTGGTTTTACACATTGCCAGCAAAAAAAAACAACAAAAAAGCCCTATGTATGGAAGTAAACACGTAATTGGATAAGAAATGATAGCCAAATTGAAGACCCAATCATATAACAAACAGGTGTAATATGGTAAAATGCCTTTATTATAAATATATATATATATATATACATATATATATATATATTAGCTATTGAACCCGTTCTACGCCCGGGTGGCGAGCATTTATATTGGTATATTGTCTCCATCATGGTATGTGCTGCTCCATCCTGCGTCCCCATCCTGTCATGCGCTGCTCTATCCTGCGTCCCCATCCTGTCATGTGCTGCTCCATCCTGCGTCCCCATCCTGTCATGCGCTGCTCCATCCTGCGTCCCCATCCTGTCATGTGCTGCTCCATCCTGCGTTCCCTTTCCTGTCATGCGCTGCTCCCATCCTGCGTCCCCATCCTGTCATGTGCTGCTCCCATCCTGCGTCCCCATCCTGTGATGCGCTGCTCCCATCCTGTGATGCGCTGCTCCCATCCTGCGTCCCCATCCTGTCATGCGCTGCTCCATCCTGCGTCCCCATCCTGTCATGCGCTGCTCCATCATGCGTCCCCATCCTGTCATGCGCTGCTCCATCCTGCGTCCCCATCCTTATGTGCTGCTGCATCCTGCGTCCCCATCCTTATGTGCTGCTGCATCCTGCGTCCCCATCCTTATGTGCTGCTGCATCCTGCGTCCCCATCCTTATGTGCTGCTCCATCCTGCGTCCCCATCCTTATGTGCTGCTCCCATCCTGCGTCCCCATCCTTATGTGCTGCTCCATCTTGCGTCCCCATCCTTATGTGCTGCTGCATCCTGCGTCCCCATCCTTATGTGCTGCTGCATCCTGCGTCCCCATCCTTATGTGCTGCTGCATCCTGCGTCCCCATCCTTATGTGCTGCTGCATCCTGCGCCCCCATCCTTATGTGCTGCTCCATCCTGCGTCCCCATCCTTATGTACTGCTGCATCCTGCGTCCCCATCCTTATGTGCTGCTGCATCCTGCGTCCCCATCCTTATGTTCATGCTGCATCCTGCGTCCCCATCCTTATGTGCTGCTGCATCCTGCGTCCCCATCCTTATGTGCTGCTCCATCCTGCGTCCCCATCCTTATGTGCTGCTCCCATCCTGCGTCCCCATCCTTATGTGCTGCTCCCATCCTGCGTCCCCATCCTTATGTTCATGCTGCATCCTGCGTCCCCATCCTGTTATGTGCTGCTCCATCCTGTGTCCCCATCCTTATGTGCTGCTCCATCCTGCGTCCCCATCCTTATGTGCTGCTCCATCCTGCGTCCCCATCCTTATGTGCTGCTCCATCCTGTTGTGAATTCTGTGGCTGAGTTCACTTCTGTGGTCACAAGTGGTATTGCAGTCTCTGGGCTTCCTCCCTCAGGTGTTTTGGTGAGCTCGTTGGCTGCCTTGCTATTTAGCTCCACCTGAGTCTGTCTTCCTTGCTCCTTGTCAATGTTCCAGTGTTGGATCTGAGCTACTGCATCTTTCCTTGGGCCTGCTGCTCTGCTAGATAAGTGCTTCTAGTTTGTTTTCTGTTTTTTCTGTCCAGCTTGCTATTAACTTTTGCTGGAAGCTCTGGGAAGCAAAGGGGTGCACCGCCGTGCTGTTAGTTCGGCACGGTGGGTCTTTTTGCCCCTTTGCGTGGTTTTCGTTTTAGGGTTTTTTGTAGACTGCATAGTTCTCTTTGCTATCCTCGCTCTGTCTAGAATATCGGGCCTCACTTTGCTGAATCTATTTCATTCCTACGTTTGTCTTTTCATCTTGCTAACAGTCAATATATGTGGGGGGCTGCCTATTCCTTTGGGGTATTTCTCTGAGGTAAGTCAGGCTTGTATTTCTATCTTCAGGCTAGTCAGCTCCTCAGGCAGTGCCGAGTTGCATAGGTAGTGATAGGCGCAATCCACTGCTGCTTATAGTTGTGTGAGGATAGATCAGGTACTGCAGTCTACAGAGATTCCACGTCTCAGAGCTCGTCCTATTGTTTTTGGTTATTGCCAGATCTCTGTATGTGCGCTGATTACTGCACGCTGTGTTGCCTGATTGCCAGCCATAACAGTACAAGGAGCCACACCAATGATTCCCAATAGAGGGAAAAAAGAAATCCTGACATCATTTTTTTTTCTTAGCTCTGTCTTCAGTCTTTTTTTTCCCCTAGACATTAGAGTGCTTCAGGACACAGCTGTGGACATGGATATTCAGGCTCTGTGCTCCTCAATGGATAATCTCGTTGTAAATGTACAAAAGATTCAAGATACTATTGATCAGAAATCGATGCTAGAACCAAGAATTCCGATTCCTGATTTGTTTTTTGGTGACAGAACTAAGTTCCTGAGCTTCAGAAATAATTGTAAGCTATTTTTGGCCTTGAAACCTCATTCTTCTGGTAATCCTATTCAACAGGTTTTGATTATTATTTCTTTTTTGCGCGGCGACCCACAGGACTGGGCGTTTTCTCTTGCACCAGGAGATTCTGCATTGAGTAATGTTGATGCATTTTTCCAGGCGCTGGGATTGCTTTACGATGAGCCTAATTCAGTGGATCAGGCTGAGAAAAATCTGCTGGCTTTATGCAAGGGTCAGGATGATGTAGAAGTATATTGTCAGAAATTTAGGAAGTGGTCAGTACTCACTCTGTGGAATGAATCTGCACTAGCGGCTTTGTTCAGAAAGGGTCTCTCTGAAGCTCTTAAGGATGTAATGGTGGGATTTCCTATGCCTGCTGGTTTGAATGAGTCTATGTCCTTGGCCATTCAGATCGGTCGTCGCTTGCGCGAGCGTAAATCTGTGCACCATCTGGCGGTATTGTCTGAGAGTAAACCTGAGCCTATGCAGTGCGACAGGACTATGACTAAAGTAGAACGGCAAGAACACAGACGTCTGAACAGACTGTGTTTCTATTGTGGTGATTCTACTCATGCTATTTCTAATTGTCCTAAACGCACTAGGCGGTTCGATAGCTCTGCCGTTATTGGTACTGTACAGTCCAAATTCCTTTTGTCCATTACCTTAATGTGCTCTTTGTCATCGTATTCTGTCATGGCGTTTGTGGATTCAGGCGCTGCCCTAAATCTGATGGATTTGGATTATGCTAAACGTTGTGGATTTTTCTTGGAGCCTTTGCGGTGTCCTATTCCGTTGAGAGGAATTGATGCTACACCTTTGGCCAAGAATAAGCCTCAGTACTGGGCCCAGCTGACCATGTGCATGGCTCCTGCACATCAGGAAGTTATTCGCTTTCTGGTACTGCATAATTTGCATGATGTGGTCGTGTTGGGGTTGCCATGGCTACAAACCCATAATCCAGTATTGGATTGGAACTCTATGTCGGTAACCAGCTGGGGTTGTCAGGGAGTACATGGTGATGTTCCATTTTTGTCTATTTCGTCATCCATTCCTTCTGACATCCCAGAGTTCTTGTCTGACTTTCAGGATGTATTTGAAGAGTCCAAGTCTGATGCCCTACCTCCGCATAGGAATTGTGATTGTGCTATCGATTTGATTCCTGGTAGTAAATTCCCTAAGGGTCGTTTATTTAATTTGTCCGTACCTGAACACACCGCTATGCGCAGTTATGTGAAGGAGTCCCTGGAGAAGGGACATATTCGCCCATCGTCGTCACCATTGGGAGCAGGGTTCTTTTTTGTAGCCAAGAAGGATGGTTCGCTAAGACCGTGTATTGATTACCGCCTTCTTAATAAGATCACTGTTAAGTTTCAGTATCCCTTGCCATTGATATCTGACTTGTTTGCTCGGATTAAGGGGGCTAGTTGGTTTACTAAGATTGATCTTCGTGGTGCGTATAATCTGGTGAGAATCAGGCAGGGAGATGAATGGAAAACGGCATTTAATACGCCCGAGGGTCTTTTTGAGTATCTGGTGATGCCGTTCGGACTTGCCAATGCTCCATCTGTTTTTCAGTCTTTTATGCATGACATTTTCCGTGAGTATCTGGATAAATTCTTGATTGTTTACTTGGATGACATTTTGATCTTCTCAGATGATTGGGAGTCTCATGTGAAACAAGTCAGAATGGTTTTCCAGGTACTGCGTGCTAATTCCTTGTTCGTGAAGGGATCAAAGTGTCTCTTCGGTGTGCAGAAAGTTTCTTTTTTGGGGTTCATCTTTTCCCCTTCTACTATCGAGATGGATCCGGTTAAGGTTCAGGCCATCCAGGATTGGACTCAGCCGACATCTCTAAAAAGTCTGCAGAAATTCCTGGGCTTTGCTAATTTTTATCGTCGCTTCATCTGTAATTTTTCTAGCATTGCCAGACCATTGACCGATTTGACCAAGAAGGGTGCTGATTTGGTTAATTGGTCTTCTGCTGCCGTGGAAGCTTTTCAGGAGTTGAAGCGTCGTTTTTGCTGTGCCCCTGTGTTGTGTCAACCTGATGTTTCTCTTCCGTTCCAGGTCGAGGTTGATGCTTCTGAGATTGGTGCAGGGGCGGTTTTGTCACAGAGAGGTTCTGGTTGCTCAGTGTTCAAACCATGTGCTTTCTTTTCCAGGAAATTTTCTGCTGCTGAGCGTAATCATGATGTGGGCAACCGAGAGTTGCTGGCCATGAAGTGGGCATTCGAGGAGTGGCGTCATTGGCTTGAGGGTGCTAAGCATCGCGTGGTGGTATTGACTGATCATAAGAACCTTACTTATCTTGAGTCTGCCAAGCGCTTGAATCCTAGACAGGCCCGTTGGTCGTTATTTTTTGCTCGTTTTGATTTTGTGATTTCATACCTTCCGGGCTCTAAAAATGTGAAGGCGGATGCTCTGTCTAGGAGTTTTGTGCCCGACTCTCCGGGGTTATCTGAGCCGGCGAGTATCCTCAAGGAAGGAGTCATTGTGTCTGCCATCTCCCCTGATTTGCGGAGAGTGTTGCAGAAATTTCAGGCTAATAAACCTGATCGTTGTCCGGCCGAGAAACTGTTCGTCCCTGATAGGTGGACTAGTAAAGTTATCTCTGAACTTCATTGTTCGGTGCTGGCCGGTCATCCAGGAATCTTTGGTACCAGGGAGTTGGTTGCTAGATCCTTCTGGTGGCCATCTCTGTCACGGGATGTGCGTGCTTTTGTGCAGTCCTGTGGAATTTGTGCTAGGGCTAAGCCCTGCTGTTCACGTGCCAGTGGGTTGCTTTTGCCCTTGCCGGTCCCGAAGAGGCCTTGGACACATATTTCGATGGATTTCATTTCTGACCTTCCCGTTTCTCAAAAAATGTCGGTCATTTGGGTGGTCTGTGATCGCTTTTCTAAAATGGTCCATCTGGTGCCCTTGGTTAAATTGCCTTCCTCCTCTGATTTGGTGCCTTTGTTCTTCCAGCATGTGGTTCGTTTACATGGCATTCCTGAGAATATTGTTTCTGACAGAGGTTCCCAGTTTGTCTCGAGGTTCTGGCGAGCCTTTTGTGGTAGGATGGGCATTGACCTATCTTTCTCCTCGGCCTTCCATCCTCAGACTAATGGCCAGACCGAACGAACCAATCAGACCTTGGAAACATATCTGAGATGTTTTGTTTCCGCTGACCAGGATGATTGGGTGTCATTTTTGCCGTTGGCTGAGTTCGCCCTTAATAATCGGGCCAGCTCGGCTACCTTGGTCTCTCCATTTTTCTGCAATTCTGGGTTCCATCCTCGTTTCTCTTCAGGACAGGTTGAGTCTTCGGACTGTCCTGGTGTGGATTCTGTGGTGGACAGGTTGCAGCAGATCTGGACTCAGGTAGTGGACAATTTGACCTTGTCCCAGGAGAAGGCTCAGCTTTTCGCTAATCGCAGACGCCGTGTGGGACCCCGACTTCGTGTTGGGGATCTGGTTTGGTTATCTTCTCGTCATATTCCTATGAAGGTTTCCTCTCCTAAATTTAAACCTCGTTTTATTGGTCCGTATAGGATTTCTGAGATTCTCAATCCGGTGTCTTTTCGTCTGACCCTCCCAGACTCCTTTTCCATACATAATGTATTCCACAGGTCGTTGTTGAGGAGATACGTGGCACCTATGGTTCCATCTGTGGAGCCTCCTGACCCTGTTTTGGTGGAGGGGGAATTGGAGTATATTGTGGAGAAGAATTTGGATTCTCGTGTCTCTAGACGGAAACTCCAGTATCTGGTCAAATGGAAGGGTTATGCTCAGGAAGATAATTCCTGGGTTTTTGCCTCTGATGTCCATGCCCCAGATCTTGTTCGTGCCTTTCATGTGGCTCATCCTGGTCGGCCTGGGGGTTCTGGTGAGGGTTCGGTGACCCCGCCTCAAGGGGGGGGTACTGTTGTGAATTCTGTGGCTGAGTTCACTTCTGTGGTCACAAGTGGTATTGCAGTCTCTGGGCTTCCTCCCTCAGGTGTTTTGGTGAGCTCGTTGGCTGCCTTGCTATTTAGCTCCACCTGAGTCTGTCTTCCTTGCTCCTTGTCAATGTTCCAGTGTTGGATCTGAGCTACTGCATCTTTCCTTGGGCCTGCTGCTCTGCTAGATAAGTGCTTCTAGTTTGTTTTCTGTTTTTTCTGTCCAGCTTGCTATTAACTTTTGCTGGAAGCTCTGGGAAGCAAAGGGGTGCACCGCCGTGCTGTTAGTTCGGCACGGTGGGTCTTTTTGCCCCTTTGCGTGGTTTTCGTTTTAGGGTTTTTTGTAGACTGCATAGTTCTCTTTGCTATCCTCGCTCTGTCTAGAATATCGGGCCTCACTTTGCTGAATCTATTTCATTCCTACGTTTGTCTTTTCATCTTGCTAACAGTCAATATATGTGGGGGGCTGCCTATTCCTTTGGGGTATTTCTCTGAGGTAAGTCAGGCTTGTATTTCTATCTTCAGGCTAGTCAGCTCCTCAGGCAGTGCCGAGTTGCATAGGTAGTGATAGGCGCAATCCACTGCTGCTTATAGTTGTGTGAGGATAGATCAGGTACTGCAGTCTACAGAGATTCCACGTCTCAGAGCTCGTCCTATTGTTTTTGGTTATTGCCAGATCTCTGTATGTGCGCTGATTACTGCACGCTGTGTTGCCTGATTGCCAGCCATAACACCATCCTGCGTCCCCATCCTTATGTGCTGCTCCATCCTGCGTCCCCATCCTTATGTGCTGCTCCATCCTACGTCCACATCCTTATGTGCTGCTCCATCCTGCGTCCCCATCCTTATGTGCTGCTCCATCCTGCGTCCCCATCCTTATGTGCTGCTCCATCCTGCGTCCCCATCCTTATGTGCTGCTGCATCCTGCGTCCCCATCCTTATGTGCTGCTCCATCCTGCGTCCCCATCCTTATGTGCTGCTCCATCCTGCGTCCCCATCCTTATGTGCTGCTCCATCCTGCGTCCCCATCCTTATGTGCTGCTCCCATCCTGCGTCCCCATCCTTATGTTCATGCTGCATCCTGCGTCCCCATCCTGTTATGTGATGCTCCATCCTGTGTCCCCATCCTTATGTGCTGCTCCATCCTGCGTCCCCATCCTTATGTGCTGCTCCATCCTGCGTCCCCATCCTTATGTGCTGCTCCATCCTGCGTCCCCATCCTTATGTGCTGCTCCATCCTGCGTCCCCATCCTTATGTGCTGCTCCATCCTGCGTCCCCATCCTTATGTGCTGCTCCATCCTGCGTCCCCATCCTTATGTGCTGCTCCATCCTGCGTCCCCATCCTTATGTGCTGCTCCATCCTGCGTCCCCATCCTTATGTGCTGCTGCATCCTGCGTCCCCATCCTTATGTGCTGCTCCATCCTGCGTCCCCATCCTTATGTGCTGCTCCATCCTGCGTCCCCATCCTTATGTGCTGCTCCATCCTGCGTCCCCATCCTTATGTGCTGCTCCCATCCTGCGTCCCCATCCTTATGTGCTGCTCCATCCTGCGTCCCCATCCTTATGTGCTGCTCCATCCTGCGTCCCCATCCTTATGTGCTGCTCCATCCTGCGTCCCCATCCTTATGTGCTGCTCCATCCTGTGTCCCCATCCTTATGTGCTGCTCCCATCCTGCGTCCCCATCCTTATGTGCTGCTCCATCCTGCGTCCCCATCCTTATGTGCTGCTCCATCCTGCGTCCCCATACTGCCTCTGACCCGCTCGGCGCCGAGTGCTGGGGGGCCTGAGCAGGCGGGGACACCGGCGTGCTGTGGGTTCAGGTGCCGGTATCGCCGCCAGCTCAGGCCCCCCCAGCACTTACTATACTCACCTGTCCGGCGTTCCATCGCTGAGCGCCGCCATCTTCCCGGTCTCCTGGCCTTGACTATTCAGTCAGAGGGCGGCGCCGGCGCGCATTAAGCGCGTCATCGCGCCCTCTGAACTGAAGGCCACAGACCGAAGACCAGGAAGATGGCGCCACTCAGCGATGGAACGGGGACAGGTGAATATAGGCCGATACTCACCCTCCTGGCGGTCCCTGCTTCTGCGGTGGAGATCGCGGTGTGTGTTCAGTGTGAACGCACACCGCGATCTCCCAGGAGCGTCGCTCTGTGAGGCCCAGACTGCGCCGGCGCTTGCGCTTGCGCAGTCTATAGAGGCTTCGGACAGAGTGACGCTCCCAGCGTTATATTATAGATATATATATATATATATATATTGGGCAAAAAATGGCAACAGCAGTACTGTGCCTGTAACTGGAGGAAAAGGTATACAAAACAAAATATACAGCAAAATTACAATAATAAAACCGGACGCAAAAAGGAGGTAAGGTACGTATAATATAAAATATACACATAAAACAATGGTCATATGATGGCTAGAGAAAAGCACTCCACATACATAGTACGTAATAAATTATTATGATAACTTTCAGTTGTGCTGCAAAATGTATAAAAATAAAAAATAAAAAAAATATATATAAACCTATACTGTGTGTGAGATGGAAGTACTAGAAATAGGTACTGAATAAAATGTGATAACAATAAAAATATAAATAGAACCACTATAAAAATGTGATGGCAATATAAGTATAATTAGAACAATATAGTGTATAACTAGGTGTAAAAAATAAATAAAAAGCGGCTCATAGGTATAACATGAGCTGTACAACAATAGTGTATATTTGTGCAAAAGAATAAGTGCAGTGCGCAATAAAACATGCAGCGCCTTGAACATAGGAGAACATGGACGTGAGGTTGAACTCACAAGCAAAAAGTGCAGTGTGCAAGTAAATGGATAATGCAGCATAAACTGGAGACCAATGCAGAGTTACGTACAAACAGCAACAATATTACCTCCTCCTAAGTGCCGTCCGATCCTCCAGGTACAGAGCACCACGACGCGCGTTTCGGACTGTGTCCTTCGTCAGGGGGCAACAATGACGTGGAACGCGCAGCTCAGGGGACACAGGTGGTGCATGCGCACAGCGACGGCATCCATTCAGAGGATAGGTAAAGTATCGAGGTGGCCGATGAAGGGAGCAGGGGCATGGCGGCGCATGCTGTTATGATCTGGTGGTTTAGGAGCAACATGGAACGAGCTCAGAAGGAAGTGGTAACTGTACTGACCGCAGTCCCTAAGCTCAGCACAACACTAGAAGTAGCCGTGGGATGCTCCTAACTCTCCCTAGGCACCTCGTCACAGCCTAAGATCTAACTACCCCTAAAGATAGAAACAGGAAAGCTATCTTGCCTCAGAGAAAATCCCCAAAGGATAGATTAGCCCCCCACAAATAATGACTGTGAGAGGAGAGGGAAAAAGACATACACAGAATGAAACCAGGATGAGCACAGGAGGCCAGTCTAGCTTGATAGAAAGGACAGGATGGAATACTGTGCGGTCAGTATAAAACACTACAAAAAGTCCACACAGAGTTTACAAAAATCTCCACACCTAACTAAAGGTGTGGAGGGTAAATCTGTTTCCCAGAGCTTCCAGCAACACAAAATTAATCCATACTGATAAGCTGGACAAACATAGAATGCACAGAACGGATAAGTCCACAATCTGTGGACAGAAAAGAGCAAGCAAGGACTTAGCTTTGCTGAACTGGTCAGGATAATAGGGAAATCCAAAGAGATGTGAATCCAACCAGGAACCATTTACAAGTGGCACTGGCTGAAGGAAAGAGCCAGGCAAAAATAGCCGAGCAGAAAAGACAATCAGTGGAAGCAGCTGCTGACAGCTAAATCTAAGGAGCAGCCATACCACTTGAAACCACAAGAGGGAGCCCAAGAGCAGAACTCACAAAAGTGCCACTTACAACCACCGGAGGGAGCCCAAGAGCGGAATTCACAACAGCATGCGTCACCAAGAGGACCCAGAGGTATGCGGAGCCCACGCCAAGCTACCCGACAACAGAAAGCCGCCATGGCAACAATGACGTAGGACGCACAACAAAGGGCCACAGGCGGCGCATGCGCACAGAGACCGTATCCCAACATGGGCGCACATATGTTGAATATAAGGGAAATTGTAAAAGCTATGGTGCCAAAGCAAGGAGGGTAAAAACCCCCAATTACAAATGTAGTTTTATGTGTGCGCACACATGTGGGTATGTGTATATATATATATGTATATGTGTATGTATATAATTTTCTCCTCCTTCTTATACTCTGGTTTGCAGCTATACTATATATGCGGTATATTATAATTTTCATATATTTTTGTACGCATACACTTTTTTCACCCATATATATATTTTTTCTGTTTTGTTTTATTTTTATATTTATTCAGTATTATCTTTTTCCTTTTTCATATTTTTGTCACATTTATATATTGCCCTTATTATAAAAATTTTTTCTTTCATTTCTCTCTTAGTCTATGCTGTTTTTGAATCTTATTCATCTTGACACTGTTTTTTCCATAAGCACTATTGTTCTTCCTTATTATATTTCATATATTTATGTATAAGTGATTTTTTCTATATATATATATGTTTCATGTGCACCTGCAAAGTGCTCTTTTTCTATATACCTGTATATTTTGTCCGACTGTATTTGGGTGTTTTTACCCTCCTTGCTTTGGCACTATAGCTTTTACCATTTCCCTTATATTCAACATATGTGCGCCCATGTTGGGATATGGTCGCTGTGCGCATGCGCCGCCTGTGGCCCTTTGTTGTGCGTCCTACGTCATTTTTGCCATGGCGGCTTTCTGTTGCCGGGTAGCTTGGCGTGGGCTCCGCATACCTCTGGGTCCTCTTGGTGGCGCATGCACCGCCATGCCCCTGCTCCCTTCATCGGCCACCTCGATACTTTACCTATCCTCTAAATGGATGCCGTCGCTGTGCGCATGCGCCGCCTGTGTCCCCTTAGCTGCGCATTCCACGTCATTGTTGCCATGGCAATTTTTGCCAGGTCACATGACATGGATTCCGCGCACTTCCGGGTCCTCCTGGCGGCGCATGCGCCGCCACGCTTCTGCTCCTTCATTGTTAGGATCTCCCCGCATATATATATACACCTCCAGTTCCTCCTGTACATCACCCCCTGATGAAGGACACAGTCCGAAACACGCGTCGGGGTGCTCTGTACCTGGAGGATCGGACGGACTTAGGAGGAGGTAATTTTGTTGCTGTTTGTACGTAACTCTGCATTGGTCTCCAGTTTATGCTGCATTATCCATATACTTGCACACTGCACTTTTTGCTTGTGAGTTCAACCTCACGTCCATGTTCTCCTATGTTCAAGCCGCTGCATGTTTTATTGCGCACTGCACTTATTCTTTTGCACAAATATACACTATTGTTGTACAGCTCATGTTATACCTATGAGCCGCTTTTAATTTATTTTTTACACCTAGTTATACACTATATTGTTCTAATATTGCCATCACATTTTTATAGTGGTTCTATTTATATTTTTATTGTTATCACATTTTATCCAGTACCTATTTCTAGTACTTCCATCTCACACACAGTATAGGTTTACATATATATATATTTTTATTTTTTATTTTTATACATATTGCAGCACAACTGAAAGTTATCATAATCATTTTTTACGTACTATGTATGTGGAATGCTTTTCTCTAGCCATCATGTGACCATTGTTTTATGTGTATATTTTATATTATACGTACCTTACCTCCTTTTTGTGTCCGGTTTTATTATTGCTATTTTGCTGTATATTTTGTTTTGTATACCTTTTCCTCCAGTTACAGGCACAGTACTGCTGTTGCCATTTTTTGCCCAGTATATATATATATATATATATATATTTTTTTTTTTTTATAATAAAGGCATTTTACCATATTACACCTGTTTGTTATTTGATTGGGTCTTCAATTTGGCAATTTCTTATCCATTTACATGTTTACTTCCATACATAGGGCTTTTTTGTTGTTCCAAATTACCGAATGGTATGCCATTCTTCCTCTAAGTAGTGGTCCTTTCTACATATTGTATATATACCGTATATACTCGAGTATAAGCCGAGATTTTCAGCCCATTTTTTTGGGCTGAAAGTCCCCCTCTCGGCTTATACTCGAGTCATATACCCGGGTGTCAGCAGGTGAGGGGGAGCGGGGGCTGTGTAGTTATACTTACCTGCTCCCAGCGCGGTCCCTGCAGTCCCTGGCTTCTCCGGCGCTGCAGATTCTTCCTGCACTGAGCGGTCACATGGCACCGCTCATTACAGAAATGAATAGGCGGCTCCACCCCCATAGGGGAGGAGCCGCATATTCATTGCTGTAAATGATCGGTGCCATGTGACCGCTCAATTACAGGAAGAAGCTTCAGCGGCGGAGAAGCCAGGGACTGCAGGGACCGCGCCGCAGCAGGTAAGGGGAGCGCAGCGCTATAATTACCTGCTCCTCGCTCCGGTGCGGCTCCGTCTGCAGCGTCCTCTAGCAATGACGCTCAGGTTAGAGGGCGCTGTGACGTAGTCAGTGCGCGCCCTCTGCTGAGCGTCAGTGCTGGAGACGGAGCCGCAGAGGAGCAGGTAATCATTGAAAGCCCCGGCGTCCTGAGAAGAGAGGTGAGTATGTGATTTTTTTTTTTTTTTTATGGCAGCACCAGCAGCATTCTAAGGAGCACCTATGGGGCCATAAAGGTGCAGAGCATATAAGGGGCACAGCATTATAAGGAGCACCTATGGGGCCATAAAGGTGCAGAGCATATATGGGGCACAGCATTATAAGGAGCACCTATGGGGCCATAAAGGTGCAGAGCATATAAGGGGCACAGCATTATAAGGAGCACCTATGGGGCCATAAAGGTGCAGAGCATATATGGGGCACAGCATTATAAGGAGCACCTATGGGGCCATAAAGGTGCAGAGCATATATGGGGCACAGCATTATAAGGAGCACCTATGGGGCCATAAAGGTGCAGAGCATATATGGGGCACAGCATTATAAGGAGCACCTATGGGGCCATAATCAAAGGTGCAGAGCATATATGGCACAGCATTATAAGGAGCACCTATGGGGCCATAATCAAAGGTGCAGAGCATATATGGCACAGCATTATAAGGAGCATCTATGGGGCCATAATCAAAGGTGCAGAGCATATATGTCACAGCATTATAAGGGGCATCTATGGGGCCATAATCCAAGGTGCAGAGCATATATGGCACAGCATTATAAGGGGCATCTATGGGGCCATAATCAAAGGTGCAGAGCATATATGGCACAGCATTATAATGAGCATCTATGGGGCCATAATCAAAGGTGCAGAGCATATATGGCACAGCATTATAAGGAGCATCTATGGGGCCATAATCAACGGTGCAGAGAATTCTATATAGCACAGTTGTATATGGAGCATCTATGGGGCAATAATGAACGGTATGGAGCATCTATTTTTATTTTTGAAATTCACCGGTAAATGCTGCATTTTCTACCCTAGGCTTATACTCGAGTCAATAAGTTTTCCCAGTTTTTTGTGGCAAAATTAGGGGGGTCGGCTTATACTCGGGTCAGCTTATACTCGAGTATATACGGTATATTTTTTCACTTGGACAGTAATACACATTATTATTTATCATTTTTTATTATATATATTTTTTGTCCTTTTGACTTAGTATTTTTTGTCCGCTGCTTTTTTTCTACATTGCCAGCAAGGCCAGCTCTGCTGCATAGTCAGTCATATGCACCCCATAAGGCCCTGGAACCAACATACTGGATGGGCCCATGAAAATCCACTTCATAATTTGCATTTTGTGCTCCACACTCCCTTGTTTTATACATTGGCAGGAAGGCGATCTCTGCTGCATAGTCAGTCATATGCACCTGGAGCGCCCCCAAGGGCAGCAGTTACTCGGTACCGGGTCCTTCGGTTCTCAGGGGGATGTCACGGTGGCTGACCCGGTCCGTGGCCCTCAGGATGTCCGTGTATAAAGGGAAAGGTCACTAAAGGGGAAATGTTTGTGATGCCACACTGTGGTATTCGGTCAGGGTGACCGACGTTGCTTTAAGGGGTCCGCTGGGATGATGTTATGGCAGCTAGATAGTATACCTTCCCACAGGTGAATTGTATCTCCAGGGCTTCCCAGTGTTTAGATGGTGGATGGTGTGAGGCGCAGTGAAGAACGAGGACACAAGGTTGCAGTCTCTTTACCTTTTACTGAAGGCTTCAGCATCCACCGTCCAGAGCACCAGATCACAAGGCAGGCAGAGTCCGGCTGGTTTGGAGGCAAATCCAGAGTCCCCTTATCCAGGTAGAAATCAGTAGCCTTCCTCTAGCGCCGTGGTGTTGTAGTACCTTACTGCTAAGCCTCTCATAAGGTCCTCACAGATGTTGTAGATGTTATTGGTGTTATGTCTCTCTCTGTCCCCCAGGTGGATAGGACAAACCGGTATGACCAGTGACTTGAGGCGTTTTACAAGGACACTATCATGCCCCAGCCTCTAAGCGGTGCCACCTTGCCTCCTGGGTCTAGGGGCAGATCAGTAACGTGAAATTAGCTGTCCTGCCAGTCTCTGGAGCAAGGCATAAAGGACTGATGCTCCCTTGGTGTTCCGGCTACCGGGATCCTGCGCCTCAGAAGGAGGCAGCCTGTGTAGGGCAGAACTCCTCCTGGTATCCACTCCTTTGCTACGACTTCTTCACCCTTTCTACAATACAATTCTCTTTCAGTGTCCGTTCTTAGAAACTGCCTCACTTAGGGCAGGCACAGCTTTGTGTCCTTCTGTCTCAGCCTCTGACAGGCTCCCACCCCTGTCAGGGACTAACTACCTGAGCAAAGCTCAGCCAGCAACTGCCTAACTTCCTCTCCAGGCCACCAGTTTTACCTAAGTGTTAAGAGTACCCTAATAAATAGGAGCATAGCTCCCCCTGGTGGACTGGATTATGAAAATGTGTTGTATGTTTGTGGTACCTGGTAAAGAGATCTCCTTTATTGCCTCCAAACGTAACATCACTCCCCCCTAGAGGAAAATGACATAACTGCAATGACCAGGACCCTGGGGCGCTGCACACCGCATTTGGCCTTGGAACCCACATAGTGGATGTGCCCATGAAAATCTACTTCACAATATGCATTTTGTACTCCCGTGCTCCTTAGTTTTACACATTGCCAGCAAGGCGAGCCCTGCTGCATAGTCAGTCATATGCACCCCATTACGCCTTGGAACCCACATACTGGATGGGCCCATGAAAATCCACTCGTATTTTTTAATGGTATGATGGTTCGATCTTTGCAGAATTATTTGGCAATTGTGTTTGCCATGTTTTTAACACTAAGACTCAGATTCGGCTTTAAAAAAGGCTAATCCTTGCAATACAAAAGCAATTTCATTGCAAACTACAAAAATCAAGGAATATTAAGATTGAATGTGTGAGTGCGTATATTTTTGTATATGTTAACAATAACATACAAAGGTTACTAAGTACATGTAAGGATTACATGAATATACTGATTACGTATATATGAAGATTAACTTCATACAGTCTACTTAGATCATCACCAAGAGGCTTTTAAATATCATCCATCTGGAATATCCGAGAAGCAACACCAAGACAGAGTATCCCTGGGAGATTACCTACACTGCATGGGCGTCCCAAATTATGCAGGTATCAGCACACTTTACATGTACAGGTACCCCAGTTTTGGCATCTGTCTTAGTCATGTTTCTCTGGTCTTATATAGTGATTTACACTATGTAGTAACTCTAGTTTCACTCAGACCTTAAAGTGGCCACTTTTCAAGGTCGGATGAAACTAAGATATTATTGACTCATCAGACGAAGGGCCATAAACCCCTAGAAAATAAACGCAATAAGGATTTAGATCAAACCACCACAGGCATAGTTTCAGTAAACCTTAATGTTTTACAATGACAAACAGTAAACATATAGAGGCTTCGAACTGTTTGTGAAGTGAGTAAACAAACATTTATCAAGATTGTGTCACTATGAGCATTGTCTGTCACATCTGTAAATGTTTTACAAGACATGCAGCTATGTGATTGTCTGAATGCATTCGGTGTACAGTATTTCAATCTTGTTTACAAATCTCCATTTGTATATTCGTCATTTGTACATTTGAAGAAGCCAAAGTTGTGGCTCTCATGGAGAGAAACTAATATAGTGAACAAAGCTATATTTTTAATGAACTACTGAGCCAAACAAACAACATTGCTTTATCAAATTTATATGAGGTGTATTGTGTCCAATTTGAGCAACCAGGCAACACAAAAAGGAGTTTTTCAAGTGAGCTCTTTAAGGTACGCAAATGTTATGAAGTGTTTGCCAACAAGGATGTGGTTTCACCAATCGGGGTTACCTTTTTTAAAAATATACTATTGCCATCACAGCCCCTCTTGCCCAAACTTCACGGGCCTATAACAGTAGAAAGCATGTTCACCCAGGTCATGTCATCGGAGATAAGGAAGAGACATTGCAGGAGACAGAGTTAAGGATTAGGGCCAATGTAGTGGTGTGGGTCTCTGAGACTTGTAATGCAGTGCATGATCTGCCAAACAATTCCCCAATGGGGGTACCTTTTTTAAAAATACACTAGTGCCATCGCATGCCCCTAGCCCAAACTTCAACAGCCTATAACAGTACTGAGCACGTTCACCATGGTGATCTAGTGGCAGGTACATTTTAGATTGCAGGATACCGAGTTAAGAAGTCGGCCCAATGGAATGTCATGCCCAAATCCCCAATGTAAAATCCTTTTTATAAAAAATAAAAGAGTGCCATCACAGCTCCCTTAGCCAAAATGCACCGTACAGATCACGTTTACCCTGGTGATCTATTGGCAGGTACAGGACAGATTGCATGCGACCAAGTTAAAAAGTAGGCCCAATGTAATGTCATGCCCAATTCCCCAATATGTTGCTCTTTTTGAACTTAAATAAATAGTGCCATCACAGCCCCCTTGCCCAAAATTCACTGGACTATAACAGTACAGAGCACATTCACTCTGGTGATCGACTGGCAGGGATAGGACAGATTGCAGGCGACCGAGTTAAGAAGTAGGCCCAATGTATTGTCATGCCCAATTCCCCAATGTGTTGTCCTTTTTTAAAATGAGTCAAAGAGTGCCATCACAACCTCCTTGGCCAAAATGCATCATACAGACCACGTTCACTCTGGTGATATAGTGGTTCTGGATGAAGAGGATGAATATAAGGAGAAGGATAAGAACAAACAGACCAAATCTGGAAGCGTATACCCATTTGTGGTTGTGAAGAGGTGTATGAGAATACACCTCCCCAAAAGAGAGAATGTATTTGAGGTTATGTTTCGCTGTTTTCACTTGGTGTTGCACAGAAGTCTTTCCCAATCCAGGCCTTGTTCATTTTTATAAGAGTCAGCCTGTCAGCATTTTCAGTTGACAGGCGAATGCGCTTATCTGTTATAATTCCACCAGCGGCACTAAAATCCCTCTCTGACAGAGCGCTAGCAGCAGGGCAGGCCAGGACCTCCAAGGCGTAGAGAGCCAGTTCATGCCACGCGTCCAGCTTGGATACCCAATAATTCAAAGGCACAGAGGAATCACGGAGGACATTTGTACGATCTGCAAGGACTCCCTCACCATCTTCACAAACATTGCACTGCTTGTGACAGCACCCCTTGCCTCTGTGCCGCCACGATGGGAGGGTTTGAGAAAACTGTCCCAGAACTTGGCCATTGTTCCCCTGCCTGAGCTGGATTGTACTTCTGTCTCTCTCGCTTGGAGTCCTTGGTTGTACAACAAACTCTGACGTCTGCTGCCAACTTTCTCATGTGGGAATTTTCTAAGTAATTCCGCTACAAGGGCCCTGTGGTACTGCAACATTTTAGTACACCTCTCTGCCTCAGGCAGAAGAGATTGAAAGTTCTCCTTGTAGGGTGGGTCTAGAAGTGTCACCAATCAGTAATGAGTGTCACCCAAAATTTTGATAATCAGAGGATCATGTGAAATGCATAAAGTCAGCCATACGTGCCAGACTACTAACAGGCAAGACTTCAGTGTCCTCACCAACAGGATGACTGACGATGCTGTCCTCCTCCTCCTCATCCTCCTCCTCCCTGTCCTCTGGCCATCCCTGCTGAACAGAAGCTAATACAGATGTGTTTGTAGTACCGTCTATGGCTCATGAAATTTGCTCCTGTTCTTCCTCCTCATTGCCTACCAATCCACGTTGAGAAGACATGAGGCTGGGCTGAGTGTAATCCCCCTGTATGTTTCCTTGCTCCATGTCCTCGTGCTCCGCCTGCAATGCATCCTCTTTGATTGTGAGCAGAGAGCTTTTCAGAATGCTGAGAAGCAGGATGGTGATGCTAATTATGGCATCATTGCCGCTCACCATCTTGGTGCAGTCCTCAAAGTTTTGGAGGATTTTACATATGTCTGACATCCATGTCCACTCCTGATATTTTATGTGTGGAGTCTGACCTGAAATTTGACGGCCTTGTTGATGTTGGTAGTCAACAACGGCCCAATTCTGCTCACAAATCCTTTCCAACATATGCAGCGTAGAGTTCCAGTGCGTGGGGACATCACACAACAGTCGGTGAGCTGGAAGCTGAAAATGCTGCGGAGGTACGGCAAGGGCGGCTGAAGCTGTAGCTGACTTTCTAACATGGGCAGACAGACGGCGTACTTTCAATAGCAGATCCGGCAGCTCCGGGTAGCTTTTCATAAAACGTTGAACCAATAGGTTAAGCACATGGGTCAAGCAAGGTACGTTTGTGAGCTCAGCTTGCCTCAGAGCCGCAACCAGGTTACGGCCATTGTCACACACGATCATGCCTGGCTGTAGGTTCAGTGGTGTCATCCAAACATCTGTCTGCTCTTTCAGCGCTGTTCACAACTCTTCTGCATTGTGCGGTTTGTCACCTAGAAAGATTAGCTTCAGCACAGCCTTTTGCCGCTTGGCTGAGGCAGTGCTGCAGTGCTTCCAGCTTTTGACTGATGTGTTGATTTCAGAGATGGAGGATGAAGAGGAGGAGAAGGTGGTGCAGGAGCTGTAGACTGTGGGGGCAACCCTGATTGACATAGGGCAGGCAATCCTCGGCGTGGGGAGGATGTGTTCCATCCCAAGGTCCGACTGGGTCCCGGCTTCCACTATTTTAACCCAGTGTGTCATCATTGAGATGTACCTTCCCTGCCCACAAGCACTTGTCAACGTGTCCGTGGTTAGGTGGACTTTCCCGGTAACAGCATTTTTGAGGGCACTGGTAATGTTGTGGGACACATGCTGGTGTAATGCCGGTAGGGCACACCGGGAGAAATAGTGGCAACTGGGGACCGAGTACCTTGGGACGGCCGCCGCCATCAGGTTGCAGAAAGCTTCTGACTCAACAAGCCTAAAAGGCAGCATTTCTAATGCAAACAAAAGAGAAATATTAGAATTGGGGACTGTGACCTGTGGTGCGTTGGCTGGGTATTTCCGCTTGCATTCCAAAGACTGGGTTATAGACAACTGAACGCTGTGCTGGGACAAGGACGTGGAAGGGCTTGCTGATGGTGCTGCTTGACTGTGGGCCACAACAGATGCAGGACTAGAGGCATCTTCACATGCATGGTGTACTGTGGATTGGCTTCTATGCAAAACAGTGGATGAAGCAGTGCTGTGACCAGCAGACAGTGGTCCTGGAGCCTGGGGTTCAGCCCACAAAGTTGGGTGCTTTGCTGCCATGTGCCTGATCATGCTGGTTGTGGTCAGACTGGTTATTTTGCTACCCCTGCTGATGCGGGCATGGCAGGTGAAGCAAATGGCCTGTTTGGGGTTATCTGCAGAATCTTTAAAAAATAACCAGACTCAGGAAGATCTAACAGTTGGAATGGCATCTTCCCTCATGTTGGTGTTACAGGGAACGGAGGCACAACTTCTGTCTGCAGCCACCACACTGCTTCTTCCTGCCTGTTGGGGTGATATGCCTCCTGTGTGCTGCTGCCCTCGCTCTGCATGTCCTCCTGCCAGGTTAGGTGAGTTACATAGTCATCCACCACCTCATCTTCCACATCTGCACCCTGCTCCTCCTCCTGACTTTCTGGCAATTGTGTCTCATCATCGTCCACCTCTTTTGACACTTTCCCACCATCGCCTTTGCATGACCAGGGCTGGTCAAAGCTTTGGGCATCTCTACATGTGATCTCATCTGTCCCTACTTCAAGTTGACCGGCCGATAGTTCTGAATCTTAAAATGGAAAACTGAACAACTCTTCAGAGTGTCCAAGTGTGGGATCAGTTGTCTCGGGGAACTCGGCATGGTGGGAGGAAGGAGGATCAGGGTGAGGAATATCCGGGCTACACTCACGGCTACTCAGACTTGACTATGTGGAAGACAAGGTGGTGGTGGTAGCTCAGTGACTGGAAGCATTATCTGCCATCCAACCAACAACCATTTCATACTGCTCTGCCCCGAGAAACTGGGACAGGAAGGTCGAGCGAGAAGATATGGGTCTTTGTTGTTGCCCACTTTCACCTTGGCCATGGCCTTGTCCTCTGCATGCACCATCATCATCACATCCACTTCCCCTTCCCTTGCCTTGCCCATTTTAGATGGACTGCTGCACTATTTCAAATGCTCAACACAACACATATTTATTACACTGTGTGCAGAATTATTAGGCAAGTTGTATTTTAGAGGATTATTTTTATTATTGATCAACAACTTTGTTCTCAATCAACCCAAAAGACTCATAAATATCAAAGCTTAATATTTTTGGAAGTTGGAGTGGGGTTTTTTAGATTTGGCTATCTTAGGAGGATATCTGTTTGCATGTGCCTGATGCTCACCTCATGCTGGTGGTGGTCAGGCTGTTTGTTTTGCTACCCCTGCTGATGCGGGCATGGCAGGTGCTGAAAATGGCCTGTTTGGGGTTATCGGCAGAGTCTTTAAAAAACAGCAAGGCTTGGGAAGATCTCACAGGTGGAATGGCAACTTCACTCATGTTGGTGTTACGAGGAACGGATGCACGCCTTTTGTCTGTGGCTACCACACTGCTTCTTCCTGCCTGTTGGGGGGATATGCCTCTTTGCAAGAAAGGGGAGAAGCCAGCGCTGCCTATGGTCAAAACACAGTACATAAAGTGCAAATGCACATATTGATTTCTAACTGTATTTAAAATGAGACATTTAGCAAACAATTGATCAATTCTTTGAGCTACCCTGCCACTTCACGGCAATCTCATAATGGGGCAGTCCTACTCTACGTTTTTTATATTCGCTGTGCCATAAAGGCCTCCTAAATAAATTAAAAGCAAGACCACATTAAATGCAGACTGTACCTGGAGCATTTCTGAATCACTCCCATGGCGTCAGAGGGGCAGGTAAGGATAAAGATCGACCAGGTCCAGACATAGACATTTCAGGTCTAACCTCCACACTGCCCATCCAGCACCACAGATAAAGGGTGAGACAGGCTGGGACACAGGTGCATAATTAAACAGAGCCTAGGGCAGGGCAGGGCTGCTGTATGTGTGTACAGCAGCCTATCAATCACAACAAACACAGAAGAATGGCGCACATGCCCGGCGTGCACGGCTACAGTGGTGGTCAGCCACGGACCAATATCAAAGCAAGAAAGGGGAGAAGCCAGCACTGCCCATGGTCAGAATGCAATACATACAGTAAAGTGCAAATGCACATATTGATTTCTAACTGTATTTAAAATGAGACATTTAGCAAACAATTGATCAATTCTTTGAGCTACCCCGCCACTTCACGGCAATCTCATAATGGGGCAGTCCTACTCTATGTTTTTTATATTCGCTGTGCCATAAAGGCCTCCTAAATAAATTAAAAGCAAGACCACATTAAATGCAGTTAGAAATCAATATGTGCATTTGCACTTTATGTATTGCGTTCTGACCATAAGCAGCGCTGGCTTCTCTCCTTTCTTGCTGGGATATGCCTCCTTCCCCATTTGTGCTGCTGTCCTCACTATGCATGTCCTCCTGCCAGGTTGGGTCAGTCACTATGTCATCCACCACCTCGTCTTCCACATCCACACCCTGCTCTTCCTCCTGTCTTTCTGGCAATTGTATTAGAGAATGGACGACAGCACAACAGATACGGGGATGCACGTCCTAGTTCCACTGGACCCAATGGAAAGATACATACCACAAAAAAGAAGTGAAGGACAGTATCCAATCCAGGTGAAGTATCAAAAATCCTTTATTGTGCCAGATGCAATGTTTCAACCATAAAGGTCTTTATCAAGCATACAATACAACGGTAATGGCGGCCTTATATAGGAAGTGAGTTCACAACAACCAATCACCATCCTAAGACTGCCCACATAATTTACATAATAATAAAAAAAACTTAAATAAACAAATATTTAGAATATTACATACACCCAATGTGTTGATGGCAACCAACAACACATAGAACATATAAAAGCATGTAAAAAGACATAACATCCCCATATATAATGCAAAAAAAACCCTAATGTGTGTATCAATCACCATAGCACCAATACACCAATCACATACCTATCTCATACATACATACTGTAAGCTCTCAACCAATAAGGTACTAGGTTTCACAATGTATCCCACATATTTACATCACACCAATGTGCTATCAGCATGTTAGAGCCAATCACCAGCTACTCCAGAGCACGTCATCTCGTACATAAACCAAACCCTTTAGATGTTGTCCAAAGTGTATAGTAAATACTGGTGTCCAACCAATCGATGAGCTGCCACAAATTGGCACCACAATTGCAAATACTCATCAGCCAATGAATACTTGCCTAACTAAAGCTCTGTTATCCCGTGCTGAAACACAATCAATAACACACGTGCACGCTTGCAGCTGCACAGACGTCCCTCCCCACAAGAGATAAACAGCAGCACATGGTCCACCACGTGACGCCGCCTCTCCAGCGAGGTGACCCGCGCACGCCCCCTGCCGTGTAATCGGCATCCACGCATAGGCGCACTAACATCCCACCCCACATGAGAAAAACACCACCACATGGCTAACCATGTGACACAGCCACCTCAGCGAAGGGGACGCACACGCCCACTAGCGTGTCATTAAATCAATAGACACAGGGTAAAAAGCCATATCCATGGCAACATTCATCCAGTGTCACCGGATCATAACATAGAAAGCACTATACATACTATGTAAGGAATACAAGGCAACAGCTCTTACTGCATAGTACACATCCGACATAAGAGATGGGCAAAAAATTCTTCACAGAGCAGAATATTTTGTTAAACACGTTAAATCGCCTATCTTACTAACCACAGGTTTAATAAGTCAAAAAAGGGGCGAGCAGGGGCAGGGGGGCCAGGTCATCATATAAAGATTTAAAGATGATTCAGGGCACATACGGAACCAAGGCCATGAAAAATCTCAAAAAACTTCAAGAAGCACATACAGTATATGCAAATTATAATCGACATTTAGACCCCTGGGCTGCAATGAACCCAACCTACAAAATCCATTTAATAATAATAATAACAATAATATAAAAAAAACTCAGCACTCTGTAGAACTGGGTGCTGGTGGTGCTCAAGTAGGGTGTCCAACCCATAGAACGAAGATGAATAAACTTGGCACTGAATGTGAACAAAAGCTTCTTGTTTATTAATGCATCCAGACAAAAAACTGCTAAACGTTTTCGGTCAAGCACAGGACCTTCGTCAGAGCGTTCTTTAAGATGAACTGGATGTAGAAGCAAGTAAAATGCGTAAATGAATGAGCGTCCAAATGAAAGGAAACTGCTGCGGCAGGTATAGGCTGAAGTATTGGAGGACACTACACATGGAGAACAAGCGCCACTATAAGGAGCAAAGACTTGCAAGGAGTACTGCGCTGAAGGTCCGGATCCTGAGGAGCAACGCACCGTGCAGCAGGGAGAACGCTCAGCTCAGCGTCTTCCCTGCTGCACACATTAGAGATCATAATTATTTTGGCCTCTTGCAGCCAACCACTCACCGGTATCCTCCATTTAGTGTACTTTCCACAAGGGGATATTATGTACATCACTTCTCTTTGTGATTTTTTATGTGGTTTTAAGTGTTTGTCACTAGTTGTTAAAGTTGTTAATTTTTCATACTTAAATACTCCAGGTGTGCGCGTCATATTGCATGGTCTTTTTTCTCTTCTATTCACATTGTTGCTTCATGTAGGATGCAGCACCCTATTTTCAATTTATTGTTTGATCAGTAATATTAAGTATTGGGATGTTGACCATACATAGACCACAAAAAATTGAGATTTGGCTTCACTGTCGTGGTTATTGTAAGAAATCCGCCTTGATGTTTTTATCAACCGGACAAAACTGAGAAGTGAAGTCAAAGAGGGTGAAGAACTAAGACCATCTGACTTGTCAAGGGTTAAGTCACTGTGTGATTTGCAGATAAGCAAGGTTTTAGAGGTCAGTGTATATAACCACTGGGTGCATCGCCCCTTCAAGCAAGTAAAGCAATTCCTCCAGATCCTGCTTAATCGCAAGCAGTTCATAATCTCCTATAGAATAATTGCATTAAGGAGCAATGAAGATATTGGAGAAGTAGCAGGTCACCATGCAAACTGAACAAAAAATTCAGAGAGAGAACAGCTACGACCCTTGATGAGAAAACATCCACCTCCAGAACTAATTGTTTTCTATTTTTCGGATGATGCCGCACAGAAGCCAAGGAGAAAGCCTGCTTGAGAGATACAAAGGCATTTTCTGCTTCTGGAGTCTACTCCTTAGGATAGGCCCCCTTGTGGGTCAGGGCTGCAATAGGGGCGGTCCAAGAGGAGAAGTGCAGTATTAATTGGATATAGTAACTTGTGAACCCAAGAAACTGCTGGATGCCCATTAGACCGCATGGATCCATTTTCAGGCTGTTTTTGGAGACAATGTGCCCCAGAAACAGAAGACACACTTTCTATTTGGCATATAGACAGTTTGTTCATAACGTTCTCTATTTTTGAAGCCATTGTCACCTGTAATAAAAAAAAACTAAAAAAATAACAAACGACCATATACTATACATGGACGGTCATGTTAGGTAATGAATCACACTCTTCTTTAGGGATGGTGTGATTATTGTCCCATTTTAAATGGATTTCCTTTCCTTCAGTGCTGAGAGGATTTATTTACTATGCATTGCTTATATAGTGCTATCATATTCCGCAGCACTTTACAGACATTATCATTGCTGTTCCCAATGGAGCTCTCAATCTTAACCCTTAATCCCATTTGACGTACTATCCTGTTGAGGTGACCTAGGACTTAATTCCCAGTGATGGGATAATAGGTCATGGGCGATCAGCAGCGCTCACGGGGGGAGATTGGCCGATCGCTGCTGGGTGTCAGCTGATTATTACAGCTGACATCTATGTGCATGGCACAGTCACGGACCACTCCCGGCACATTAAGCCCCAGAACACTGCGATCAAACATGATTGCAGCGTTCCGGCGGCACAGGGAAGCATCGTGCAGGGGTGGTCCCTGCGTGCTTCTCTGAGACCCTCGGAGCAATGCAATGTGATTGCGTTGCTCCGAGGGTCTCCTACCTCCTCCTCCCTGCAGGTCCCGGATCCAAAATGGCCATGGGGCTCCTTCCGGGTCCTGCAGGGAGGTGGCTTACAAGCGCCTGCTCAAAGCAGGTGCTTGCAAGCCTGCAGCACTGCCTGTCAGATCGCTGATCTGACACAGTGCTGTGCAATGTGTCATATAAGCGATCTGACACTATAACATGATGTCCCCCCCCCCCGGGGCAATTTTATAAAGTAAAAAAAAAATATTTACATATGTAAAAAAAATTTTTACAAAAATCCTAAATAAAGAAAAAAATATTGTTCCAATAAATACATTTCTTTATCTAAATAAAAAAAAACAATAAAAGTACACATATTTAGTATCGCCGCGTCCGTAACGACCCGCTCTGTAAAACTTTTCCACTAGTTAACCCCATTACTGAACACCGTTAAAAAAAACAACAAGGCAAAAAACAACACTTTATTATCATACCGCCAAACAAAAAGTGGAATAAATAAATAAATAAATATGGATCAAAAAGACTGATATAAATAACAATGGTACCGCTGAAAACGTCATCTTGTCCCGCAAAAAACAAGCCAAATACAGCATTATCAGTGAAGAAATAAAAAAGTTGTAGTCCTCAGAATAAAGTGATGCAAAAATAATTATTTTTTTATATAAAATAGTTTTTATCGTATAAAAGCGCCAAACATAAAAAAAGATATAAATGAGGTATCGCTGTAATCGTACTGACAAGAAGAATGAAACTGCTTTATCAATTTTACCAAACGTGGAATGGTATAAATGCCCCCCCTAAAAAAATTTCACGAATAGCTGGCTTTTGGTCATTCTGCCTCACAAAAATCGGAATAAAAAGCGATCAAAAAATGTCACATGCCCGAAAATGGTACCAATAAAAACGTCAACTCGTCCCACAAAAAAAAGATGTCACATGACTTTGTGGACCAAAATATGGAAAAATTATAGCTCTCAAAATGTGGAGACGCAAAACTATTTTTTGCAATAAAGAGCATCTTTTAGTGTGTGACAGCTGCCAATAATAAAAATCTGCTAAAAAAACCCACTGTATATAGTAAATCAAACCCCTCTTCATCACCCCCTTAGTTAGGGAAAAATATTACAATTAAAAAAATGTATTTATTTCCATTTTCCCAGTAGGGTTAGGGTTGAGGCTAAAGTTAGGGTTAGGGTTGGGGCTAAAGTTAGGGTTAGGGCTACAGTTAGGGTTAGGGTTGGGGCTAAAGTTAGGGTTAGAGTGGGGCTAAAGTTAGGGTTATGGCTACAGTTAGGGTTGGGACTACAGTTAGGGTTTGGGCTACAGTTAGGGTAACGGTTGGGGCTAAAGTTAGGGTTAGGGTTGGGGCTAAAGTTAGGGTTAGGGCTAAAGTTAGTGTTAGGGTTGGGGCTAAAGTTAGGGTTAGGGTTGGGGCTAAAGTTAGAGTTAGAGTTTGGATTATATTTACGATTGGGATTAGGGTTAGGGGTGTGTCAGGGTTAGGGGTGTGGTTAGGGTTATAGTTGGGATTAGGGTTAGGGGTGTGTTGAATTAGGGGTGTGGTTAGGGTTGGGATTAGGGATAGGGGTATGTTGGAGTTAGGGGTGTGTTGGGGTTAGTGGTGTGATTGGGATTAGAGGTGTGATTGGGATTAGGGTTAGGGGCATGTTAGGGTTAGGGGTGTGGTTAGGGTTATGGTTAGGGTTGGGATTAGGGTTAGGGGTGTTTTTGGTTCAGGGTTTCAGTTAGAATTGGGGGTTTCCACTGTTTAGGCACATCAGGGGCTCTCCAAACGCAACATGCTAAATCTGTAGTGAAACACTTGGGGTTCAAAGTTCTCACAATACATCTAGATAAGTTCCTTGGGGTTGTCTATTTTCCAATATGGGGTCTCTTGTGGGGGTTTCTACTGTTTAGGTACATCAGGGGCTCTGCAAATGCAACGTCACAAGTGCAGACCAATCCATCTAAGTCTGCATTCCAAATGGCGCTCCTTCCCTTCTGAGCTCTGCCATGCACCCAAACGGTGGTTCCCCCCACATATGAGGTATCAGAGTACTCAGGACAAATTGCACAACAACTTTTGGGGTCCAATTTCTCCTGTTACCCTTGGAAAAATACAAAACCAGGGGCTAAAATATAATTTTTGTGGAAAAAAAAGGATTTTTTATTTTCACTGCTCTGCATTATAAACTGTAGTGAAGCACTTGGGGGTTCAAAGTTCTCACAACACATCTAGATAAGTTCCTTTGGGGGTCTAGATTCCAATATGGGATTGCTTCTGGGGGGTTTCGACTGTTTAGGTACATTAAGGGCTCTGCAAATGCAATGTGACACCTGCAGACCATTCTATCTAAGTCTGCATTCCAATCGGCGCTCCTTCCCTTCTGAGCTCTGCCATGTGCCCAAACTGTGATTCCCCCCAAATATAGGGTATCAGCGTACTCAGGACAAATTGGACAACAACTTTTGGGGTCTAATTTCTCCTGTTACTCTTGGGAAAATTCAAAACTGGGGGCTAAAAATAATTTTTGTGGAAAAAAAAAGAATTTTTATTTTCACGGCTCTGCATTATAAACTGTAGTGAAACACATGGGGATTCAAAGCTCTCACAACACATCTAAAAAAGTTCCTGGGGGTGTCTAGTTTCCAATATGGGGTCACTTGTGTGGGGTTTCTACTGTTAGGTACATCAGGGGCTGTGCAAATGCAACGTGACACCTGCAGACCATTCTAAGTCTGCATTCCAAACGGCTCTCCTTCCCTTCTAAGCTCTCCCATGTGCCCAAACGGTGATTCCCCCACATATGGGGTATCAGCGTACTCAGGACAAATTGGACAACAACTTTTGGGGTCCAATTACTCCTGTTACCCTTGGGAAAATGAAAAACTGGGGTCTAAAAATAATTTTTGTGGAAAAAAGAAGAATGTTTATTTTCACGGCTCTGCATTATAAACTGTAGTGAAACACTTGGGAGTTCAAAGCTCTCACAACACATCTAGATAAGTTCATTAGAGGGTCTACTTTCCAAAATGGTGTCACTTGTAAAGGGTTTCAATGTTTAGGCACATCAGGGGCTCTCCAAACGTGACATGGCTTCCCATCTCAATTTCAGTCAATTTTGCATTGAAAAGTAAACCGGCGCACCTTCCCTTCGAGCTCTGCCATGCACCCAAACAGTGGTTTACCCGCACATATCGGGTATCAGCGTACGCAGGACAAATTGCACAACAACTGTTCAATTTCTTCTCTTACCCTTGGAAAAATAAAAAACTTTGGGGCCAAAACTTCATTTTTGTGAAAAAATATGATTTTGTATTTTTACGGCTCTACATTATAAACTTCTGTGAAGCACAAAGTGCTCAACACACATCTAGATAAGTTCCTTAGGGGGTCTAGTTTCCAAAATGGTGTCACTTGTGGGGGGTTTCAATGTTTAGGCACATCAGGGGCTCTCAAACGCGACATGGCATCCAATCTCAATTCCAGTCAATTTTGCATTGAAAAGTCAAACGGCGCTCCTTCCCTTCCGAGCTCTGCCATGCACCCAAACAGTGGTTTACCCCCACATATGGGGTATCGGCGTACTTAGGACAAATTGTACAACAACTTTTGGGGTCCAATCTCTCCTGATACCCTTGGTAAAATAAAACAAATTGGATCTGAAGTAATTTTTTTGTGAAAAAATTTAAATGTTCATTTTTTTAAACATTTCAAGAATTCCTGTGAAACATCTGAAGGGTTAATGACCGTCTTGAATGTGGTTTTGAGCACCTTGAGGGGTGCAGTTTTTAGAATTGTTTCACACTTGGTTATATTCTATCATATAGACCCCTCAAAGTGACTTCAAATGTGATGTGGTCCCTAAAAAAATGGTGTTGTAAAACTGAGAAATTGCTGGTCAACTTTTAACCCTTATAACTCCCTAACAAAAAAAATTTTGGTTCCAAAATTGTACTGATGTAAAGTAGACATGTGGGAAATGTTACTTATCAATTATGTTGTGCGACATATCTTTGTGATTTAAGGGCATAAAAATTCATAGTTGGAAAATTGCGAAATTTTTTAAATGTTCGCCTAATTTCAATTTTTTTTCTCAAATAAACACAGGTAATAGCAAAGGAATTTTATCACTATCATGAAGTACAATATGTTACGAGAAAACAGTGTCAGAATCTTCCGGATCCGTTTAAGTGTTCCAGAGTTATAACTTCACAAAAGGACAGTGGTCAGAATTGTAAAAAATTGGCCTGGTCATTAACGTGCAAACCACCCTTGGGGGTTAAGGGGTTAATTCCTTATCAGGATGTTTTGCAGTGTGGGTGGAAATCAGAGTACCAGGAGGAAAGTTACACAAACACAGGGAGGACATAGACACTCCTTGCAGATGTTGTCCTTGGTGGGATTTGAACTCAGGCCCAAGCGCTGCTAGGCAAGAGTGCTAAAGGGTTAAGGACTCTTTCCATGCTGGCTGAGACAATACAGCCTGTTTGTTCTCAGCTGAAACTGCTTTTCATTTACTCCCTCTATATATGCTGGCTCTCTGCATTTAGTCCCTGCTGGTGAAAAATGTTTCTTCCTTTGCTGAGTGCTATAACCAAGTGTTTAAAATGAAGCTGTTGTAGTAGTTATCTGTACTTTGCTGTAGTACATGTGAGTTTATCTCCTTGTCCCTATTTCCATTTAGTTAATTCATCTCTGTCCCTATCCTCCTCATTATTATTAGTATTTACTCTTGTATGATAGAGGTTTCTGTTATCCCCATTTTGTCTTTGTGTCTTGTTTACTTTACGCTTATTTTCCATGCTTCATGGGGTGGTGGAAGGAACAGATTGGAATTTAACAGGATCGTAGCAAGGTTTGAGACCCAGGCCTCTCTACCTTCAAGAGTACCCTTGGAACAGGGATAGTTAGGGTCCCAGCTACAGGGATAGTTTGAGGTCCCATCTCCTTAGATAACACGTCACGTACACTCACCTTACGCCTAATCCACAGATGCCCATGTCTCCTGTAAAAAAAATAAAATAATAAATAACCATATCCCTCATATCCCTTTTGTTACAGGGGAAATCGAAATTGGCGAATTAGGTGTAAGGTGAGTTTTTTGCTGTTTATTATTCTCTGTTTTTTACAGGTGACAAGGGATTCAATAGAATAGGCATAAGGTGAATATCACTGCTTTTTTTTTTTTCAAATAAAAGAGTCCGTGTCTCTTTCAAATAAAGGACTTCGTTCATGCTATGTTTTTTCTACAATCTGATATGAGGTTAGTAATGGATGGGATTCTTATAGATGTATCTCAGTTACTAACCTGTGGTCAGCGGCCATAAAACAGTTGACATCAACCCCACAAATATTATGCCACTTGCCACGGCACCATGGCAAGTAGGAAGAGCCATGCCATCTGATAGATGTGCCTTTTCTGGGGCAGCTGCAGGCTGCTATTTTCAGACTCGGGGGCAATATCCATGGCCCCTTACCAGCCAGAGCATACTAGCCCCTGCTGTCTGCTTTAGCTTGGCTGGTTGTCAAAAATTATTTCAATGATTTATAAAAATGGCATGTGGACCCCTCTATTTCTGATAACCAGCCATGACAAAGATGACAGCTGAGGTTTGCAGCCCGCAACTGTCAATTTTGCCAGTGCTGGTTATCAAAAATAGAAGAGACCCCATGTAATTTTCAATCACTATTTATTTATAGTGCACAGGTGCCAGCTGATGAATACTCCCATCAGCGGCGCCTGCTCTTCCTGTTGGAGGAAACTTTTTACTGTCTGTCACAGCAGCTGGCTCATGCTGTCATCTGACAGTGTGGGAACCACAGCCCTCTGACCGGTAGTAATGATCTTACCACCAATCATAGCCTCCGGTGTACATACAGCGTGGGAATCACCCAAACAGTAACACAGACTTCCTGGAGAAGCCTGTGTTCGGGGTCCATGCCCAAACACTAGGTGTTCAGTATGGATCCCGGACTTTACTGTTTGGAATCACCTATCACTAGTCATATGGTTCCTATCAGTGTGTTATTTCTATTTTGGCTGCTAAGTGAGGAATGCCAATGAACCTGACAGACAAAGAGTAAAGCGGGATACAAAGAAGCATGAAGCATATAGCCTAGTCTGAGATCAGTTAATAATCCAATTTTTGCTTATATATCACTCTATAAAGAGTTTTCCTTGGTTGATATCTCTGGATCTTGTTAGAGAGGAATTAATTGCAAAGCAACACTTAACTATTGACGAGTGTGCCTAAGATTTGAATTTTGTTCTATGTAATTTTCAATGTCTTCAAAGAAAAATAATGAAGGTAATTAAAGACAACCTGTAAGGCCAGGGTCACACTTGCGAGTGCAATGTGAGAAACTTGTGCAAGTCTCTTGCCTCAATACTCGCCATTGCCGGTCCCAAGTACCGGTGGCAGTGCCGGGTATTGAGGCGAGAGACCCGCACGAGTTTCTCACATTGCACACGCAGGTAGGACCATGAGCTTACCAAAAAAATGCAGTCCAGTCTTTAGACATCAAGTTATAGAGGAGTAGAAGCTGAGCAGACTCATACGTGGTTTTGCAAGAAAAAATTAAATTTAGTATAATATGTGTTTTAACCATTTAAACCTCTGCTCTTTCTGGAAAGCTCAGCTCCGTAGGTGGTCCTATCAGTGGCTGACAGCTTTCTTTGTTTAAGTGTGCATATATACATAGTTGTCAGTCACTATCGGCGATAGCTGCGCAGGCTACTGTACAGGCAGCGCCATCTTGCTAGAGAAAACAAAATCCTCCTCTAAAACCAAGATATCATTAAAATCAGTATAACGGTGCTGACCTGAGAATGTAGGTTACTCAGCAAAATCGTGCTGACAGGTTCCCTTTAAGACTATGTATTTTTTTGCCTATGACAGAGAACTGTTGTTTACAAAGACTTAGATCCTATGATCTATATTTATTTGTAGTGCTGTACATACAGCACAGGAAAAAAGACTGGCTATGTCATATCTGTATAAGGATTAGTGATGAGCTAATTTGTTCGGAAAACGATTGCCAAGCATAAATTTGGCATGAATATGACACATTCGGATTCGTGATTGGAAACCTGAGCAAAATTTTATAAAATCTGTAAAATTCGGTAACATTCGGTAAAAGTGCTGTAAAATATTTGCGTTGCCATAAAAGTATTTTCAGCACTTTAGCAACGATAATATATCATGAGTGTTTGGCACGCGTATGATGAGGGGAGGGGTTTGCAGAGCTCAGAGGCGTAAACGGTCATTTTTCCCCTTAACTTTCTGTGTGCACATTGCGGCTAGCCAATCAGGGCGCAGGAAAGACCCACAAGGTTCTGACACAACGGCTTCTGTCATTGGCTGCTGAAATAACATGTCCCTCTCCATATCAATAGTGGACATCTTGTTTTAGCACCATTTTGACACTGTAAGGCTGCTTTCACACATCAGTTTTTTGCCATCAGGCACAATCCGTCGAATGTTGAAAAAAACGGAACCGTTGCAGATTGTGAAAAACTGATGTGATGGATCCATTTTTTCGACTGATCCGACTAGCTGATCCAGCTAATTGGATCCTAAAAATATCTGAGCATGTGCAGTTCAAAAAAATGGATACCATCATATGACGGATTCGGCGCCTTCTGTCACTTATAGGCTTCCATTGTAGCAAAAGCCGGACGGAGTCGGATCTGGCGCTGTCCGGTTTTTCGCTGCAGACAAAAAAACTTTACTGTGTCCAGTTTTTATAGGAGCCGGAAAAACAATTAACGCCGGCGAAAAATGGACGAAACGTGAGGCCATCCGATGCAATCCAGCGCTAATACAAGTCTATGAGAAAAAACTGGATCCAGCTACATCATTCGCCGAATCTGTTTTTTTTTCAAAATTCGCCGGATTCAGCCTGACGGCAAAAAACTTATGTGTCTAAGCAGCCTAACAGCACAGAGAGGCTGCTCCTGATACTGGCACTGTTAGCAACAAGATTTTAGCTAATTAGGCAGTTGTATATCAGTCATATATTATAGCTAGCTACTGTCCAGTGTCGCTGTAAAATTTACCTTCCAGCACTTTTCTTTCTTTTTTGGACATTACTGAGGTCCACAAAAAAATCCAACAGGGCACATGTTGTGCACTGCTTCTATTGTCCTCTATGCATGAGTATAGCATTCTAATTAATATTTTCTCACTAGCTAAATATGAAAAAGCCTACTGTGTCCCACATTTTAACTAGTTAGCTATCAGTCACATAGTGTAGCTAGCTAGTGTGGCTGCTAAATTTACCTTCCAGCATTTTTTTTTTCATGACTGAGGTCCACAGACAAAGCCAGCAGGCACCCCAATAAGTTTGCTAAGTTGGCAGATGAGGGGTGTGCCAGTACAGGGGTAGGGGTGTGCCAGTACAGGGGTAGCACTGCTGCAGCCAGGCATGTCCTCTGAAAGCCGGAGGAGTGACTGCTCCAGTAAGGAGGGAAATAGGAGAGCAGGGCAGGCCAGACAGGTGCTGGTAGTGGGAGACTCAATTATTAGGGGAACAGATAGGGCAATCTGTCACAAAGACAGGGATCGTCGAACGGTGTGCTGCCTTCCTGGCGCTCGAGTCCGACACATCGCTGATCGGGTGGACAGATTACTGGGAGGGGCTGGTGAGGACCCAGCGGTCATGGTGCACATTGGCACAAATGACAAAGTTAGAGGTAGGTGGAAAGTCCTTAAAGATGATTTCAGGGAATTAGGCTGCAAGCTGAAAGCAAGGACCTCCAAGGTGGTATTTTCCAAAATACTGCCTGTACCACGCCAGAGAGGCAACGGAAGATTAGGGAGGTTAATAAGTGGCTCAAAAATTGGTGTAGGAAGGAGGGGTTTGGGTTCCTGCAGAACTGGGCCGACTTCTCAGTTGGCTACAGGCTCTACGCTAGGGACGGGCTGCACCTCAATGGGGAGGGTGCAGCTGTGTTGGGGGAGAAAATGGCTAGAAGGTTGGAGGAGTGTTTAAACTAGGAATTGGGGGGGAGGGTATTCATTTTATAGGAGGGGAAGATAGTGCAGATAGAGACCTGGGCACAAATAAGGAAGTTGGGGGTGGCGGGGGTATGGGGGGTGGGGTTAGAACAGTTAATAATTTAAGAAAGAATAGAGGTGCAGAGAGATACATAAAATGTATGTATACTAATGCCAGAAGCCTTGCCAACAAAATGGACGAATTAGAACTAATGTTGTTGGAGCATAATTATGACATGGTGGGGATATCTGAGACATGGCTAGATGAGAGCCATGACTGGGCTGTTAACTTACAGGGCTATAGCCTGTTCAGAAATGACCATACAGATAAGCGAGGGGGAGGGGTGTGTCTATATGTAAAATTGTCCTTAAAACCCATCCTGCGTGATAATATAGGTGAATTTAATGAAAATGTGGAGTCACTGTGGGTGGAGATAAGGGGAGGGGGAAAAAATAAAAAATTACTGATAGGGGTTTGTTATAAATCTCCCAAAATAATGGAAGCAATGGAGAATATCCTCGTAAAGCAAATAGATGAAGCTGCGACTCAAGGAGAAGTCATTATTATGGGGGACTTCAACTACCCTGAAATAGATTGGGGAACAAAAACCTGCAGTACCAGCAAAGGTAATTGGTTTTTGACAACTATGAGAGACAATTACCTTTCACAACTGGTTCAGGACCCAACAAGAAGGGGGGCACTGCTAGACCTAATATTAACCAACAGGCCAGACCGCATAGCAAATATAAGAGTTGGGGGTCACTTGGGAAATAGCGATCACAAAATAATAAGTTTTCATGTATCCTTTAAAAAGATGTGTAATAGAGGGGTTACAAGGACACTAAACTTCAAGAGGGCAAATTTGAAACGGATGAGAGAGGATCTTGGTGCAATTAACTGGGACGATATCCTGAGACATAAAAATACACAAAGAAAATGGGAGACATTTATTAGCATCCTGGGTAGGACCTGTGCACAGTATATACCGTATGGGAATAAACATACTAGAAATAGGAGGAAACCAATATGGCTAAATAGAGCTGTAAGGTGCGCAATAAGTGACAAAAAGAAAGCATTTAGAGAATTAAAGGAAGTAGGTAGTGAGGAGGCATTAAATAAATACAGAAAATTAAATAAATTCTGTAAAAAGCAAATCAAGGCAGCAAAGATTGAGACCGAGAGACTCATTGCCAGAGAGAGTAAAAATAATCCTAAAATATTCTTTAACTACATAAATAATAAGAAACTAAAAAATGATAGTGTTGGCCCCCTTAAAAATAGTCTGGGAGAAATGGTGGATGAGGATGAGGAAAACGCCAATATGCTAAATGACTTTTTTTCATCAGTATTTACACAAGAAAATCCCATGGCAGACAAAATGACTAGTGATAAAAATTCCCAATTAAATGTCACCTGCTTAACCCAGCAGGAAGTGCGGCGGCGTCTAAAAATCACTAAAATTGACAAATCTCCGGGCCCGGATGGGATACACCCTCGAGTACTGCAGGAATTAAGTGCAGTCATTGATAGACCATTATTTTTAATCTTTAAAGACTCTATAATAACAGGGTCTGTACCACAGGACTGGCGTATAGCAAATGTGGTGCCAATATTCAAAAAAGGGACAAAAACTGAACTCAGAAATTATAGGCCAGTAAGCTTAACCTCTACTGTGGGTAAAATCCTGGAGGGCATTCTAAGGGACGCTATACTGGAGTATCTGAAGAGGAATAACCTCATGACCCAGTATCAGCACGGGTTTACTAGGGACTGTTCATGTCAGACTAATTTGATCAGTTTCTATGAAGAGGTAAGTTCCGGATTGGACCAAGGGAACCCAGTGGATGTAGTGTATATGGACTTTTCAAAAGCTTTTGATACGGTGCCACACAAAAGGTTGATACATAAAATGAGAATAATGGGGATAGGGGAAAATATGTGCAAGTGGGTTGAGAGCAGGCTCAGGGATAGGAAACAAAGGGTGGTTATTAATGGAGCACACTCGAGCTGGGTAGCGGTTAGCAGTGGGGTACCACAGGGGTCAGTATTGGGCCCTCTACTTTTTAACATACCGTATATACTCGAGTATAAGCCGACCCGAGTATAAGCCGACCCCCCTAATTTTGCCACAAAAAACTGGGAAAACTTATTGACTCGAGTATAAGCCTAGGGTGGAAATGCAGCATTTACCGGTGAATTTCAAAAATAAAAATAGATCATTATTTCCCCATAGCTGTGCCATATAGTGCTCTGCACCGTTCATATTTCCCCATAGGTGTGAACCATATAGTGCTCTGCACCGTTCATTGTGCCACCTAGCTGTGCCATATACGGTGCTCTGCACCGTTCATTGTGCCCCATAGATGTGCCATATACGGTGCTCTGCACCGTTCACTGTGCCCCATAGCTGTGCCATATACGGTGCTCTGCACCGTTCACTGTGCCCCATAGCTGTGCTGTGCCATATACGGTGCTCTGCACCGTTCACTGTGCCCCATAGCTGTGCCATATACGGTGCTCTGCACCGTTCACTGTGCCCCATAGCTGTGCTGTGCCATATACGGTGCTCTGCACCGTTCACTGTGCCCCATACATAGCTGTGCTGTGCCATATACGGTGCTCTGCACCGTTCACTGTGCCCCATAGCTGTGCTGTGCCATATACGGTGCTCTGCACCGTTCACTGTGCCCCATAGCTGTGCTGTGCCATATACGGTGCTCTGCACCGTTCACTGTGCCCCATAGCTGTGCTGTGCCATATACGGTGCTCTGCACCGTTCACTGTGCCCCATAGATGTTCCACATAAATTTGTGCCGCCGCTGCCGCAATAAAGAAAAAAAAACACATACTCACCTCCCTTGATTGCAGCTCCCGGCGTCTCGTTCCGGCGTCTCCATCTTCCCGGCGTCTCTGCTCTGACTGATCAGGCAGAGGGCGCCGCGCACACTATATGCGTCATCGCGCCCTCTGCCTGAACAGTCAGAGAGCAGAGACGCCGGGAAGATGGAGGCGCCGGCCGGGAAGATGGAGCGGCGCCCGGCGGCTGGAACGAGGACAGGTGAATATAACATACTCACCTAGTCCTGGCGATCCTCGCGCTGTCCCCTCCTGTCTTCGGTGCCGCAGCTTCTTTCTCTATCAGCGGTCACCGGCACCGCTGATTAGAGAAATGAATAAGCGGCTCCGCCCCTATGGGAGGTGGAGCCGCTTATTCATTTCTGTAATGAGCGGTCCCACGTGACCGCTGAAGAGAGGAAGAAACTGCAGCGCCGAAGCCCGTGGGATGGCAGGGACAGCGCGAGGATCGCTGGGACTAGGTAAGTATACCTCAGCGCCCTCACCCCCTCACCCGCCGACCCCACCCGCCGACCCCACCGCTACCGTGACTCGAGTATAAGCCGAGGGGGGCACTTTCAGCCCAAAAATTTGGGCTGAAAATCTCGGCTTATACTCGAGTATATACGGTATTTATTAATCACCTTGTAGGGGGCATTCAGAGTAGAATTTCAATATTTGTAGATGACACTAAACTCTGCAGGGTAATCAATACAGAAGAGGACAATTTTATATTACAGGATGATTTATGTAAACTAGAAGCTTGGGCTGATAAATGGCAAATGAGCTTTAATGGGGATAAATGTAAGGTCATGCACTTGGGTAGAAGTAATAAGATGTATAATTATGTGCTTAATTCTAAAACTCTGGGCAAAACCGTCAATGAAAAAGACCTGGGTGTATGGGTGGATGACAAACTCATTCAGTGGCCAGTGTCAGGCAGCTGCTACAAAGGCAAATAAAATAATGGGATGCATTAAAAGAGGCATAGATGCTCATGAGGAGAACATAATTTTACCTCTATACAAGTCACTAGTTCGACCACACTTAGAATACTGTGCACAGTTCTGGTCTCCGGTGTATTAGAAAGACATAGCTGAACTAGAGCGGGTGCAGAGAAGAGCGACCAAGGTTATTAGAGGACTGGGGGGTCTGCAATACCAAGATAGGTTATTACACTTGGGGCTATTTAGTTTGGAAAAACGAAGACTAAGGGGTGATCTTACGTTAATGTATAAATATATGAGGGGACAGTACAAAGACCTTTCTGATGATCTTTTTAATCATAGACCTGAAACCGGGACAAAGGGGCATCCTCTGCGTTTGGAGGAAAAAAGGTTTAAGCATAATAACAGATGCGGATTCTTTACTGTAAGAGCAGTGAGACTATGGAACTCTCTGCCGTATGATGTTGTAATGAGTGATTCATTACTTAAATTTAAGAGGGGACTGGATACCTTTCTGGAAAAGTATAATGTTACAGGGTATATACACTAGATTCCTTGATAGGGCGTTGATCCAAGGAACTAGTCTGATTGCCGTATGTGGAGTCGGGAAGGAATTTTTTCCCCAATGTGGAGCTTACTCTTTGCCACATGGGTTTTTTTTGCCTTCCTCTGGATCAAAATGTTAGGGCATGTTAGGTTAGGCTACGGGATGAACTAGATGGACTTATAGTCTTCCTTCAACCTTAATAACTATGTAACTATGTAACTATGCAACATGTTCTACAAGTGCACTGCTTCTATTGTGCTCCATGCACGAGTATAGCGTTCTAATTAATATTTTTTCACAAGCTAAATGTGAAAAAGCCTGCTGTATCCCAACTTGTTATTTAGTGCTGTGGAGATATAAAACTGTCTGCAGACCTAAGGCACATTAAAAAAAGTTGCTAAATGTGAAACAGCCTGCTGTAACCCACATTGTTAGTTTGTGGCGGATATATATGAACCGGTCTGCAGAACTAAGGCACAGTAAAATAAAATTATAATTTTTCAGTTGCAAAAAAGTGTGACAACCTGCCGTATTACACTTTGTCATTTGGTTGGGCTGACATTAAGCTTTAGAGGCCTGATCCAGAGGCCACAAAAATTTTCTGTTCCTAGTGGTTTACAGTAAGGGACCTGACTTTAAAATAGTTTGTATAATCTACTGTGCTATAGAGGCCTGATTCAGAGGCCACAAAAAATTATTCTGTTCCTAGTGTCATACAGTAGGGGACCTGACTTTCAAATTGTTTGTAGTATAACTTCTTTGTCATACAGGCCTTATCCACACCCAAACAATTATTTTTACTGTGACTAACCTGATACAACATGCCATATTTGAACTTGGAATTTATTGTAGTTGAAATTCAGCTGTTTGCAAAGGTGGTGCAGAGTTTAAAATCTAATTTTTTGTTGCTAATACTGTGCTCCTACCACGTTATCTGAGCAACGTAACTCGGTAAAAGTGAGGCCGTGGTGGCAGGGGAGTTAGACTTGGTGTTCAAGGTGTACGTGGGGAATGTGTTAATGTTTGTAAAAGCACTAGTGAAGCAACATCACGTCCTATGCAAACACAACTGACAACTTCTGTTACTGGACAGGCTACACCACTACCTTTCTTTGGCAGGTACACAGTGGTACGCCGTGTTGATGATGCCCAGAAAGAGAATGTACTCGAGTGGATGGCAAGCGGAGCTTCAAATGGCCTATCTTCCTCTTCCTCTACCTCAATATCACACCCAGTACAGTCCACAGAGGTGGCACCTAAATTCCCCTTGCTTCCCCCCGAGTCCCAACTATCCAACCATTCAACTGACTGTACAGAACCACAGATGGATTAGTTTGAAGAGTTGTTCACACATTCTATGCCATTTTCAACAGAAGTGTACTCAAAAGCTTTGCAGAGTCAAGAGGAGGAAATCTTCACCGATACCCAAAATTTTTTTAGTTTGGATCTGGGGCAGTGCGAAGTAAGGTCCGAACAGCATCCGGACCCTCATCATCAGATGTTAACCACTGGGGGAGATGATCCTGATGAGACTCAGATAGCTGAGGCTCATGCAGATTGTACTGTGCTGTCAGGGCAAGAAGAGGAGGAGGCTGACTCCAAGGGAGAGGAATGTGATAACACAGAGGATGATGATGAGGAGGTGTTAGATCCCAGTTGGCGTGAACATAGAGGCACACAACTGAGTAGGTCATCTGAGGAGGATGACAAGGAGGTTATGTTGTGTTGCACATCGCAGACACCTAGTGATGAAGCCACGATGAGCAATGCATGCTCAGCCACAACTGTACCTGTGACCAACAGCATTCACGGGTCTGCAGTTCACAGTGATGGCAATAGTTGCCTAGCGTGGGCCTTTTTTGACACTGCAAAGGAGTCAAGTCAAAAAGTGCCATAATTTGACTACCACATGTATGAACCTTCACATGCGCAATCAACATGCTTTACTGTGGGAATCCCACTGTGCAAAAGTGTGGACTAGCGGACCTCAACAACATCAGCCACCCTATCAATTGCATCTGTTGCTTCATCCTCCTCCTCTGTTACCATGCCAACTATTGAGACGCAGGTCTTCAAACACAGAACCTCGGGTTCTTTACCAGCTCCAGTCATGCTGACTGAGAGCCCTCCTTTAGCTGTAATGGAAGCAGACATGCCTGCTGTTTTTGACTGACCTCAGAGAACGAGCATACCACAAGTTTCTCGATCCACTGTAATATCTATGCTTGCACCTCTCTCACGGTCCAGCAGTTTGTCAGTTCACCGTACTCCGCCCTCTCTCAGTGCTGCAGCCAGTCCACGGTCCCACAGTTGTGATCACAGAAAAGATTATTTCCCCCTACGCATGACAAAGCCAAGAGGTTTAATGCCACCATCTCCAATCTGTTGACCATGGAAATGCTGCCTTTCCGCCTGGTAGATACAGACGGTTTCCGAAAGCTGATGGTTGTCGCAGTCCCCAGTACCAATTACCCAGTCACCATTACTTTTCTAAGAAAGCTGTGCCTGCGCTAGAGCAGCATGTCGCAGTCATCACCCGTTCCTTGGCAAAATCTCTGTCTGCCAGGGTGCATTTCAGCACAGACACTTGAACGAGTAAGCATGGCCGAGGGCTTTACATCTAGCTGACAGGGCACTGGGTGACTCCGGTGGCTGTGGGGACAGGCGTTGCTCCACAAGTCTTGGAATCCCCATGTCTTGCACGACAAACCTCTACATTTAACACTTCGTCCGCTGCTTCTGCCTCATGTCCTCTAGGGCCTCTATCTGTGCCCTCAACCTCTGCCTTAACAAGACATGCATTCCAACAATGCAGAGCGAACCCCCACTACCTCCATACTGTGCAGTCACGGCTCACCGCAATCAGGCAGTATTAAAATTGATATGCCTTGGAGATTGCAGTCTTACAGCTGAAGAGTTGTGGACAGCTCTCCAGTCTGAGTTTGATCATTGGCTGTCTCTGCTGAACCTGCATCCAGGGAATGCCGTGTCCGATAATGGTGCAAACCTGGTTGTTACCATACGGCGAGGCAAGCTCATACACGTGCCTTGCATGGCTCACGTCCTCAATCTGGTGGTACAGTGTTTTCTCCGCCACTATCCTGGCCTGGGTGAGCTGTTCCAGAAAGGACTTAAACTGTGTGCTCATTTCCTTTGGTCATTGATTTGCATCGATACAGAGGTCTTTGTCCATGCCAGTTAACAGGTTGATATACGATCCACCGACACGGTGGTATTCCAGCCGGCACATGTTGCAGCAACTGTGGCAGTAGCAATGAGCTCTGATGCAGTATGTCATATCGTATAGCCTGGATAAATGCAGTACGGACATAGTTGATATTACGTTTACAAAGTGGGCACAGATTAAGGACCTCTGCACCTTTCTGCACAGTTTTGAAATGGCTACTAAGATGGTTAACGATGACGCCGCCATCATCATCATCATCACTATTCTGGTCATCAATATGCTGGAACAGAATTTGAATAGCCTGTGGGAGGAGATGATGGTCCCAAAAGAGGAGGAGGAAACAGGAGGATGCGGAAGGAATAACATTGTCTCTAAGTTTAAGACTGTCATCACACAGGCAGGTGCCAAGAGAGGGTGGATCACTGAGATCAATGGGGGCTGGTGATAACAGACAAAATGTTATTGAAGGTGCAAGATCCAAGGAAAAAATGGAGACGGAAGAGGCGATGGGCGAGCAATTGTCAAATGAAGATGATAATACTCCCCTCTATGTTGTTCGTGGTTGGTGGGAGGGGACGGAGAAAACAAGCCTCATTGTTACTCAGCCACCAATGTAGCATGGGCTTGGACCTCATGGTAGAGCCCGACATATGAGTGCCTTCTTGCTGTACTATCTGCAACATGATCCCAGTATAGTTATGATTAGGAATAATGCTGATTACTTTGTTGCCACTCTGTTAGGTCCATGTTATAAAACCAAATATTGCCAGATGATTCCCACCCTGGAAAGGGACTCACGAATGCTGGAGTATGAAAACACACTTTTACACAACCTTAAGATAGCTTTTCCCCAAGACAGAAGTGAAGCTGTTCTACACTTCCAACCTCAGGCACGTCAATTCATCAACTTCAAAACATTAGAAGCAGCAGCTGTAGTGGAAGTGGAAGAAGCTACTTCTGTGAGTCCTTTGACACTTTTTTTAGACCAACTCATGCACCAGCACAACAGAGTTCAAGTCTGACAAGTGGTGAAGGAATGAAGAGGATGGTGCAGGAGTATCCAGAACGGAATATAAATACCATCAGGGAGGGTTTGGACCCTTTCACATTTTGGTCTTACAAAATGGATAAGTGGCCTGAGCTTGCCTCACAGGCCTTGGAGGTTTTATTGAGCCCAGCAGCCAGCATTCTCTCAGAACGTATCTTCAGCACTGCTTGTGGTGTACTGACAGATAAGCACAGTCAGCTGTCCCCTGAAATAGTAGACCACTTAACTTTCATCAAGATGAACAAGTCATGGATCTCCAAGGACTTTTTCACCCCAATTGCAGACTGTACAGACTAGGTGATATTGCATTTTTTACTGTGATGTATTATTGTCAGGTAACTCCACTCTGTGATATCTTTAGTGTGGCTTCTGTGCCTGCTGTGGCTGCTGCTGATGTTAACACAAATTTGTGGAACTGTGAACAGTCATGGTTGGTCTACATCTGCTCATTTAGATGTAGTGGAAGTCTTCTCGGTCCCAATTATACTATTTCTATTCTCGTGACAGTTATTCCACCTTGGTGGTGTCAGGCCCTCATTTTTTAAAATGTGAACACTCATGGTTGGGTGTCCATCTGTTGGATTGGGTGTAGTGGAATACTTGTTGGTCCCTGTTATACTATCTATACTGTGGTGAAATTGATGCCAATTTTGTGCTGACTGTCAGTAATTTATGGAAATGTGAACACTCCTGGTTGGGTGTACATCTGCTGGGTTGGGTGTAGTGGAAGACCTGTCAGTCCCTAGTATACTAAAACTACTGTGGCGAAATTGATGCCACTTTGGTGATGTCTGCCAATAATTTTTTGAAATGTGAACACTCCTGATTGGGTCTCCTTAATGCGTGTTGCCTGTAGCAGTAGACCTCCAACACCGTCAGGCCTCAACCCCCTTGGACTAAACTACCCATGTTACTATCCTTACATTTTTCTGACAATGGTAGTCTACAAAACTGATATTTCTGCCACCTGAGTGTAGGTCAGCATGAATGCAGGTAGAGCTGTTGCATATGGTATCAGGGCTCCCAGCAAAGGGGGGCCTACACTGATCCCTCACCCACCTCATCTTACTGTGACGTCCAATTGAAAGCTGTAAATGCTGTCCCAGACCCCGATACCTCATGCCTGGCTGATTGCTGGAGTTCCATGCTAAAATTTAAACTGTAGGTGAATTGAGGCCTCTTTTCTCATGTCTGTCATTTGATGTGTTTTGGCAACATTTGGGGCCTTTATAAGGTGTTGTGTATGCATTTGTTTTTGCCTTCCATTGAGCTGAATGGTGTTTGGCTGTATTCGGCAAATATTTGACAAATTAATTGGCGAATATTGCAAATTCGGTGATCGTAATCCAAACCTTACGTTGAAATATTCGCTCATCTCTAATGAGGATGATCACTCATTCTTCCAATTAAAATTGCCATGATACATTCTATTATATATCGAGCTTCTCCCGAGCTCCTCCAGAGCTTTCCTGTCATAAGAAAAGAAGAAAACAAGTACAATTACAAACAGTTATCATGCTCTGATATAATTGGCAGTGTCATCCAAGTTAGAGCTGCCAACCTTGAGGGGAGAATTGATTTATCAGTATTTCAACTAAGTAGTGAGCCAAATAATCATTACTCCTCTGATGCTGCAGGGAACCACACTGTTACCAGCTATAGAAAGGCCAATACAAGTCAAATTGAAGTATACAAAGGCATTGAATTAATGATGCAGAGAATTCATATTTAAACTCTGTTATTTTCAGCAAATACATACTAAAGACCCAATGTTTCTATCCCAAAACAATTTAATATTCTAAAGTAGGAGAACCCAACATTAAAAGTTGAATTATTTGGTTCATGAATTGTGGAAGAGGATACGGTTGGAGATTTATTTACAGAGAATTAATTGAGAGAAGTAAAAAATAAGAACAGTTTGGCAACCAATAAGAGCAACTTTAATATGGGATCAGGGGGAATCACACTCTTGGTACACCCACCATTCATCAGAACAAAGGGTCTTATGAACTCCATCAAGAGCTAGCATGACTATGGGGAGTGCACTATACCATATGAAGTAATATGGGGTGTATTATACTATGTGGAGGACTATAGAGTGCATTATACTATATGGAAGAATGTGGCTGCTTTTATAATATTTGGCAGGCTACATGGGAGCCTTTGTACTGTATGTAAACAATTATAATGTGTAAAGGTTTGTGTGTGGTCCATCTTTCTGTGTGGGGGCTATTATACTGTGTGGAGAGGTGTGAAGCCATTATAAGGTATGTAGGCACATTATACTGCATGGAGGGCTGTGTGTGGGTCACAGTTGGGGGATCATACTGTGTTGAGGTCACCATACATTTACGGAGGAGTTGAGGAGTGGTGTACAGTAGAGTCATCATACTGTGCTTGTGGAGGGTACTGTGGAGGAATTCACTGTGGGGGTATCTTACAGTGTTTGTGGAGCACTTTTGTTGAAATCACACTGTATGAATGCAATGAAAAAGGAATCTAGGGCACCAGTAGGAGGAAAATTACTTTGCAAAGGCTGCAAAGTTGTGGGATATGCTATTCTGTGACCCCACTGAATATTTTTATCTTTGGTTGGGGGCAATTAGATCTTCCTTTAAGGTGCCCCATGATTTCTATAAATGCCTCTGGTAGGCATACATCCAGTGTATTAAAAAACCTTATAACACAATGCATATGTTTTTCTACAACAGCTCTTTGTATAGAAAGGCCTAAACTAGTTTCACACTAGCATTTTACTGAGCCTCGGAAGGCTGCGGACTTCCTCCGTGAAGCCCTGCCCATGGCGGCACCTCTGCCGCTCAGCTCCACCTATGTCTGCATGTGGCCTGCGTACCTATCTTTAAAATTAGCTATGCAGGTTGTGCGGATGTATGTGGATGCGTCGAACGCAGCTAGTTGGAATTTCTTTTTTTCTCTCCATTGTCAAAACGACGCATGCCGAGGAATCCGCATATATCTGCATGACCTGGGTACCTAATGTTAAAGATAGGTACGCATGCCTCATGCGGACGTAGGCAGAGCTGAGCGATGGAGGTGCGGCTGTGGACGGGGCTTCAGGGAGGAAGTCCGCAGCTCTCCTCAGCTCAGCAAAACACTAGTGTGAAACTAGCCTGAGTCTGCTGTACTTTGCTATGCAGTTAAATAAATGGTATGAAGTTGGATCGCCCCCACGTTAAGGCAATGGGGTACTCGGAGCCGGGCCCTTCGGTTCTCGTCAGGGATGTCACGGTGGCTGACCCTGTCCGTGGCCCTAGGGGAACGTCCTTTAATAAATGGGGGAAAGTTCTTTAAAGGGATAATGTTCGTGACGCCACCTGTGATATTCGGTCAGGGTGAACGACGCTGCTAGGGGTCCGCTGGGGTGATGTTATGGCAGCTAGATGGTATACCTTCCCACAGGTGAAGTATGTCCCCAGGGCTTCCCAGAGTGTAGATGGTGGATGATGGATGACGTAAGGCGCAGTGAATAACGAGGACACAAGGTTGCAGTCTCTTTACCTTTACTGAAGGCTTCAGCATCCGCAGTCCAGGGTAGGGACCACAGGGTAGGCAGAGTCCGGCCGATCTAAAGGCAATTCCAGAGTCCCCTTATCCAGGTGGAATTCAATAGCCTTCCTCTAGCACCTGAGTGTTGTAGTTCCTCCCTGCTGAGCTCCTCGGTGAGGTCCTCACAACTATCGTAGGTGTTAAGTCTCTTTCTCTCTGTCCCCTGACGGATAGGACAAACCCGTATGACTGATGGCCTGAGGCTTTTTATAGGGACCCTAGAGACACCCCGGCCCCCACAAGTTGCCACCGTGCTTCCTGGGTATATGGTCGGGCAGCCAACGTGGAATCAACTGTCCTGCCAGTCTCTGAAGTAAAGCATAGAGATCCTTACTCCCTCGGTGTTCTGGCTACCGGTACTGCACTTCAGAATGAGGCAGCCTGCTTCTAGCTGGTCTTCCCTTGATGTTCCTCTCCTTTTGCTATGACTTCGTTTCTCACTCACTGCAACACAATTCCTTTCAATGTCTCTTTCCTTGGATGCTGCCGCACGTGGGGCAGGCGCAGCTCCGTGAACCCTTGTTCTCCCACAGACACCCATCTGCTCTCCTCTCCTCCTTCTAAATTTCTGCCAGACTACCAGTTTTACCTAATTGTGAGGAGTGCCCTAATAGATAGAAGCATGGCTCCCCCTGGCGGCCTGGAGTGTGAAGTGTGTTTTGTGGTTGTGATACCTGGACAGAAGATCTCCTTCATTGCCTTCAGACGTAACATCACTCCCCCTGGTAGAAGAATAACATTACTGCAAGGACCCGGACTCTGGGGCGCTGCATTAGCATAGCCCCAGCAACACTAGCATCAGCAGCTTCAGGAAGTAAAGCTACAGTGAAGGGATGCGGCTGGAAAGATGGGCAGGTCGCTCGCCATGTGGCAGGTGATCACATGGGCTGATGTCCTCAGATGTGGTGTGAAATGGCTGGGGGAATTCCCAAATGCAGAGAATCTGGACAGGGAGTATGCTGAGAAAACGTGTAATACGGTAGGACTCGTCTCGAGCCGTGTGACAAGGAGAGGTGTGAAAGAAAAGCTGAAGTGACGTATAATGTGAATTCTGATTTTAACGCTGTAACGGATCTGGATGCTCTGTGAAGCAGTGAGAGTAAAGTTTTGCATTTTGAGTTGTACCTGGACTGTGTCTTTGCTTATTCACAAACGACTGGAGCAGACCCTGAGGAACAGAGGAGAGGCCCTGTCGGTGCAGAAAATGGAGAGGCAAATCAGCTGCCAGGGAAATGTGATTTTTATGTAAAGGGAGGCCAGGGCATGCAAAGCCCAAAAAGCTCAGTCATGACTATGGCCCTGGCCGACCATTACACTTGGCGCTGTCGGCAGGATGCCGCAGCCGTGTCGTGTGAGATACCCATGGAAAATTTGATTGTTTTGACCAGAAGAGAAAGAGATGAATTTATTGTGGATGCTATTGATTTGCCTAATGTGACTGAAATACTGGACTTGTCTGAAACCTCTAATGGGACTGGCGTTGTGATGGCAGAGATGGCGGCCATGAAAATGGCAGAGTTTAGCACCAAAAAGGAGAACAATGACAGTGATCCCACCCTTCGTGGGCGTTACCGCCATGAGATGGCGCGTAAAGGTGTCTGGCGACATCTCCCAGTCTGCCCCTGGTGGGCATGCCTGAGAAGGAAGAGACCTTTCCTATCTCCATCGAATTATACAAAATGGGTGGAGAGGCTGGAAGCAACACCACCTTGGAAAAGGTGGGGCCCAGAAGAAAACTCTGTGTACAGCTGTGGCGGCCTAGACCACATTAATTGGAGATGGTGACAGTTGGAGGAGGAAAAGACCCGACTAGGACAATTGACAGGAGTCACACACAAAGTTCAGGACAACCAGTTTCAGCAACACTAACATCAGCAGCTTCAGGAGCTAATGCTACAGTGAACGGATGTGGCAGGAAAGATGGGAAGGTCGCTCGCCATGTGACAGATGATCGCATGTGCCAATGTGGAGCGCCCCCAGACACAGGGTCACGAGTTCTCCGGTACCGGGCCTCTCTGGTTCGGTTCTGAGGCTGTCACGGTGGCTAGACCCGTGACCCTGCTAAGGGGCGTCCAGTAAAAGTGGTACAGTCTGTCAAGGGTTCGTGACGCCACCTGTGGTGTTCGGTCAGGGTGACCGACGCTGCTGTGGGGTCCGCTGGGGTGATGGAATAGCAGCTGGATGGTATACCTTCCCACAGGTGAAGTATGTCCCCAGGGCTTCCCAGTAAGGTAGATGGTGATGGTGTGAGGTGCAGTCAATAACGAGGACACAGGGTTGCAGTCTCTTTACCTCTTTACTGAAGACTTCAGGATCCTCAATCCAGAGTACGCTTAACAGGGCTCTCTGAGACCGGCCGGTCCGATGGGCACATCCAGAGTTTCCCTCGCAGATGGAAATCTTTGCCTACCACTAGCGCCTGTGTGTTGTAGTCCTACCCTGCTGAGCATTCGGAATAGTCCTCACAACTGCTGTTCTCGTTCGTTCGTTCTCTACAGCTCTCTTTCCTTCCTTGGTTCCAGATGTTACTAGTTTCTAACGTCCCCCAGGTATGTTTTGGCTAGGACGCCACTCGTATGGCGGGAAGGCTCGGAGCTCTTCCGGGACCCTAGAGACGCCCCTCTCCACGCATTGCCCCCTATGTCTTCGTAGGTGTAGTAAGGCAGACAGCCAACCTATAATTAACTGTCCTGCGGAGTTTGAAGTAAGGCCTGAAGTCAGTTACTCCCGCGGTGTTCCGGCCACCGGCTACGTGCCTCAGTAAGATGTTGCCTCGGTTCCACAGCACACTCCTACTGGCTCTCCTTTGTGCTTGATCTCGTTTACACTGTTCCACAATATCCTTCCCTTCGTGTCTCTCTCCTGGATGCCGCCGCAGGGTGTGCAGGCGCGGTTCCGTTATGTTCTGTTCGCTAGGCACCTGCCAGGTTCCCACGCCTGACAGGGACCCCCCTGTGCCTTATCCCTGCAACACCCCCTGCCACGGGATGTTGCCTGAATCCAACCCAGTCAGCTTCTAACTAACTTCCTCCCCAACCTCTAGTTTTACCAATGTGAGGAGTGGCCCAATAAATAAAGCCTTTTGCTCCCCCTAGTGGCCGGAGTGTGAAGTGTAAAGTGTTCTGGTGATACCTGGTCAGGAGAACTCTTTCATTGCCATCAGACGTACCATCACTCCCCTTAATGGCAGAGTGTCATACTGCAACGACCAGGTCTCTGGGGCGCTGCAGATGCCCTTAGATGCGGTACAAAACAAGGGGATGCCCGAATGCAGAGAATCTGGACAGGGAGTTCACTGAGAAACTGTGTGATATGGTAGGACTTGGTCTCGAGCCCTGTGACAAGGAGAGGAGTGAAGGGAAAGCTAGAGTGACGTACAATGTGAAATCAGATGTTAACGCTGTAACGGATCTGGATGCGCTGCGAAGAAGTGAGAGTAAAGTTTTGCATTTTGAGTTGTACCTGGACTGTGTCTCTGTTTATTCACAAGTGACTGGAGGAGACCCTGAGGAACAGAGGATAGGCCCTGTCAGTGCAGAAAATGGAGAGGCAAGTAAGCTGCCAGGGAAATGTGATTTTTATGTAAAGGGAAGCCAGGGCATGCAGTGCCCAATAAGCTCAGCCACGACTACGGCCCTGGCTGACCTTTATACCTGCATGCCTCTGTAACCTGCACATCATGTTTTAGTCCTAATCCCAAGGTATGGAACTACACCCTTCAAGGAACCTTTCTACAGTGAAGGAAATAACCATTTGATCCCTTGCTGATTTTGTAAGTTTGCCCACTGACAAATGAATGAAAAGTCTATAATTTTAAGGGTAGGTTAATTTTAACATTGAGAGAGAGAATATCAAAAATAAAATCCAGAAAATCACATGGTATAGATTGTATAAATCTATTTGCATGTGGCCATACATGTGCATCCAGGAATAAAAGAAAAGATTCCAGCTCCTAAAAATCCAAAGTTTATTCCATAATTGTAAAACAGTATATCATGTTTCACTATTGAGATTGCTTGATAAAATTGATGTAAATTCTATTCCGTCTTATTTTTTTTTCCTTTTTTTGTGTATTTGATATTATTGTTATTTTATCTTGCACTTAAAGGGAACCTGTCACCCCAAAAAATGGAAGGTGAGCTAAACCCACCGGCATAAGGGGCTTATCTACAGCATTCTGGAATGCTGAAGATAAGCCCCCGATGTATCCTAAAAGATGAGAAAAAGAGGTTAGATTATACTCGGTCCCGGTCCGGTCTGACGGGTGTAGCGGTCCGGTGTCTCCTATCTTTATCAGATGACGTCCTCTTCTTGTGTTTACGCTGCGGCTCCAGAGCAGGCGTACTTTGCCTGCCCTGTTGAGGGCAGAGCAAAGTTCTGCAGTGCGCAGGCGCCGGGAAACGTCAGAGAGACCCGGTGCCTGTGCACTGCAGCACTTTGCTCTGCCCTCAACAGGGCAGACAAAGTTTGCCGGAGCCGGAGCCGCAGCGTGAAGACAAGAAGGGGACGTCATCTGATGAAGATAGGAGGCATCGGACCGGACCGTGACACCCATCGGACTAGAACCGAACCGGGACCACCCCTGGGTGATTATAATCTAACCTCTTTTTCTCATCTTTTAGGATACATCGGGGGCTTACCTACAGCATTCCAGAATGCTGTAGATAAGCCCCTGATGTCGGTGCGCTTAGCTCACCTTCTATTTTGGGGGTGTCAGGTTCCCTTTAAATTAGCATGGTTTAATCATGTTAACTTTTTTGCATTTGTTCGTTGGTCAATAGGTAGTATTTAGGTCTTATGTGATTGTTCTTCATGTAGCTCAGACAAATAATGCCTGCGAGTCTTTGATGACATATGGATTCTCTGTTTTACATTTATGGAATACATTTTAGAGTTTTTGAGCTGGAATCTTTTCTACTTTTTATTCCATCATATTGAGACCATAAGTGTGTCACATAATTTTATATAATTGAAGAAAAAATACTTACATTTTTGCCACAAAATTTTGTTTCAGCCCTAGATTTTACATTTCCACATGGAAAAATGGATACAAATTGCACCAAAATGTGTCACACAATTTCTGCTGAACATGGCAATATCCCATATGTGGCTGTATAGTACTGCTTAGTCACACAGCGAGACTTGGGAGGGAAGAAGCGTTATTTGACTATTGTCGAACAAATCATCAGATAATAATTTGCGGATTCCATATACAGAGATGCCTAAGTGCGAGAAAGGGAGAATCCCCCCTCAAGTGGCCCCATGTTTTAAATTACACCCCTTTGGGAATTTATCTACAGGTGTAGTGACAACATTGACTCCAAGTGTGTTTGCCAGAAACAAGCAGCTGTGAACATTGCTGAGTGAAAATTGCAAATTTGCCACTGCAATGCCTCTACTTTGTAGAGCCCAGCATATTGCATTTCCCAGCATGTTGTAGTGTCCATACATTGTAGTGGCCATACATTGTAATGCCCATACACTGTGCCCAGTTTGTGCTTCTGGAGGCATGGACCTCATAAATTTAGTGAGCTCTCCTTACTTCAGAGATACTGAACATGTGGATGCTAACATTTTTTATTCACACTATGGGGCTCAAAATGGAGAGGGAGATTTGGATTTTACTGAATTTCTTTTGGGAGGCAAGGAGCCATAGCCCTTTTCTAGAGCCTTTGTGTTACCAGTAATATGGAAGTCCCCTACATTTCCATTGATGGTTGATGGAGCTGAGTGGGGACTTGCTTTTTACATGGATTGAGTTGAAGCTTTTACTGGAAACACTTTACATAACATTTATCCTGCGTTCTATGCTGAGCACTTACATCTAAACCTCCGAATGACGTGATTCAGATAAAACACCTGAGGGATCCATCCACTATAGTGAGGCATTAGAGTTACTCTGTACTCTATCTGACCTCTGTTCAGCGTTGTCCTTTTCAGAGGAGCACAAAACTGCGGACAACCCCACTTTAATACACACTTAAAAAGACAGACATTGCCAGATCATAGGCCAGAAAGAGTACACAGTGACTCATTATAAAGAATCTTCATTCAGTGGTTCTGTCTTAATCATGTATTTCTGAGATTTACACGGGAACCCCAGTGAAATTATGAAGGTGGAGAGGAGTGTGTTAGTCAGAGGTGATGTGATGCTTAGTCACTTCTCACACACAAGCCGTGAATAGGGATATTCAAGGAATCTGAGGTCAAAAGCTAGGAGGGTACATCATAAACAGAGGGAAGAGACAAAGGCATAGTCAGGTAATGATCCAAGGTCAAAATACCTGGAGGAAAGTGGAGTACCTGCCAGGGCCATGGGGATACTCGACACTGGGCCAGTTCTTAAAGGGATGTGTCACAGCAGCAGTGACCCAGCCAGTGGCCTTGGGCGTGCAATAAAAGAGTCAATGAAATTAAAGGGGAAGTAAAGTTTATAAGGGATTTGTTCGTGACACCACCCGTGGTGCTCGGCAATAGGGAAATTGCTGATTTTGTGGTTCAGGTCCACTGGGGCAGATGGTGATGCAGCAGAGGTGTTTCAGCTCCCCACGGGTAGAGGTAGGCCCCAGGGCGGTTAAAGAGTTAAAGTTAATGATGGTGAATGTTGTGATGCAGAGCAGGTGACGCAGTAGTAAAGTCCCAGCCGGGTTCTGTGTCCTCCGGGTCTGTAGTCCAGCCAGCTCTCAGGTAATTTGGGGTCTACTTTGCCAGAACCCCCTTCTTATGTTCCTTTCCTGGCTTTCTCACTGTGCTGGCTCCCACCCCTCCTGCCCTGCACCTTCACACACAGTGTCCCAAGCCAGCAGCCGCGGATCTTGTCGGGCGATATCCTCTTGGTCCCCTCGACCCTATGTGGCTGCCTTTTCAGTGAGTGTGTGTGGTTGTGGCTGTGGCACGTGCAGATACCCCAGCCTCCCGCTAGCTAGCTGAGCCTTGTAGTTCCCCACTGCGACCTGTTCCCTCCACCCAACTACAGTCGGTGTGGATGCGGGCCCCACAGGTGGATTGCTAAATGCCCGTGCCCCTAGGACTGCCCCTAGGACACCTTCTCTCTCTTCTCTCTGTCAGGAGCTACTGGGTCACCCCATCAGGGCAGTGGGGTACTCGGTACCGGGTCTGGTGTTCACAGGGGGATGTCACGGTGGCTGCGACCCAGTCCGTGGCCCTGGGTGCCCATGTAAAAAGGAAAGGTCTTTAAAGGTATAGAGTTTATGTTCGTGACACCACCTGTGGTATTCGGTCAGGGTCACCGACGCTGCTTTAAGGGGTCCGCTGGGGTGATGTTATGGCACCTAGATGCTACAACTTCCCACAGGTGAAGTGTATCCCCAGGGCTTCCCAGTGTATAGATGGTGAATGGTGAGTGGCACAGAGAAGAATGAGGACACAGGGTTGCAGTCTCTTTACCTTTACTGAAGACTTCAGCGTCCACAGTCCAGAGCACCAGAGCACAGGGCAGGCAGAGTCCGGCCAGTTTGGAGGCAAGTCCAGAGTCCCCTTGTCCCAGTGGAAAATAAAAGCCTTTCCTCTAGCGCTGAGGTGGTGTAGTCCCTTACTGCTAAGCTTCTCATAAGGTCCTCACACATGTTATCTCTCTCTGTCCCCCAGATTGGATAGGATATACCCGTATGACTGGTGACTTGAGGTGGTTTATAGGGAGTCTAGCATGCTCCAGACTCTAAGGTTGTCACCGTGCCTCCTGGGTGTTAGATCTGACATGTAACGTGCAATTAGCTGTCCTGCCGGTCTCTGATGTAAGTCATAGAGGTCCTTACAACCTTGGTGTTCTGGCTACCGGTCTCTGCGCCTCAGAAGGAGGCAGCCTGCTTGGGGCTGGTCCCCTTATGATATCCTCTCCTGTGCTCCTTCTCCTGCATGCTAGCTGCAAACAATTCGGCCTTCAAAATGTCTCTTTCTGGGAGCTGCAGCTCTGTGGGCATGCACATCTCCATGGACCCTCTGTCCTCCTCAGACGGCTGTCTGGAACTTTCTAACTTTCCCTACCGACTACCAGTTATATATATATGGGGAGTCACCTAATAAATAGGATCAGAAGCTCCCACTGGTGGCCTGGAGTATGAAATGTGTTGCATGTTTGTGGTACTTGGATGCAGTTATCCTTCCTTGCCTCCAAACGTAGCATCACTCTTCCCGAGAGGAAAGCGACACTACTGCGACGACCAGGACCATGGGGCACTGCACTACTCTCTATCCTCTTTGTTCTCTCTTTCTTTCCTCTGGTGCTGGGACGAGCTCCTCACTGCTCAAGTCCCCAGCTCCAACTGTCTCTCACCTCTGCTCTGCTCCACTCCTTCTCACAGACTGACTAACTTTCTAGACCTTTCCTGAATCCTCTTACTGTTTCCATGACAGCTCAACTCTCTCCACCCACACCCTCTACCTAGTTCCTCCCCGGCCTTGAGAGGTCTGGTGTTGGGTGTAAATGTGTGGGTTCTGAGAAGTGCCCTCTCCTTACCTGAGAGCAGAGCACCACACTTCGACCGAGGTGCAGTACCTCTGTGGTGACTGGACCTCAGGGGTGCCATAATAGCAGTTCACAACAAAAAGTTAAACAGACATGGAATCAGAATGAGGTCCAAGGTCAGGAAAACATTAGGCACTGAGAAAAGCAATCGCACTTAGTTCAATCTATGTCTGGCAGAAGTCTGGGACTAACACATCAGCCAAGTAGCCAGGCAGTCACCTGGGACAATGAAAACTTGGAGACAACCCAGCACCTCCTATTCTCAGATTGGAATGCCGAGCTGTCAATCAAAACACAGAGAGTTCAGCATGTCCCTGCACCAGACTGGACACTAATATGTCAATCAAAGTACTGACAGTTTCAGTATGCCCCTGTACCAGACTGGATGGCTGAGCCATCAGTAACTGTATCCCAGACATACGAAGGGGTGGAATCTTTACAGGTGACAGGAATAACTGTAGGGCTGGCACATAATTGTGAAGGAGTTATGTGTTATTTCCTGTTTAGTTAGGGCTAGTTTGCAAACAAGAGGAGACAAGAAAGGACACTCTGAGGGAAAGTTTTCATTGAGTGTGTGTGAGAAGAAATGAGAGAAAAAAGGAGCAAGTTTCAGCAAGGGACCTTTAGTGATGGCAGTGTTGTTCCTTAAGCAGTCAAATTGGGGATATCTTCAGCAAGAGACTTTGAGGAATATTTTTAAGAGACTTTTGTGAACCCCTTTAGTTTTTCCCAGACCTAAAATCTGCTGTCATTGAGGCAGTGTTAGCTAGGCTGGGGCACGTTTAGTAAGTGACAGCCGGAGGAGCTTCCTTACATTGCTTTCAGGAAGTGTAGTTGGCATATAGAGGTCACAGCGCAACACATCGACCTGGTTGGCTCTACACTGAGATGATGGAGATCTTCAGCTTAACCTGCAGTTCTACTGTATTGTTCATCTCAAGAACTGTGTCACTGTCCATAACCATCGAGAATGTGTTGTGCAGAAGTAAACAAAAAGTTTATTTCCCATTATCTTCTGTACATAAGTTTGATGGTCAATAAAAAGAACTTCACTTTTACAAGCTGGTTTGGTTTCCTCATTGTAGGGTTAAAGGGGTCTGGAGACACACAAACCATGGGAGAGCTGAACCCAAAGGTGTCCACAATCGCAACACACACACACTCAGGCAAGACACCATTTTTCTGCAGCATGCCATGGTGTGAAATATGAGTACCTCATCCATGGCTTCCAACCCGCACTATGTTACATAAGCGCTCAACGTAGAGTGCAGGATAAAGGTGAGTCAAGCTCCAATCTTTGTGAGCAGAATAAACAAATCAACAGCAGCTCAAGTATTGGTTTTATTTTTATGCCGTTCACAGTGAAGTATAAGCAATTATACAAATTTATTCTTTGGGTGGGTGCTATGCCAGCAATACCTGACATATATATATATACAGTGGGGCAAAAAAGTATTTAGTCAGTCAGCAATAGTGCACGTTCCACCACTTAAAAAGATGAGAGGCGTCTGTAATTTACATCATAGGTAGACCTCAACTATGGGAGACAAACTGAGAAAAAAAATCCAGAAAATCACATTGTCTGTTTTTGTATCATTTTTTTTGCATATTATGGTGGAAAATAAGTATTTGGTCAGAAACAAACAATCAAGATTTCTGGCTCTCACAGACCTGTAACTTCTTCTTTAAGAGTCTCCTCTTTCCTCCACTCATTACCTGTAGTAATGGCACCTGTGTAAACTTGTTATCAGTATAAAAAGACACCTGTGCACACCCTCAAACAGTCTGACTCCAAACTCCACTATGGTGAAGACCAAAGAGCTGTCAAAGGACACCAGAAACAAAATTGTAGCCCTGCACCAGGCTGGGAAGACTGAATCTGCAATAGCCAACCCGCTTGGAGTGAAGAAATCAACAGTGGGAGCAATAATTAGAAAATGGAAAACATACAAGACCACTGATAATCTCCCTCGATCTGGGGCTCCACGCAAAATCCCACCCCGTGGGGTCAGAATGATCACAAGAACGGTGAGCAAAAATCCCAGAACCACGTGGGGTGACCTAGTGAATGAACTGCAGAGAGCTGGGACCAATGTAACAAGGCCTACCATAAGTAACACACTACGCCACCATGGACTCAGATCCTGCAGTGCCAGACGTGTCCCACTGCTTAAGCCAGTACATGTCCGGGCCCGTCTAAAGTTTACTAGAGAGCATTTGGATGATCCAGAGGAGTTTTGGGAGAATGTCCTATGGTCTGATGAAACCAAACTGGAACTGTTTGGTAGAAACACAACTTGTTGTGTTTGGAGGAAAAAGAATACTGAGTTGCATCCATCAAACACCATACCTACTGTAAAGCATGGTGGTGGAAACATCATGCTTTGGGGCTGTTTCTCTGCAAAGGGGCCAGGACGACTGATCTGGGTACATGAAAGAATGAATGGGGCCATGTATCGTGAGATTTTGAGTGCAAACCTCCTTCCATCAGCAAGGGCATTGAAGATGAAACGTGGCTGGGTCTTTCAACATGACAATGATCCAAAGCACACCGCCAGGGCAACGAAGGAGTGGCTTCGTAAGAAGCATTTCAAGGTCCTGGAGTGGCCTAGCCAGTCTCCAGATCTCATCCCTATAGAAAACCTTTGGAGGGAGTTGAAAGTCCGTGTTGCCAAGCGAAAAGCCAAAAACATCACTGCTCTAGAGGAGATCTGCATGGAGGAATGGGCCAACATACCAACAACAGTGTGTGACAACCTTGTGAAGACTTACAGAAAACGTTTGACCTCTGTCATTGCCAACAAAGGATATATTACAAAGTATTGAGATGAAATTTTGTTTCTGACCAAATACTTATTTTCCACCATAATATGCAAATAAAATGTTAAAAAAACCAGACAATGTGATTTTCTGGATTTTTTTTCCTCAGTTTGTCTCCCATAGTTGAGGTCTACCTATGATGTAAATTACAGACGCCTCTCATCTTTTTAAGTGGTGGAACGTGCACTATTGCTGACTGACTAAATACTTTTTTGCCCCACTGTATATATAGAGAGAGAAAAAATATATATATTTATATATTTTTTATGTTTGGTATCTATCCCATATCACATAAAAGACACTTTTTTTTGGAAAACGTTTTTGCATCACCATATTTTGAGAGCTTTAATTTTTCTATGTTCCTGCAGACAGTCATATGAGGTCTTGCTTTTAGTGGAATGAGTTGACGCTTTTATTGGTACCATTTCCGGTCACATAACATTTTTTGATCGCTTTCTATTCTGATTTTTGGAAGTCAAAATGAATAAAAAACAGCAATTCAGGAATTGTTGTTTTTTTATGCTGTTCACCTTGTGGTAAAAGTGATATGACAGCTTTATTCTTCAGGTCAGTATGATTACAGCGATACCACATTTAATATCATTTTTTAATGTTTTGCCACTTTTGCATATGTAAAGCAATTTTTTTTTGCATTGCCATATTCAGAGAGCTATTGCTTTTATTTGTCTGCTGGAATTGCATAGTAGCTTGATTTTTGCAGCACAAGAAGACATTTTCATCAATAACATTTGTATTTATGCTCGGCATTTTTTTTTCATTTTATGCCACTCTTGTTTTGCGGTATGATAAAAAAAAAGCAGAGTTTTCTTGCTAGGTTATTTATTTTTTTGCAATGTTCAATGAAGGGGTTAACTAGTGTGACAGTCGGGTGGTTCCGGATGCTGCAATATCAAATATGTTTACTTTTGTTTATTTTTTTACATGAATTTATGTATTTATTGGATTAATATGTTTTCATTTATTTTATTCTTTTTTTTGTGATAAATATATATATATATATATATATATATGTATGTATATATATATATATGTATGTATATATATATATATATATATATATATATACACACACAGTATATATAATTTTTTATATTTTTTTTTACGTTTTTACCTAGTTCAAGGATGGGACATCAACTTTCCCTGCTGTGATCACTGATTGTATACCCTGCAGGGCATTGGATCAGTGCATCGCACACAGGCATGTCAGCTCCTGCTCTGAGCAGGTGCTTACAGGCCATAGTACCTGGGTGAGTTAGCGGCCATATTTTGGCCCAAGCCCAATGTCACCATGGAGACCATAGGCACAATGCAGACACAATTGCATAATGCCAATCGGTGCAGAGAGGGAGTTCCCTCCCGATGCTAAGCCGATGTCGATGCCGCTGATTAAATTGACAGCTGCATCAGAGGGGTTAAAAGCCTACGCTCAGACCTAGCACTGATTGTGTGCATTGCTGCAGTGAATGAGCTCTCATATAGCATTGATACTGCTTTTGATAGCACCAGGACTGAGTAAACCTGTTCGATTGTCACACAGTACACGTATGGTGATTTGTGGGAACACACCTCCCCCAGTGCCATTCATTTACGGGGAATGTTGAGAGGGGGTTAAAGTGCATGACCATGGGGAAATAAATCATATTATCATAGTGTGCAATGGCAAATGGAGGAGCACAACTAATGCTACACTTAAAGATGTAATGATACCATTATTTTTAATCCGTGACGGATTAATATTACCACCATCCTGTTTGGAATTTGTGTATGGGCAAGATATGGCTGACATAGTGGCACATAATGGTGGACATGTTTTTTTTTGAGAATTATGATTACGTTCATGTCAATTAATTATTATTGTTAAAACTACAGATACATTTACAAATAAACAAGACATATTAACACTTTAACAATGTGTTTTATTTTTCTACTTACACATGTATGAATCCAAGTGTGTAGCAAAAATAAAGCAAAGTTTGAAATAACCAAATGAAGGTAACATACTTAGTTATGTTACTCCTAAATCAACAAAGTCACCATGACTGGAGAATGATTCATCCGTGGTATTTTCTGCGCTTACACATTCGGGGCTGAAGGATGGTGTGGTCATTTGTCCTGTAGGCATTGTGGTCTGTCGTGTGGTTGTTGGAGAAGGTTCATTGTGCAAAACTGATGCTGGTACAGATGTAGATGGGGATAAGGTTGTGTATTGTAAGACACATCCAAAAATCTTTCAGAAACACTTTGTGGCTGAGGTAAAGTAGGTTGTGAATCAACAATCTGGCTCGGATATGATTGGGAACTACTATAGGTAGCACCTCTTGCCATACGGTTGGGCGGACCAAATTGGGTGACCATAGGTGTCTGGTGCCTTGATGGCAGATTGTATGGCTGTGGCATAGCAAAATGAGCACCACTACTATCACCCCCAGACATGCTGGAGGGCATTGTTTCAGAATGTCGGCTGTAGGTTGTGCTTGGATCAGACCTTTGCCAATATTGATGAGTACTGGCACTGGCATGAAGCACTGAGGCAGGATCAGACATTTGCCCATACTGCTGAGTACTGGCACTGGCATGAAGCACTGAGGCAGGATCAGACATTTGCCCATACTGCTGAGTACTAGCACGGGCATGAGGCACTGAGGCAGGATCAGACATTTGCCCATACTGCTGAGTACTGGCAAGGGCATGAGGCACTGAGGCAGGATCAGACATTTGCCCATACTGCTGAGTACTGGCACTGGCATGAGGCAATGAGGCAGGATCAGACATTTGCCCATACTGCTGAGTACTGGCACGGGCATGAAGCACTGAGGCAGGATCAGACATTTGACCATAATCATGGGTGTCTCCATCTTAACCACATGGGTCCACTGCATCCTGATAGTGCATTTGTTTAGAGGCCTAGGCAGGTAAGAAGCTCTGCCTTGTTTTGCTGTTTTTTTCTATGTTTTGGAGGATCTCTGAATCCTCTTCTTGTGCTCTTGCTGTTTAGAATTAGGACTCGTAAGCGTGGGGACCCTTGACGCGGGTTACGAGCTTGCGTATTTTGGCCAAAGTATAAACTAATACCTCACAAAAAATTTTCTTATATTTTTTTGTGTTTTTTGCATTTTTTTCGGGGTGCAGTTGGGCCCATTTTTGTCTTGTAAACTGTGGTGTCTGTTCACATGGGGTGCATTTGGATAGCGCTGGGCAGGCCCGCCTGATCTAATAGAAGGGTGTCACTACTAGGCTTGCCTGGATGCTGTGCATCTCCATTGTGTGAACAGCGCCACACACAAGTCTTTTATGTGCAGCATTGTGCCAAGCAGCCACCCCCTCCATTAGTTTGGTAGGTTGATAGTGGCTGCTTCATCGGTTATGCTGCACCTGTCTTGTCTCCATCTTAACCACATGGGTCCACTGCATCCTGATAGTGCATTTGTTTAGAGGTAAGAAGCTCTGCCTTGTTTTGCTGTTTTTTTCTATTTTTTGGAGGATCTCTGAATCCTCTTCTTGTGCTCTTGCTGTTCATAATCATGGGTGTAGCAACGGGCAGGAGGAAACCAAACAGGAGCAGACATTTGTGGATAACGATGTCTGAAGGCAGGAGGTGGAAGCATGGACGAGGGTGCAGGCATTTGCTGTGATTGTTATGTACATACATTTTGTGCATGTGGTATGTTGTTAGCAGATGGCATCTGTATTTGATGCTGGGCAGCTCGCCAATGTTCAATGTGCCCTAGCACCTGGTTTGGTTCCTGCTCTCCTTGGCTTGCAGCAATGAGGGTCAAGATAGCAGCCCGTACTCGTTCCTGCTGTCCATCAGGAACTTTACCAAGGCAAGGAGAGAGGGAGCGACAAAAACGATCTATGGATTTTTCAGGTGTGTTGGAATTTAGTATGGATAAAACTCGAGCATCAATGAGCTCGGGCAGCATACGTTGCTGTTCATGTCGCCTGGTTCGCCTATCTCGGAGAGTGTGTGATAGATACTGAGGTAGATTGGATGTTGATGCTGCCTGTGGTGCTGGGGCTGATGTTTGTGATGTTGTTGGGTATGTTGTTTGTGTGCTTCCAGGACCAGCATCAGTTGAGGTTTCAGCAGCATCAGACACCTGCTCATCAGGCTGTGTTGTGGGAGTGGGTTCTGGTTGGGCTTCGGTCTCCGATGCCGAGGTACATAGCAATGATCTTGCTGTTGTTTGCAATTCATCAGAGTCTTCAAGGTTGTCATCAGTCCTAGGATAAAAAAACATTAACAGTTTATGTCACATTGTTAAACTAATCCTAAATAACATTAAAAAACTTTTTTTTTTTACAAATAAATTAAGTTAGATTTTTAACATGTTGGTTTTTGTTAATTGAACATATAAACAAGAGTATTATTTAAAGGATAAATGTACTTATGAAAGATAACTAGTGATCACAGATTTACATGAATGTTTATCAATGTTGAATATTCGTAAATCTGTTAAAATACAGTGTAGTTAGTTTAATATGTTGTTAAAATCATACACAGTGACACTTACGGATTTAGCTCCAGGATTGGGCGAAGGAAAGCTAAATTTCTGTAGAAAACATATTGCCGCTTTTTTGAAGCACCTGCCGTGGAGGGGAGGGGATTAAATTCCCGCTGAAACTGGTCCCTCGCTGAGCGCCATCACCGTTTAACCAAATCAAGTGTTGGGAAAGTGTAAACACAACAAGTCACATTCCCGCAAATAACAACATATTCATCAAACAACAACACAATGTGTTCAGCTATGTTAGATTTTAAAAGTAGTAGACTTTTGATCATCATGCCTGGTACCAAAAGACATTCTAAAATAAAAAAGCTAATCCCTTGCCATTGAGACTAAGAAGTGTGTGAGCATTTAGCACCATGCTGTAATTTAAAATATTAAGTATTTACTACCATGAGCAGTGTTCTAAACTGTTTGAACAAACATAGCCTGCAGGACTTTGGCTGGGGATAACAACACAAACATTACCACAATTAGCAATGACCATTAGCCATATGTAAGGGCTTTCCTTGTGTGAATAATTGGGTATGATGGCATGAATTAAGTCTAAACATTGGTTTGAACTCAGTCACACACAAACTGGTGTGGCCAGCAAGACTTGTTAAAATCAAACACTCTAAGGAGCTACTATGTTTGATTTTTTAAGGATGTTGGATTAAAAATAACAGTCAGCACGTTGATCCTTACATGTTTAAAATTGTATTATTCGCACAATTCAAAAAAATAAATGTATGAGAGAATTTAAGGGCAAATCTTTTTGCATATATTACACCAGTCAATTATCAGATATCCCCAAAAACATTGTTAAACATAAGAGCAACTAATATTAGACATCTATAGAGATATGCTTGAATACAGTTCACAGTGAAAAATATGATGTAACACGTTTTGGTACGCAAGGGAAGTGTGGGCAAAAAAGGCAGTTTGGGCACATGTCAGACAACTAGGCCTTGAGTTACCTTGGTATTAAATATTGTTTAAAAAATAAAACAACACTTTTACAAAAATAAAGATACACACCGGAACTAAAATGCTGCCACAGACACACACTGCATTTTTTTTTGCATTTCTAACAAGCATGCTTCATGACTAATTATGATATTAAACACAGGGAACATACTGTAAAGTACTAATAATATTGTAAAGTGTATATGATAAGGTCCATGTAAATACAAAGCTTAATAACACATAAGCCGAATGCTTATGATGGTAAGACATGTACCATAACATATATAAAGCACAATATCAAGTAGTTTAATATGCTTCAATTAATTCCATTTTAAATTAAACAAGGAACATCTATGGGGTAACTTACCAAACGTTGCCTGCTTTGCTGGTGAATATGTGGACCAACCAGGTCTGGGGTACAGCTGCTCAGCTACAGCAAACCAACCATGTTCAATCGCCAGCCTGTCATGATATCCTTCGGATCGTGTGTCCCATAGTTCCGGATGTTGCTCCACCAACCTGATTAGCCGCTCTGTGTCCGCGCATGGGTCCATAATATTATCCACAGTCACCAGAGTAGAAAGATGCCAGCACTCTGATAACTTGCCAACTTCACCTCAGACCCTAAAATTATGTCTAGACTTATGTGAAACTTTTGGCCCAGCAATGTCTAGACACCTTTCAACGTTCAATCGGCAGCTAGTCCGGATGTAAAACGGCCCGTGGACACATTCCCTAACTCCTTCAGCTCCTCCTGCCAAAGAATGATAAAATCACCAATTGTCATCTCCTATTTCAATAATGAGAAAGTCTGCCTACTCAGAATACAGATTTTACCTCTGAACTGAAAGTGAATGGTCAGTCCAGGAGGAGAACGAAGCAGATTTCTCTAATAATATATATTACAAAGCCTCTTATTTTCATGTGTTCTATTGATTTGTGAAATTGCATTTAAAGGGACAGCTACTCTTTAATTTCTGGCTTTTATGAAATACAATATAACCTCTTTTAGGGCTAATGCTCATGATAGAGCTGTGGGCATGGAGTCTGTATGGTGGTACAGAGCAAAGGAGACTACATAATATAGCATCTGATGGAACATGGCAAGCCTATGTATGACATCAGAGGCATATGGAGGTACAGTATGTTCACATGGAGTTTTATTGATGCCATATTAGTGCTTGATGGTAGTAAAGAGTAATTGACAATGGCATACATACTGAAGAGGCAGAAAATGTAGCTGGTAATAAGTACATAAAAGGGTTTTCCCATAAACAATGTAGATTTTAACCCTCAGGAACAATGGATCTGGCAGGTGCAGCTCTTCTACTTTCATTTCTCCCTTCTCACCAGATTTTCAGGAAACCCCCTCCCTCCAGACAGTCTCCTGGCTCTAGCTGCTGTGTGAAACCAGATACCACAGTTGGCCTGCAGAGCTTCAGGAAGGAAGATATAGCTGTGCTGGCTTCTCAGGCTCATTGGTCCCGAACACATCACACTTTATAAGGTTGGTATGTAATGATTTTAGTCATTACTATTGTTTATTTAGCTTGTTTTATGAATGGATAGAGAAAGGTTTGTGGATATTTCATATAAATAAGGCAGATTTTCTTACAAATGAAAGTGTGCTTCTCAGGCACATTGTTCCCTAATGCATATTCTCTCTCTTGCTTCAGATTATCTTCTGAAATGGAGAAGAAAATGTATGATCTTTCAAAACCCCATCATGTTGAGGAAGTGAGAAACATGCTGTTAGATGATGATGATGATGCAGACCCCACAATGAATGAGGATTTTGAAGAAATTGATATTGATTCTCATGATGAGGTGGAAGTCTGTGAACTAAATTCTGAAACAGAGCAAGATGGTGACAGTGATGAGGAGGAAGAAGATATAGAATCTTATTATATAGGAAAAGATAAAAAAAAACAAATGGAACAAGAATCCACCCATAAAAAAACGTATGGAACCTCATAACATTATCACTCACCTTCCTGCAGTTATGGGAACAGCACGTAATGCAAAAACTGCAGCTGAATGCTGCAATACTTTTTTCACAGATGACATTCTGGACTCTATTGTCATATACAATAATCAATATATAGACAATATAAAGCACAAGTTCATCTGTGACAGAATCCTGAAGCCCACGGATGAAATCCAACTGCGTGCATTTTTTGGATTATTATACCTTGCAGGAGCTTATAGGGCAAATCGGCAACGTTTGGAGAAACTTTGGGGTATAGAAAGTGATGGAATTGAAAAATTTAACCTTATTATGTCTCTAAAAAGATTCAAGATTCTAATTCGTTGCCTTCGGTTTGATGACAGAACTACCCGAACCGAACGTAAAACATATGACCGGCTTGCTCCAATTTGCGATGTATTCCAAAAATTTGTGGAAAACTGTAAGATAAACTATCGCCCTGGGGCAAATGTCACAACTGACGAAATGCTCCCTGGTTTTCATGGCAGATGCGCATTTCGTCAATACATACCATCAAAACCTAGCAAATACGGAATAAAAATGTATGCCCTTGTTGATGCCAGTAAGACCTACACATACAACAATGAAATTTATGCTGAAAAACAGCCAGATGGTCCTTAATGTGTCAGCAACAAACCCACTGATGTTGTGAAAAGAATGTCTGAGCCCTTATTTGGATCAGGTCGCAATATAACTGCTGATAATTGGTTTTCAAATTGTGATCTTATTGATTATCTAAAAACACAGAAGCTTTCATATGTCGGAACTGTAAGAAAAAATAAAAAAGAATTGCCGCCACAGCTTGCTACTGTGACAGGGAGAAAACAGTACAGCAGTATGTTTGCATTCCATGATGGAAAGGTTTTGGTTTCCTATCTACCACGCGAAAAAAAAATGTACTACTTCTCTCAACGCTTCATAATGATGATGCCATCGATCCTAAATCTGAAGCACAACAAAAACCAGAGATTATTACATGTTATAATGAAACCAAAGGGGGTGTTGATACAGCTGATCAGATGTGCTCAACTTTCAGCGTCAGCAGAAACAACAAGTGCTGGCCAATGGTCATATTTTTCGCTATGCTAAATTTGGGTAGTATAAATTCACAAATCATTTACCTTGAAAACCAGCTTGAACCACTCCGTAGACGATTGTACCTGAAAAAATTGGCCCATGAACTAATGCTTGGAGAGCTGTTGTGAATTCTGTGGCAGAGCTCCCTCCTGTGGTCACAAGTGGTACTTCGGCTGATTCTCTCTATGAGCTTCCGTTGGTGGAGGAAAGTGGTACTGCGGCTTCTGAGTTTCCTTCCTCAGGTGATGTGGTGAAGTCGTTAGGTGCTGCTCTATTTAACTCCACCTAGTGCTTTGATCCTGGCTTCCAGTCAATGTTCTAGTATTGGACTTGCTTCCTCCTGGATCGTTCCTGTGGCCTGCTGCTCTGCATAGCTAAGTTCCGCTTTTGATAATTTTTGTTTGCTGTTTTTTCTGTCCAGCTTGCTTATTTGGTTTTTTCTTGCTTGCTGGAAGCTCTGGGACGCAGAGGGTGTACCTCCGTACCGTTAGTCGGTACGGAGGGTCTTTTTGCCCCCTTTGCGTGGTTGTTTGTAGGGTTTTGTGTTGACCGCAAAGTTACCTTTCCTATCCTCACTCTGTTCAGAAAGTCGGGCCTCACTTTGCTAAATCTATTTCATCTCTGCGTTTGTCTTTTCATCTTACTCACAGTCATTATATGTGGGGGGCTGCCTTTTCCTTTGGGGTATTTCTCCGAGGCAAGGTAGGCTTATTTTCTATCTTCAGGCTAGCTAGTTTCTCAGGCTGTGCCGAGTTGCATAGGGAGCGTTAGGCGCAATCCACGGCTGCCTTTAGTGTGGTTGGAGAGGATTAGGGATTGCGGTCAGCAGAGTTCCCACGTCTCAGAGCTCGTTCTATGTTTTTGGGTTATTGTCAGGTCACTGTATGTGCTCTGACTTCTATGTCCATTGTGGTACTGAATTACCTAATGATAACAGTACTGGAAGCCATAAGTACTAATGATTCTCAATAGAGGGAAAAAAGAAATTCTGAGACCATTTTTTTTTCTCTGCACTGTGTTTTGCCTTTTTTTTCCCCCTAGACATTTGGGTGGTTCAGGACACAGGTGTAGCGATGGACATTAAAGGTCTGTCTTCATGTGTGGATCATCTCACGGCAAGAGTACAAAATATTCAAGACTTTGTTGTTCAGAATTCTATGTTGGAACCAAGAATTCCTATTCCTGATTTGTTTTTTGGAGATAGAACTAAATTTCTGAGTTTCAAAAATAATTGTAAACTATTTCTGGCTTTGAAACCTCGCTCCTCTGGTGACCCAGTTCAACAAGTTAGGATCATAATTTCTTTTTTACGTGGCGACCCTCAGGACTGGGCATTTTCTCTTGCGCCAGGAGATCCTGCATTGTGTAATATTGATGCGTTTTTCCTGGCGCTCGGATTGCTGTACGATGAACCTAATTCAGTGGATCAGGCAGAGAAAAATTTGCTGGCTCTGTGTCAGGGTCAGGATGAGATAGAGGTATATTGTCAGAAATTTAGAAAGTGGTCCGTACTCACTCAATGGAATGAAGGTGCGCTCGCAGCTATTTTCAGAAAGGGTCTCTCTGAAGCCCTTAAGGATGTCATGGTGGGATTTCCTATGCCTGCTGGTCTGAATGAGTCTATGTCTTTGGCCATTCAGATCGGTCGACGCTTGCGTGAGCGTAAATCTGTGCACCATTTGGCGGTATTATCTGAGCATAAACCTGAGCCTATGCAGTGCGATAGGACTTTGACCAGAGTTGAACGGCAAGAACACAGACGTCAGAATGGGCTGTGTTTCTACTGTGGTGATTCCACTCATGCTATCTCTGATTGTCCTATGCGCACTAAGCGGTTCGCTAGGTCTGCCACCATTGGTACGGTACAGTCAAAATTTATTTTGTCCATTACCTTGATCTGCTCTTTGTCATCTTATTCTGTCATGGCATTTGTGGATTCAGGCGCTGCCCTGAATTTGATGGACTTGGAGTATGCTAGGCGATGTGGGTTTTTCTTGGAGCCCTTGCAGTGTCCTATTCCATTGAGAGGAATTGATGCTACGCCTTTGGCCAAGAATAAGCCTCAGTACTGGACCCAGCTGACCATGTGCATGGCTCCTGCACATCAGGAGGTTATTCGCTTTCTGGTGTTGCATAATCTGCATGATGTGGTCGTGTTGGGGTTGCCATGGCTACAAGTCCATAATCCAGTATTAGATTGGAAATCCATGTCTGTGTCCAGCTGGGGTTGTCAGGGGGTACATGCTGATGTCCCATTTCTGTCTATTTCGTCATCCACCCCTTCTGAGGTCCCAGAGTTCTTGTCTGATTACCGGGATGTATTTGATGAGCCCAAGTCCGATACCCTACCTCCGCATAGGGATTGTGATTGTGCTATCGATTTGATTCCTGGTAGTAAATTCCCAAAAGGTCGACTGTTTAATTTATCTGTGCCTGAGCGCGCCGCTATGCGGAGTTACGTGAAGGAGTCCTTGGAGAAGGGGCACATTCGCCCGTCATCGTCGCCATTAGGAGCGGGGTTCTTTTTTGTGGCCAAGAAGGATGGTTCGCTGAGACCTTGTATAGATTACCGCCTTCTAAATAAGATCACGGTTAAATTTCAGTACCCCTTGCCGCTGTTATCTGATTTGTTTGCTCGGATTAAGGGGGCTAGTTGGTTCACCAAGATAGGTCTTCGTGGTGCGTATAATCTTGTGCGTATTAAGCGAGGTGATGAATGGAAAACTGCATTTAATATGCCCGAGGGCCATTTTGAGTACCTAGTAATGCCATTCGGACTTGCCAATGCTCCATCAGTGTTTCAGTCCTTTATGCATGACATCTTCCGAGAGTACCTGGATAAATTCCTGATTGTATACTTGGATGATATTTTGGTCTTCTCGGATGATTGGGAATCTCATGTGAAGCAGGTCAGAATGGTGTTTCAGGTCCTGCGTGCTAATTCTTTGTTTGTGAAGTGATCAAAGTGTCTCTTTGGTGTTCAGAAGATTTCATTTTTGGGGTTCATTTTTTCCCCTTCTACTATCGAGATGGACCCTGTTAAGGTCCAAGCCATCCATGATTGGACTCAGCCGACATCTCTGAAAAGTCTGCAAAAGTTCCTGGGCTTTGCTAATTTTTATCGTCGCTTCATCTGCAATTTTTCTAGTATTGCTAAACCATTGACCGATTTGACCAAGAAGGGTGCTGATGTGGTCAATTGGTCTTCTGCTGCTGTGGGAGCTTTTCAAGAGTTGAAGCGTCGTTTTTCTTCTGCCTCTGTGTTGTGTCAACCAGATGTTTCGCTTCCATTCCAGGTCGAGGTTGATGCTTCTGAGATTGGAGCGGGGGCTGTTTTGTCGCAGAGAAGTTCTGATTGCTCGGTGATGAAACCATGCGCCTTCTTTTCCAGGAAGTTTTCGCCTGCTGAGCGAAATTATGATGTTGGCAATCGAGAGTTGCTGGCCATGAAGTGGGCATTCGAGGAGTGGCATCATTGGCTTGAAGGAGCTAAGCATCGCGTGGTGGTCTTGACTGATCATAAAAACTTGATCTAATTCAGATTAATTCTGTGTGTAATATTATTCTAGGTGCCTGGAAAATGATTTTGTGCCAAAATTTTCTCTTTTTAATAACCGTTACTTGATATCATTGGGGGCTATTTGGTGGTAGTTTTGAAATTTGTGTATATCAAAGTTATTACTTTTATGTTGAGTAAATGGGTTTGTTTTTGCACCTGATAATGTGTAGTCTCTTTTATTACATCCCTATGAAGGTCTATGATCACTTTTAGATCACTGAAATTGAGAAAATTAGATATTCTAGGCATTTTTCTAGCCTGCGCTTGACAGGCACATTGTTCCATTATGAGTTAGTGCGAATATTGTTCCTGACGGAGGGTTAATCAATACATCTTGGAATAATAATAAGTTCCACAATTGGATGTTTTTAAAAAAATGTTCCTGTATTGAGATAATCTTATAAATGTGCCCCTGCTGTGTACTGTGTAATGGCTGTGTGTGACAGTACAGCGACATGGTCTGTTTACACCACATCTCCTGGGCTGGGGAAAAAAAAAGAGAATACAGACATACAGACATTACAGCAGGGGATCACTACTGACTTTCTTCTGTGAGGTAAAACATTTTCTTCTTGTCTTAACCATGTTTTACAGCACATAAATCAGCTGTGCTCACATTTTGCCCTGTCTGTACACTTTCTTTTGCGTCCTCCCCTGCCCAGTAGGTGTGGTATGTTCAGACTGGCGATGGTGATTAACCAGATCCCGATTCTGTTCACCAAAAAGAACCGGCTCTTGTGGATCCTAAATGGATCCCTATTAAATATGTGTTCACATTAAGTAAACACACATTTAAGTTGACGTTAATGTGTCCGAAAACCCGCCAAAACTTCACCTACTTAGCTAATTTAATTGATGAGTGGGTGGATTTTTTGGGGTGGGGTTACATCGGCCAAATTTTACACCAAGTGAGAGCCATTCAGAGAATTTAGTGGCCCTCACTGGGGTGCTGACTCACATCATCAACAGCAGGGAGCCAGCTCTTTATCTTGGTTCGTTCTTGAACCCATCACTAGTTCAGACCATGTTCCTGCACGGTCAGACATATGATGTAACTAGGGGTGAAGGGGTTAAGCAAGCGAGTGAACATTAGGTTTGTTATACTTTTCAGTGGTATGAATAGAATGAATAGACTATGTTGTGGCATTGGAGATTTGCAGAATATGTCCAGGTGCCAAGTCGCTGTAGCCAAATGCTGAAGTGTTAGTGAACATGAAAGCGGTAGATTGGGGAAATGTGCCTCCTAGTAATGGGAATATGTATCTTCTTGTTATGAACGGCTGGGCCTCTGGATGTTCAATACCAGCTGTTCTGTCTGTGCACATTGATTGTTTGCTACTTTAAAAGCTGGGTAATTGATGGAAAACAAACACTAGAAGGGTTGCCAGACCTCACAAACACAGAACTGATCTGTGCATTAGCCTAGGTTCTCTCGGGGGGCATACACTATCAAAAGAGTTTCTCTGCTGTCATTGCTGGAGACAAGAGGTAGAGATGTGAATGCGAAATCTTTATACGTACAATGAGAGCACAGCCAAGAGAGAGTAGAGGCCAAGCAGGGTCATGTCTCAGACAACTTCATTTCAGAGTTGGCAAAGCATCAAAAACATCATAACGGCAGGGCAGAACTTCTTAAAAGGCCAGCAAAAGGAAGTAATATTGCAACACTGTATAAAATCTGTTATTTTTGTGGCTCGAGTATACTGCGATCACCTTATTATATTATTATTTTATGAGGGTGCTCCTTGGTTACATAACTGCTGCAGAAGCATGAGAAATAATGTTCAACCATTGAGGAAACTCAACTATTTCATATATGTGTTTTGTACTGCTCGCATCCATTCATCTTAAAGGGAACCTGTTATGTGAAGAAAACGTTATTAATCTGCAGGTTAATAGGAACCTGTGAACCTGCCTGGCATGAGCGCTTAGACCTCAGCTGCAGGGAGGAAATTAACTTTGATCCTCCCTGCAGCGTTTGGGTTCAGTCACGAGAGAGGCACTGGTGCGGATTCAGTCATCCCTATGTACATAATGCACTGTGGCTCTAATCGGGTCCCAGGAATTGACTGACAGCAGGCTCAGCATTAAAGTTGGCTGTCAGTCAGTGCCAGGGGCGCCGTTACAGCCATCTCATTCTATACACAAAGTGGCGACTGAACTGGCACCACCCCTGTGACTGAAACCCAGCTGCTACCAGCAGGAGTAAAGTTCATTTTCTCCCTGCAGAGGGGTCTAAGTGCCAGCACCAGGCAGAGTCACAACACTATTAGGCTAAGTGCACACATTGAGTAATTGGATGCTATAATTTCTGCACCATTTCTGCATCTCTTGGCAGGAAAAACGCAGCTGCAAAAATGTGAGTTTTTGATGGGTTTTTACCTTCGTTTTTACTGCGTTTTTTGACTGATTTGAGTGAGGTAAATGCTGAAAAACGCTGGCAAAACTGAACAGAGATTCAGTATTGATCCACAATAAGAATGTAAATACCAAACCTGTTAATTAAACAGAAAATGTTAAAAAAATGTCACACAATAAAGGTACTATGGGGTCAGGAGAGTCCTAAACACAGAAAATTGAAAATAACTTTGAAACAAAATTGAAAAACAAATTGAAAATATCATAAACATAAGCAGAAATATGTTACCTGAAAATACATAGAAGGTCAATATCTGAGGTCTATATGACACCATGGTTCCACAGCAGGGTTAAACACACTGTGTTAACGCCACACAGTAAGAACAGGATGCAGAATACTTAGCTCTGTTAACTTCACAGAGAAGTAGAGCTCCGAGTTTGCTAAGTATTGTACCCTGTAAACGTCACAGGGAAGGTAGCGCATGGAGAGAGCTTGTTCTGCAACTAAACTGTGCTAACCGCACACATAAATGAGGCAGATGCTAAGCCAAGAGAACAAACTCATATGACGCTAGGTACAAAACCCTGTAGCTTTTGTAGAGAAGTATAGCATAAGAGTTGAGCTTGCTATGTAAATGGACTGTGCCAATCGTGCTCATGTATGAAACAGGGGCTAAGTCAAGCAGCTAGTTACCCCAGCCCTGACACTACTGAACCTGTGCCTGACCGGCACCCTTAGCATGTAACAGACTAGAGATTCAGGCGCAGAATCCAGGGTACGAAACCGCATAAGTGTGCAACCTGCCTGCCAACGTCTACAGTCTCTGAACAAAGACACACACACTCACACATGCAGACAGAGTGGTAGAGTAGCCATCCATACACACCAAACGTAAATGAAACTAGCGCGCCCGCGTGCACCAATGAGAACCTTTTAAACCCTAGGCTCCACCCCAAACAATCATATCCAGCCGGCCGTGACATTGCCCGCAGGCCAATCCAGAGCCGTCACATCACCAGGGCAGTTAATGTCTGACCACCAATGAGAAGACGCCACACAACCGACATGCTCAGTAAGGTGATCTCTGGACTCCAGAGTGCAAGGCTGCACCTGCATATCACTTGTTACCATAGACTTGACTGGAGAGCCACAAGAAAGCAAACATATGCCACGAGTCTGAGAGAGATGCTAGGACCGATGTCTGTGCTGAGCAGCAATCCCAGCAGCCGGACCAGAATGGGAGACCACAGCACAGATGATGTTTGGAATCTATCCCGCCTGACACACACACCAGGCCATTTTCCCTGCTGTTTTTGGAGTCAGAGCATGCCATCTGCTGTCCACATTAGACCTCTAGAAAAGGCGGTTAGTGCCCTATGCAAGCAGTATTATAAACATTTCCTACTGCCTGCTGACAAGCATGCAGCAGGCCATTTTCCCTGCTGTTTTGGGGGTCAGAGCCTGCCTTCTGCTGTCCACATTAGTCCACTTGAAAAGTTGTTAAGTGCCCTACACAAAGCAGTAGTCCAAACATTTCCTACTGCCTGCTACCAAGCATATGTAAGAAGAGGGACCAGACCGGGGGTACCTCTCTTGCACCGGGTCCAGAACTGTCAGGGCTGTCTCCTCTGTTGTCCGGGAGAAAGCTTAAGAACCTGAACCAACCTTTGCACTTGACAACAGTGGGCGTGACTAAGCTAAAAAGGTCAGAGCACGAGCGGGAGCAGTCAGCCCCGGCGAGAACAAGCAGCACGCAGCAGGGAACAGTTGGTGCTCCATCCTCTGAGCACCGTGACAGCGCAGGCCAGCGCGATAGACTCACTGCGACCCAGTACAAAGACTGTGATGAGAAATGTGCCGTGTGCCTGGTGGCTCCTCCAGCTAAAGGTGTCAAATGCTTTGGGTCAGTAAGTTCTGCATGCGTGCCACCTTGGAAGGACCGGGTGACTCACCAAGAACTGTGCCTCATCTCACCAGCTTATTTCTGTCAAGCTACTTTAAGCTCAGATGGAGTTGGAGATTGTACTTCATAACGCACACCGAACTCTGGACCCAGGACTCCATCCAAGATGACAAGGACCCACCATCACCGCTGGAAACCAGATCATCAACGCCTTCAGGACGACACTGGACTCATCACGTCCTAACTGCATTGGCGCCACCATTTGAACCTAAGACTCTACAGTCAGGAAGCCACCGGACCGATAAGTTAACCATTAAGAACTGCTTCATTACTTATTGTTGTTGTTTAACTCACCCTGCACATCCTTTGCGTTTATACCACATGCTGTACTTTTATTTACCCCTTCCTCTCCCTGTGTGGCATATGTAACCCCCCTGTAAAATATAGTTAACCCTTGCTCTGCATCCTGTCCATTACTGCATCCTGCAACTTGCTCACACTTGGCATAGTTGGCAGGATGCACTCCAACAGCACAGAGGTGGCAGACCAAGCAATGGGGTGGGCCCAAGGTCAAGCATATCCCTGGGGGCGATGTTGAGCAATCTCCCAAAGTTTAATGGGAGCAACACTATGGTATGGAGCTGGACTGAGCGAGTCAGGGGTATGATGAGGATGCACCCCATGACTCCTGTGTTAGAGACAGAGGTTGCAAGATGGCCTTAGACTGAGAGGCAAGGGATTCTGTCATGCTATGACCACCTCAAGAATGGGACACTTTTGACAAAGTGTTACATATACTGGAGGAAACACACTGGGACCCCACGGATGTAAGGGAATTACGCATGCGTTTATTTTGCCATGTTCAAAGGGAGGGAAGACGGTGATACAGTACATGAATGGGTTAGAGGAGATCCATACTGCCATTACTAAAAAAGATGGCATAGGTGTAGGGCCGACTGACATATTACTGCGGGATGAGTTGGTGACAGGCTTGAGAGATGTGCTCCTGAAACAGGCCTTATGAGAGCACTTGCGAGTAAGCCCATGCATGATCTTTTCAGAAGTTAAAAGAGAAGCATGCGCACGAGAGCAGGAGCAGGGGGTGACAGTCCTGACGTGAAAGGTCTGGAGCGGGGAGATATCTGTGACAATGGACACCAAACCGAGATGGGTGGAAGACTTGTGAAAAGAAATCTGGGATATTCAAGAAGAGTTGTCCGAGTCAAGGAAAAAAACATTTGCATCGTTAAACCCGCCCAGGGGTAGGACTTCGTTGAGAAGTGAGAACGTTCCGCAGAGAAGACCTCCCTACATGTTACAACTGCAGAGAGACTGGACATTTGGCTAGGGGCTGTGTACGAAGAGAATGGCCCATTCAGCGGCGTCCGTTAAACTAGGAGGCTACAAGGCTGGGGGATGTCACCCGGAGCCTGAGCAGTCAAGAAGGAGAATCAGAAGTCCCACAAGTTTAGTGTTCTCTCGTCTGGGCCAAAATGGATGGTCGGGCCGTCCGCTGCCTGGATGACACTGGCTCACAGGTGGCCATGATACTTGAAACATACTTATGATGGCATTTCCCCAAATTGATGCGGCCTGAATGGGGCCCTGTGATATATCTAACAGCTGCTAATCAATTACCCATCCCGGTCGCAGGGGTGGTATGGATGCAAATCACCGTCTGTGGCAAAGACCTGTGTCGGAGGGCAGTAGTGTTGACCACCGGCAATGCAGGTAGCAGGCATACTGTCACTCTAGGGATGAACGTGCTGAAGGAATTCAGAAGCCTCCTCATCAATGAGTCCCCAGATTTTTTCCTGAGACAGTGGAGCCCTCACTCCCCCAAAGAGAAGTGTTTCAGCAGCTTATTCATGTGGCCCAAGCCCAGGAAACCTCTAGTGATGGGAAGACACTGGGGAAAGTGAGCGTCCCCGCTACAGCCAACCTTGTTCTGCCACTAGGCCAAACTGTACTCACTCTGCCCATCCAGACTTGCACCATTCTGGAAGGATTCGAGATACTGATAGTGCCAGCTATTTTGGAGCAAATACCTCCAGGGCTCCTCATTGCGTGGACGTTAGCTACTGTGCAAAATAGGACGGTTCCAGTGCGATGTGTAAATCTGGGGGAAGGCAATCTCACGCTCCAACCCATGAGTGGTATGGCATGCGTGGCATGCAAATTCTCATTATTATTAATTTTTCTCAACCTTTGAAACTGGCTGAAGGGGAGGGATTGTATTGTTTGGAATGTTGGGGATGGGCATTTTGTGGAGGTGGGCCTTCTATGGACCTCTGTCAAGAGTGTCCCTTCATATACTTGGATTTTTATATCTAAGAATTCTAAATTCTGGCCCCCATTAATGGGAATGAATCGTATATTCATGGTTTTGACTTCATTTAAATAGCCAACAAAATGCACAAACTTCTCTTTGGTATTAAACCAAATGACAAAAACATCAACATATTTCAAAAGATAGAAGAAACCAGATGTATAATGCGTACATGCGCACAAGGTCCATTAGGATGCAATGAGAAATTCGATAAGTTGGTGTTTTTATGATTTATATGTTGTAATATTGACAATGAGCTGCTAATCACAGGAAGGGCGTAGTCGATGTGGCGGTTAGGTGCCATATAATCATGACAATCACCAAGGTGATACTTCATTGTAAGTAAACAATAGCACAAAGCCAAAAAAGTGACACATTATTGAAATCTGTGTTTTAACCCAACCTCATGCTGTCCTCAGATTACAGAAAAAAACAGCAAAAAGGCAGAGATGCTTACCTGCCTAGGCCTCCAAACAAATTCACTACAGGATGCAGTGGACCTATGTGGTCGGGGTGCAGTTGGGCCCATTTTGTCTTGTAAACTGTGGTGTCTGTTCACATGGGGTGCATTTGGATAGCGTTGGGCAGCCCGCCTGATCTAATAGAAGGGTGTCACTACTAGGCTGTTAACCTGGATACTGTGCATCTCCATTGTGTGAACAGCGCCACATACAAGTCTTTTATGTGCCGTAATATGCCAAGCAGCCACCCCCTCCAATAGTTTGGTAGGTTGTGAGTGGTTGCCTCATCGGTTATTCTGCACTTGTGTTGCCGCCATCTTAACCACATGGGTCCACAGCATCATGATAGTGCATTTGTTTGGAGGCCTTGGCAGGTAAGCATCTCTGCCTTTTTGCTGTTTTTTCTAAATTTTTGGAGGATCTCTGAATCCTCTGTTTGTGCTATTGCTGTTAGAACTGTCCTCAGATTACATAGAAAAATCATGCGGACAGATTCCATTTAAAAGTCAAACACCTCTCATTGACTGCAGTAAACTATAGAAAGGTTCTATCCAAGTTTCGATTAAGTGCAAATTTGAAGGCAAAAATGTTCAGTTTGCTTGATTTTTCTCTTTATAGGTATATTTTTGAGAAAAATGTAAATTTTTCATATATTCTATAAACTTCTGACGACTCCAAATTTCCAAGCAATAAATTTTGTATTTTTTTCTGAAAAGGAGAAATGGTCAAAATGTAAAAAAAACAGTTGTTTCAGACCATAAATAATGCAAAGAAAACAAGTTCAGAATAATTTAGAAACAACAAACTAATGTTTTAACTCAGGAAGAGTTCAGAAATCAATATTTTGTGGACTAACCATGATTTTTAATCACAGCTTTCATGTGTCTTGGCATGCTTTCCACCAGTCTTTCACACTGCTCCTGGCGCAAAAATGTAGGCAGTTCTTCTTTGTTTGATGGCTTGTGACTATCCATCGTCCTTTTGATTACATTCCAGAGGTTTTCAATGGGGTTCAGGTCAGATTGGGCTGCCCATCACAGGGTTTTGATGTGGTGGGCTCTTAATTTTTGCCAGAGCAGTATGTGGGGTAAGAAAGCATTAAAAAACAGAGGCTAATCTAGGTTTTCCAGCACTCCATGCAAGAATTTAGTTCAGTGCCCCCTCCTATACACAACTCAAGAGGTTTGACTAGTCGTCATGTGACCCTTATATGTTTTTTAAGCAATTCCAGTTGCATGCCCACTAGCTGCTCATGTAATTCTCTTAATGTTCATTGAAAAACTACATCCCCTGATTTATTGAGAGATGCAGGAAGAAAAGCTAGTTGTCACATGAATATAAATATGAAAATTGCATTTTAGTGGCCATGTGATGACTGCTTGAACTAGCAAACAGAGCCAAATCTTGACAGTGAGTATATTACACTCTGTTAGGATTAGTCATGCTACAGTGCTTAACCCCTCTCTGACCTTAGACGTACTATCCCGTCGAGGTGCCCTGGGCCTATCTGACCAAGCAGGCGCTTGGTAAGCCTGCAGTGCTCTAAGTCAGATCACTGATCTGAAAGAGTGCTGTGCAAACTGTCAGATCAGTGATCTGTGATGTCCCCCACGGGACAAATTAAAAAAGTTAAAAAAAAATTTCCACATGTGTAAAAAAAAAAAAAAAAATTCCTAAATAATGAAAAAAATATATATATTATTCCCATAAATACATTTCTTTATCTAAATAAAAAAACAAACAATAAAGCTACACATATTTAGTATCCCAGCATCCGTAATGACCCAAACTATAAAACTGTCCCACTAGTTAACCCCTTCAGTAAACACCGTAAGAGAAAAAAAAAACAAGGCAAAAAACGCTTTATTATCATACCGCCGAACAAAAAGTGGAATAACACGCGATCAAAAAGACAGATATAAATAACCATGGTACCGCTGAAAACGTCATCTTGTCCCGGAAAAAACGAGCCACAATACAGCATCATTAGCGAAAAAATAAAAAAGTTATAGTCCTCAGAATAAAGCGATGCAAAATAATTATTTTTTCTATAAAATAGTTTTTATCGTATAAAAGCGCCAAAACATAAAAAAATAATATAAATGAGGCATCGCTGTAATCGAACTAACCTGATGAATAAAACTGCTTTATCAATTTTACCAAACGCAGAACGGTATAAACGCCTCCCCCAAAAGAAATTCATGAATAGCTGGTTTTCGGTCATTCTGCCTCACAAAAATCGAAATAAACAGTGATAAAAAAATGTCACGTGCCCGAAAAGTTACCAATAAAAACATTAACTCATCCCGCAAAAAACAAGACCTCACATGACTCTGTGGACTCAAATATGGAAAAATTATAGCTCTCAAAATGTGGTAACGCAAAAAATATTTTTTGCAATAAAAAGCGTCTTTCAGTGTGTGACGGCTGCCAATCATAACAATCCACTAAATAACTTGCTATAAAAGTAAATCAAACGCCCCCTTCACCACCCCCTTAGTTAGGGAAAAATTTAAAATTAAAAAAAGTATTTATTTCCATTTTCCCATTAAGGTTAGGGTTAGGATTAGGGCTAGGGTTAGGGTTAGGGCTAGGGTTAGGGCTAGAGTTAGGGTTAGGGTTAGGGCTAGGGTTAGGGTTAGGGCTAGGGTTAAGGTTAGGGTTAGGGCTAGGGTTAGGGTTAGGGTTAGGGCTAGGGTTAGGGTTAGGGCTAGGGATAGGGCTAGGGTTAGGGCTAGGGTTAAGGCTACAGTTAGGGTTGGGGCTAAAGTTAGGGTTAGGGTTGGGGCTGAAGGTAGGGTTAGGGTTTGGATTACATGTACGTTTGGGAATAGGGTTGGGATTAGGGTTAGGGGTGTGTCTGGGTTAGAGGTGTGGTTAGAGTTACCATTGGGATTAGGGTTAGGGGTGTGTTTGGGTTAGGGTTTCAATTATAATTGGGGGGTTTCCACTGTTTAGGCACATCAGGGGCTCTCAAAACGCGACATGGCATCCGATCTCAATTCCAGCCAATTCTGCGTTGAAAATGTAAAACAGTGCTCCTTCCCTTCCGAGCTCTCCCGTGTGCCCAAACAGGGGTTTACCCCAACATATGGGGTATCAGCGTACTCAGGACAAATTGGACAACAACTTTTGTGGTCCAATTTCTCCTGTTACCCTTGGAAAAATACAAAACTGCGGGCTAAAAAATAATTTTGGGGGGAAATTTTTTTTTTTATTTTCACGGCTCTGCGTTATAAACTGTAGTGAAACACTTGGGGGTTCAAAGTTCTCACAACACATCTAGATAAGTTCCTTGAGGGGTCTAGTTTCCAATATGGGGTCACTTGTGGCGGATTTCTACTGTTTAGGTACATTAGGGGCTCTGCAAACGCAATGTGACGCCTGCAGACCAATCCATCTAAGTCTGCATTCCAAATGATGCTCCTTCTCTTCCGAGCTCTACCATGCGCTCAAACGGTGGTTCCCCCACAACAACATGTAGGGTCCAATTTCTCCTGTTACCCTTGGGAAATACAAAACTGGGGGCTAAAAAATAATTTTTTGGGGGAAATAATTTTGTTTTATATTTATGGCTCTGCATTATAAACTTCTGTGAAGCACTTGGTGGGTCAAAGTGCTCACCACACATCTAGATAAGTTCCTTAGGGGGTCTACTTTCCAAAATGGTGTCACTTGTGGGGGGTTTCAATGTTTAGGCACATCAGTAGCTCTCCAAACGCAACATGGCGTCCCATCTCAATTCCTGTCAATTTTGCATTGAAAAGTCATATTGCCCTCCTTCACTTTCGAGCTCTGTCATGCGCCCAAACAGTGGTTTACCCCCACATATGGGGTATCGGCGTACTCAGAACAAATTGTACAACAACTTTTGTGGTCCATTTTCTCCTGTTACCCTTGGTAAAATAAAACAAATTGGAGCTGAAGTAAATTTTTTGTGAAAAAAAGTTAAATGTTCATTTTTATTTAAACATTCCAAAAATTCCTGTGAAACACCTGAAGGGTTAATAAATTTCTTGAATGTGGTTTTGAGCACCTTGAGGGGTGCAGTTTTTAGTATGGTGTCACACTTGGGTATTTTCTATCATATAGACTTCAAATGAGATGTGATCCCTAAAAAAAATGGTGTTGTAAAAATGAGAAATTGCTGGTCAAATTTAACCCTTATAATTCCCTAACAAATAAAATTTTGGTTCCAAAATTGTGCTAATGTAAAGTAGACATGTTGGAAATGTTACTTTTTAAGTATTTTGTGTGACATATCTCTGTGATTTAATTGCATAAAAATTCAAAGTTGGAAAATTGCGAAATTTTCAAAATTTTTGCAAAATTTCCGTTTTTTTTCACAAATAAACGCAGGTAATATCAAAGAAGTTTTACCACTATCATTAAGTACAATATGTCTCGAGAAAACTGTGTCAGAATCACCAGGATCCGTTGAAGCGTTCCAGAGTTATAACCTCATAAAGGGACAGTGGTCAGAATTGTAAAAATTGGCCTTGTCATGGACGTGCAAACCACCCTTGGGGGTAAAGGGGTTAATGTTATTATTAAAAGGACTGTCCAAGTTTGTGAAGATTGGCTGCAGTCACTCTACTTCTTAATCCTCACAGCGAGCAGACCGCATACTGTCAGGATTATCCTGTGCCAGTGGCATTAGCAGGCGGTCATATGACCCCAAGTAAGCAATGTACATACTGTCAAACAGTTTCTGAGTAGTTGTACATAGCCTCTCTCAATTCAATTAAACGAGACACCTAGTAGACATGTGAATGCATGTATGCAAATCACATAATTGCGGTTACATGACCTCCCGCTCTCACTACCGGCTCAGATCAGCCCCATGTATAATTGTATCCCATGAACCTATAATTCCCAGTATTTCCTTAACAATGATAAGGAGATACTAGGAGATGTTGTACTGATGAGACATAGCCAATATCACAAGTAAACATTTACATTCAGGGACCTTATAGGTGACATCTTCGATTGGAGTTGTTCTTTTTCTTTTCTTCTCCATATTGTCAATATGCCATGATGACTTTTCACATCCATAGTTTGCAACACCTGCTAGGGCTGTGGGCTACTCGGAACCGGGTCAGACGATTTTTAAAGGGGTCATCACGGCAGAGGTGACGCGGTCCGTGGCCCTGGGCGCGCAATAAAAGTGATGAGGGGAATGTTTGTAGGGGATTTCACATGACGCCACCTGTGGTGTTCAGCAATGGGTAGCCAGTGCTGCTTAAAGGGACTGCTGGGGCCGATGGTGTCGCAGCTGAGATGGTTCAGCTCCCCACAGGTGGAGCAAGGTCCCAGGGCTACAAGTACAGTCTATCAAAGATCGTGGATGTTGGGGTGCAGGACTAAGGGTGCAGGAAAGGACTAGAGGACACAAGGGCTGCAGTTTTCTTCACCTTTAATTCCTGGTTGAAGGTGCAGTCTGAAGCACAGGTAACAGGTGGTATTGGAGATCCGGGCAGCCTGGAAGCAATTCAGAATCCACCTAGCCAGGTGAGGTTGAAGGCCCCCCTACGGCACTGTTCTCTGAGTTCTTGATGCTTTATGCTCTACTCAAGTCCCTCTCTCAGTCTGTCCATGAAATAGAACACTACCCGCATGGCAGGCAGCTTGAGCCTTTTCCAGGTGTCACTCCCTTGTGGTGACTCCGGGCTCTCATATGCTGCTGTACCTCAGGATGCCAGCTGGGGTCAGGAGACCTGCAATCTCCTGCCCTCTTGTTTTAGCTGCTGGGCCTGCAGTTCCCACACAACCACAGACTCCGGTGTCCAGTCTTTGGTGCTCAGTCCTGGGGTGAGCTCAGTCGCAGCTCCAATCCCCCAGGTTCTCCTCACTTGCCTCTTCCTCCTTCACTGTCTCAAATTCTGACTAAAACTCACTAACCCCTCCTCACTTGCCTCTTCCTCCTTCACTGTTTCATAGGGAAGCTCCCCTGAAATCATGTGGTAGAGCTCCCCCTTCTGGTCTGGAGTAGGAAAGGTGTTGCATGCTGATGTACCTGGAAAGGGGATCCCTCCTTGCTTCCAGGCATGACATCACCCCCTGAGAGGGAGCATGCCACTGTGGCAACCGGACTCCTGGCGTGCCACATTTAATCTCTGCAGACTTCTCTCTTCTCCTGTCTTTAACAACACCCCCAACATGGGTGCCCTTAAAAATAACAGGTGATTACAATGTTCCTAAATAAATGTATGTGCTCTATGCTGTGCCCTTGAATAAATGATTGTCCTTCAGTGTGCTACCTGCACAATATACTGTCACAATGACTCTTTAATGGTCCACACTCTCCTAATTGCCCTCTCTTTTCCATACTAGGCTCTCTCTTCACACTTTGTCCTCTCATTACTGACCAGTCACTATACTATGCCCCTCGTCACATTCTCTCCTCCTTTTGCATACTGTCCCTCCATATTGTAGTGTCACACTATCCCCTCATGCATCTCCCTCTCAATTCTACCCCAACACTACCAAGTTTCTATACTGTACCCTTTCACAGTTTTCTTCCATCATACTATCCCCACACACATTTCCTCCAACCCTCACCATACTGTTTCATCACATACAGCTCTGGCAAAAGTTAAGAGACCATTGCAAAATGTTCAGTTTGTCTGATTTTTCTCTTTATAGGTATATTTTTGAGTAAAATGTTAATTGTTCTTTTATTCTATAAACTTCTGACAACATGTCTCCAAATTTCCAAATGGTCAAAAAAAAAAAAATAACCAGTGCTTTCAGACCTCAAATAATGCAAAAAAAACAAGTTCATAATCATTTAGAAATAACAAGACTAATGTTTTAACTCAGAAAATGTTCAGAAATCAATATTTTGTGGAATAACAATGACTTTTAATCATGGCTTTCATGTGTCTTGGCATGCTTTCCACCAGTCTTTCACATTGCTCCTGGCGCAAAAATGTAAACAGTTCATCTTTGTTTGATGGCTTGTGACTTATTCATCAACCTCTTGATTACATTCTAGAGGTTTTCAATGGAGTTCAAGTCTGAAGATTGGGCTGCCTATGAAAGGGTTTTGATGTGGTGGTCTCTTAATTTTTGCCAGAGCTGTGTTTTCTCCACTCCCCATACTGTCTCCACACACATTCCACCCCCCACTCCATGTACTGTGAGCTCTCTCACTACCCTCTCTCTCCTTACTTCCCATTTTGTCTCCTCACACATTCCAAAAGATTTGATTATAATTGAAAGCTGGGAGCCAGCTTGTTACACTTTCTCTAAGGCCAGTCTCACACGTCCAGATAATTCCGGTACCGGAAAAATCGGTACCGGAATTATCCGTGTCCGTGTGTCTGTATGCTCACCTGGCACATCAGTGTGGCACACGTGCGGCATCCATGTGCCGGCCGTGTGCTGAATGCGTACCACACGCACCGTGCAGGAGACAGCGCTACAGTTAAGTGCTGTCCCCTGCATGTGGTGCTGAAGCCGCCATTCATTTCTTCTCTCCAGCAGCATTCGCCCCCTCCCCCCCGCTGTTAATAAAATACTTACCCGGCTCCCTCGCTGCTTCTTCTCCTCGCCGCAGCTTCTCCTGTATGAGCGGTCACGTGGTGCCGCCCATTACAGTGATGAATATGTGGCGCCACCCCTATGGGAGGTGGAGCCGCATATTCATTTTTTTATTTAATACTTTATTTAACACAGGAATTACCCAGCTGATGCTATCTACAACACCCATCATTGTCTCCTGGTCATTCTCCAAGGAACAGAGCAAACTGTACTGCTTATTCCCAGGTGCCGATGCATGTCACGCTGATGACACACGGATGTCATCAATGTGTCAACAATGTGTACGTGTGCGGCACACATTTTGTCTGTGCTGCGCAAAATAAACTAACATAAAAAACGGATGTGTGAAAAAGGCCTAAACCTGTGTACTAGAACATTGAAAATATACATATGGGAGGTATTTAACCCCTTAGTGACGGAGCCAATTTGGTACTTAATGACCGAGCCAATTTTTACAATTCTGACCACTGTCCCTTTATGAGGTTATAACTTGGGAATGCTTGAACGGAGTCCGCTGATTCTGAGACTCTTTTTTCGTGACATATTGTACTTCATGCTAGTGGTAACATTTCTTCGATATTACTTGCGTTTATTTATTAAAAAAACAGAAATATGGCGAAAATTTTTAAAATTTTGCAATTTTCAAACTTTGAAATTTTATGCCCTTACATGAGAGAGATATGTCACACAAAATGGTCAATAAATAGCATTTCCCATATGTCTACTTTACATCAGCACAATTTTGGAATCAAAATTTTTTTATTAGGGAGTTATAAGGGTTAAAATTTGACCAGCAATTTCTTATTTTTACAACAAAATTTACAAAACCATTTTTTTAGGGACCACCTCACATTTGAAGTCATTTTTAGGGGTCTATATGGCAGAAAATGCCCAAAAGTGACACCATTCTAAAAACTGCACCCCTCAAGGTGTGCAAAACCACATTCAAGAACTTTATTAACCCTTCAGTTGCTGCACAGGAACTGAAGCAATGTGGAAGGAAAAAATGAACATTTAACTTTTTTTCACAAACATTTTACTTCAGAACCAATTGTTTTTATTTTCACAAGTGTAAAAAGAGAAAATGAAGCACAAAATTTGTTGTGCAATTTGTCCGGAGAATGCCGATACCCCATATGTGGGGGGGAACCACTGTTTGGGTGCATAGCAGAGCTCAGAAGGAGCGCCATTTGACTTTTTCAACACAGAATTCCCTGGAATTGAGATCGGACACCATGTCGCGTTTGAAGAGCCTCTGATGTGTCTAAACAGTGGAAACCCCCCACAAGTTACCGCATTTTGAAAACTAGACCCCTTAAGGAACTTATCTATGTGTGTTCAACACTTTGAACCCCCAAGTGCTTCACACAAGTTTATAACGTAGAGCCAAAAAATTAAAAATCATATTTTTTTCACAAAAATGATCTTTTCGTCCCCAATTTTTTCCCAAGGGTAGCAAGAGAAATTGGACCCCAAAAGTTGTTGTGCAGTTTGTTTTGAGTATGTCGATACCTCATATGTGGGGGTGAACCATTGTTTGGGTGCACAGTAGAGCTCAGAAGGGAAGGAGCGCCATTTGACTTTTTCAACATGGAATTCCCTGGAATTGAGATCGGACACCATGTCGTGTTTGGAGAGCCACTGATGTGCCTAAACAGTGGAAACCCCCCACAAGTGACCCCATTTTGGAAACTAAACCCCCGACAAAAACTTAGCTAGGTGTGTGCTCAACACTTTGAACCCCCAAGTGCTTCACACAAGTTTATAACATAGAGCCAAAAAAATTAAAAATCATATTTTTTTCACAAGAATGATTTATCACCCTCAATTTTTTATTTTCCCAAGGGTAGCAAGAGAAATTGGACCCCAAAAGTTGTTGTGTAATTTGTCCCGAATATGTCGATACCCCATATGTGGGGGTAAACCTCTGTTTGGGTGCACTGCAGAGCTCGGAAGGGAAGGAGCGCCGTTTGACTTTTTAATCTCTTCATTGTGAGAGCGGACGCCATTTTGGGTTTGTAGATGTGACTAACAGCAGAAGCCCCCCACAACTGACCCCATTTTGGAAACTACACCCCTCAAAGATTTTAATCAGGGGTTTATTGAGAAATTTAAACCCACATGTACGACACAGAGTTTGATAACATTAGGTTGTCATATTGAAAAAATTATTTTTTTCCACGAAAATCTTGATTTAGACCTGAATTTCTCACTTTTTTTAGGAATAACATCAAAAAGTGGACCCCATAATTCATTATAGTTACCCATTTTATTATGAGCGCAGTGATATCCCATATGTAGACAAAAAGTTTTGTTTGGACAAATGGCAGGGTTTGGACCGAAAAGGGCACAATGTGACAAATTTGGCTTTATTTGAAATAGATTGTTATACTAGCAGAGCCTGTATGGTTCAAGAGAAACAGAAATTCCCCATAAATGTCTTTTTTATAAATTGTATCCTCTAATCTATTTATCTAGAGAGGTAATTAGTAGTTTGATGCCACCATTTTTTATGCAGTTGATCAACACAAGCTTGAAAATTTACAATTTGCATTTTTTTCACTGTCTCTTTTAGGATTCTTTTTTGTAAGTTCTGAGGAACACACCTCAAATTTTATTTCACTAGTTTTTAAGTGTTCAGAAATATATCCAATATGGCACCAATGTGAGTACTGGTGACAAGGCAGTGTCTATAATAGATGGCACACCATTTGGTCTTTAGGGTGAAATTGAAGATCCAGGACCCATTCAAAGCTTCTAGAGACATTGAGCAAGCAAGAAAATCCTTCCAGGAATTATTACTCACAGAGGGAGGCATGCTCCTAAAACACATTGGCTGATTATAAAATTGGTCTTGCTAACAAAACAGTTGTCCCGCATTTGCATATATAGTAGCAGGAAGAATAAACTGTACTGGAATGAAGGGCAAAATGTGGAGGAAAATGCAGCCAACTATGTGGCAAAGCGGAGTTTGTTCCAAAGATGAAAGAACACCATCAGGGCTAGAATGTCAGACACTTTCAGACACTGGTCGTACAACGTCCTTTTAGCTCCATCAATCCCTATATGAGAGACGAATGTGCCAATAGACGTGGTACACCATAGCAAGCTCCCACCCGCCAAGGTCAGAACCGCTATATGCACAAAACAACCAGTTCTATATAGAAAGTACTGTCTGGTACCAGAGGTTCGGCAAGAACCATAAAGTAAAGCCCATAGTGTATAAGTACGGAACTTCCTAATTTTTTAGAAATCCTACAATAAAATGATCATGCCCATATCATCAACATAAATATAAGTAATATAAATGGAAGCCAAAGTTTTGTGTAGCAAGACAGTCGTAAAAACAGTCAAAGTTAGATAAATGGTCAAAAATGTTTGGGAGTAATCAAGTCCTAGAATTCATTTTCAGATGATCTGACCATGCAAGAAAATTTGTGGGGTCCACACTCTAGAGCGTACAGACGTGGGTATGTGGATGAGAATTTGTTGGGATAGTAGTTTGGTATGGGATTGATCAAGTTCTGGAATTAATTGTGAAAATGGGATCTACTAATTAAAATATTCTTTATCAATTGTTCCAAATTGTTCTACTGGGGCCACTAAGCAGAAAATAAAAATTATTGAAAAAAAACAAACTTATAATTGTAGGTGGTGTGGTAGGTCTCAAAACGGGGAGATACAAAGGCCTGGTTGGGATGAGCATGTGGGGCAATGGAATCGGGAATCACTCCGTCTGCCATGCTTTCTGCAAACTCGGCATCTTTTTTGAGGATACCTTTGGGTGGGAGTGACCGGGACACGGTGAGAAAAATGGCGTTCTGCAAGTCTCCGGGAATCCTCACATTCAAAGGCTTCCCCCGGTGCCATTGACTCAAATATGAGGCTCTCTACAACTTTTTCCTGAAAGTGTAGGAACGTAAGTGGTCCTTGGGACTTTTTATACAGGACAAAGCTGTTATATGTGGCAGTTTGAATAAGGAAGATTGCCACCTTTTTGTACCAGGCCCTAGTCTTCCTCTTGACCAGGTATGGTTGCAGAACCTGGTCTGACAATTCTACGCCACTCATATATTTGTTATAGTCTGTGACGCAGACTGGTTTTTCCTTGTCCCTGGTGGCACCCCTCTCTCTGACCGTCTCAGTGGTGTCCGCATGCAGTGTGGAAAGCATGTAGCTGTCCTTCCTGTCTTTCCACTTCACTGCAAGAAGTTGGTCACTTGCGAGTGAGAATGATGCCCCCCTCTCCAAACGTCTGGACACCAACTGTGACGGAAACCCCACTCTGTTTTTCCTGACTGTCCCACAGGCCCCTGTATTTGCAGCATGGAGGGATTTGTATAGGGGGATGCTCGTGTAGTAGTTGTCAGTATACACGTGGTACCCTTGATGTAGAAAGGGCGTCATTAGCTCCCAGACAATTTTGCCTGGGATACCAATTGTCTGGGGGCAGTTTGGGGGGGGTTATTTGGCGGTCCCTACCTTCATAAATTAGGAAGATGGACGTGTACCCTGATGAGCTCACCCAAGTTTTGTATAATTTTATGCCGTATTTGGCTCTCTTGGAAGGAATAAATTGGCGGAATGACAGACGGCCCTTGTAGCTCATCAAGGACTCGTCGACTGCCCCATTTTTCTCTGGGGTATAGGAATTTAGAAATGAAGTTTTTAGAAGGGAAATTAGGGGTCTCAATTTATTTAGCCAATCGTAGTTGGGGTCAGTTCTTGGGGGGGCTTGGGAATTGTCACTGAAGTGGAGGAATCTCATCAGGGCTTCGTAACAGACTTGGGACATGACGGCTGCAAATGCAGGGGTGCTGTGGACAGCTTTTGTTGCCCAGTAAGAGCGGAGTGTGTTTTTTTTTTACTAAACCCATATTCAGGGTGAGGCTCAAGAATTTTTTTATTTCGGGGACATTTGTGGGGATCCAGGAACGGGAATGAAAGTGGGTTTTTGGGAAATATATTGCCGGGCATATAGGTTTGTTTGGTGGACGATTAATTGCAGGACTTCGGGGCTAATGAAAATTTGAAAAAAATCAATGGGGGTAAAATTGGCAACATCTACTCTTATTCCAGGGACTGCAGAAAAAGGGGAAATTTGAGGGGAAAATGAGGTGTCAGTATACCACAGCGGTGGGGGGACTGCAGTACTTGGTCCTGCCTCTGAAGCTTCAGCAGTGACGACCGACTCCGCTACCACTGGGCTAGGGGAACCCATGGAGGAAGAGTTGTCATCACTAGGGTTGAGCGAAACGGGTCGAAATTGTTCAAAAGTCGCCGACTTTTGGCAAGGTTGGGTTTCATGAAACCCGACCCGACCCCAGTGGGGGGTCGGCCATGAAGTCGGCGATCTTTTGAATCTGGAATCGGAATTCCGATCCCGATTCCCGATATGTTTAAGATATCGGGAATTGGTATCGGAATTCAGATTAAAGTGTAAAATATAGAATTAAAATAAAAAATATTGCAATACTTACCCTCTGACGCGCCCTGGTACTAACCGGCAGCCTTCCTCCTTCGAATCCGCGCTTCTAGGACCTTGCCGTGACGTCGCGGTGACGTCGCGGCTTGTGATTGGCCGCGCGGCCGCCCATGTGACCGCTCGCGCGGCCAATCACAAGCCGCGACGTCATCCGCGACGTCACCGAAGGTCCTGGAAGGGCTGATTCTTAGGAAGGAAGGCTGTCGGAAGGAAGCAGGGCGCTTCCGAGGGTGAGTATATACCTAATAGTAATGGGCGGCCGCGCGGCCAATCACAAGCCGCGACGTCACCGCGACGTCACGGCAAGGTCCTAGAAGCGCGGATTCGAAGGAGGAAGGCTGCCGGTTAGTACCAGGGCGCGTCAGAGGGTAAGTATTGCAATATTTTTTATTTTAATTCTATATTTTACACTTAAATATGGATCCCAGGGCCTGAAGGAGAGTTTCCGCTCCTTCAGACCCTGGGAACCATGGAAACCCAATGCACTGCATTGGGTTTCGAGTTTCGGCCGACCCCGACCCCGACTTTTTTATAGGATCGGCCGATTTCACTCGCCCCGACTTTTCCAAAAGTCGGGTTTCGTGAAACCCGACCCGATCCTATAAAAGTGAAGGTCGCTCAACCCTAGTCATCACTGTCTGAAAGCTGCTCAGCTTCAGAGGCAGATTCTGTTTCACTGCCAGAGCTGCCGGAGTAAAGCAGGCTATAAGCTTGCTCCGCGCTGAAAGTTCTGCATGCCATTTTATTTATTTCCTCTGCTAACCCTAATATGTGTAACCCTAATGTGTAACCCTAACCCTAATATGCGTATCCCTAAACCTAATATGCGTAACCCTAAGATGCGTAACCCTAAACCTAATATGCGTAACCCTAATATGCGTAACCCTAACCCTAATATGCGTAACCCTAAGATGCGTAACCCTAACCCTAATATGCGTAACCCTAAGATGCGTAACCCTAACCCTAATAAGCATAACCCTAAGATGCGTAACCCTAACTCTAATATGTGTAACCCTAAGATGCGTAACCCTAACCCTAATATGCGTAACCCTAACCCTAATATGCGTAACCCTAAGATGCGTAACCCTAACCCTTACATGCGTAACCCTAAACCTAATATGCATAACCCTAATATGCGTAACCCTAACCCTAATATGTGTAACCCTAAACCTAAAAAATAATAAAAAAAATTATTAGAAAAAAAATTATAATTCTTTTTTCTTTTATAATCCTCTGCTGATGATTGGATGCTGGCAGATGCAGAAATGATGTTTTTTATCACTGACAGGGCAGCACTTGAAATGTAGTCTCTTTCTCTTCTCTCCCAGAACAACTACAAGGAGAGAAGAGAGAGGTACAGCCCAAGTGCTGCCATATTTACCAAATATTAGGGGTTTTGATCACTGTGATAGGACATATCACAGTAATCAAAACCCAGCAGCCAATGAGAAAATTCTCACTGGTTGCCGGGTGTGCGCTGGCAGATCTTGGCGGGCGCACTGCGCATGCGCCCGCCATTTTCTTCCAGCCAAGAAGAAGAAGGGGGGCCGGGAGCTGTGGGCCGGGGATCGGGGGACATCATCTGCGGGGACTAATAGGTACCGTGGGGGGCCCGGGGACCCTATTTCTCTCCCCTCTGATGTGCGATCACATCAGAGGGGAGAGAAAATGCGAAACAAACTTTTTTATATATATGTATATATATATATATATATATATATGATGTATGGGGCGATCGCAACCCCGGGGGTCTGTAAAGACCCCCGGGATTGCGATCGCTCCTGGGGTCGGTAAAAACCGACCCCAATCAACTGCCAAATCCGGGGGAAGCTAGATTTTGGAGGGCGCATCTGCACATGCGCCCGCCATTTTGTTAATGCCGGAGGAGACGGAGGAGGGCCGGGGACCAGGGGACAGCTTTTTCGGTACATAAGGTACCGTGGGGAGCTTGGGGGACCCTATTTCTCTCCCCTCTAATGTGCAATCACATTAGAGGGGAGAGAAAATAAATGCAAAACCGGAGGGTTTTTTTGCGATCGCCGATTAACGGTTAATTACCGGCGATCGCAAAAGCAGGGCTGGTAAAAACTGACCAGAATCATGTTCTCTGGGGTCTCGGCTACCCCCGGCAGCCAAAACCCCGGAGAAAATCGGACTCTGGGGGGCGCTATTCACTTTTTCCACAGCACCGTTAATTAACGGCGCTGTGGTTTAAGTACCCTTAGGCCATGTTCACACTATGCGGTTTTTACTGCGGAACCGCGGCGATTTTGCCGCTGCGGGTCCGCAGCTGTTTTCCATGCAGGGTACAGTACAATGTTACCCTATGGAAAACAAAAACCGCAGTGCACATGATGCGGAAAAACCCGAAAAAACCGAGCTGAATTGCTGCGGAAAAAAAGAAGGACCATGTCACTTCTTTGTGCAGAATCGCAGCGATTCTGCACCCATAGAAAACATTGATCCGCTTACTTCCCGCATGGGGCTGTGCACACCTTGCGGGAAGTAATGCGGAAAATGTGCGGGTTATACCCGGGGTGGAGGAGAGGAGACTCTCCTCCAGGCCCCGGGAACCATATTTGTGTTAAAAAAAAGAATTAAAATAAAAAATATTGATATACTCACCTCTGAAGTCTCGGCGCTGCACGCGGCCGTCCGGTCTCAGGTTTGCTATGCGACCAGGACCTTCGGTGACGTCGCGGTCACATGACCGTGACGTCACCGAAGGTCCTGGTCGCACAGCATCTTTGGAACCGGACCGCCGCTTGCAGCGCCCAGGAGATCAGGACGTCAGAGGGTGAGTATATCATTATTTTATTATTTTTAACACTACTGTTGATGCTGCATATTGCTGCATATGCAGCATCAATAGTAGGGGTAAATCCCGCAGCGGAACCCGCAGCGGAACCCGCAGGACAAACCGCGATAAATCTGCAGGGATAACCGCAGCGGGTTTGCCCTGCAGATTTATCAAATCCGCTGCGGGAGAACCCGCAGGACAGAACGCATAGTGTGAACATGGCCTTAATGACCGCCGTTAAAAGGCGTATAGGCAGTCGTTAAGGGGTTAAGGTCATTATAAATTGATGACCCTAGATTAGAGGTCACATATAAGTGTTTTGGAAGGAATTGTCTACTCTTAACATGTTTAGTTTATTGAATAATTGCATTCTCCATTTAACAAGAAACAATTCTGAAAAATCCCATCTTAGAAATGTGAATATTGGTATTTTCAAACTCTTTTTTCTTTTAGTTAAATGGTAGAAAAAAATCTTGCTGTATACATATAAAAGGAATCGTTCACCAGTTTTTAGCTATACAATCTAAAAGCAGGATAAGGTAGAGACAGAGGCCCTGATTCAAGTGATGTATCACTTACTGGTCTGCTTCATGCAGTTTTTTATAAAATCACTATTTGCTGCAGATCTAGAAACCACCAGGAACACAGATGCATATACTATGGTCCAAGAAGTGCCACAAAAATATTCATAAAATGAACATATTTTATTACATATAGATTAATCCTTCAATTAAGATGGTAATTGTTCATATCCTTATGAATTTTCAGAAGATGATAGAAGAAGGGGATAGTTGGTTGCCTTACAAATACTATAGTAATTCTTATCCCTCAAGATACAAAACATTATTTTTCGTATAAAGCTCTATTCTGAAAAATGATCGCTAACCTTTGATTCACTGATTGAATCTGCCACACTGTGACAGTCTTAGGTAGGGGTGCCTCAAACTGTCCCTGGAACTGGGACCCTAATTATCTCTGTCCCGGAGGTGCTCTTGATATTAGAGAGGCCATAGTCTCTGACCTCACTATGCTCCTGTTAATCCCTGGTCTGTCCCCTTCCCCATCCCATGGAACCTGGGACAGAAATGTAATGTAAACAAGACACAAAAACAAAAAAGGGATAACAGAAACCATCTTTCATACAAAAGCACTAACCAACAATAAGGAGGGGGATAGGGACAGGGAGGAATAAACTAAAAGGTAACAGGGACCAGGAGATAAACACACACTTACTACCGAGCATTTAGCTTAATCACACAGCACAGGATGACGAATATCCAATAGCAACAACAAATTCCATTTCAGCACAGCATCTCCAAGAGCAAGGAGGTAGAGCTTTCATTGGCAAGACCAAGAAGGTCTTGCCAGGTTTTATAGGAATAGGTAACGACGACCCGATCAGAAATAGTTGAAAATGGAGCTGCACATCTCTGACCAGCATAGCAATGGTAGTTAATTTCTTCAGCATCAAGGGAAACCAAATTCATTTATATAGGACCCAAACACACAGGTTAAATGGAAGATCTGCAATTCACAATATGCAAATCTCCCAGGTTAAAGTGACACACTCGTGACAGAATTATTATAGATCTTACTAAATTGTTATAGACCAAAAATTGAAAGTTTGTAAAAAGTAACCCTTAGGCCGGCTTCACACTTGCGAGTTTTACGGACGTAAGAGCGCAGAAACTACGTCCGTAAAACTCGCAAAAAATACGGCACAATTATTCTCTATGCCCCTGCTCCTATCTGCCGTATTTTACTGATCAGTATTATACGGCTTTCTACGGCCGTACAAAATCGCAGCATGCTGCGTTTGTCACCGTACTGCGCAAGAAATACGCCAATGAAAGTCTATGGAAGCGTGAAAAATACGGATTTCACACGGACAAGCAGTGTGACTTGCGAGAAATACGCAGCGCTGTTAGAGAGAAAAGCCGGTAATTCAGTGCGGTGTACAGTAAAATCACACTGACAGCTTACAGTCCAATAGGTAGAACAAATGTGTACACATAGAATAGGTATATATATATATATATGTCAGTGAGACACATATATGTATATATATTAATATTTATTCCAGCGCTATACAGCTTGAAAGCCGGTAATTCAATTACCGGCTTTTTCTTTCTCCTTCCTAAAAGCCAACATGATTTGAGACATGATTTACATACAGTAAACCATGTCTTCTCTCCCTTTTTTTTGCAGATTCCACACTACTAATGTCAGTAGAGTGTATCTGCAAAATTTGGCCGTTCTAGCTCTTAAAATAAAGGGTTAAATGGCGGAAAAAATTGGCGTGGGCTCCCGCGCAATTTTCTCCGCCAGAGTAGTAAAGCCAGTGACTGAGGGCAGATATTAATAGCCTGGAGAGGGTCCATGGTTATTGGCCCCCCCCTGGCTAAAAATATCTGCCCCCAGCCACCCCAGAAAAGGCACATCTGGAAGATGCGCCTATTCTGGCACTTGGCCACTCTCTTCCCATTCCCGTGTAGCGGTGGGATATGGGGTAATGAAGGGTTAATGCCACCTTGCTATTGTAAGGTGACATTAAGCCTAATTAATAATGGAGAGGCGTCAATTATGACACCTATCCATTATTAATCCAATTGAATGAAAGGGTTAAATAAAACACAAACAAATTATTTAAAATTATTTTAATGAAATAAAAACAATGGTTGTTGGAGTATTTTATTCTACGCCCAATCCAATCACTGAAGACCCTCGTTCTGTGAAAGAAAAAACATAATAAACCAACAATATACTTACCCTCCGCAGATCTGTAACGTCCAACGATGTAAATCCTTCTGAAGGGGTTAAAACATTTTGCAGCAAGGAGCTTTGCTAATGCAGGCTGCTCCTCGCTGCAAAACCCCGGGGAATGAGTCTAAATATAGATCAATGAGCTATATTTAGCTTCATTTGCGGTGAGGCGCCCTCTGCTGGCTGTTTATAGATCGTGGGAACTTGCCTAGAAAGCCTGGGAGCTTTTTAGGAAATTTCCCACAATCTATGAACATCCAGCAGACGGCGCCTCACCGCAAATGAAGCTAAATATAGCTCATTGATCTATTTTTAGACTCATTCCCCGGGGTTTTGCAGCGAGGAGCAGCCTGCATTAGCAAAGCTCCTTGCTGCAAAATGTTTTAACCCCTTCAGAAGGATTTACATCGTTGGACGTTACAGATCTGCGGAGGGTAAGTATATTGTTGGTTTATTATGTTTTTTCTTTCACAGAACGAGGGTCTTCAGTGATTGGATTGGGCGTAGAATAAAATACTCCAACAACCATTGTTTTTATTTCATTAAAATAATTTTAAATAATGTGTTTGTGTTTTATTTAACCCTTTCATTCAATTGGATTAATAATGGATAGGTGTCATAATTGACGCCTCTCCATTATTAATTAGGCTTAATGTCACCTTACAATAGCAAGGTGGCATTAACCCTTCATTACCCCATATCCCACCGCTACACGGGAATGGGAAGAGAGTGGCCAAGTGCCAGAATAGGCGCATCTTCCAGATGTGCCTTTTCTGGGGTGGCTGGGGGCAGATATTTTTAGCCAGGGGGGGGCCAATAACCATGGACCCTCTCCAGGCTATTAATATCTGCCCTCAGTCACTGGCTTTACTACTCTGGCGGAGAAAATTGCGCGGGAGCCCACGCCAATTTTTTCCGCCATTTAACCCTTTATTTTAAGAGCTAGAACGGCCAAATTTTGCAGATACACTCTACTGACATTAGTAGTGTGGAATCTGCAAAAAAAATGGAGAGAAGACATGGTTTACTGTATGTAAACCATGTCTCAAATCATGTCGGCTTTTAGGAAGGAGAAAGAAAAAGCCGGTAATTGAATTACCGGCTTTCAAGCTGTATAGCGCTGGAATAAATATTAATATATATACATATATGTGTCTAATGACATATATATATATATATATATATATATATATATATATATATAGACAGTATATATATATATTTTTTTCTTTTTGGGACACATGGATCATTTCTATAGCGGTATGTTGGTTTTGCAAGCCTGCGAGAAAACCACGCAGTACGGATGCCATACGGATTACATACGGAGGATGCCATGCGCAAGAAACGCTGACACACCCTGCCTACGGAGGAGCTACGGACCACTATTTTCGGGACATTTCAGCGTATTATGGCCGTAATATCATACAGCGCTAGATAGCTTAAAAGCTGGTAATTCAATTGCCGGCTTTTCCTATCTTGTTCTCAAACCCGACATGATATGACACATGGTTTACATACAGTAAATCATCTCATATTTTTTTTTGAACATTCCACACTACTAATGTTAGTAGTGTGTATGTGCAAAATTTGGGCGCTCTAGCTATTAAATGAAAGGGTTAAATCGCGGAAAATATTGCGCATGGGCTCCCGTGCAATTTTCTCCGCCAGAGTGGTAAAGCCAGTGACTGAGGGCAGATATTAATAGCCTGGAGAGGGTCCATAGTTATTGCCCCCCCCCCCGGCTAAAAACATCTGCCCCCAGCCACCCCAGAAAAGGCACATCTGGAATATGCGCCTATTCTTTCACTTGGCCACTCTCCTCCCATTCCCGTGTAGAGGTGGGATATGGGGTAATGAAGGGTTTATGTCACCTTGCTATTCTAAGGTGACATTAAGCCAGATTAATAATGGAGAGGCGTCAATTATGACAGCTATCCATTATTAATCCAATAGTATGAAATGGTTAAAAAAAACACACACATTATTACAAAGTATTTTAATGAAATAAATACACAGGTTGTTGTAATATTTTATTATCCTGGTAATCCACCTGAAGACCCTTGTCACCTGAAACAAATGTAAACAAAACAAACAACAATATTCCTTACCTTCCGACGATCAGTCTCGTCCCACGCTGTAAATCCATCTGAAAGGGTTAACTAATTTTACAAGCAGAAGCCTGCTAATGCAGCCGCCCCTGCCTGTAAAAACCCAGCGAATGAATGGAATGTAGGTGAATGAACTGTAGTTACCTTGAGTTGCGGTGATGCGCCAACTGCTGGATGTCTGTTATGACCTGGTGGTGAGGACAATAATGGACCTGGTGGTTAAGAGCACACGGAATGACCTGATAGTTACTAATAATACAGGACAAGCTCTGAGACGTGGGAACTCTGCTGACCGCAATCCATAATCCTATCACACACACTAGAAATAGCCGTGGAGCGCTCCTAACGCTCCCTAGGTGCCTCGTCACAGCCTAAGGAACTAGCTAGCCCTAAAGATAGAAAAATAAAGCCTACCTTGCCTCAGAGAAACTCCCCAAAGGAACAGGCAGCCCCCCACATATAATGACTGTGAGTTAAGATGAAAATTACAAACACAGAGATGAAATAGATTTAGCAAAGTGAGGCCCGACTTACTGAACAGACAGAGGATAGGAAAGGTAACTTTGCGGTCAGCACAAAAAACTACAAAAAGACCACGCAGAGGGCGCAAAAAGACCATCCGCACCGACTAACGGTGCGGAGGCGCTCCCTCTGCGTCCCAGAGCTTCCAGCAAGCAAGACAAAAATCAAAATAGTAAGCTGGACAGAAAAAATAGCAAGCAGAGAAAAACAAGCAGGAACTTAGCTTCTGCTGGGAAGACAGGTCACAAGAACGATCCAGGAGCGAACTAGACCAATACTGGAACATTGACAGGTGGCATGGAGCAATGATCTAGGTGGAGTTAAATAGAGCAGCCAGCCAACGAATTAACCTCGTCACCTGTGGAAGGAACCTCAGAAGCCGCAGCCCCACTCACCACCACCAGAGGAAGCCCATGGACAGAACCAGCCGAAGTACCATTCATGACCACAGGAGGGAGCTTAACAACAGAATTCACAACAGTACCCCCCCTTGAGGAGGGGTCACCAAACCCTCACCAGAGCCCCCAGGCCGACCAGGACGAGCCAAATGAAAGGCACGAACCAGATCGGCAGCATGAACATCAGAGGCAAAGACCCAGGAATTATCTTCCTGACCATAACCCTTCCACTTGACCAGGTACTGGAGTTTCCGTCTCGAAATACGAGAATCCAAAATCTTCTCCACCACATACTCCAACTCCCCCTCAACCAACACCGGGGCAGGAGGATCAACGGATGGAACCACAGGCGCCACGTATCTCCGCAACAACGACCTATGGAACACATTATGGATGGCAAAAGAAGCTGGAAGGGTCAAACAAAACGACACAGGATTGAGAACCTCAGAAATCTTATACAGACCAATGAAACGAGGCTTAAACTTAGGAGAGGAAACCTTCATAGGAACATAACGAGACGACAACCAAACCAAATCCCCAACATGAAGTCAGGGACCCACACAGCGCCGGCGGTTAGCGAAACATTGAGCCTTCTCCTGGGACAATGTCAAATTGTCCAACACATGAGTCCAAATCTGCTGCAACCTATCCACCACGGTATCTACACCAGGACAGTCCGAAGACTCAACCTGCCCTGAAGAGAAACGAGGATGGAAACCAGAATTGCAGAAAAACGGCGAAACCAAAGTAGCCGAGCTGGCCCGATTATTAAGGGCGAACTCAGCCAAAGGCAAAAAGGACACCCAATCATCCTGATCAGCAGAAACAAAGCATCTCAGATATATTTCCAAAGTCTGATTAGTACGTTCGGTTTGGCCATTTGTCTGAGGATGGAAAGCCGAGGAAAAAGACAAATCAATGCCCATCCTAGCACAAAAGGATCGCCAAAACCTCGAAACAAACTGGGAACCTCTGTCCAAAACGATGTTCTCCGGAATGCCATGTAAACGAACCACATGCTGGAAAAACAACGGCACCAAATCAGAGGAGGAAGGCAATTTAGACAAGGGTACCAAATGGACCATCTTAGAGAAGCGATCACAAACCACCCAAATGACCGACATCTTTTGAGAGACAGGGAGATCCGAAATAAAATCCATAGAAATATGCGTCCAGGGCCTCTTCGGGACCGGCAAGGGCGAAAGCAACCCACTGGCACGAGAACAGCAGGGCTTAGCCCGAGCACAAGTCCCACAGGACTGCACAAAAGAACGCACATCCCGCGACAAAGATGGCGACCAAAAGGATCTAGCCACCAAATCTCTGGTACCAAAGATTCCAGGATGACCAGCCGATACCAAACAATGAACCTCCGAGGTAACTCTACTTGTCCATTTATCAGGGACAAACAGTTTCTCCGCTGGGCAACGGTCAGGTCTATCAGCCTGAAATTTTTGCAGCACCCGCCGCAAATCAGGGGAGATGGCAGACAAAATTACCCCCTCTTTGAGAATACCCGCCGGCTCAGGAACACCCGGAGAGTCAGGCACAAAACTCCTTGACAGGGCATCAGCCTTCACATTCTTAGAGCCCGGAAGGTACGAAACCACAAAATCAAAACGGGAGAAAAATAGCGACCAACGAGCCTGTCTAGGATTCAACCGTTTGGCAGACTCGAGATAAGTCAAATTCTTGTGATCCGTCAAGACCACCACGCGATGCTTGGCTCCTTCAAGCCAATGACGCCACTCCTCGAATGCCCACTTCATGGCCAACAACTCTCGATTGCCAACATCATAATTGCGCTCAGCAGGTGAAAACTTTCTAGAAAAGAAGGCACATGGTTTTATCACCGAGCCATCAGAACTTCTTTGCGACAAAACAGCTCCTGCTCCAATCTCAGAAGCATCAACCTCGACCTGAAACTGGAACGAAACATCTGGCTGGCACAACACAGGGGCAGAAGAAAAACGACGCTTCAACTCCTGAAAAGCTTCCACAGCCGCAGAAGACCAATTGACCACATCAGCACCCTTCTTGGTCAAATCAGTCAACGGTTTAGCAACACTAGAAAAATTACTGATGAAGCGACGATAAAAATTAGCAAAGCCCAGGAACTTTTGCAGACTCTTCACAGATGTCGGCTGAGTCCAATCATAAATGGCCTGGACTTTAACAGGGTCCATCTCGATAGTAGAAGGGGAAAAAATGAAACCCAAAAATGAAACCTTCTGAACTCCAAAGAGACACTTAGACCCCTTCACAAACAAAGAATTAGCACGAAGGACCTGGAATACCATTCTGACCTGCTTCACGTGAGACTCCCAATCATCCGAGAAGACCAAAATATCATCCAAATATACTATCAGGAATTTATCCAGGTACTCTCGGAAGATGTCATGCATAAAGGACTGAAATACTGATGGAGCATTGGAAAGCCCGAATGGCATAACCAGGTACTCAAAATGGCCCTCGGGCGTATTAAATGCTGTTTTCCATTCATCGCCCTGTTTAATACGCACAAGATTATACGCACCACGAAGATCTATCTTGGTGAACCAACTAGCCCCCTTAATCCGAGCAAATAAATCAGACAGCAGTGGCAAAGGGTACTGAAATTTGACTGTGATCTTATTAAGAAGGCGGTAATCAATACAAGGTCTCAAAGAACCATCCTTCTTGGCCACAAAAAAGAACCCTGCTCCAAATGGTGACGACGACGGGCGAATATGACCCTTCTCCAAGGATTCCTTTATATAACTCCGCATAGCGGCGTGTTCTGGCACAGATAAATTGAACAGTCGGCCCTTAGGAAACTTACTACCAGGAATCAAATTGATAGCACAATCGCAATCCATATGAGGAGGTAGGGCACTGGATTTGGGCTCATCAAATACATCCCGGTAATCCGACAAAAACTCCAGGACTTCAGAAGGGGTGGATGATGAAATAGACAAAAATGGAACATCACCATGTACCCCCTGACAACCCCAGCTGGACACAGACATAGATTTCCAATCCAATACTGGATTATGGACCTGTAGCCATGGCAACCCCAAAACGACCACATCATGCAGATTATGCAACACCAAAAAGCGAATATCCTCCTGATGTGCAGGAGCCATGCACATGGTCAATTGGGTCCAGTACTGGTGCTTATTCTTGGCCAAAGGCGTAGCATCAATTCCTCTCAATGGAATAGGATACTGCAAGGGCTCCAAGAAAAAACCACAGCGCCTGGCAAACTCCAAGTCCATCAAATTCAGGGCAGCGCCTGAATCCACAAATGCCATAACAGAATAGGATGACAAAGAGCAAATCAGAGTAACGGACAAAAGAAATTTCGACTGTACCGTACCAATGGTGGCAGACCCAGCGAAACGCTTAGTGCGCTTAGGACAATCGGAGATAGCATGAGTGGAATCACCACAGTAAAAACACAGCCCATTCCGACGTCTGTGTTCTTGCCGTTCAGCTCTGGTCAAAGTCCTATCACATTGCATAGGCTCAGGTCTATGCTCAGATAATACCTCCAAACGGTGCACAACTTTACGCTCACGCAAGCGTCGATCGATCTGAATGGCCAAAGACATAGACTCATTCAGACCAGCAGGCATGGGAAATCCCACCATGACATCCTTAAGGGCTTCAGAGAGACCCTTTCTGAATATTGTTGCCAGGGCACATTCATTCCACTGAGTAAGCACAGACCACTTCCTAAACCTCTGACAATATATCTCTACCTCATCCTGACCCTGACACAGAGCCAGCAAGATTTTCTCTGCCTGATCCACTGAATTAGGTTCATCATAAAGCAATCCGAGCGCCAGAAAAAACGGATCAACATCACGCAATGCCGGATCTCATGGCGCAAGGGAAAATGCCCAGTCTTGAGGGTCGCCACGTAACAAAGAAATAATGATTTTCACTTGTTGAACAGGGTCACCTGAGGAGCGAGGTTTCAAAGCAAGAAACAATTTACAATTATTTTTGAAATTCAGAAACTTAGATCTATCCCCAAAAAACAAATCAGGAATTGGAATCCTAGGCTCTAACATCGGATTCTGAACCACAAAATCTTGAATGTTTTGTACCCTTGCAGTGAGATTATCCATACAAGAGGACAGACCTTGAATGTCCATATCTACACCTGTATCCTGAACCACCCAGAGGTAAAGGGGAAAAGAGAGACAAAACACAGTGCAAAGGAAAAAAATGGTCTCAGAAGTTCTCTTATCCCTCTATTGAGATGCATTAGTACTTTGGGCCACCTGTACTGTTATGACCTGGTGGTGAGGACAATAATGGACCTGGTGGTTAAGAGCACACGGAATGACCTGATAGTTACTAATAATACAAGACAAGCTCTGAGACGTGGGAACTCTGCTGACCGCAATCCCTAATCCTATCACACACACTAGAAATAGCCGTGGAGCGCTCCTGACGCTCCCTAGGCGCCTCGTCACAGCCTAAGGAACTAGCTAGCCCTAAAGATAGAAAAATAAAGCCTACCTTGCTTCAGAGAAACTCCCCAAAGGAAGAGGCAGCCCCCCACATATAATGACTGTGAGTTAAGATGAAAATTACAAACACAGAGATGAAATAGATTTAGCAAAGTGAGGCCCGACTTACTGAACAGACAGAGGATAGGAAAGGTAACTTTGCGGTCAGCACAAAAAACTACAAAAAGACCACGCAGAGGGCGCAAAAAGACCCTCCGCACCGACTCACGGTGCGGAGGCGCTCCCTCTGCGTCCCAGAGCTTCCAGCAAGCAAGACAAAAATCAAAATAGCAAGCTGGACATAAAAAATAGCAAACAGAGAAAAACAAGCAGGAACTTAGCTTCTGCTGGGAAGACAGGTCACAAGAACGATCCAGGAGCGAACTAGACCAATACTGGAACATTGACAGGTGGCATGGAGCAATGATCTAGGTGGAGTTAAATAGAGCAGCCAGCCAACGAATTAACCTCGTCACCTGTGGAAGGAACCTCAGAAGCCGCAGCCCCACTCACCACCACCAGAGGAAGCCCATGGACAGAACCAGCCGAAGTACCATTCATGACCACAGGAGGGAGCTTAACAACAGAATTCACAACAGATGTCCTCATATGAACTCGAGCCTGGGAAAATATTCTGAAAAGTTCCGTTTCTCAGTTTGTTGAAAATCTCATGCCTAGATCAAATTGGTTGCTTTATGTAAATAAAAGTTATTTATTTGATTGCTAAATTCACATAAAATGCATTTTAAATGTTGTCTGATGAATAATATTGATCTGATCCACAGCAGTGGCAAATCAGCGCCATCCAAAAATGAATAATCTCCAATCTGTGCCTGTGTCAACACCACATGTTTATATTGATTTCTCTACTATTGACGATGATACAGTATGTACTGTATGCTAAGGCTGCAGCAGAGTTCATTCAGAGAAAAGTAAAATTGAAGCTGCAATCACTCACAGCACAACTCCAAAAGGTGAGCAGTAATTAATCTTAGTTGGATGGTATCATACCAAGAAGTCAAATTTTATAAAATGATAAGTTGTGGTAAAAGTTAACCCCTTAGTGACAGAGTGAATTTGGTACTTATTGACCAAGCAAATTTTTATAATTCTGACCACTATCACTTTATGAGGTTAGAATAAATAGAAAGCACCAGAAAAGCAGTCAACCACGTCCAATTAATGCAAATATACAAAAACCTTTATTATACAATACAAGTAAAAAAACAGGTATACAGTATGACAGGCAAGCAAATCCCCTACACAAGCCCGCACACACATCACAAAGGGATTGGATTAGGGTGCACTTACATAATCATGGACAGTGATGGTAAAGAGTCCGTATAAAGTATATAATTGCGTCATCCAGCGACGCCTGTTAACAATACATGTGACCATATTGATATATAGAAATCAGGTACCTAGAACAGATTCTTGGTGGAGGGTGTTGATGTTCACTCAAAATAATTCACCAGTGATGTTTTCTAGCAAGTCCAAATTCTTCTTGCAATCACTCAGGGTGATTGTTTCGCAAATAGGTCACAATCCGAGGACAAACTACAAATGTGAAACAATAAAATAAAAAAATAAAATAAAATCAGGATAGTGTATGCGGTGTCATATAGAGGAAAAGGTACACAGCACGCGGGGGGCTACAGAAACGGGGCAAACGAGAGACCTTCATTCAACCCATCTGGCTGAACAGTGCGTAAACGCCATATCCAGCGTGTCTCTAACATACCGAGTCTTTTGGATAGGCGGCCACCCCTAATATTGATCTTTAGGGCGTCAATTCCCCTCACTCTCAACATTGTGGCATCACACCCATGGCATGCTTTAAAATGCCTCGGCAGAGTTTTTAGCATGGTCGCATCCATGTGGCCGGCGGCCGCCTGTATCCCCAACACATGCTCCCTCATGCAGACTTTTAGCTGGCGAGTAGTAAGGCCAACGTATATTAGTCCGCAGGGGCATGTAGTATAATAAATGACGTACCTAGTGGTACAGGTGATTCGTTGTCTGATCGAAAACACCTGAGTACCACTGGAGTTGGAGAAAGAATCGCATTTGTCAATGTTGGGACAGGCGACACACCGACCACATGGAAAGCAACCCACAGTAGGTGTAAAATTATCTAAGAAAGTGACGGGGGACCGTCCCTCATGATGGCTATGGACCAGCTGGTCTCTAAGGTTAGTGGCTCGCCTAAACGTAAGAGATGGTTTGTTGGGAATACATTTTTTGATTATAGGATCTACTTGGAGAATCGGCCAAGCTTTATCCAAGACTCTCCGTATCTGATCCGCATTGGAGTTATAGGTGGTGATGAACCTGATATTGTTATTAGCCCAGCTTGTTTGTCCATGTTGGCTGCCATAAAGTAAATTATGGCGTGTAGTATGTTTAGCCCTCACTTTATGAGGTTATAGCTCTAGAACGCTTCAACATATCCCACTATAACCTGTGCTTATTTATTTAAAAAAAAACGGAAATTTGGCAAAAATGTTGCAAATTTTGCAATTTTCAAAATGTATTTTTCAACCTTTAAATCAGACAGTGGTGTCCAACAAAATAGTTACTAAACAACATTTCCCACATGCAGTGTCGGACTGGGGTGACAAGGGCCCACCAATAACATTAACTTTGGGGGAGCCCACTTTTCACCTGCATGCAAATATTATACAACCTACGGTCACAAATTTACCCATATCTCTATATGATAATAATCTGGGTAATGTGGTTAATGAATTATGAGATGCTGCTTTTTTTCTGTACAGAGTGAATCAAGTGAATTATGCCAAGTACTGCCCATACAGTGTTGGGGGCCCAGATCTACACAGGGGCCCACAGGGGGATTCCCCTGTTACCTTGCGGGCCAGTCCAAACCTGCCAGCATGTCAAATTTACATCAGCGCAATTTTGGAAACATAATTTTTTTTGTTAGCATGTTATAAGGGTTAAAAGTTGACCAGCGTTTTCTCATTTTTCCAAAAAATTTTCAAAACCATTTTTTTAACCCCTTCATGACCGGGGGATTTTTCGTTTTTCCGTGTTCGTTTTTCGCTCCCCTCCTTCCCAGAGCCATAACTTTTTTAGTTTTCCGTTAATTTGGCCATGTGAGGGCTTATTTTTTGCGGGACGAGTTGTACTTTTGAACGACATCATTGGTTTTAGCATGTCGTGTACTAGAAAACGGGAAAAAAATTCCAAGTGCGGTGAAATTGCAAAAAAAGTGCAATCCCACACTTGTTTTTTGTTTGGCTTTTTTGCTAGGTTCACTAAATGCTAAAACTGACCTGCCATTATGATTCTCCAGGTCATTACGAGTTCATAGACACCAAACATGACTAGGTTATTTTTTATCTAAGTGGTGAAAAAAAATTCCAAACTTTGCTAAAAAAAAAAAAAAAAAATTGCGCCATTTTCCGATACTCGTAGCGTCTCCATTTTTCATGATCTGGGGTCGGTTGAGGGCTTATTTTTTGCGTGCCGAGATGACGTTTTTAATGATAGCATTTCGGTGCAGATACGTTTTTTTGATCGCCCGTTATTGCATTTTAATGCAATGTCGCGGCGACCAAAAAAACGTAATTCTGGCGTTTCAAATTTTTTTCCCGCTACGCTGTTTAGCGATCAGGTTAATACTTTTTTTTATTTGATAGATCGGGCGATTCTGAGCGCGGCGATACCAAATATGCATAGATTTGATATTTTTTTTATTGATTTATTTTGATTGGGGCGAAAGGGGGGTGATTTAAACTTTTATGTTTTTTTTATTTTTTTCACATTTTTTTAAACTTTTTTTTTTAACTTTTGCCATGCTTCCATAGCCTCCATGAGAGGCTAGAAGCAGGCATAGCACGATCGGCTCTGCTACATAGCAGCGATCTGCTGATCGCTGCTATGTAGCAGAATTGCACGTGTGCTGTGAGCGCCGACCACAGGGTGGCGCTCACAGCGATGGGCAATCAGTAACCATAGAGGTCTCAAGGACCTCTATGGTTACCATTCACAAGCATCGCCGACCCCCGATCATGTGACGGGGGTCGGCGATGACGTCATTTCCGGCCGCCCGGCCGGAAGCGGTAGTTAAATGCCGCTGTCTGCGTTTGACAGCGGCATTTAACTAGTTAATAGGTGCGGGCAGATCGCGATTCTGCCCGCGCCTATTACGGGCACATGTCAGCTGTTCAAAACAGCTGACATGTCCCGGCTTTGGTGCGGGCTCACCGCGGAGCCCTGCATCAAAGCAGGGGAGCCGGCATCGGACGGTATAGTACGTCCGATGCCGGTAAGGGGTTAAGGGACCACCTCACATTTGAAGTGAGTTTGGGGCGGTCAATATAACAGAAAATACCAAAAAGTGACACCATTCTAAAAACTGCACCCCTCAAGGTGCACAAAGCCACATTCAAAAAGTGTATTAACACTTCAGATGCTTCACGAGAACTAAAGCAATGTGGATGGAAAAAAATTAACATTTTACTTTTTTTTCACAAAAAATGTACTTTGGAACCAATTTTTTTTTATTTTCACAGGGGTATCAGGAGAAAATGGACCACAAACTTTGCTGTGAAATTTCCAATTAGTACACCAATACCCTGTATGTGGGGGAAAGCCACTGTTTGGGCACATGTCAGGGCTCAGAAGGGAGAGAGCAACATTTGACTTTTAGCTGGAATCAATGGTGGGGCCATGTCGTGTTTGGAGACCCCCTGAAGTACCTAAACAGTGGAACACCCCAGTTTTAACTCCAACCCTAACCCAATCACACCCCTAACCCTAATCCTAACCATAACCCTAACCACAAACTTAACCCCAACACACCCCAAACCCAAATCCCAACCCTCACCACCACCCTAACTACAAACCTAACCCTAACATACCCTAACACTAATCCCAACCATAACCGTAATCCCAACCATAACAACAACCCCAACCCTAGCCCAACCATAACTTTAGACCCACCCCTAACTTTAGCCTAACCCTAACTTTAGCCAAACTCTAAATTTAGCCCAACTCTAACCCTAATGGAAAAATGGAAATAAATAAAAACCTATTGTATTATTTTTACCTAAGGGTGTGATAAAGGGAAGTTTTATTAACTATATTTTTCATTTTGATCACTATGATAGGGTCTGTCATAGTGATCAATATGAACCAATAGGAAAAATGTCTTATTGTTGCTGGGTGCCAGCTGGCAGATCTCGGCAGGCGCAATGTGCATGCACCCGACATTTTGTTCCCGGAAGAAGATGCCACTGGTATGGGGACTTCACGGGTGGATTCAGGGATACTGGAGGTACCAGGGGAGGATCAGGCGACCCCATTTTTTTGCATCGACATTGTACCATTAATAATGGCGATCACAACACTGGCTGCCCCCAGTAGCTGAGACCCTGGAGAAATTCAGACTCTCGGCTCTATACACTTATTTCTCAGTGCCATTAAAAAGTGGCACTGAGGCATAAGTACCCTTAACTGCCACCGTTAAAAGACGTATTGGCAGTCATTAAGGCGCTAAAAGTAAAAACTGCAATTTGCTTGTGAGAATACTCTTAATGGCCACCACATTTCTAGACATTGCAGAAGATTGCATCAGTCAAAGAAGGCTGACATGACCTCAGGCACACTATAATGTGGGCATAACATAATTCCTTGCAGCTATTTTATTACATGGTAAAGTGCAGTAAATAAGGAGGGATTATCATAGCCTCTCTAATAGCCTTGGCAAGGAATGCAACAGACATTTTGGGTGAGTATATGAGAATACGTCAGAACTCAAATTTCAGCAATAGAGATATCAGGAGAAAAACTAAAATTTTGGACAGATACTCCAAACAGTAATGTGCTGTATAACTGTAGCCCTGATGACGGTGAGAGTGGTATTATTGTATCAATACAGAAATTCAGTTGAGAGGGGTAGAGAGATAGTGGAGGTGCCAGAAGCACTACCACGGTGATTGATTAGTGAAATGGTGTACTAACATTAAATAAGAATTGCACAGTTTTTTCTTCATTTACAATGCGTTATAAAGCATAAACAGGACAGCACAATCTTTTTTACAGGAAAAAAAAATCTGAAACCAGTGTCAGATGGTGTTCTTGCTTGTTACAAGATACTGTAATTCATGTTTTCTATTGTTTTTGTAGTATATAAAATATAAATGAATATTCCCTGTGAAAGATCGGCTCTGCGGTAGATGCTGGTTCACAAACGTGATGTCGTTTGTTGGTTCATAATAAAAAGGCGGTTAATTAAAAGTTCATAAACCGTCAGTGGTAACAAAATTTAACAGCTTCTTCCAGACAAGCAAAGTTATCACAGAACAAACCAGAAAAATAAAAAGTCCATATAACACACTGGCTCAGCAGTTTCCATGTGAGTCTTTTTCTCTCAGACTCCAGCAGGGTCTAAGCAGCCTGTGCCAGGCTTCGTCACCTCGCAAAACACACAGACCAAGTGAGACAGCTCCAGCTGCCTTAAAGGGAACCTGTCACCTGAATTTGGCGGGACTGGTTTTGGGTCATATGGGTGTGGTTTTCGGGTGTTTGATTCACCCTTTCCTTACCCGCTGGCTGCATGCTGGCTGCAATATTGGATTGAAGTTCATTCTCTGTCCTCCATAGTACACGCCTGCGCAAGGCAAGATTGCTTTGCGCAGGCGTGTACTATGGAGGACAGAGAATGAACTTCAATCCAATATTGCAGCCAGCATGCAGCCAACGGGTAAGGAAAGGGTGAATCAAACACCCGAAAACTCCGCCCATATGACCCAAAACCAGTCCCGCCAAATTCAGGTGACAGAGTCCCTTTAAATAAGACCATCCTAAGACTGGAGGTAAGTCAGCAGCCAATCCTATCCAGCTCTCTCAGCTGCTCATAAAATCCAGACAAATAATCTGGGCTCATAAAAACACCTCTCAGCACTATATGTGCTTTAGCTTGCTTCTCCAGGTCCTACATCACAGGGACTTGGCATCTCTGGGACACATACTTCCCATCTATGACTTGTCCAGCTGCCTCCTTACATCTCATATATCCAAACATTTAACTGTGATTGTCTATGTTACAAAATGTGCCTGACGCAAACTAGTTTTTTTTTTTGCACATCTGTATTACAAGTAAAATTTTATATCCTATATACGCTACACCAGTAGAGTGCTCCGTTTTAAGCACAGGCCTTTAGCCATGTACCTACCTAGTATCACTTTTTTGTTCTTTTTATGAAGAGGATTAAATCTAGCTGAAAAAATGTAGAAATTTACTTGTGCATAACCTAGGATAAATACAAAATGATTAAATGTCGTACAGTAGGTAAATAAATAAATAGTAATAGTATAACTTATGGTACTTATTTGACAATATTTTGATTTAAAAAAAATCATACAAACCATCCCATCATGACAAGGTGTACCCAATCAGGAAGGTCCTATCTCTAGTATTAAACCTCTCTGTGTGCCAGCAGACTTCATAAGATAGAGGCAGAGCAGGACCTAGGCGTGACTGTTTTGCACCAACTAAATGCACGGCCAAAAAAGGGAAGACATGCCCCTATATGTACAAAGTACAAAAAAACTAAAGCAAAATCAAAGAAATGAGCTGGAACACATGTTGGTATAAGTGCAATCTATAGGGGACATTCACACTGTGGCAATTAACAAACATAAGCTAGGATAAAAACAAAATGAACAAATACTCTGCAGTAAGTAAATAGCAATAGTACATGTAAATAACATATGGTACTTAGTTGACACTATTTTGATAAAAAAAGTGTAAAAGCCATCCCTCCACAACAAGGTGTACCAATCAGGAATATCAAGAATCAGGAATAATGAGGAATAAACTTTTCTATGTGCCAACAGGCATTTATATGCACCTGACCGTGTAAAGTTATATAGACTAAATGCACAGCCCAAAAAGATGGAGCCATGCCCCTGTATGTACAAGATACAAAAAACTAAAGCAAAGCCAAAGAATATCACATAATATGATGTAAGAGTATCTGCTCTGCCTTTGAATTACAACTACACGTCCTTTTCTTCATTCATAATCCAATAGAAATCATTAGCAAGTCAGTACAATATTTTTTACTGAAAAAAATCTGAAATCAGTGTCAGATGGTGTGTTTGCTTAAAAAATCGTAGATCAAGGGGATATCTGTCAAATATAGTGATGCCTTCAGGAAAAAGATATATACCGTATATACTCGAGTATAAGCCGACCCGAGTATAAGCCGAGACCCTTAATTTTGCCCCCCAAAACAGGGAAAGCTTATTGACTCGAGTATAAGCCTAGGGTGGAAAATGCAGCAGCTACTGGTAAATTTCAAAAACAAAAATAGATATCAATAAAAGTAAAATTGACTGAGAAATCAGTAGGTTGTGCTTTTGAATATCCATATTGAATCAGGAGCCCCGTACAGTTCATGATGGGCCCCATAAGATGCTCCATACAAAATACGCCCGATATAATGCTGCACAAAGGCTGGTGGCCCCATAAGATGCTCCATAGAATATTATGCCCCATATAATGCTGCACAAAGGTTGATGGCCCCATAAGATGCTCCATAGATTATGCCCTATATAATGCTGCACAAAGGTTGATGGCCCCATACGATGCTCCATAGATTATGACCCCTTATTATGATGCACAAAGGTTGATGGCCCCATAAGATGCTCCATAGATTATGCCACATATAATGCTGCACAACGATTGATGGCCCCATACAATGCTCCATAGATTATGACCCCATATAATGCTGCACAAAGGTTAATGGCCGCATAAGATGCTCCATAGATTATGGCCCATATAATGCTACACAAATATTGATGGCCCCATAAGATGCTCCTTAGAATATCGCAATTCTCACCCTCCCCCATCATACTCATCCCCTCCTGACGCGGTCGCTGCTTCTCTGATGTGATGGTCTCTGGCACCAGCAGGTTGTTCCTGTGTTCAGCGGTCACGTGGTACCACTCATTAAAGTAATGAATATGCGCTCTACGCCTATGGAAGTGGAGTCGTGTCCATATTCATTACTTTAATGAGCTGTACTATGTGACCACTGAACACAGGGACAAGATGCCGGCATCAGAGACAATCTGAGAAGCAGGGACTACGCCGGGAGCAGGTGAGTATGATGTGACAGCTGCCACTCCCCCTCCCCCGCCGACCTCCTGGGACAATGACTCGAGTATAAGCTGAGAGGGGCACTTTCAGCCTAAAGAAATGGGCTGAAAATCTCGGCTTATACTCGAGTATATACGGTAATCACTAGATTAAGCTGAGGCAAAAAATTCCAAAGTAAATGCCCCCCAAAATTTATTATTCACATGACCAATCATACAGTACCAACGTTTCGGCCATATGGCCTTTGTCAAGGATATTATCTATAGGATACAGAATACAAGATACAAAATAAACAATATATAAAAAACTGTATATATATATATACCGTATATATATATATATATATATATGTATATATATATATATATATATATAAACAAATGCAGTCATGAATTAATACAGAATAGGTCATATGCAGAAAAAGGGAGAAAAAGAAAATAAAAAGGGAGGTATATGGAAATTTTCATATATATTACTAGCTATTGAACCTGTTCTACGCCCGGGTGGCGAGCATTTTTATTGGTATATTGTCTCCATCATGGTATGTGCTGCTCCATCCTGCGTCCCCATCCTGTCATGCGCTGCTCCATCCTGCGTCCCCATCCTGTCATGTGCTGCTCCATCCTGCGTCCCCATCCTGTCATGCGCTGCTCCATCCTGCGTCCCCATCCTGTCATGCGCTGCTACCATCCTGCGTCCCCATCCTGTCATGCGCTGCTCCCATCCTGCGTCCCCATCCTGTCATGCGCTGCTCCCATCCTGTGATGCGCTGCTCCCATCCTGCGTCCCCATCCTGTCATGTGCTGCTCCATCCTGGGTCCCCATCCTGTCATGCGCTGCTCCATCCTGCGTCCCCATCCTTATGTGCTGCTGCATCCTGCGTCCCCATCCTTATGTGCTGCTGCATCCTGCGTCCCCATCCTTATGTGCTGCTGCATCCTGCGTCCCCATCCTTATGTGCTGCTCCATCCTGCGTCCCCATCCTTATGTGCTGCTCCCATCCTGCGTCCCCATCCTTATGTGCTGCTCCATCCTGCATCCCCATCCTTATGTGCTGCTGCATCCTGCGTCCCCATCCTTATGTGCTGCTGCATCCTGCGTCCCCATCCTTATGTGCTGCTGCATCCTGCGTCCCCATCCTTATGTTCATGCTGCATCCTGCGTCCCCATCCTTATGTGCTGCTGCATCCTGCGTCCCCATCCTTATGTGCTGCTGCATCCTGCGTCCCCATCCTTATGTGCTGCTCCATCCTGCGTCCCCAACCTTATGTGCTGCTGCATCCTGCGTCCCCATCCTTATGTGCTGCTGCATCCTGCGTCCCCATCCTTATGTGCTGCTCCATCCTGTGTCCCCATCCTTATGTGCTGCTCCATCCTGCGTCCCCATCCTTATGTTCATGCTGCATCCTGCGTCCCCATCCTTATGTGCTGCTGCATCCTGCGTCCCCATCCTTATGTGCTGCTGCATCCTGCGTCCCCATCCTTATGTGCTGCTCCATCCTGCGTCCCCATCCTTATGTGCTGCTCCATCCTGCGTCCCCATCCTTATGTGCTGCTCCATCCTGCGTCTCCATCCTTATGTGCTGCTCCATCCTGTGTCCCCATCCTTATGTGCTGCTCCATCCTGCGTCCCCATCCTTATGTGCTGCTCCATCCTGCGTCCCCATACTGCCTCTGACCCGCTCGGCGCCGAGTGCTGGGGGGCCTGAGCAGGCGGGGACACCGGCGCGCTGTGGGGGTCAGGTGCCGGTATCGCCGCCAGCTCAGGCCCCCCCAGCACTTCCTATACTCACCTGTCCGGCGTTCCATCGCTGAGCGCCGCCATCTTCCCGGTCTCCTGGCTGTGACTGTTCATTCAGAGGGCGGCGCCGGCGCGCATTAAGCACGTCATCGCGCCCTCTGAACTGAAGGCCACAGACCGAAGACGGGGAAGATGGCGCCGCTCAGTGATGGAACGGGGACAGGTGAATATAGGCCAATAATCACCCTCCTGGCGGTCCCTGCTTCTGCGGTGGAGATCGCGGTGTGTGTTCAGTGTGAACGCACACCGCGATCTCCCGGGAGCGTCGCTCTGTGAGGCCCAGACTGCGCCGGCGCTTGCGCTTGCGCAGTCTATAGAGGCTTCGGACAGAGTGACGCTCCCAGCGTTATATTATAGATATTCAAAAAACTTAATCAGAATAGAATCTTCATCATATAATAATAGGGAGATAAGGAGACTATATCTCCAAGGCAGAGGTCCTTATAAATAAAAGCCATGAATGCAGTGAAGGTACAATTTCAGAAAGGGAGTAAAAAGCAATAGGAGGTGATTACCTGTATGATAGGATGCGTTTATATGCGGTGAACAGGTAAAAGGATAGCAATTAGTATGTAACGTGCTAGAAAGCTACGTAGCGCAGAGAGCCTAAAGAAAAGGGACAGTACCTGGTGATGATGTAGACAGGGAGCAGGGATGTACCACTGTGATGATAAGGTGCAGAGTGTAGTGGCAAGTCGCCAATTTATATGCACTAAGGGCACTAGAAGAAGTGGGGCATCACGTCCGAGACGTGGGGAGTGAAGGTGCACATTCGCAAAGGCTCAGAGCGGAGAGTGCACACTAGAGCCAGGTGGACGGAAGTGAGGCATATATGAGCGCTAAATCCGGAAGTGGGGCATCGCTTCCAAGATGAGAAGAATGAAAGCACGCCTGGGTGGGTGTGCACGGAAGCCAGGAGGACGGAAGTGAGGCAGGCAAGAGTGCCTGAGATAACAGGATATATACGCGTGAACGCAGGGAATAGTTAGGTAACTTAATGTGGCGCGTGGGTATGCAAATAAAGGTCGGTAATAAAAGAAAGGTGAAACTACTGATTGAAATAAAAGAACGATATAGATAGAAAAAATATACACCAATAAGTATCTGAATACCAGTATGTGTGTGTAAAGAATGCAAAAAGTAAAAAATTACCCCCCCCCAAAAAAAAAACACAGAAAGGACAAACCTGCACCCGAAAACAAAAAATAGCTAATACAAGAAGTAATCTATAGATAGATATAAGTTGAATATCCATATACATATATGTAGATATAACATATGCTATGTATTGTAATTCCCGGGCCAGAAACATCACAAATGATCCTAAGCGTACATTACCGTGACAAATATAATGTAATAGAAAATCTCGTTTTCCCTATTAAGGCCATAGGGCTCCAGGGTTTGGAGAGTGTAGATCCAGTACGCTTCTCACTCTTTTTTAGTTTCTGTATTCTGTTACCTCACCTCCTCGCCTGAGATATGTTCTCAAGTACCTGATAGCGTTACCGCGAGATATTGTGATTATGGGAAATGAAATTTGCAGATATAGGTAACATCACCCTTTTACAGAGGATTGAGGATGCTGGGTGGTTTCCTCAACATACCCGAGGCCGCAAGAACGCTTAATGAGGTATATTACATATGAGAAATCCCAGCTATAGAAGCCGCGAATGAGAAAATGTTTACCGGATCTGGGATGTGTGAATGTGTCTCCTTTTGTAATATTAGAGCACTGGAGGCAGTGCAGACAGGGAAAAGTCCCTTTACATTGCGTTGCAAGGAACGTTTGTGTATCTTTAATCGTTGAGCCACCAATGTCTGCTTGCACCAGGAGATTACGTGGGCTCGACGTTTTTTTGTGACAGATGAGAGGTGGAATCTGGAATTCAGAAATTTCTGGATAGGAGTTCCCAAGGAGTGGCCAATGTTTATGAATGATTTTATGAAAGACCTTCATGAAGGGATGATAGGTGTTGACAAAAAACATTTTCCGAGAGTTCAATCTAGGCATAGTTAAAGATGTTGTAGTGGAAGAGGATGATAAATATGAGTCGGGGTATCCCTGATCTCGAAATTTAGAAGCCATCTCTTTATGTACGATGTGATTGGTCTGACACAGTACGATTAATGCTATGATATTGGGATTTAGGAAGAGATGTTTTAAAGGGACTCTGTCACCTGAATTTGGCGGGACTGGTTTTGGGTCATATGGGCGGAGTTTTCGGGTGTTTGATTCACCCTTTCCTTACCTGCTGGCTGCATGCTGGCTGCAATATTGGATTGAAGTTCATTCTATGTCCTCCGTAGTACATGCCTGCGCAAAGCAATCTTGCCTTGTGCAGGCGTGTACTATGGAGGACAGAGAATGAACTTCAATCCAATATTGCAGCCTGCATGCAGCCAGCGAGTAAGGAAAGGGTGAATCAAACACCAGAAAACTCCGCCCATATGACCCAAAACCAGTCCCGCCAAATTCAGGTGACAGGTTCCCTTTAATATGTCGTAGGTGGCAGCTAGTGAAGAGCAACAGACTACAAGAGACTTACTAAGTTTTAGCATTTATTGTGCAATTGTATTTTACAAAACACAAAAGAATATTCCCTATATCCAAAAATTTAACTGTGGCTATATATGCCACAAAATGTGAGGGTTGCAAACAAGGTTGCACATCTGTATTTCTAGTCAAATTTCAAATCCATGACACACCAATACAGTGCACTGTTGCAGCTGCCGGATTTTTGCCATGTACCTTCCTAAAATTTCTTTTTTTTTGTTCTTTTTGGGAAAAGGATTGAATCTAGTTGAAAAAATGGGAATAAAATGTAGACATTTAATTGTACATGGCTGTTTATGCACATCTGTTTTACTAGTCCAATTAAACAACTATACACGCTAACACTATACTGCAGCCTGTTGCACTTTTGACCTGTACATGTATCTACCTGCCTCACAATACTTATTACATCCTTTTTTGACAAATGGTTGAGTAATTGGGGTTAAAAGAATTGTCAAAAGTTAAATTATACAAATTATATGGTGAATAAAAAGTGGCAATGGATGGGGTAGTTTAAAAGAAAAATAAACTTTAAAATGAAAAACGTAGGTGTTGCTAGTGGAAGCATCACCACCACCACTGGCACCAGCAGTCTGGGAAATAGTACTACCAAATGCAGGCAACAATTGGCTTCTTTTACCCTCAGTAACTGAATTAAAGCCAGGGCCCTCTCTTTTAAGTTCCAGTCTGTCATTGCTAGTTTGTTCACCATAATTTATATACTGTATGTAGTTTGTATGTAACCCCTTTTCGCGTAAAGTGCCATGGAATCAATGGTGATCTAAAAATAATTAATAATAATAATTGATAAAGAGGAAGCGGAGGGTATTATGGAATATATGGCTCATGAGCCTTAGTCATTTTGTTACTTCTAGCAGCAAGATCATCAGTTTAAAGCTACGTTCACAATTTCAGTATTTGGCCAGTATTTCACAGCAGTATTTGTAAATCAAAACCAGGAGTGGGTGAAAAGTATAGAAGTGGTGACGTGTTTCTGTTATACTTTTCCTCTGATCGTTCCATTTCTGGTTTTGGCTTACAAATACTGAGGTAAAAACCTGTCCAAATACTGAAAGTGTGAACGTGGCCTTTGTCACTATTCTACATAGAAAAGTATGCCATATCACAGATAACTAAGAGGGATAATTGTTTAACCTTATCTCATTTTAAGAAACATGAAAATTATCTCAATGTACAGTGTTAATAAATGTTTGCTAGCAGGTTACCATTTGTTTCTATGATGATGTCAGTTTGACAGTACTAAGACTTTCCTAACATAAATGCTTTCAATACACTATTTTATGAACTGATTAAAAGTTTCATGAAGTTATCCTTCTTTATTTCAATTTATCTAGCAATAATAAGCTTTTAGTTATGAGACTGCAGTGCAGTTTTCCAGAATACAGTGGCATGTAAAAGTTTGTGCACTCTTAGTCAAAATTACTGTTATTGTGAACAGTTAAGCAAGTTGAAGATGAAATGATCACTAAAAGAGCTAAAGTTGACACATTTACTTTGTAATTTAGGGAAAAATAGACATTTTTTTACATTTTAAAAATTACAAAAAGGAAAATGGGCCCATGCAAAATTTTGGGCACCCTGCATGGTTAGTACCTAGTAGCACCCTCTTTTGAAAGGACCACTGCTTGTACACGCTTCTTGCAGCCAGGCAAGAGTCTTTCAATTCTTGTTTGATGGGTTTTTCATTCATTCTTCATCGGAAAATTCTTCCAGTTCTGTGAGATTCCTGGATCGTCTTGCATGCACTGGTATTTTGAGGTCTATTCACTGATGATCAACAATGTTCAGATCAGGGGAATGGTGAGAGCCATTGGAAAACCTTCAGCTTCTCCTTTTGAGGTGGTCTACTGTGGATTTTAATGTGTGTTTGGGATCATTATCCCATTTTAGAAGACATTGTCTTTTCAGCTTCATTAAATTTCATTTAATCTATTCTACCCTCTACCCATGAAATCTTCCCCGAGCCATTTCCTGCACCACAAGACCAAAGCATGATTGATCTAGCCCCCATGATTAATGGTTGGCGAGATGTTCTTTTCCTTAAATTCTGTGCCCTTTTTCTACACACATACCTTTGATCATTATGGCCAAAGAGTTCTGTTTTAACTTCATCGGTCCACAGGACTTGTTTGGATGTTCTTTCCCATACTTCTGATGCTCAATTTTATGGTGAGGATGCAGTAGAAGTTTTCTTCTGATGACTTTTCCATTAAAGGCTGTATTTGTGCAGGTGTCTCTGAACATGCATAACACTGTACCACAATTCCAGGCTGCTAAATCTTTTTGAAGGTTTTTTGCAGTCAAGCAGTGGTTTTGATTTGCGCCTCTAGCAATCATACGAGCAGCTCTCACTGAAATTTTGCTTGCTCTTCCTGAACTTAACTTGACCTCCACTGTTCCTGTTAACAGCTTTTTTTATTGCATTTAAAACTGAGGAAAGGGTAACTTGAAAGCGCTTTGCTATCTTCTTATAGTCTTCTGCTTTGTGGGACTCCACCATGTTCATTTTCCAAGTGGAAGGGAGCTGCTTAGAAGAACAGATGCCCGCAGGTTTTTTGGCACACGGTTAGATGGGGCTGGTTTTTATAAAGCTGCAAAATTTGCATTCTCTGGTTTTTCTAAATGATGAAATTAACGTCTGAAACATTGGTCAAAGTAATTTGAGCACACAAATCTTCAAGGGTGCCCAACTTTTGCATATCCAATTGCAGGTCCAATTTCCTTTAAGTAAGTTTTAAAATGTAAAACATTTTACATGCCACTGTATTTACAGTATTAATTTTGCCCTTTCCAATAGAGTTCAGGAATAAATGCATTAACCTGTTCTAACCTGTGCACGATTGATAAAATAGATCAATTAATTAATGAAATGATCAATTAAATATATCTAAAGACATCAACATAGATAATCCACCACAAAAGGGAGCTTATGTTATATACTAATTTAGTTCAATGTGTGTCTTTTTATTAAATCCAGGTGTAAATCTTCAAAATCCTTAGTAAATCTATGTAAATAAATTAGAACCAGTGATTTCCCCTTCACTATAAGGGCCCTGTCCATAATATGTACACAGTAACGGTTCCGGCCAAGGAGCTGTCCAGCAGCTGATTACAGGCAGGCAAGCTACAAATTCTAACAAATTACATCTCCGTTGTCAGATAACTTGGCCTCGTGTAGAAAACAAAGATTTTATGCATCAAGACAATGACAAGACAATGACAAATACTAATGTCTTAATCTATAAGATGTTAACCGCCTAAGGCCCAGACTATTTTTTGTATTTTCTCTTTCATTCATTTTATTCCAAGATCTACAACTATTATATGTTGTATCACTGTATGAGGGCTTGTGTTTCAATTTATTGATGATACAATGAATTTAATTTTTTTAAAGACTGAATGCTTGTTTTGTTTTTTTGAAGATGGAGTTGAAATTTTTACTGGTACCATTTTGTGGTACACACAACTTTTTGATAATTTATTCCTTTTTGGGGGATGCAAGATGACCCATATATATATATATGTAACAATTCTAGTATTTTTTTGTTCATTGCATTAATAAAGCAATATAAGATGCTTAATATTTAACCCCTTTCTGACATTAGACGTACTATCCCGTCGAGGTGGGGTGGGCCCCTATGACCACGGACGGGATAGTACGTCATATGCGATCGGCAGCGCTCACGGGGGGAGCGCCGCCGATCGCGGCCGGGTGTCAGCTGCCTATCGCAGCAGACATCCGGCACTATGTGCCAGGAGCGGTCACGGACCGCCCCGGCACATTATCCCCTGGCACACCGCGATCAAAGATGATCGCGATGTGCCGGCGGTACAGGGAAGCACCGCGCAGGGAGGGGGCTCCCTGCGGGCTTCCCTGAGCCCCCCGCAGAAACGCTATGTGATCGCGTTGCTGCGAGGGTCTTACCTCCCTCCCTGCTTGCTCCAGGCCCGGATCCAAGATGGCCGCGGATCCGGGTCCTGCAGGGAGGGAGGTGGCTTCACAGAGCCTGCTCAGAGCAGGCACTGTGAAGCCAGAGTGCTGTGCACACTGTCAGATCACCAATCTGTGATGTCCCCCCCTGGGACAAAATAAAAAAGTAAAAAAAAAAATTTCCAAATGTGTAAAAAAAAATAAAAAAAAATATTCCTAAATAATGAAAAAAAAAAAAATATTATTCCCATAAATACATCTCTTCATCTAAATTAAAAAAAAAACAATAAAAGTACACATATTTAGCATCGCCGCGTCCGTAACGACCCAACCTATAAAACTGGCCCACTAGTTAACCCCTTCAGTAAACACCGTAAGAAAAAAAAAAACGAGGCAAAAAACGCTTTATTATCATACCGCCGAACAAAAAGTGGAATAACACGCGATCAAAAAGACAGATATAAATAACCATGGTACCGCTGAAAACGTCATCTTGTCCCGTAAAAAACGAGCCGCAATACAGAATCATCAGCAATAAAATAAAAAAGTTTTAGTCCTGAGAATAAAACGATGCAAAGATAATTATTTTTTCTGTAAAATAGTTTTTATCGTATAAAAGCGCCAAAACATAAAAAAAGATATAAATGAGGTGTCGCTGTAATCGTACTGACCCGAACAATAAAACTGCTTTATCAATTTTACCAAACGCGGAACGGTATAAACGCCTCCCCCAAAAGAAATTCATGAATAGCTGGTTTTTGGTCATTCTTCCTCACAAAAATCGGAATAAAAAGGGATCAAAAAATGTCACGTGCCCGAAAATGCTACCAATAAAAATGTCAACTCGTCCCGCAAAAAACAAGACCTCACATGACTCTATGGACCAAAATATGGAAAAATTATAGCTCTCAAAATGTGGTAACGCAAAAAATATTTTTTGCAATAAAAAGCATCTTTCAGTGTGTGACGGCTGCCAATCATAAAAATCCGCTAAAAAACGCTATAACAGTAAATCAAACCCCCCTTCATCACCCCCTTAGTTAGAGAAAAATTAAAAAAATGTATTTATTTCCATTTTCCCATTAGGGCTAGGGTTAGGGTTAGGGCTAGGGTTAGGGTTAGGATAAGGGCTAGGGTTAGGGCTAGGGTTAGGGCTAGGGTTAGGGCTAGGGTTAGGGTTAGGGCTAGGGTTAGGGCTAGTGTTAGGGCTAGGGCTAGGGTTAGGGCTAGGGTTAGGGCTAGGGTTAGGGTTGGGGCTACAGTTATGGTTGGGGCTAAAGTTAGGGTTAGGGTTTAGATTACATTTAGAGTTGGGAATAGGGTTGGGATTAGGGTTAGGGGTGTGTCAGAGTTAGAGGTTTGGTTAGGGTTACTGTTGGAATTAGGGTTAGGGGTGTGTTTGGATTAGGGTTTCAGTTATAATTGGGGGGTTTCCACTGTTTAGGCACATCAGGGCTCTCCAAACACGATATGGCGTCCGATCTCAATTCCAGCCAATTCTGCGTTGAAAAAGTAAAACAGTGCTCCTTCCCTTCCGAGCTCTCCCGTGTGCCCAAACAGGGGTTTACCCCAACATATGGGGTGTCAGCATACTCAGGACAAATAGTACAACAACTTTTGGGGTCCAATTTCATCTGTTACCTTTGGGAAAATACAAAATTGGGGGCTAAAATATAATTTTTGTGGGAAAAAAAAAGATTTTTTATTTTCACGGCTCTGCGTTATAAACTGTAGTGAAACACTTGGGGGTTCAAAGTTCTCACAACACATCTAGATGAGTTCCCTGGGGGGTCTAGTTTCCAATATGGGGTCACTTGTGGGGGGTTTCTACTGTTTAGGTACATTAGGGGCTGTGCAAATGCAATGTAACGCCTGCAGACTATTCCATCTAAGTCTGCATTCCAAATGGCACTCCTTCCCTTCCGAGCCCTCCCATATGCCCAAACGGTGGTTCCCCCCACATATGGGGTATCAGTGTACTCAGGACAAATTGGACAACAACTTTTGGGGTCGAATTTCTCCTCTTACCCTCGGGAAAATACAAAACTGGGGGCTAAAAAAAATAATTTTTTGGGGAAAGTTTTTTTTTTATTTTCACGGCTCTGCGTTACAAACTGTAGTGAAACACTTGGGGGTTCACAGCTCTAACAACACATCTAGATGAGTTCCTTAGGGTGTCTAGTTTCCAAAATGGTGTCACTTGTGGGGGGTTTCTACTGTTTAGGTACATTAGGGGCTCTGCAAACGCAATGTGACACCTGCAGACCATTCCATCTAAGTCTGCATTCCAAATGGAGCTCCTTCCCTTCCGAGACCTCCCATGTGCCCAAACAGTGGTTCCCCCCCACTTATGGGGTATCAGCGCACTCAGGACAAATTGGACAACAAATTTTGGGGTCCAATTTCTCCTGTTACCCTCGGGAAAATACAAAACTAGGGGCTAAAAAATAATTTTTGTGGGAAAAAATTTTTGCTTTATTTTTACGGCTCTGCATTATAAACTTCTTTGAAGCCCTTGGTGGGTCAAAGCGCTCACCACACATCTAGATAAGTTCCTTAGGGGGTCTGCTTTCCAAAATGGTGTCACTTGTGGGGGGTTTCAATGTTTAGGCACATCAGTGGCTCTCCAAACGCAACATGGCGTCCCATCTCAATTCCTGTCAATTTTGCATTGAAAAGTCAAACGGCGCTCCTTCCTTTCCGAGCTCTCCCATGCGCCCAAACAGTGGTTTACCTCCACATATGGGGTATCGGCGTACTCACTACAAATTGTACAACAACTTTTGGGGTCCAATTTCTTCTCTTACTCTTGGGAAAATAAAACATTGGGGGCGAAAAGATAATTTTTGTGAAAAAATATTATTTTTTATTTTTACGGTTCTGCATTATAAACTTCTGTGAAGCACTTGGTGGGTCAAAGTGCTCACCACACCTCTAGATAAGTTCCTTAGGGGGGCTACTTTCCAAAATGGTGTCACTTGTGGGGGGTTTCAATGTTTAGGCACATCAGGGTCTCTCCAAACGCAACATGGTGTCCCATCTCGATTCCAGTCAATTTTGCATTGAAAAGTCAAACGGCGCTCCTTCGCTTCCGAGCTCTGTCATGTGCCCAAACAGTGATTTACCCCCACATATGGGGTATCGGTGTACTCAGGACAAATTGTACAACAACTCTTGGGGTCCATTTTCTCCTGTTACCCTTGGTAAAATAAAACAAATTGGAGCTGAAATAAATTTTGTGTGAAAAAAAGTTAAATGTTCATTTTTATTTAAACATTCCAAAAATTCCTGTGAAGCACCAGAAGGGTTAATAGACTTCTTGAATATGGTTCTGAGCACCATGAGGGGTGCAGTTTTTAGAATGGTGTCACACTTGGGTATTTTCTATCATATAGACCCCTCAAAATGACTTCAAATGAGATGTGGTCCCTAAAAAAAAATGGTGTTGTAAAAATGAGAAATTGCTGGTCAACTTTTAACCCTTAAAACTCCCTAACAAAAAAAATTTTGGTTCCAAAATTGTGCTGATGTAAAGTAGACATGTGGGAAATGTTACTTATTAAGTATTTTGTGTGACATATCTCTGTGATTTAATTGCATAAAAATTCAAAGTTGGAAAATTGCAAAATTTTCATAATTTTGCCAAATTTCCGTTTTTTTCACAAATAAACCCAGGTACTATCAAAGAATTTTTACCACTATCATGAAGTACAATATGTCTCGAGAAAACAATGTCAGAATCACAGGAATCCGTTGAAGCGTTCCAGAGTTATAACCTCATAGATGGACAGTGGTCAGAATTGTAAAAATTGGCCCGGTCATTAACGTGAAACCACCCTTGGGGGTAAAGGGTTTAAATAGCATAATATTTCAAATATTTCTGGACATGGTGATATAATTATTTACTTTTACATTTTTCATTTTTTAGGAGATTTAAATCTGCAATACCTTGATTCTTTACAATTGTAGGAACTCTATAGCTATTGTTATAAACTTTGTTTTTGAATTCGGAATATCTAATATATATGTAAAATAAATTGAATGCTAGAGATTTTTTTTAGCATTTTAGAGACTTCCAGCACTTTCTTTTCCAAAGTAGACTGAAAAACACATTTAAAGAGTAAATGTCATTTTAATTTTTATTTTTCATCAGTTACAACTATCATCTCTTATCTCAGTGATATAGTAATTTGAATACCTATTTTACTGTGGAATTGAGGAATCAGTTCAGGAGGCAAAAGGATCAGATTTATCTGATAAGATATAGGACAAAGTTTTTTTTATTATCATGCGTACTATTGATTTATGAAATAAAAATTAAAGAAAAGTTTTTCATTAAGCCAATAGTCAAGAGAGATGCAACTTGAAGCCCCATGCTAATCAATGCAAAATATTTAAAATATGCTTTAGGTGACAGATAAGCACTAAACTTTCTCATGAATTAGGACACAGGGATATATTACTGATAGAATCATAATAGGATTTTTGTCTAATGTACAAAAAAATGTGCTTTTACAGAGTAACTATCATTTTAATTTTTATTTTAGAAATCAATAGTACACATGAAAATAAGAAAATTTGTAATATCCCATTCCTTCTCCTCCTGTACTGATCTAGCATTTTCAAAATTCTAAAATCACAGGTAAAATCTGTCCTTAGTAAAGATAGGAAATGACCCTTGCTACTGATGCAATTCTAAGGAGAGGATAAGTGAATGAGTAAGAGGGAGGAGCTAGACATAGAGGGTTTCCCTCCTCCTACTCCCTCACGTCTACATAGAATCTGATCAGTAGCACATGCCATCTCCTATCTCAGTAACATAATAATCTGTCTTCACTGATTACATATTTTACCAATGAATTGAGATTTTTGGAAAATTAATGATTAATCCGGGAGGAGATAGAAGATTTCTCTGATAAAATATATAACAACATGCCTTATTTTTATGAGTACTATGGATTTATGAAACAAAAATTATAACATAGAAACCTTCAAAAAGAACCTGAAGACCCACCTCTTCCGACAAGCCTACAGCCTGCAGTGATCCTGAAGTTACTGAACCGCCGCGCAACCTGCCCTACCCTCTCCTAGTGTTTCATCACCCATCCCCTGCAGACTGTGAGCCCTCGCGGGTAGGGTCCTCCCTCCTTATGTACCCGTGTGCCTGTTATCTGCTCATTTTTAATGTATTTGTCTATATTTGCCTCGTATTCACATGTAAAGCACCATGGAATAAATGGTGCTATAAAAATGTATAATAATAATAATAATAATAACAATACTCTTTATATATTGGTTTACAATTTTGGTGGTGTATTTCTGCTTGATGGATGTTGTTGGTTATGTTGTATGCAAAAACTGTTTGACGATAACACATTTATTGAGGGTAAAGGACTGTTTTTAAAGCCCTCATCACAAGTCATATGTGTGTGTGTGTAGTGTCCCAGTCCCATCTCCTATCTGTTGCAAGATATAGTTGTTGGGTGGTTACCAAAAACCTATGTCCTGTTATGTGGTTTATTTGATAAATTGTCCTATACTGCCATCTACTATCCAAAGTGTAAAGGTGCAAGAGTTTGGTCACATGACACTCTTTCTGCTTGGTTTCCTGCAGAAGCCTCTAGAAGCTGCTGAGGGAAGAGTCGGGGACGAATTCCTATCCTTCCTGTGATGAGCAACATGAGAAGTCAACTTCCTAGGCTGCTCTGCCTTTAGCCTAGGTCCTGCTTCCCTTAACCTTCAATTGGCCAGGAAACTGCCACAGCCTACGCCAGGAGGGTGTTATGATCTGGTGGCCTAGGAGCAGCATGAGACAGACTCTGGAGAAGGTGGTCCCTGTACTGACCGCAAACCCTGAACCTAGCAGCGCAACTAGAAGTAGCCGTGGGGGTACCTAACACTCCCTAGACCCCTCAGCACAGCCTAAGATCTGACTTCCCCTAAAGAGAGAAACAGGAAACCTATCTTGCCTCAGAGAAAATCCCCAAAGGATAGATAGCCCCCCACAAATATTGACTGTGAGAGGAGAGGGAAATAACATACGCAGATATGAAATCAGATTTTAGCATAGGAGGCCATACTAGCTAAAAAGAAAGAATAGAACAGAGTACTATGCAGTCAGTATAAAAACACTAGAAAATATCCACCACAGAAAATACGAATCACCACATCTGACTAAAGACATGGGGGGTATATCTGCATCTCCAGAGAAATAGCTAGGCTGCAAAAAATCCTTCACAGACTAAGCTGGACAAGACAAAAACATGAAAATGCACAGAACTATAAGGTCCACAGCAGGTGGACAGCAAAAATAAGCCAGGACTTATCTTTGTGGAAAAGCACAGCAAACTGGAGAGACCAGCAGGGAAGTGAATCCTTCAAAAACAATGGACAACTGGCACTGACTAAAGGATCCTGCAAAGCTATATACCCCAGTCAGTTTTGCAATTAATAGATACACCTGTCCACTCCTGCAGTCCAGGCACAACTGCATTACCCTCCACAACCACCGGAGGGAGCCCAAAAGCTGAATTCACAACAGTACCCCCCCTTGAGGAGGGGTCACCGAACCCTCACCAGAGCCCCCAGGCCGATCAGGATGAGCCCGATGAAAGGCACGAACCAAATCATCGGCATGGACATCAGAGGCAGAAACCCAAGAATTATCCTCCTGGCCATAACCCTTCCACTTGACAAGGTACTGAAGCTTCCGCCTCGAAAAACGAGAATCCAAAATCTTCTCAACAACATATTCCAACTCCCCATCGACCAATACAGGGGCCGGAGGATCAACAGAGGGAACAACGGGCTCCACATATTTCCGCAACAAAGATCTATGGAAGACATTATGGATAACAAAAGAGGCCGGAAGCGCCAGGCGAAAGGACACCGGATTAATAATCTCAGAAATCCTATAAGGACCAATAAATCGAGGCTTAAACTTAGGGGAAGAAACCTTCATAGGAACATGATGGGAAGATAACCAAACCAGATCACCAACCTGAAGCCGGGAACCAACACACCGATGATGATTCCCAAAACGCTGAGCCTCCTCCTGAGACAGCACCAAATTGTCCACAACATAAGCCCAAATCTGCTGCAACCTGTCGACCACAGAATCCACACCAGGAAGGTCAGAAGGCTCAACCTGCCCAGAAGAAAAACGAGGATGAAAACCAAAATTACAAAAAAAAGGCGAAACCAAAGTAGCCAAACTAGCCCGATTATTAAGGGCAAACTCGGCCAATGGCAAAAATGCCACCCAATCATCCTGATCAGCAGACACAAAGCATCTCAAATAGGTCTCCAAGGTCTGATTAGTTCGCTCAGTCTGGCCATTTGTCTGAGGATGAAATGCAGAAGAAAAAGACAAATCAATGCCCAGCCTGGCACAAAAGGCCCGCCAAAACCTAGAAACAAACTGGGAACCTCTGTCGGACACACTATTCTCCGGAATACCATGCAAACGTACCACATGCTGAAAAAACAACGGAACCAAATCAGAAGAAGAAGGCAATTTAGGCAAAGGCACCAAATGAACCATCTTAGAAAATCGGTCACAGACAACCCAGATAACCGACATTCTTTGGGAAACAGGAAGAACGGAAATAAAATCCATAGAAATATGCGTCCAAGGTCTCTCAGGGACCGGCAAAGGCAGAAGCAACCCACTAGCGCGGGAACAGCAAGGCTTAGCCCACGCACAAATCCCACAGGACTGCACAAAAGAACGCACATCCCGCGACAAAGAAGGCCACCAAAAGGACCTACTAACCAAATCTCTGGTACCAAAAATCCCAGGATGGCCAGCCAACACAGAACAATGAACCTCAGAAATCACTTTACTAGTCCATCTATCAGGAACAAACAGTTTCCCCACAGGACAGCGGTCAGGCTTATCAGCCTGAAATTCCTGAAGAACCCGTCGCAAATCAGGGGAGATGGCAGAAAGAATCACCCCTTTCTTCAAAATGCCGACCGGCTCAAGAACCCCAGGGGAATCAGGAAAAAAACTCCTAGAGAGGGCATCCGCCTTAACATTCTTAGTACCAGGAATGTACGAGACCACAAAATCAAAATGGGAGAAAAACAGGGACCATCGAGCCTGTCTAAGATTCAGCCGTTTGGCAGACTCGAAGTAAATCAGATTCTTATGATCGGTCAGGACCACAATATGGTGTTTGGCCCCCTCAAGCCAATGTCGCCACTCCTCAAATGCCCACTTCATAGCCAACAACTCCCGATTGCCGACAGCATAATTGCGTTCCGCATGCGAAAACTTCCGAGAAAAGAAGGCACACGGTTTCATCAAGGAACAATCAGAATTGCTCTGAGACAAAACGGCCCTTGCCCCAATCTCAGACGAGTCAACCTCAACCTGAAATGGAAGAGAAACATCTGGCTGACGCAACACAGGGGCAGAAGTAAATCGGCGTTTAAGCTCCTGAAAGGCAGAAACAGCCGCGGAGGACCAATTTGTCACATCAGCGCCTTTCTTGGTCAAATCGGTTAGAGGTTTAACCACATTGGAGAAGTTGGCAATGAAATGATGATAAAAATTAGCAGAGCCCAAGAATTTCTGAAGGCTCTTCACAGATGTGGGCTGAATCCAATCATGAATGGCCTGAACCTTAACCGGATCCATTTCTATAGATGAGGGAGAAAAAATGAAACCCAAAAAAGAAACCTTCTGCACTCCAAAGAGGCACTTTGACCCCTTCACAAATAAAGCATTGTTACGGAGGATCTGAAATACCATCCTGACCTGTTTCACATCAGACTCCCAATCATTGGAAAAAATCAATATATCATCCAAATATACAACCATGAATTTATCAAGATAACTCCGAAAGATATCATGCATGAAGGATTGGAACACAGATGGGCCATTAGAGAGTCCGAATGGCATCACAAGGTATTCAAAATGGCCTTCGGGCGTATTAAATGCAGTTTTCCATTCGTCACCCTGCTTGATACGAATAAGATTATATGCTCCTCGAAGGTCAATCTTAGTAAACCAGCTAGCCCCCTTAATCCTAGCAAACAAATCAGTAAGCAAAGGCAAGGGGTATTGAAATTTGACCGTGATCTTATTTAAGAGGCGATAATCAATACAGGGTCTCAAGGAGCCATCCTTCTTGGCAACAAAAAAGAACCCCGCTCCCAACGGTGAAGAAGATGGCCGAATATGCCCTTTCTACAAAGACTCCTTAATATAGCTCCGCATGGCGGTATGTTCCAGCACAGACAGGTTGAAAAGTCGGCCCTTAGGGAACTTACAGCCTGGAATCAAGTCAATAGCACAATCACAGTCCCTATGCGGTGGAAGGGAACTGGATTTGGGCTCATCGAATACATCCTGGAAGTCAGACAAAAACTCAGGAACTTCAGAAGAGGGGGAAGAGGAAATTGACATCAAAGGAACCTGATCATGAACCCCCTGACAACCCCAACTAGTCACAGACATGGATTTCCAATCTAACACCGGATTATGTAGCTGCAACCATGGAAAACCCAGCACAATATCATCATGCAAATTATGCAACACCCGAAAACGACAATCTTCCTGATGGGCTGGCGCCATGCGCATGGTCAGCTGTGTCCAAAACTGAGGTTTATTTTTAGCCAATGGTGTAGCATCAACGCCCCTCAAAGGAATAGGGTTCTGCAAAGGCTGCAAGGGAAAACCACAACGTCTGGCAAATTCCAAGTCCATTAAGTTCAGAGCGGCGCCTGAATCCACAAATGCCAGGACAGAAAATGATGATAATGAGCAGATCAAGGTCACAGATAACAGAAATTTAGGTTGTATAGTACTGATGGCTAGGGTTGAGCGAAACGGGTCGTTCATTTTCAAAAGTCGCCGACTTTTGGCAAAGTCGGGTTTCATGAAACCCGATCCGACCCCTGTGCGGGGTCGGCCATGCGGTACGCGACTTTCGCGCCAAAGTCGCGTTTCAATGACGCGAAAAGCGCCATTTCTCAGCCAATGAAGGTAAACGCAGAGTGTGGGCAGCGTGATGACATAGGTCCTGGTCCCCACCATCTTAGAGAAGGGCATTGCAGTGATTGGCTTGCTGTCCGCGGTGTCACAGGGGCTATAAAGGGGCGTTCCCGCCGACCGCCATGTTACTGCTGCTGATCTGAGCTTAGGGAGAGGTTGCTGCCGCTTCGTCAGAAGCAGGGATAGCGTTAGGCAGGGTCCATTAACCACCAAACCGCTTGTGCTGTAGCGATTTCCACAGCCCAACACCACCTTCAGTGTGCAGGGATAGTGGAAGCTACATTTTTTTTTTCCTCAGCGCTGTAGCTCATTGGGCTGCCCTAGAAGGCTCCCTGATAGCTGCATTGCTGTGTGTACGCCGCTGTGCAAACCAACTGCTTTTTTCAAAGCACAAATCCTCTTGTTCCTTCCTTTCTGCACAGCTATCTTGTTTGTTTGTCCACACTTTTTATTTAATTTGTGCATCAGTCCACTCCTTATTGCTGCCTGCCATACCTGGCTGAGATTACTGCAGGGAGATAGTAATTGAAGGACAGTTCCTTTTTTTTTTTTGTGGGAGATTAAGATTGGCATTTCTGCTAGAGTGCCATCCCTGTCTGTGTCATCTCTCACTCAGTGGGCCATGGAAAGCCTATTTATTTTTTTGCTTGATTTGGGTTCTAAAATCTACCTGAAAAAATCACTACATCAATCAGTGGGAGAAAAATATTGGCCTCAGGGCTTGTGTGCCACTCCTTACTCCTGTGTGTGCTATCTCTCACTCAGTGGGCCATAGAAAGCCTATTTATTTTTTTGCTTGATTTGGGTTCCAAAATCTACCTGAAAAAATCACAACATCAATCAGTGGGAGAAAAATATTGGCCTCAGGGCTTGTGTGCCACTCCTGACTCCTGTGTGTGCCATCTCTCACTCAGTGGGCCTAGAAAGCCTATTAATTTTTTTGCTTGATTTGGGTTCTAAATTCTACCTGAAAAAATCAATAAATCAATCAGTGGGAGATTAATATTGGCCTTTGGGCTTGTGTGCCAGTCCTAAGCGTGCCATCTCTCTCTCTCAGATAGTGGGCCATGGAAAGCCTATTTATTATTTTTTTTATTGGGTTTATAAATTTTCCCTGGAAAAAAAAAAAAAGTGGGAGATTAATATTGGCCTCTGGGCTTGTGTGCCAGTCCTGAGCGTGCCATCTCTCTCACAAATAGTGGGCCATAGAAAGCCTATTTATTTTTTTGGTTGATTTGGGTTCTAAATTCTACCTGAAAAAATCAATAAATCAATCAGTGGGAGATAAATATTGGCCTCTGGGCTTGTGTGCCACTCCTGACTCCTGTGTGCGTCCTCTCTCACTCAGTGGGCCCTACAAAGCCTTTTTTTTTTATTTGTTTTCTAAATTCTCCCTGAAACAATCATTTTATTTTATTTTGTTTCTAAATTCTTCCTGAAAAATTCATTTTTTTGTATTTTTTTTTTCTAAAGTCTCCCTGAAAAAAAAAAAAAATCAAATCAGTGGGAGATTAATATTGCCCTTTCTGCTTGTGTGCCGGTCTTGACTCCTGGGTGTGCCATCTCTCTCTCTCTCTCCAATTGTGGGCCATAGAAAGCCTATTTTTTTTTTTGCTTGATTTGGGTTCCAAAATCTACCTGAAAAAATCACTAAATCAATCAGTGGGAGATAAATATTGGCCTCTGGGCTTGTGTGCCACTCCTGACTCCTGTGTGCGTCCTCTCTCACTCAGTGGGCCCTAGAAAGCCTATTTTTTGTTTTATTTGTTTTCTAAATTCTCCCTGAAAAAATCATTTTATTTTATTTGGTTTCTAAATTATTCCTGAAAAAATCATTTTTTTTTGTATTTTTTTTTTCTAAAGTCTCCCTGAAAAAAAAGAAAAAAAATCAAATCAGTGGGAGATTAATATTGCCCTTTCTGCTTGTGTGCCAGTCTTGACTCCTGGGTGTGCCATCTCTCTCTCTCCAATTGTGGGCCATAGAAAGCCTATTAATTTTTTTGCTTGATTTGGGTTCCAAAATATACCTGAAAAAATCACTAAATCAATCAGTGGGAGATAAATATTGGCCTCTGGGCTTGTGTGCCACTCCTGACTCCTGTGTGCGTCCTCTCTCACTCAGTGGGCCATAGAAAGCCTATTTTTTGTTTTATTTGTTTTCTAAATTCTCCCTGAAAAAATCATTTTATTTTATTTGGTTTCTAAATTATTCCTGAAAAAATCATTTTTTTTGTATTTTTTTTTTCTAAAGTCTCCCTGAAAAAAAAGAAAAAAAATCAAATCAGTGGGAGATTAATATTGCCCTTTCTGCTTGTGTGCCAGTCTTGACTCCTGGGTGTGCCATCTCTCTCTCTCCAATTGTGGGCCATAGAAAGCCTGTTAATTTTTTTGCTTGATTTGGGTTCCAAAATCTACCTGAAAAAATCACTAAATCAATCAGTGGGAGATAAATATTGGCCTCTGGGCTTGTGTGCCACTCCTGACTCCTGTGTGCGTCCTCTCTCACTCAGTGGGCCATAGAAAGCCTATTTTTTTTTTTATTTGTTTTCTAAATTCTCCCTGAAACAATCATTTCATTTTATTTGGTTTCTAAATTCTTCCTGAAAAATCCATTTTTTTGTATTTTTTTTTTCTAAAGTCTCCCTGAAAAAAAAAAAAAATCAAATCAGTGGGAGATTAATATTGCCCTTTCTGCTTGTGTGCCAGTCTTGACTCCTGGGTGTGCCATCTCTCTCTCTCTCTCTCTCTCTCCAATTGTGGGCCATAGAAAGCCTATTTATTTTTTTGCTTGATTTGGGTTCCAAAATCTACCTGAAAAAATCACTAAATCAATCAGTGGGAGATAAATATTGGCCTCTGGGCTTGTGTGCCACTCCTGACACCTGTGTGCGTCATCTCTCACTCAGTGGGCCCTAGAAAGCCTATTTTTTGTTTTATTTGTTTTCTAAATTCTCCCTGAAAAAATCATTTTATTTTATTTGGTTTCTAAATTATTCCTGAAAAAATCATTTTTTTTGTATTTTTTTTTTCTAAAGTCTCCCTGAAAAAAAAAAAAAATCAAATCAGTGGGAGATTAATATTGCCCTTTCTGCTTGTGTGCCAGTCTTGACTCCTGGGTGTGCCATCTCTCTCTCTCTCTCCAATTGTGGGCCATAGAAAGCCTATTTATTTTTTTGCTTGATTTGGGTTCCAAAATCTACCTGAAAAAATCACTAAATCAATCAGTGGGAGATAAATATTGGCCTCTGGGCTTGTGTGCCACTCCTGACTCCTGTGTGCGTCCTCTCTCACTCAGTGGGCCATAGAAAGCCTATTTTTTTTTAATTTGTTTTCTAAATTCTCCCTGAAACAATCATTTCATTTTATTTGGTTTCTAAATTATTCCTTAAAAAATCATTTTTTTTTATTATTTTTTTTTTTCTAAAGTCTCCCTTTAAAAAAAACAAAAACAAATCAGTGGGAGATTAATATTTACATTTGCGCTTCAGTGACAGTCCTGCGTGTGTGGCATCTCTCTCATTTGTTGCCACCAACAACAGAGTGTGTAACATTGTGCCTGATTTTCGTTGTGGTCTCACCCACCTGTAAAGGGGTAGCTAAATCATACTGAAGTTATAGCTCACCGTGTAAGTTGTGTGACAGCAACAAATACCGTTAGTTTGGTAACGTTTTTAAAACAATGAGGAAGTCTGGTGGAAGAGGTCGTGGCCGGGGGCGTTCATTGTCAGCTGGTAATGAGGGTAGTGGTAGTGGTGGAGCATCAGGTGGTCGTGGGAAAAAAAATATTGCACCTAAGTCTGGAGCTGTGGAGCCAGGTTCGTCGTCTGGCTACACAAGGCCTCGAACGCTCCCGTTTCTGGGAGTAGGAAAACCGCTTTTAAAGCCGGAGCAGCAAGAGCAAGTTTTGGCTTATCTTGCTGACTCAGCCTCTAGCTCTTTTGCCTCCTCTCGTGAAACTGGTAAAAGTAAAAGCAGCGCGTCGTTAGTGGATGTTCACGGTCAGGGACAAGTCGCTTCCTTGTCCTCTTCAGCAAAAACAACAACAGAGAAGAATGCAGCAGGCGACACAACGGGTTACTCCATGGAGCTCTTTACACATACCGTCCCTGGCTTAGAAAGTGAAGCAGTTAACAGTCCATGCCCATTACAAGTTGAATCTGACATGGAGTGCACTGATGCACAGCCACAGCCAGACTACTATCCTGGTCCTTTGACTCAGACCAACCATTGCCCTCGCAGGGTGCTGATCAAGAATCAGACCCTGATGAGACTATGTTGCCCCATCACGAACGCTATACCACCGACCGACACGGTGACACAGACGAAGTTGCACACGAGCTACAAGAAGAGGTAATAGATGACCCAGTTCTTGACCCCGATTGGCAGCCATTGGGGGAACAGGGTGCAGGCGGCAGCAGTTCTGAAGCGGAGGAGGAGGGGCCGCAGCAGGCATCAACATCGCAACAGGTTCCATCTGCCGGGCCCGTATCTTGCCCAAAACGCGTGGCAAAGTCAAAACCTGTTGGAGGACAGCGTGGCCATCCGGTTAAAGCTCAGTCTGCAATGCCTGAAAAGGTATCCGATGCTAGAAAGAGTGCAGTCTGGCATTTTTTTAAACAACATCCAATTGATCAGCGCAAAGTCATCTGTCAAAAATGTTCAACTACCTTAAGCAGAGGGCAGAATCTGAAAAGTCTCAATACAAGTTGCATGCATAGACATTTAACCACCATGCATTTGCAAGCTTGGACTAACTACCAAACGTCCCTTAAGGTTGTAGCACCCTCGGCCAATGAAGCTAGTCATCAACGCAACATCCCTTCCGGCAGTGTAGTGCCACCATTTTCTGCACCACCTGCAGTATCTGGTCAGGTTTCTTTGCCAGGCCAAAGCAGTCAGGGTCAGGGAATCACCAGTTTCGTAGTAGGAAACACTGCATCTAGGGCACCGGCGGCAACAATACCATCTCCCACCGTCTCTCAGTCTGCCATGTCCACCGGCACCCCCGCTAGTTCCACGATCTCCAGCTCTCCAGTCCAGCTCACCCTACATGAGACTATGGTTAGAAAAAGGAAGTACTTAGCCTCGCATCCACGTACACAGGGTTTGAACGCCCACATAGCTAGACTAATCTCGTTAGAGATGATGCCCTACCGGTTAGTTGAAAGCGAAGCTTTCAAAGCCCTGATGGACTACGCTGTACCACGCTACGAGCTACCCAGTCGACACTTTTTTTCCAGAAAAGCCATCCCAGCCCTCCACCAGCATGTTAAAGAGCGCATCGTCCATGCACTCAGGCAATCTGTGAGCACAAAGGTGCACCTGACAACAGATGCATGGACCAGTAAGCATGGCCAGGGACGTTACGTGTCCATCACGGCACACTGGGTAAATGTGGTGGATGCAGGGTCCACAGGGGACAGCAAGTTTGGGACAGTTCTGCCTAGCCCACGGTCTAGGAAACAGTTGGCTGTAGCCGTTCGCACCCCCTCCTCCTCCTCTTCGTCCTCCTGCAGAAGCGAGACCTCGTCCACAGACCGCAGTCGCACAACCACTCCATCCGCAGCTGCCACTGTTGCACACCAGGTCTCCCATTATGGGGCAGCTACTGGCAAACGTCAGCAGGCTGTATTGGCTATGAAGTGTTTGGGCGACAACAGACACACCGCTGAAGTTCTGTCCGAGTTCTTGCAGAAAGAAACGCAGTCGTGGCTGGGCACTGTAGATCTTGAGGCAGGCAAGGTAGTGAGTGATAACGGAAGGAATTTCATGGCTGCCATCTCCCTTTCCCAACTGAAACACATTCCTTGCCTGGCTCACACCTTAAACCTGGTGGTGCAGTGCTTCCTGAAAAGTTATCCGGGGTTATTCGACCTGCTCCTCAAAGTGCGTGGACTTTGCTCACATATCCGCCGTTCGCCCGTACACTCCAGCCGTATGCAGACCTATCAGCGTTCTTTGAACCTTCCCCAGCATCGCCTAATCATAGACGTTGCAACAAGGTGGAACTCAACACTGCACATGCTTCAGAGACTGTGTGAACAGAGGCGGGCTGTTATGTTTTTGTGGGAGGATACACATACACGGGCAGGCAGTAGGATGGCAGACATGGAGTTGTCAGGTGTGCAGTGGTCGAAGATTCAAGACATGTGTCAAGTCCTTCAGTGTTTTGAGGAATGCACATGGCTGGTTAGTGCAGACAACGCCATAATAAGCATGAGCATCCCCCTAATGCGTCTGCTGATGCAAAGTTTGACGCACATAAAGGATCAGGCGTCTGCAGCTGAGGAAGAGGAAAGCCTTGATGACAGTCAGCCATTGTCTGGCCAGGGCAGTGTACAGGACGAGGTAGCGGGCGAACAAGAGGAGGAGGACGAGGAGGATGATGGGGATGATTATATTTTTAATGAGGAAGCTTTTCCGGGGCCAGTGGAAATTGTTGGCGCGGCAAGGCCGGGTTCTGGTTTTTTGAGGGACACAAGTGACGTGGATTTGCCTGAAACTGCCCCTCAACCAAGCACAACCACAGATTTGAGAACTGGAACTTTGGGCCACATGGCGGATTATGCCTTACATATCCTCAAAAGGGACACACGCATTACTAAAATGATGAATGATGACGATTACTGGTTGGCCTGCCTCCTTGATCCTCGCTATAAAGGCAAATTGCAAAATATAATGCCACATGAGAACTTGGAACTAATATTAGCAACCAAACAATCAACTCTTGTTGACCGTTTGCTTCTGGCATTCCCTGCACACAGCGCCCGTGATCGTTCTAACACGAGCTGCAGGGGCCAGCAGACCAGAGGTGTTAGAGGGGCAGAAATCAGAAGTGGCGTTGGCCAGAGGGGTTTTCTGACCAGGTTGTGGAGTGATTTTGCTATGACCGCAGACAGGACAGGTACTGCAGCATCAATTCAAAGTGACAGGAGACAACATTTGTCCAGTATGGTTACTAACTATTTTTCATCCCTTATCGACGTTCTCCCTCAACCGTCATTCCCATTTGATTACTGGGCATCAAAATTAGACACCTGGCCAGAATTGGCAGAATATGCATTGCAGGAGCTTGCTTGCCCGGCAGCTAGTGTCCTATCAGAAAGAGTATTCAGTGCTGCAGGTTCAATACTAACAGAAAAAAGGACTCGTCTGGCTACCCAAAATGTAGATGATCTAACCTTCATTAAAATGAACCACAACTGGATTTCGAAATCTTTTGCCCCACCTTGCCCGGCTGACACCTAGCTTTCCTATTTAAAGGTCTTGCCTGTGGACTATTCTGAACAACTTTTCCAATCTCGTAATTTGCAGCACCTGATTGTCCAGCATCCGACATGTTAACACCTCCCTAAATGGCCAAAGTCCCCACACGGGGCCGTGGTATCGCCACTTGGCGCCAGCACCCGTGAGAGTACTGTTTGTCTGAGGAGGTGGGTGTGCCCGCTTTTGGTCGACGGCACTGCCACTAGGTCCCTCATAGTACAATAAAGTGTCTGGCGGTGGTGGTGCGCACCCAACGTCAGACACACCGTTGTAATATGAGGGGCCCTGGGCCTGTACCGCCGGCCACAAGACAGTCCCCCCCCCAGCTCAAACAGTGCTCTACCATTTGCAAAATTTTCTCTCACAGCTCCACCAATGTTTAGTCTATGCGCTGACATCCTTCAATGCCTGGCACTGTCAATACCATTGTATTGACATTTTTCTTATGTTAGGCCTTCGAAGCCTGTCTGCGGTCACTCCTTCCACTAGGCCTCCACTGACCTGTCTACTGCTGCCCGTGTTCCCCTGGAACCAATTTTAAATTGCCTACAGCCCAATTTTTGTTATGTTAGGCCTTCGAAGCCTGTCTGCGGCCCGTTCTTTCCACTACTACTACACTGACCAGGCCACTGCTGCCCGTGTTCCCCTGGAACCAATTTTAAATTGCCTACAGCCAGCCCAATTTATTATGTTAGGCCTTCGAAGCCTTTCTGCGGTCCCTCCTTCCACTAGGCCTCCACTGACCTGTCTACTGCTGCCCGTGTTCCCCTGGAACCAATTTTAAATTGCCTACAGCCAGCCCAATTTATTATGTTAGGGCTTCGAAGCCTGTCTGCGGTCCCTCCTTCCACTAGGCCTCCACTGACCTGTCTACTGCTGCCCGTGTTCCCCTGGAACCAATTTTAAATTGCCTACAGCCCAATTTTTGTTATGTTAGGCCTTCGAAGCCTGTCTGCGGCCCGTTCTTTCCACTACTACTACACTGACCTGGCTACTGCCGCCCGTGTTCCTCTGGAACCAATTTAAAATTGCCGACAGCAAGCCCAATTTATTATGTTAGGGCTTCGAAGCCTGTCTGCGGTCCCTCCTTCCACTAGGCCTCCACTGACCTGTCTACTGCTGCCCGTGTTCCCCTGGAACCAATTTTAAATTGCCTACAGCCCAATTTTTGTTATGTTAGGCCTTCGAAGCCTGTCTGCGGCCCGTTCTTTCCACTACTACTTCACTGACCTGGCTACTGCCGCCCGTGTTCCCCTGGAACCAATTTAAAATTGCCGACAGCAAGCCCAATTTATTATGTTAGGGCTTCGAAGCCTGTCTGCGGTCCCTCCTTCCACTAGGCCTCCACTGACCTGTCTACTGCTGCCCGTGTTCCCCTGGAACCAATTTTAAATTGCCTACAGCCCAATTTTTGTTATGTTAGGCCTTTGAAGCCTGTCTGCGGCCCGTTCTTTCCACTACTACTACACTGACCTGGCTACTGCCGCCCGTGTTCCTCTGGAACCAATTTAAAATTGCCGACAGCAAGCCCAATTTATTATGTTAGGGCTTCGAAGCCTGTCTGCGGTCCCTCCTTCCACTAGGCCTCCACTGACCTGTCTACTGCTGCCCGTGTTCCCCTGGAACCAATTTTAAATTGCCTACAGCCCAATTTTTGTTATGTTAGGCCTTCGAAGCCTGTCTGCGGCCCGTTCTTTCCACTACTACTACACTGACCTGGCTACTGCCGCCCGTGTTCCCCTGGAACCAATTTAAAATTGCCGACAGCAAGCCCAATTTATTATGTTAGGCCTTCGAAGCCTGTCTGCGGTCCCTCCTTCCACTAGGCCTCCACTGACCTGTCTACTGCTGTCCGTGTTCCCCTGGAACCAATTGTAAATTGCCTACATCCCAATTTTTGTTATGTTAGGCCTTCGAAGCCTGTCTGCGGCCCGTTCTTTCCACTACTACTACACAGACCAGGCCACTGCTGCCCGTGTTCCCCTGGAACAAATTTTAAATTGCCTACAGCCAGCCCAATTTATTATGTTAGGCCTTCGAAGCCTGTCTGCGGTCCCTCCTTCCACTAGGCCTCCACTGACCTGTCTACTGCTGCCCGTGTACCCCTTGAACCAACATCAGAAAATATAAAAATAAGTATTTTGCTTATAAAAAAGAAAATACTGGAGAGATATCAAATGCAGACATTTTAACATTAAAAACAAACACATACAACAAAAATCTGGTACAGTACTAAAAATGGCCACCAGCTACAATAACTTTCTCCTGCAAGTAGTTAACTGAAAGTTTTTTTCAATTTAAAACACAGATATGGCATCCACCGAGTGTTGTCCTGTCGCGTCTTCTTTATATTATTGCCAAGAAGATGCAAAACAATGAAAATAATAAAATCATTATTTACCAAAAAAATAGAGTAAGTCAAAACCATATTGCAAATAAACATTCATTACAAATAAAGAAGCAGGGCGCGTCCGAGGGTGAGTATATACCTAATAAGAATATAATCACCCTCAGACGCGCCCTGCTTCTTTCCGACAGCCTTCCTTCCTAAGAATCAGCCCTTCCGTGGTGTAGAGAGAGGGTGTGTTACACTCCAAGGTGTTCCCCAGGTTGCCTTTCCTGAGCTTCGATCTTCATGCTCTCGTTTAGTAGTTGTCGGAAAGTAGGCTGCATTAGGCCTACAAATTGGGTATGGGGTGGAGAGAGATGGTGTGTTACACTCCAAGGTGTTCCCCAGGTTTCCTTGCCATTGCTTTGGTCTTCCGACTCTCGTTTAGTAGTTGTAGAAAACTACACTGCATTAGGCCTACAAAATGGGTATCGGGTGGAGAGAGATGGTGTGTTACACTCCAAGGTGTTCCCCAGGTTTCCTTGCCATTGCTTCGGTCTTCCGACTCTCGTTTAGTAGTTGTAGAAAACTACACTGCATTAGGCCTACAAAATGGGTATCGGGTGGAGAGAGATGGTGTGTTACACTCCAAGGTGTTCCCCAGGTTTCCTTGCCATTGCTTCGGTCTTCCGACTCTCATTCAGTAGTTGTAGAAAACTACACTGCATTAGGCCTACAAAATGGGTATCGGGTGGAGAGAGATGGTGTGTTACACTCCAAGGTGTTCTCCAGGTTGCCTTTCCAGAGCTTCGATCTTAATGCTCTCGTTTAGTAGATGTTGGAAACTACACTGCATTAGGCCTCCAAATTGGCTATGGGGTGGAGAGAGATGGTGTGTTACACTCCAAGGTGTTCCCCAGGTTTCCTTGCCATTGCTTCGGTCTTCCCACTCTCGTTTAGTAGTTGTAGAAAACTACACTGCATTAGGCCTACAAAATGGGTATCGGGTGGAGAGAGATGGTGTGTTACACTCCAAGGTGTTCTCCAGGTTTCCTTGCCATTGCTTCGGTCTTCCGACTCTTGTTTAGTAGTTGTAGAAAACTACACTGCATTAGGCCTACAAAATGGGTATCGGGTGGAGAGAGATGGTGTGTTACACTCCAAGGTGTTCCCCAGGTTTCCTTGCCATTGCTTCGGTCTTCAGACTCTCGTTTAGTAGTTGTAGAAAACTACACTGCATTAGGCCTACAAAATGGGTATCGGGTGGAGAGAGATGGTGTGTTACACTCCAAGGTGTTCCCCAGGTTTCCTTGCCATTGCTTCGGTCTTCAGACTCTCGTTTATTAGTTGTAGAAAACTACACTGCATTAGGCCTACAAAATGGGTATCGGGTGGAGAGAGATGGTGTGTTACACTCCAAGGTGTTCCCCAGGTTTCCTTGCCATTGCTTCGGTCTTCCGACTCTCGTTTAGTAGTTGTAGAAAACTACACTGCATTAGGCCTACAAAATGGGTATCGGGTGGAGAGAGATGGTGTGTTAAACTCCAAGGTGTTCCCCAGGTTTCCTTGCCATTGCTTCGGTCTTCAGACTCTCGTTTAGTAGTTGTAGAAAACTACACTGCATTAGGCCTACAAAATGGGTATCGGGTGGAGAGAGATGGTGTGTTACACTCCAAGGTGTTCCCCAGGTTTCCTTGCCATTGCTTCGGTCTTCCGACTCTCGTTTAGTAGTTGTAGAAAACTACACTGCATTAGGCCTACAAAATGGGTATCGGGTGGAGAGAGATGGTGTGTTACACTCCAAGGTGTTCTCCAGGTTGCCTTTCCAGAGCTTCGATCTTAATGCTCTCGTTTAGTAGTTGTTGGAAACTACACTGCATTAGGCCTCCAAATTGGCTATGGGGTGGAGAGAGATGGTGTGTTACCCTCCAAGGTGTTCTCCAGGTTTCCTTGCCATTGCTTCGATCTTCCGACTCTCGTTTAGTAGTTGTAGAAAACTACACTGCATTAGGCCTACAAAATGGGTATCGGGTGGAGAGAGATGGTGTGTTACACTCCAAGGTGTTCCCCAGGTTTCCTTGCCATTGCTTCGGTCTTCCGACTCTCGTTTAGTAGTTGTAGAAAACTACACTGCATTAGGCCTACAAAATGGGTATCGGGTGGAGAGAGATGGTGTGTTACACTCCAAGGTGTTCCCCAGGTTTCCTTGCCATTGCTTCGGTCTTCCGACTCTCGTTCAGTAGTTGTAGAAAACTACACTGCATTAGGCCTACAAAATGGGTATCGGGTGGAGAGAGATGGTGTGTTACACTCCAAGGTGTTCTCCAGGTTGCCTTTCCAGAGCTTCGATCTTAATGCTCTCGTTTAGTAGTTGTTGGAAACTACACTGCATTAGGCCTCCAAATTGGCTATGGGGTGGAGAGAGATGGTGTGTTACACTCCAAGGTGTTCCCCAGGTTTCCTTGCCATTGCTTCGGTCTTCCAACTCTCGTTTAGTAGTTGTACAAAACTACACTGCATTAGGCCTACAAAATGGGTATCGGGTGGAGAGAGATGGTGTGTTACACTCCAAGGTGTTCCCCAGGTTTCCTTGCCATTGCTTCGGTCTTCCGACTCTCGTTTAGTAGTTGTAGAAAACTACACTGCATTAGGCCTACAAAATGGGTATCGGGTGGAGAGAGATGGTGTGTTACACTCCAAGGTGTTCCCCAGGTTTCCTTGCCATTGCTTCGGTCTTCAGACTCTCGTTTAGTAGTTGTAGAAAACTACACTGCATTAGGCCTACAAAATGGGTATCGGGTGGAGAGAGATGGTGTGTTACACTCCAAGGTGTTCCCCAGGTTTCCTTGCCATTGCTTCGGTCTTCAGACTCTCATTTAGTAGTTGTAGAAAACTACACTGCATTAGGCCTACAAAATGGGTATCGGGTGGAGAGAGATGGTGTGTTACACTCCAAGGTGTTCTCCAGGTTTCCTTGCCATTGCTTCGGTCTTCCGACTCTCGTTTAGTAGTTGTAGAAAACTACACTGCATTAGGCCTACAAAATGGGTATCGGGTGGAGAGAGATGGTGTGTTACACTCCAAGGTGTTCCCCAGGTTTCCTTGCCATTGCTTCGGTCTTCCGACTCTCGTTCAGTAGTTGTAGAAAACTACACTGCATTAGGCCTACAAAATGGGTATCGGGTGGAGAGAGATGGTGTGTTACACTCCAAGGTGTTCTCCAGGTTGCCTTTCCAGAGCTTCGATCTTAATGCTCTCGTTTAGTAGTTGTTGGAAACTACACTGCATTAGGCCTCCAAATTGGCTATGGGGTGGAGAGAGATGGTGTGTTACACTCCAAGGTGTTTTCCAGGTTTCCTCGCCATTGCTTCGATCTTCCGACTCTCGTTTAGTAGTTGTAGAAAACTACACTGCATTAGGCCTGCAAAATGGGTATCGGTTGGAGAGAGATGGTGTGTTACACTCCAAGGTGTTCCCCAGGTTTCCTTGCCATTGCTTCGGTCTTCCAACTCTCGTTTAGTAGTTGTAGAAAACTACACTGCATTAGGCCTACAAAATGGGTATGGGGTGGAGAGAGATGGTGTGTTCCACTCCAAGGTGTTCTCCAGGTTGCCTTTCCTGAGCTTCTATCTTCAGGCTCTCGTTAAATTGTGGTTAAATGGAACAACTGCATTTGGCGTACTAGTTGGTTTGGGGCCTACTAACAGTGTCTGCCGCTCCTTGCTGTTCTCCTGGTTTCCTGTCCTGAAATTCCGTTTTCAGGCGCTCGTTAAGTAGTTGTTAATGTTAGACTGCATTTGGCCTACTAGTTGGGTTGGGGCCTACTATCGGTGTCTGCCACTCCTTGCTGTTCTCCTCCACTGAACAAAGCTGTGCCGCCTGTTTACTACGGTTGCCAATTTTGAACTGCATTTCGACTACTTACTGATTTGGGCCTACTCTCTGTGTCAGCCTCTCATTCCAGTTGTCCTCCACTGCAATGCCCCCTTGTTATTCCTGTGTTACCAATTTTGAACTGCATTTAGCCAACTTTATTCTTTGGGCCTATATCTGTGTTTCATCCTCATCCTGCCCATTGCCCAGCCAGTGATAGATGAGTCTGCTGGTACATTGACCCATAACGCAACATTCCCCGTGCACGCTACACAACAACATTGTGACCCTGCTGAAAGTCAGGTTGCTCTTCCCGCATACCATACCACCTTACACGGGGACAAAGAGGAAGGTGCAGATGAAAGTGCAGGTTCCTTCATCAGGTGGGGGGAGGAATACTAGTTGGTGACGTCACTGGCACAGGGCCTCTCATAGTACGCAAAAGTGTTGCTGCCGGTGGGAGGCGCCCCCGCCGTGCAAACACACCGCTGTACTTTGAGGGGCCCTGTGCCAGTGCCAATGCCAACGAGTGGGCCCCCCCTGCTTGCTCAGGTTCACAGCACTTGCAAAGTTGAAATACTTACCTCTCCCTGCTCCACTGCCGTGACGTGGTCCAGATTTCCTGGGCCCACTAATTACTTGAACCAGCCCTACCCACCACAACTTTAGCCAAATGACCCCCAATTTCAAATGCCTTCCAATTATTATAAGGTAAATTACGCTTGACAAGCTTCATTAAGAAGAATGGATGGTTTTGACATTAAAATGGGCACTCTAGGTGTTTTCCTGGCCCCCACTCACTGCCAACTATGCTGCCCCATTGACTTGCATTGGGTTTCGTGTTTCGGTCGATCCCGACTTTACGTCAAAATCGGCCGATTTCACTCGACCCGACTTTTGAGATAGTCGGGTTTCGCGAAACCCGGCTCGACTCTAAAAAGGTCAAGGTCGCTCAACTCTACTGATGGCAACAGAACTAGCGATTCTCTTTGTACGCTAAGGGCAATCAGAAATAACATGAGCAGAATCGCCGCAGTAAAAACACAACCTATTCTGACGCCTGAATGTTTGACGTTCAGCTCTAGACAAAATCCTATCACACTGCATAGGCTCAGGGCTCCGCTCAGAGGACAACGCCAAAGTGTGCACAACTCTGCGCTCGCACAAGCGCCGATCAATCTGAATGGCCAGAGACATAGAATCACTCAGACCCCACCATAACATCTTTAACGGATTCAGAAAGACCCTTTCTGAAAATTGCCGCCAAGGCATCCTCATTCCATTTAGTCAGTACAGACCATTTTCTAAATTTCTGGCAATACGATTCTGCCACTTCTTGACCTTAACACAGGGCTAACAAGATTTTCTCAGCCTGATCCACAGAATTAGGCTCATCATACAACAACCCCAATGCCTGAAAGCACGAATCAACATTAAGCAAAGCAGGATTGCCAGTTTCCAGGGAAAATGCCCAATCCTGTGGGTCACCACGCAGCAGAGATATGATGATTTTAACCTGCTGAATAGGATCACCAGAAGACCGGGGTCTTAATGCAAAAAACAGTTTACAGTTATTTTTGAAACTCAAAAATTTGGATCTGTCACCAAAGAATAAATCAGGAGTGGGAATCTTAGGTTCTAAGGCAGGAGTCTGAACAATAAAATCTGAAATACCCTGTACCCTAGCAGCAAGCTGATCCACCCGAGAAACTAACTCCTGAACATTCATGTTAATACTAGATTCCGTAGCCACCCAGAGATAAAGAGGGAGGAACAGACCAAACAGGCTAAGGAAAAAAAATGGCTCAAAAGCTTCCCTCCCTTCTTCTGAGATGCAATTAACACATTGTTGGCCAGTTGTACTGTTATGATCTGGTGGCCTAGGAGCAGCATGAGACGGACTCTGGAGAAGGTGGTCCCTGTACTGACCACAAACCCTGAACCTGGCAGCGCAACTAGAATTAGCCATGGGGGGTACCTAACACTCCCTAGACCCCTCGGCACAGCCTAAGATCTAACTTCCCCTAAAGACAGAAACAGGAAACCTATCTTGCCTCAGAGAAAATCCCCAAAGGATAGATAGCCCCCCACAAATATTGACTGTGAGAGGAGAGGGAAATAACATACGCAGATATGAAATCAGATTTTAGCATAGGAGGCCATACTAGCTAAAAAGAAAGAATAGAACAGAGTACTATGCGGTCAGTATAAAAACACTAGAAAATATCCACCACAGAAAATACGAATCACCACATCTGACTAAAGACATGGGGGGTATATCTGCATCTCCAGAGAAATAGCTAGGCTGCAAAAAATCCTTCACAGAGTAAGCTGGACAAGACAAAAACAAGAAAATGCACAGAACTATAAGGTCCACAGCAGGTGGACAGCAAAAACAAGCCAGGACTTATCTTTGTAGAAAAGCACAGCAAACTGGAGAGACCAGCAGGGAAGTGAATCCTTCAAAAACAATGGACAACTGGCACTGACTAAAGGATCCTGCAAAGCTATATACCCCAGTCAGTTTTGCAATTAGTAGATACACCTGTCCACTCCTGCAGTCCAGGCACAACTGCATTACCCTCTACAACCACAGGAGGGAGCCCAAAAGCTGAATTCACAACAGGAGGGCATATTAAATTTCAATCTTCATAGAGACTGTAGAGATAGAGCTGTACAAGGACTCTTCTGCTACACTCCACACCATTAATGGTTCTGCCAGCGTGAGTGCCTCATATTCTACTGCATCTTCTACTGTATGCCCTGCGACAGGGAACTGTATCAGGACTTAATCGTGAGTAAGCAATGAACACTATTTCCACAGAGAACCAAATTGTGTAGGCCCATCTTTGGTAGTAATATAACTGAAGGACTGTGTGAATTAAGATAGTAATCCAGTATATAACCGGCTGTCAGCGGATCACATTACTCAAGCCATTAACTGGGAAAATTCTATCTTAATTGTCAAGGTGACCATCTCTCTTGCTACTTAAAATTTCAAGCTTGTATGAGAGACTGTGATTCCATCACTTTTGATTACATTAATACCCTTGTCAGCATTCAGCATTCATCCTTGAAACTGCACACACACACACTAAGAGGCCGTAAGGGCTTTGTGAGGGACACAGGGCTAGCACGCCACCATGCCACCTGTGACATTCCTAATTTCTTTATTATTGGCCAGCCCTGGCACCTATAACATCTAATTCCCCCCTGGGCACTGCATGTGCTTCTTATTTATTTAATAATTGATTCCTAAATCTTGCATGGGAAAGTAAATAATCAGTGCTAACAACATTTCATGCACAGTATGTTTAAGAAAAACAGCTAACATATATCAAGTATAACAAAATCAAACTTGATAACATCTATATTCACTTCCATTAATCATGTTAAGCATGATTCTGGTGAAATCTGCAGCAGAACCTGACCAATTTTTATTAACATCATTAGTACATTGTGCTTGTGATTTGATTAGAGATGAGGGGACCCATGGATGATCAGGTTTGTTGGGATTGGATGAACTACAGGTGAATGTTTGGCTCTGTATCTGAACTTGACCCTAAATCCAATAGAAGTCGATGGCGACCCAAACTTTGTGGCTATAAAATGGCGGTAAAATGGTCATATGGCTAGGGGGCATTTAAAAGGAAGATAAATGGGGGTAAGTGCAGGACAAATTGGCTGCAAACAAATGTGGATAGGGAAATGATATAAAATAACAGAATAAAAAAATATAATATTGAACCAGGAGGTGGAGGTTCAAGTGGAGGGGGAGGTTGAAGAGGAGGTGGCGGTAGCGGTATAGATGGAAGAGGCATAGGAGGAATAGGAGGTAGTCAACAATGTTTTTGTGGGGGGGGTTTATTGATTTTTGGGCGGTGCTCTGAAAATAGACAGAGGAATAATCTGCTTGCCACTCTCTGTATACAGGCTGTGTAATACTCTGCACTTTTTTGTGTGAAAGCAATCAGGAGAGTGTCAAATAAGGGACGTGGCCGTGTTCCTGGTGGTGATGATGTAGCTGCTGCAGAGAGAGAGGCTGTGGTCAATCTGTGCCTGCTATGTGCCCAAATGAAACACCTTCCTCTGGTGCAAGGAGATGACAGGATGTTCTGTGTAATTTTGTAGGCCCAAGTACCGCTGGATGAATGGTGAAGCCAGTACAAGTAGAGGCAGTTTCAGATTGGTTGACTGAGAGTGTTTTCAATTCCTTTGCTTTGTCTTCCACCCAGTTTCTGCTGAAAGCATAGAGTTTCCACCTGCCGCCAATGGACATCATTCTTCCACCTCACCCCTTTCAAATCAGGCAAGCAGTCTGATCCCCAAGTCATGCATCAATAACTTCTACTTTTTGATGTCTCTGCTGGCTGAGGTTCTGTGGGCTATCCACCTGGCCCTGTCCGGTTATCACTTGAGTATCATGGTGCTCGGATGTAATTGTTACTCGAACAGTAATGGGCGATGCTCTATGTAAAACTAGAATCCCCGTTCCGCATGTTTGGCCCCCGTTACACAACCACTAAGCATGCGAGGATTGCATGTGCATTACTGTAATGCTGTAGCCCTTTTGATTGTGGCATTAATGTGATTGACTGGCCAATCTCTATACACAAAAGTACACATGCAAGCCAATATGCAGGCAAGTCTTCACATTCTAGTCAGCCACACAGTTCCAGCTCCATGCGTGGCAGAAACTATGTACATTAGACCAGTCACTTGTCTAAATGCCTATGCTGCACCATACTTTCCTGTGTTTCTAGGTCAAAATGCCACAGATGATATGAGTAACACTACACAGCCAGCAACAGTCTTTCTGAATCAGAGAAAACTGACATGTGTGACTTTGCAAGGTACATGGTTAGTCATGAACTTACTAAGACCGGTCTCACAAGGTTCGATGATCAACCTGGAGACTACAGAGGTTGCAAATATGCCTTTAGAACCATAATTAGTGACTGTGGCATCATTGCTGCTGAAGATCTGCTAGATCTGCTGATACGGTGGCTCAGGCCACAATCCAAAAAACGAGTCAAGAGACTGAGATCTGTCCACATCAGTAATCCAGTGGTTGTTCTCATGGCTGCTTGGGAGAGACTAGAACAAAGCTATGGTAGTCCAGAAGCCATAGAAAATATATTGTTCAAGTGACTACAGGATTTTCCAAAAATTTCCAGTAAGGACAGTTCAAAATTCCAAGGGCTCAATGACCTCCTGTTAGAGCTCCAGCTTGGCAAAGCAGACACGCACCTACCTGGCCTCAGTTACCTGGACACTGCCTGTGAGGTAAACTCATTTGTTTCTAAGCTAAAGTACAATAATCAACAAAAGTGGACCACGCTTGGGCAAAGGTACAAAAAGCAAACCAAGTCTCTTTTTATCCATTTTCCTACTTCTGTGAGTTTATCAAAAATATTGCAGAGTGTAATACTGACCCAAGCTTTTCCTACTGAGAGCTCAATAGCACTGGTTTATCACCTCCCAAATATGAAAGTCCACATCCTAATAATAGAAAGCGCAGAGGTCCAGTGTCAGTCAAGAAGGCATATGTCCTTCCCACACCTTCATCTCCAGACGAGCGCAACAAAGTTGAAAAGGTTGAAAACCCTAATCAACTGTGTTCCATTTAAATTAAAAGAAACCACATCCCCTAAATAAGTGCATCGGCTTCAGAAAGAAACTGCTCCAGGAATGCAAGGAGATTCTAAAGAACTTTGGGTTATGTTACAGATATAGTGCTTCCACTTTGCTAAAGACTGTAAAATTGCTATTAAGTGTTTGGAGCTCGACAGTGAGGATCATGTACATGTGCTCAATCCATCCCAATCTAACCCTTACGCTTTCTCCCATCACAAGACATGGCGGGAAGGATGCAGATCAAGCAGCGTGTCCTACCACAAGCTCTTTTTCATGCACAGAAGTCTGTGGAGATGGCCTCTGGGACAAATCATGTGCAAAGATATGGTGAACGTACATCCCAAGGGTCAACCAAAGAAAACCGCAAAGGTGTATGTGATCGTGGAAGATCAGCGTAACTGATTCACAGAGACTTTTAGACACAGTACTGCTGGGGGTTTTTGTTTAAGTACGAACAGAGGCTTTTTGGCACAATACTCCCAGGGTTTTTTTTGTAAAGTAGAAACAAAGGCTTTTGGCACAGTACTCCCAGAGGCTGTTTGGTACAGTACAAAAAGAAGTTTTTTGACATCGTACAGAGGGTTTTTGGCACAGTACTCCCAGAGGCTTTTTGGTAAAGTAAAAAAAATACTTTTTTGGCACAGCACACACAGAATTTTTTTGGCACAGCACTCCCAGAGGCTTTTTGGTACAGTACAAGTTAAATAGGGCAGACCTATCAGTTAGTACGTGGAGACATGTGGACCAGTACTCTTTCACCATTTTGTTATAATGCTAGCTCCTGTTACATGGTGGTGCTGTATGTTGTGACGTGCTCATAAAGTTTTACCACATTTTCACCATGCTAACCTTGCCTTCCGAGGTGCTGGCGATGCCTCAGCTGTGTTGTAGCATTCCTCCTCCGCCTCTGCCTTGTTTTTCCACTGGGCACAGGTGGGAAAGCCATCAGTAGTTTGTCTACCAGTGTGTGCTTGTATTCACGCATTTTGTGCTCCCGCTCCAGTGATGGAAGTAATGATGGTACAATGTCCTTGTAATGGGATCCAGCAGAGTGACCACCCAGTTATCTGCACTGTTGACAATATGGGTAACCCAGCGGTCATTGTGCATGCACAGCAGCATGTACTGGCTCATGTGTGCCAGGCTGCTCAGAGGTAACAGAAAAGCTATCCTCAGTGGGAAGTGTATCATCTGAGTTTCCTGTATCTCCCCATACATGCTAAAATGATGTCCTTGACCTGATCTGAGTTCCACCCTGCTGTGAACACAGTTGTTACTCCTCCTTCTCATTATCCTCCCAAACTGTCTCCTGGTTGTTAAAAGAGGAAGACCGGGCTGCGGTACCTGATAAATGCCCGTAACTGTGGAGGCTGCATCCAGTGTTGCCAGGGGGAAAGAATAGGGAGCCAGACAAGACCCATGATCTCTGAGAGGGAGCATGGCAAGACAGGAAAATAGCAGGAAGCAAGGGAAAAGAGCAGAGTTTCCCGCAGGCAGGGAGAGGAAGCAGCAGATTCAAAACAGCACAATACAGCACACATATCACCCATGGAAACCCACTCGTTGGTGATGAAGTGGGGTTGTTCTACAGAGCCACTCAGCCATGCGTGCTGCAGCTGAAAGTCCACTATTGCCTACTGCTGCTCATACAGTCTGTCCAGCGTATGCATGGTGTAGTTTCATCTTGTTGGTATGTCGCATATCAGCTAGTGAGCGGGAAGGCAGAAGTTACACTGCAGCGCAGACAGGCAAGCAGCAGCAGGGTGAGAACACCAAAAGCGCTAACACACTGCCCGCACTTTAAGCAGCATCTCTGACATGTGTGGATAGTTCTTCAGAAAGCGCTGCCCCATCAAGTTCAGCACATGCATCAGGCAAGGGAAGTGTTGCAATCCGGCTAAGCCTAGAGCTGCTATTAAATTTAGCCTGTTATCGCACACCACTAGGCTGAGCTTGAGGTTTTCTGACACCAACCACTCATTCGTCTGCTGTTTGATTCCAGTCCACAGCTCCTGCATACTGTGGGATTTGTCCCCCAATTACATCAGTATAACAACAGCCTGCTGTCTTTGCTCTTTGGCTGTGCTGAAATTGGTGGTGCAGGTCTTATTCTGACCCAATGAGGAGGCGGTTGAGAGAGCAGAGTAGGAGGAGGAGGAGGTAACCTCGACAAATAAAAGTCCAGCAATTCTAGGTGGCAGATGGGCATGACTTAGAACACATTCCGCCTCTGTCCCAGCCACCAATACATTTAACCAATGCGCAGTTAGGGAAATGTAAAGCTCCTGGCCGTGCTTACTGGTCCATGTATTGGACCTTGCCACTGATGGCATTGCACAGTGCACACCTTATTTGGTCCACAACATGTTTGTGCAGGGCAGGGATGGAAATGTAGTGGTGCCTGGGAGCAAAGTACTGCAGGACAGCCGCCGCCATCAGTTTTTTTAAAACGGTCTCCAGCAGCCAGAATGGCAGCATTTCAAAAGCCAGTGATTTGGAAATGTTGGCATTCATGACCATTGCTCGTGGGTAACTTGAGAGATATCTCCTCTTTCTAGGGTTTGGGGGATGGAAAGCTGAACACTTCCATCGGACAGTGTGTAGATGCTAGGTGATACTGGTGATTGTGGTGCTGTCAAATCCTTTATTTGCTTGGAGGCAGTTGTCCCTGTTGATCATAAGCGGGAGAAAGAGGCCAAGACTGCAGCAGAAGAGGGAGTAGGAGGAGGCTTGGATCTGTCATACTTGATAAGGTGCGTACTTCACTGCACCTCGTGCTTGGAATTCAGATGCCTGTTCATGCAGGTGGAGCTCAGGTTCAGAAGATTTATACCACAGCGTGAAAACCACCCATCGCTTGTCGTCAACACATTCCGTGAAGAAATGCCATGCCAGTGATCTCTTTGAAACTGTCTTTGGAATGTTGATTTCAGCTGCATGGTGGGCAGTAGAAGCTGATGTACTGGCTAGGGGCCGTCCGTTGTGCCTATGCATTGTGCTCTGTCTTTTGCTGAGGCAGCGTGGCCACCTGCTCTTCCTCCGAACTGGGCACATTAATAGGATGGCCTCCACTCCATGTGGAGTCTAGGACCTCATTGTCCCCTGCATAATCTTCCACCGACTCTTCAATCTTGCCTTCTTTGCCCATCTGCACACTGCAGACAGATGCTACAGTTGACACTTCAGTTACATCATCATCTACATCATCATGATTACACACAGCAGCTTACAGGCACAGTACTCTCCCAGGTAGGGTTGCAGAGTACACACAACATTTTAAAGGCACAGTAATCCTACAGATTGGGTTTGCAGAGTACACACAGCAGTTTTTGGCATAGCACTCCCACAGGTGAGGTTGCAGAGAACACACAGCAACTTTTTTGCAGAGTGTGCAGTCATATTCTGTCTCTCACTCCAGCTGTCACTAAACTAATAAAAGCAGAATGGCAGAGGCTCCCGTGATACGTCCTTTATACAGGCCGGGTCATGGTCAGCATGGCTGTGATGGCTTTGAAAGTGCACACAATCTAAAAGCTTGTTTATCTGCTGGGCTGCAGCTTTTCGACAAGCTTTATTAATCTGGCAAACCCAAACAGAAAACTGGACATTAAAAAGTCCTTGTTCGGGGTTTGGTACAGACTTTACTGTTCAGGTTTGCTCATCTTTACTCACTAAAACACAGCTGTATAGTAGAAATCGTTTTAAGAAGCACTACTAGTATAGACACCGCGGTAGAATAAAATATTTTTTTTCTCCTACAAATGGGAAAGAGACGGCCGCAGAGTAGAATTTTTTTAGAAACACTTAGTCGCAAAAATACGGCTGTAGAGTAGAATGTATTTTTGGACACACTAATCGTATAGATCCAGAGGTAGAATAACATAAGAGGTTTAAATGTACACTACTCCCACAGGCGGAGGTGCTGAGTACACACAGAGGCTTAAAGGCACAGTACGCCCACAATCAGGTGGCCAGAGAACACATAGGCTTTTTAGCACAGTACTCCCACAGGCAGGGTTGCAGAGTAGACACAGAGGCTCTAAGGCACAGTGCTCGCACAGGCAGTGTTGCGGAGGTCACACAGAGACTTAAACTCACAGTACTTCCACAGGCGGGGATGCAGAGTTCACAGAGGTTTTTTGGCACAGTCCTCCCACAGATATGGTTGCAGAGTACACACAGTAGCTTTTTGGCACAGTACTAACTCTCAGACTATGGCATGTCAGCAGGGAAGCTAGGAATTGGTGGATGGAATAGACAGAACACGACCAGTGAATATAACATTATTTCCTTCCTACTTGAGCATCGTATTTAACTTTACAATTGGATTGAGGACAATAGACCAAACAGAAATGTACATTGACCTATAATAACTTGCAGAGTACATAACACAGGAATGACTTGAAATCCTCTGTCAGTCTATTGTCAATGGCAGTTCTTAATCATATTCTTCATGAACAGCAACGATTATCAAGTGTAGGGAAGCGTAGGTAGGTTTGCCCACCATGGAGAAAGAATCCACATTTACCTAGATAATCCCACAGTCTGAAGAGTTGAGAACATAAGTTTTAATGTCCATAGCAATGTAATTTCATCGAGTATTTGGGACAGGTAAGAAATGCAGCACATGATTAGGTTTTAACCCCTTCATGACCCAGCCTATTTAGACCTTAATGACCTGGCCTTTTTTTTCAATTCTTCTGACCAGTGTCCCTTTATGAAGTAATAACTCAGGAACGCTTCAACGGATCTTAGCAGTTCTGAGAATGTTTTTTCGTGACATATTGGGCTTCATGTTAGTGGTAAATTTAAGTTGATAATTTTTGCGTTTATTTGGGAAAAAATGGAAATTTGGCTAAAATTTAGAAAATTTCGCAATTTTCAAATTTTGAATTTTTATTCTGTTAAACAAAGAGAGTTATGTGACACAAAATAGTTAATCAATAACATTACTCACATGTCTACTTTACATCAGCACAATTTTGGAAACAAAATTTTTTTTTCCTAGGAAGTTATAAGGGTTAAAATTTGACCAGCTGTTTCTCATTTTTACAACAAAATTTACAAAACCATTTTTTTAGGGACCACCTCACTTTTGAAGTCAGTTTGAGGGGTCTATATGGCTGAAAATACATCATTCTAAAAACTGCAACCCTCAAGGTACTCAAAACCACATTCAATAAGTTTATTAACCCTTCAGATGCGTCACAGCAGCAGAAGCAACATGGAAGGAAATAATGAACTTTTAACTTTTTAGTCACAAAAATGATCTTTTAGCAACAATTTTTTTATTTTCGCAAGGGTAAAAAGAGAAACTCGACCACAAATGTTATTGCACAATTTGTCCTGAGTATGCTGATTCCCCATATGTGGAAGGGAACCACTGTTTGGGCGCACGACAGGGTTCGGAAGGGAAGGAGCGCCATTTTACTTTTTCAATGAAAAATTGGCTCCAATCTTTAGTCTTTAGCGGACACCATGTCGCGTTTGGAGAGCCCCTGTGTGCCTAAACATTGAGCTCCCCCACAAGTGACCCCTTTTTGGAAACTAGACCCTCCAAGGAACTTATCTAGATGCATAGTGAGCACTTTGAACCCCAAGGTGCTTCACAAATTGATCTGTAAATATGAAAAAGTACTTTTTTTCACCAAAAAATTTTTCAGCCTCAATTTTTCATTTTCACATGGGCAACAGGATAAAATGGATCATAAAATGTGTTGGGCAATTTCTCCTGAGTACACTGATACCTCATATGTGGTCACAAACCACTGTTTGTGCACATGGCAAGGCTCGGAAAGGAAGGAGCGCCATTTGACTTTTGAATGAAAAATTAGCTCCAATCGTTAGTGGACACCATGTCGCGTTTGGAGAGCCCCTGTGTGCCTAAACTTTAGAGCATCCCACATGTGACCGCATTTTGGAAACTAGACCCCCCAAGGAACTTATCTAGATGCATAGTGAGCACTTTGAACCCCCAGGTGCTTCACAAATTGATCCGTAAAAATGAAAAAGTACTTTTTTCACAAAAAAAAATGTTTGCCTCAATTTGTTCATGTGCACATGGGCAGCAGGATAAAATGGATCCTAAAATTTATTGGGCAATTTCTCCTGAGTACACTGATACCTCACATGTTGGCGTAAACCACTGTTTGGGAACACGTCAGGGCTCGGAAGGGAAGGAGCGCCATTTGACTTTTTGAATGAAAAATTAGCTCCAATCGTTAGCGGACACCCTGTCGCGTTTGGAGAGCCCCTGTGTGCCTAAACATTGGAGCTCCCCCACATGTGACCGCATTTTGGAAACTAGATGTCCCATGGAACTAATCTAGATGTGTGGTGACCACTTTAAACCCCCAAGTGCTTCACAGAAGTTTATAACACAGAGTCGTGAAAATAAAACATAATTTTTCTTTCCTCAAAAATTATTTTTTAGCCCGCAATTTTTTATTTTCACAAGAGTAACAGGAGAAATTGGACCCCAAAAGTTGTTGTCCAGTTTGTCCTGAGTACGCTGATACCGAATATGTCAGGGGGAACCATAGTTTGGGCACATGTCGGGGCTCGGAAGGGAAGTAGTGACGTTTTGGAATGCAGTTTCGTTTGCAGAGCCACTGATGTGCTTAAACAGTAGACCCCATTTTGGAAACTAGACCCCCCAAGGAACTTATCTAGATATGTGGTGAGCACTTTGAATCCCCAAGTGCTTCACAGAAGTTTACAACGCAGAGCCGTGAAAATAAAAAATAATTTTTCTTTCCTCAAAAATGATGTTTTAGCAAGCAATTTTTTATTTTCACAAGGGTAACAGGAGAAATTGGATCACAAAAGTTGTTGCCCAGTTTGTCTTGAGTACAATGATACCCCATATGTGGGGGTAAACCACTGTTTGGGCACACGTCGGGGCTCGGAAGGGAAGTAGTGAATTTTGAAATGCAGACTTTGATGGAATGGTCACATTGCGTTTGCAGAGCCCCTGATGTGCCTAAACAGTAGAAACCCCCCAAAAGAGACCCCATTTTGGAAACTAGACCCCCCAAGGAACTTATCTAGATATGTGGTGAGCACTTTGAACCCCCAAGTGCTTCACAGAAGTTTACAACGCAGAGCCATGAAAATAAAAAATCATTTTTCTTTCCTCAAAAATTAAGCTTTAGCAAGCAATTTTTTATTTTCACAAGGGTAACAGGAGAAATTGGACACCAATAATTGTTGCACAGTTTGTTGTGAGTATGCTGGTACCCCATATGTGGGGGTAAACCACTATTTGGGCGCACATCGGGGCTCGGAAGGGAGGGAGCACCATTTTACTTTTTGAACGCAAGATTGGCTGGAATCAGTGGTGGTGCCATGTTGCGTTTGGAGACCCCTGATGTGCCTAAACAGTGGAAACCCCTCAATTCTAACTCCAGCAATAACCCCAATACACCCCTAACCCTAATCCCAACTCGAGCCATAACCCTAATCACAACCCTAACCCCAACACACCCCTAACCACAACCCTAACCCCAACACACCCCTATCCCTAATCCCAACCCTAACCCTAATCCTAACCCTAATCCCAACCCTAACCACAACCCTAACCCCAACACACCACTAACCCTAACCATAAACCTAACCATAAGCCTGATCTTAACCGTATTTCCAACCCTAGCCCTAATTCCAACCCTAACTCTAATTCCATCCCTAACCCTAAGGCTATGTGCCCACGTTGCGGATTCGTGTGAGATTTTTCCGCACCATTTTTTTCAAATCCGCTGGTAAAAGGCAATGCGTTTTACCTGCAGATTTGCCGCGGATTTCCAGTGTTTTTTGTGCAGATTTCACCTGCAGATTCCTATTGAGGAACAGGTGTAAAACGCTGCGGAATCCGCACAAAGAATTGACATGCTGCAGAAAGTACAACACAGCGTTTCCACGCGGTATTTTCCGCACCATGGGCACAGCGGATTTGGTTTTCCATAGGTTTACATGATACTGTACAACCTGATGGAAAACTGCTACGAATCCGCAGCGGCCAATCCGCTGCGGATCCGCAGCCAAATCTGCACCATGTGCACATAGCCTAATTCTAACCCTAGTTCTAACCCTAATTCTAGCCCTAACCCTAACCTCAAACCCTTAACCTAGCCCTAACCCTAGTTTCAGTGGGCGCACTGCGCATGCGCCCGCCATTTTGGAAGATGGCGGTGCCCATGAAGAAGACGGATGGACACCGGGAAGCTCGGTAAGTATGAGGGTTTGGGATTGGAGCACGGGGGGGTGGATCAGAGGACGGGGAAGTGGACAGGAGGACGGGGGAGCAGACAGGAGGACGGAGGGGAGGGGACCACAGTACGGGACAGAACAGAGGACTGGGGAGGAGATCGGTGGCGGTGGCGGGGCCAGAACAGGGTTTCCAGCCATGGCGCCACATAGGCATCACAGGTCTGATTGGCACCAACTCTCATGACGCCTACGTGACGTCACAGGTCGGGAAGGGGTTAAACGAAAAGATTTATTTTATGCAGGAAACCAGTTGGCTCATTCATGCTATCCAATCTGCAGCAGCATAAATCAGAGACTAGTCCAGCACCGCCTAAGCCGGCTTCTTCTCCCTGCATCACTCTAGTTGACCGACCGGTCTCTTCCATATGTGTACTCAGTGACAAACCTGTTAATCACTTTTCAGTTTTTGAATTTCCACAAAAATTTTAAATAACGAATAAATTTCGTTCAACTTCACATATGTGTTCCACTTGTTGTTGATTCTTCACCAAAAATTTACATTTGATATCTTTATGTTTGAAGCATGATATGTGGGGAAAAGGTTGAAAAGTTCCAGGGGGGCAAATACTTTTGCAAGGCACTGTACCTAGCTGTAATTGTGCAGCCAGGCATGGATTCATGCTGCTCTAGGTTTGGTCAGCAGACTCAGCTTTAATGTAGTGACGGATTCCCTTTTAAAGGGGTTTCCCCACAAACAAAACTTCATTTTAATCAATAGATCTTGGAATAATAATAAGTTCCACAACTAGATGTGTTTAAAAAATGTTGCTGTGCTGAAATAATTTTATAAATGTGTCCCTGCTGTGTACTGTGTAATGGCTGTGTCTGACAGCGCAGGAACATGGTCTAATCATACCACATCTCCTGGGAAGAGGAGGAAGCAAAAGAGTATACAGACATTACAGCATGGGATTGCAAGTTATTCTTTCTTTGAAGTAAAACTTTGTTTAAAAACAGGCATGGAAATGTTTTACCTCACAAAAGGTCATCCGCATAAAACTCTGCCTCCAGGGCTTAATTTAAATGAAAAGGTGCATTACCAGTGTTAGACAGTTTAGGTGGGCTGATCATACTGACAGATTCCCTTTAAAGCAGGATTGTGCATAGTAACCCACACACACTGTTAGGTTGGCACCGTTATGCTGAATAAAATGATACCTTGGTTGATGAAATCCGTCTTAGGGCAGTCTCACACGTCCAGATAATTCCGGTACCGGAAAAATCGGTACCGGACTTATCCGTGTCCGTGTGCCGATGCGTTTCTATGGCACATTAGTGTGGCACACGTGCGGCACACGTGTGCTGCCCATGTGCCCACTGGGTACTACAGGCACCGTGCAGGAGACAGCGCTAAAGTTTAGCGCTGTCCCCTGCATCTGGTGCTGAAGCCGCGAGTCATATCTTCCCTGCAGCAGCGTTTGCTGTAGAGAAGATATGAATAATTGTGTTTAAAATAAAGATCCATGTGCCCACCCCCCTCCCACCCCCTGTGCAAACCCCCCCCCCCCCCCCCGCTGTTATTAAAATACTCACCCGGCTCCCTCGCTGGCTGGCGCTGCTTCCTGTCCTGGCCGCACCTTCTACTGTATGAGCGGTCACGTGGGGCCGCCGATTAGTCATGAATATGCGGCTCCACCCCTATGGGTCCGTGTGCGGTACGTGTTTTAAACGGACCCATTGACTTTAATGGGTCCGTGAAATTCGTGCGCTCCCACGAACACTGACATGTCTCCGTGTTTGGCACACGGAGACACGGTCCGCAAAAAATCAATGACATCTGCACAGATGCATTGATATCACTGTGTCTACGTGTGTCAGTGGCTCCGGTACTTGAGGAAACTGTCACCTCACGTAGCGGAGCCACTGACGTGTGAAACCAGCCGTATAGTTGTTTCTTAATCTTTATTTTCAGTTTTGTGTTAATGAGATTCTTGTGCCCTAAGGCGGGATTGATGTATGTGGTGCTCTGAATCATAATGCACACTGCTGCTCCCTCACTGACCTGCTCCCTAGTTTGCATAATGAATACCAGCACATACTGAATATAAAAAAAACGCTTCTGCAGGCAGGTGCCAGCCACGGCACCTACACTGCAGCATAATTGCATGCTTACTGTGCACTTAACCTCTTTTGCATATTTAAATAAGCGAGGAAAGAAAAGTAAATTTAACCCCTTAAGCCCCGAGGGTGGTTTGCACGTTAATGACCGGGCCAATTTTTACAATTCTGACCACTGTCCCTTTATGAGGTTATAACTCTGGAACGCTTTAACGGATCTTGGCGATTCTGACACTGTTTTCTCGTGACATATTGTACTTCATGGTAGTGGTAAAAAAAATTTCGATATAACTTGCGTTTTTTTGTGAAAAAAACAGAAATTTGGCGAAAATTTTGAAAATTTCGCAATTTTCCAACTTTGAATTTTTATGCCCTTAAATCACAGAGATATGTCATGCAAAATACTTAATAAGTAACATTTCCCACATGTCTACTTTACATCAGCACAATTTTGGAACCCAAATTCTTTTTTGTTAGGGAGTTATAAGGGTTAAAAGTTGACAAGCAATTTCTCATTTTTACAACACCATTTTTTTTTTAGGGACCACATCTCATTTGAAGTCATTTTGAGGGGTCTATATGATAGAAAATACCCAAGTGTGACACCATTCTAAAAACTGCACCCCTCAAGGTGCTCAAAACCACATTCAAGAAGTTTATTAACCCTTCAGGGGTTTCACAGGAATTTTTGGAATGTTTAAATAAAAATGAATATTTAACTTTTTTTCACACAAAATTTATTTCAGCTCCAATTTGTTTTATTTTACCAAGGGTAACAGGATAAAATGGATGCCAAAAGTTGTTGTACAATCTGTCCTGAGTACGCTGATACCCCATATGTGGGGGTAAAACACTGTTTGGGCGCATGGCAGAGCTCGGAAGGAAAGGAGCGCCATTTTACTTTTCAATGCAAAATTGACAGGAATTGAGATGGGACGCCATGTTGCGTTTGGAGAGCCCCTCATGTGCCTAAACATTGAAATCCCCCACAAGTGAAACCATTTTGGAAAGTAGACACCCTAAGGAACTTATCTAGATATGTGGTGACCACTTTGACCCACCAAGTGCTTCACAGAAGTTTATAATGCAGAGCTGTAAAAATAAAAAATCATATTTTTTCACAAAAATGATTTTTCGCCCCCAATTTTTTATTTTCCCAAGAGTAAGAGAAGAAATTAGACCACAAAAGTTGTTGTGCAATTTGTCCTGAGTGCGACGATACCCCATATGTGGGGGTAAACCACTTTTTGGGCGCATAGCAGAGCTCGGAAGGGAAGGAGCGCCATTTGACTTTTCAATGCAAAATTGACTGGAATTAAGATGGGACGCCATGTGATGTGTTTTGAGAGCTTTGAACCCCCAAGTGTTACACTACAGTTTATAATGCAGAGCCGTGAAAATAATTTTTTTTTTTCGCAAAAATTATTTTTTAGCCCCCAGTTTTGTATTTTTACAAGGGTAACAGAATAAATTGGACCCCAAAAGTTGTTATCCAATTTGTCCTGAGTACACTGATACCCAATATGTGGGGGGAACCACTGTTTGGGCGCATGGCAGAGCTCGGAAGGGAAGGAGCGCCATTTGGAATGCAGACTTAAATGGGCGTCACGTTGCATTTGCAGAGCCCCTGATGTACCCAAACAGTACAAACCCCCCACAAGTGACCCCATATTAGAAACTAGACCTCCCAAGGAACTTATCTAGATGTGTTGTGAAAACTTTGAACCCCCAAGTGTTTCACTACAGTTTACAACGCAGAGCCGTGAAAATAAAAAATCCTTTTTTTCCCACAAAAATGATTTTTAGCCCCCCAAATTTTTATTTTCCCAAGGATAACAAGAGAACTTGGACCCAAAAAGTTGTTGTCCAATTTGTCTCGAGTACGCTGATACCCCATATGTTGGGGTAAACCCCTGTTTGGGCACACGGGAGAGCTCGGAAGTGAAGGAGCACTGTTTTACTTTTTCAATGCAAAATTGGCTGGAATTGAGATCGGACGCCATGTCGCGTTTGTAGAGCCTCTGATATGCCTAAACAGTGGAAACTCCCCAATTCTACCTGAAACCCTAATCCAAACGCACCCCTAACCCTAATCCCAACTGTAACCCTAGCCACACACCTAACCCTGACACACCCCCAATTTTAATCCCAACCCTAATCCCAACCGTAAATGTAATCCAAACCCTAACCCTAGCCCTAACCCTAGCTCTAACCCTAATGAGAAAATACATTTTTTTTAATTTTATTATTTTTCCCTAAGGCTAGGTTCACATTGCGTTAGGGCAATCCGTTTAGCGCTAGCAGATTGCGCTAATGCAATGTCTTTTTAGGTGTCGTGTTTAGTGTTCACGTTAACGTCCCCACAAAAGAATGGCACCTTGCTAGCGCGAGCCGAAAATGGCACACTCTAGCGATGCGCTACACCCGAAAATCACATTGCTGTCAATGGGTGCGCTAACGGACCCGTTGCACGACGTTAATTGCGACATGTTCGCCGTGCAACGCTGTCCGTTAGCGTTAACCCATTAACGCAATGTGAACCTAGCCTAACTAAGGGGGTGATGAAGGGGGGTTTGATTTACTTTTATAGCGTTTTTTATATCGGATGTTAGGGGTCGAGTTCCCGCTTCTGCACAGGGGGAATCTCGAGCCACCTCCGCTGCGGTCTCCCATTCTTGTCCAGCCGCAGTGGAGTCTGCTCAGCAGAGACGTCGGTCCCAGCGTCTTGCTCATTCTCACTCTGTTCTGAGAGTTACTGCTGCTTCTCCAGTCTCTGCCATTAAAGTCAGTGCTGGTCAGCAGCGAGCGGACTTCTCTGGGACTAAGTCCTTGTCTGCACGTACTGAGCATGTCCAGGGTAAGATCTCCCGTTGGAGATCGAGGGTCATGTGCTCAGGCTCTGCAGCACATTCCATTGGTCCTTTTGGCAGGTCTTGGAAGGGCAAAGGTACTGTAGCCACTTCCTGTGCTGCTGCTATATAAACTGCGCATGACCGCACGGCCATGCGCTAGTATTGTCTTACAATTGAATACGTGTGTTTGTTGTGAGTGCAAGTCGTTCATTAAATACCCCTACCCTATTGTATGACTGTTCGCGTATGGAGTATGGCTGCTATCTAGCGCCCGACTTATCACTCAACGTGTCACACACGTATCAGCGTCTATTGCTGTGACCGCCAGTGCGGCGCCACGCGCCAGTAGTGCGCTTCCTGACCCACGTCTGGGTGCTTAGTGGTGCCTGCCAGCACGGCACAGTTCGCACTTCGGTGCTCTAATTATAAGAGTTGCTTAACACACCCTGTTGCGGTGTTGTGTCAGCAAGTGGTCTAATCGGACTTCAATCCTGTGTCTTGGGGTTGTGTTCGCTGACTCCTTGCTTGCACTCTTTAGTGCGGTATTGCGGACCTGTGGTTTTACCGGGTTCGCTTCCACCGCCATATTACGCTGCCATTTACTAGCAGCAGGTTTTTACCTGCACGGTGGACCCCGGACTGCGAACGCATCTATTACATCTTTCTTGGTGCGTTCCGCCAGTCCTAACAGAATACTAGCGCCAGGGTCTGGCTAGTAAATGGCAGACGATCAGCGTTTACAGCGGTACATCCAGCAGCTGGAGGGAAGGTTGGCGGCTCTAGAGCGTTCAACCTCAGCTGTGGATGTCACTGCTGTCGCTGTTCAGGCTGCAAGTGTAGCCGCAGCCAGTTTGTCCGCTGCCACCTCTGCCCCGACTTTATCCCGTCTCCCGCTTCCTGACAAGTTTGCTGGTGACAGTAAACAATGTCGCGGATTCGTAAGCCAGTGCTCCATACACCTTGAGCTCCTGGCGGCGCGTTTCCCTACGGAACAGGCGAAAGTGGGATTTATTTTATCTCTCTTGTCGGGCAGGGCGTTGGAGTGGGCAACGCCACTTTGGGAGCGTGATGACCGTGTGGTACAGAGTGCTCCGCTCTTTCTGGATGCTCTGAAGCAGGTCTTTTTGGGACCCCGTATTACACACAATACCGCGCTCCAGTTATTGACAATCACTCAGGGTTCGTCCGTGGTCAGTCAGTTTGCCATCCAGTTCCGGACTCTAGCCTCGGAGTTAGAGTGGTCGGATAAAGTTCTAATTCCGGTGTTCTGGAGGGGACTGGCAGACCACGTGAAGGACGCCTTAGCCACCAGGGAGATACCCACCACACTGGAGGAGCTTATTTCTCTATCTACCCGCATCGACCCCCGTTTTCACGAACGAAGGTTAGAGCAGACCGAGTGTAGACAGAGGTTTAAACTGGCTCCCACCTTCGCCAGACCTCTTGAATCTTCCGTTTTGGCGTCCGACTCCCATGAGCCCATGGAGGTTTCTCGAGCGGGACCTAAGTCTCAGGCCGCTCGAGTACCCATGGTTTGTAAAAATTGTCACCAACGAGGACATTACACTAATAAATGTCCACGGTGGTCGGGAAAACGATCGCGTCTAGTAACTTTAGGGGGAGGTTCACTAGACACAGCGGCTTTTTCCTCCAAACTGTCCTTTGAAGGGACAATCCTGTTTGACTCATCCACTCTACCAGTCGAGCTTTGTGTGGATTCAGGAGCAGAGGGAAATTTCATGTCCTCTGCTTTTGCTCTGCGCCACGCTGTACCACTTGTTATGCTCGCCAAACCTGTAACTATTAGAGTTGTGAATGGGTCGACACTTCCACAACAAATCACACACCAGACGGTTCCATTCTCGTTGTCCATGTCCCCTTCCCACCAGGAGATTATTTCCCTTCTAGTCCTACCCGAGGGGATGGATGAGATTTTACTGGGAATACCCTGGCTCCGTTACCACTCCCCACATATTGAGTGGTCCTCTGGGAGAATATTGGGTTGGAGTAAGTCTTGTATGGGCAGGTGTGTGAGTGAGTGTGTACAGGTCTCTACTACCGAGGTACCCGCAGACCTTTCATCTCTTCCAAGGTACTATTGGTGCTATGCAGATGTATTCTCTAAAAAGGCAGCAGAGACTCTACCGCCTCATCGCCCCTATGACTGTCCTATTGACCTCTTGCCTGGAGCTGAACCTCCTCGGGGAAGGGTATATCCCCTCTCTCTCCCTGAGACGGAGGCTATGTCTCAATACATCCAGGAGAATTTGGCAAAAGGATTCATTAGGAAGTCAGTGTCTCCTGCAGGGGCGGGATTCTTCTTCGTACAGAAGAAGAACGGGGAATTACGTCCTTGCATTGATTACAGGGGTCTCAATGCTATCACCATTAAAAATAAGTACCCGTTGCCCCTGATATCGGAGCTCTTTGACAGGCTAAGGGGAGCAAAGATATTCACCAAACTAGATCTGCGGGGTGCCTACAACTTAATTCGCATCCGTGAGGGGGACGAATGGAAAACGGCTTTCAATACCAGGGATGGGCACTATGAGTACCTGGTGATGCCCTTCGGGCTCTGTAATGCCCCAGCCGTTTTTCAGGACTTTGTCAACGATATCTTCCGGGATATGCTTTCCACCTCGGTTGTAGTCTATCTGGATGATATTCTCATCTTCTCTCCAGATATTGACTCCCACCGGAGAGATATTGGCAGAGTCTTCGAACTCTAACGGGCGAATTCCGTATATGCAAAGTTGGAGAAGTGTGTGTTTGAACAGGAGTCCTTGCCTTTCCTGGGCTATATCATCTCGGCCCAGGGATTGGCTATGGATCCTGCCAAACTACAAGCAGTGATGGACTGGCAGGAACCCCATTCTCTTAAAGCGGTGCAGCGCTTTATGGGGTTCATAAATTACTATCGCCAGTTCATTCCCCACTTCTCAACTTTGGTAGCTCCCTTGGTATCCCTCACCAAGAAGGGAGCGAATCCCAAATCGTGGTCCGACGGGGTCTCCAAGGCCTTCTCTTCTATAAAGTCCCATTTTGCCAGTGCTCCTATCTTACATCGTCCCGATGTGGGTAAGCCATTCCTTTTGGAAGTGGATGCCTCATCCGTTGGTGCTGGAGCAGTCCTCTATCAAAAGGATGCTCAGGGTCGGAAGCACCCATGCTTCTTTTTCTCAAAGACCTTCACACCAGCGGAGAGAAATTACTCCATCGGGGATAGAGAGTTGCTGGCAATGAAGTTGGCCTTTTCGGAGTGGAGACATCTCTTGGAGGGTGCTCGGTTCCCATTCCAAGTTTTCACGGATCACAAGAATTTGGTCTATTTACAAACAGCCCAGCGGCTGAATTCTCGTCAGGCCAGATGGTCCTTGTTTTTCTCCCGGTTCCACTTTACCCTACATTATCTCGCCGGGGAGAAGAACATTCGTGCTGACGCTCTCTCTCGCTCCTTCATGTCAGCTGAGGAGGAGGAGGACGAGCCTCGGCTCATTGTCCCTTTGGAGAGTCTGAGAACTGTAGCTCCGGTTTCGCTGGAGTCTGTGCCCCCAGGCAAGACTTTTGTTCCCATCAATTTGCGTCCGGAGGTTCTCGCTTGGGCTCATTCATCCAGAGTGGGTGGACACTTTGGGGCAAAAAGGACATCTGAGCTACTGGCGAGGACGTACTGGTGGCCACATATGGTTCGTGACGTCGGAGACTACGTTCAGGCATGTGTCTCTTGTGCCAAGAATAAGTCTTCCCGACAACGGCCAGCTGGTTTGTTATACCCTCTGCCGGTGGCAGACAGGCCCTGGGAGATGGTCGGGATGGATTTTGTTGTGGGTCTGCCCAAGTCTCGTGGCTGTACCATTATTTGGGTAATCACCGACCATTTTTCTAAAATGGTGCATTTGGTGCCGCTTCCCCGGTTACCTTCTGCACGGGCCTTGGCAGCGTTGTTTGTCAAACACATCTTTCGTCTTCACAGTATGCCAGACAAAATTGTCAGTGACCGAGGTCCCCAGTTTGCGTCTCGGTTCTGGAGAGAGCTTTGTCGTCTTCTCAGTATCGAGTTGAATCTCTCTTCGGCTTATCATCCCGAGACGAATGGGTTGGTAGAGAGAGCCAACCAGACCTTGGTCACATATCTGCGACATTTTGTTTCGGCTAAGCAGGATGACTGGGCATCTTTGCTACCGTGGGCGGAGTTTGCTCTTAACAATGCCGTCGCTGATTCCACTGGACAGACTCCATTCCTCCTTAACTATGGTCAGCATCCGCGGGTACCTGTGCCCATGCCCGTGTCTTCCGCCGATTCCAGGGTGGCAGACTGGGCTGTGGAGGCACGGGACATTTGGGATCGCACTCAGGATGCCATTCAGGCTTCCAAGGAGAGAATGAGGTCCTCCGCCGACGCACATCGGTGCCCCGCTCCAACCTTTGCTCCTGGTGACTTAGTGTGGCTCTCCGCCCGTAACATCAGGCTGCGAGTTGAGTCTACCAAGTTTGCACCTCGCTACTTAGGTCCTTTTAAGGTCCTCGAACAGGTTAATCCTGTGGTTTACCATCTGGCCCTTCCTCCACGCCTAGGTATCACCGACACCTTTCACGTGTCCCTCCTTAAGCCCGTCTACATGTCCCGGTTTTCTGAGTCATCTACTGGGACGTCGGGTTCGTCTACGGACGATTACGAGGTGAACGCTATCTTGGGGTACAAGGTGGTTCGTGGCAAAAAATTTTATTTGGTGGATTGGAGGGGTTACGGTCCTGAGGATAGATCCTGGAAGCCTGCTGAGCACATTCAGGCTCCGCAGCTCATTGCTGCCTTCGAACGTAGCGAGGCCCAAGGAGGGGGGGCCATGTTAGGGGTCGAGTTCCCGCTTCTGCACAGGGGGAATCTCGAGCCACCTCCGCTGCGGTCTCCCATTCTTGTCCAGCCGCAGTGGAGTCTGCTCAGCAGAGACGTCGGTCCCAGTGTCTTGCTCATTCTCACTCTGTTCTGAGAGTTACTGCTGCTTCTCCAGTCTCTGCCATTAAAGTCAGTGCTGGTCAGCAGCGAGCGGACTTCTCTGGGACTAAGTCCTTGTCTGCACGTACTGAGCATGTCCAGGGTAAGATCTCCCGTTGGAGATCGAGGGTCATGTGCTCAGGCTCTGCAGCACATTCCATTGGTCCTTTTGGCAGGTCTTGGAAGGGCAAAGGTACTGTAGCCACTTCCTGTGCTGCTGCTATGTAAACTGCGCATGACCGCACGGCCAAGCGCTAGTATTGTCTTACAATTGAATACGTGTGTTTGTTGTGAGTGCAAGTCGTTCATTAAATACCCCTACCCTATTGTATGACTGTTCGCGTATGGAGTATGGCTGCTATCTAGCGCCCGACTTATCACTCAACGTGTCACACACGTATCAGCGTCTATTGCTGTGACCGCCAGTGCGGCGCCACAAGTAGTGCGCTTCCTGACCCACGTCTGGGTGCTTAGTGGTGCCTGCCAGCACGGCACAGTTCGCACTTCGGTGCTCTAATTATAAGAGTTGCTTAACACACCCTGTTGCGGTGTTGTGTCAGCAAGTGGTCTAATCGGACTTCAATCCTGTGTCTTGGGGTTGTGTTCGCTGACTCCTTGCTTGCACTCTTTAGTGCGGTATTGCGGACCTGTGGTTTTACCGGGTTCGATTCCACTGCCATATTACGCTGCCATTTACTAGCAGCAGGTTTTTACCTGCACGGTGGACCCCGGACTGCGAACGCATCTATTACATCTTTCTTGGTGCGTTCCGCCAGTCCTAACATCGGATTTTTATGATTGGCAGCCGTCACACACTAAAAGACGCTTTTTATAGCATAAAAGTTTTTGCGTGTCCACATTTTGAGACCTATAATTTTTCCATATTTTGGTCCACAGAGTCATGTGAGGTCTTGTTTTTTGCGGGACGAGTTGTTGTTTTTATTGGTAACATTTTCGGACACGTGATAGTTTTTGATCGCTTTTTATTCCGATTTTTTGTGAGGCAGAATGATCAAAAACCAGCTATTCATGAATTTCTTTTGGGGGAGATGTTTATACCGTTCTACGTTTGGTAAAATTGATAAAGCAGTTTTATTCCTCGGGTCAGTACGATTACAGCGATACCTCATTTATATCATTTTTTTATGTTTTGGCGCTTTTATACAATAAAAGCTATTTTATAGAAAAAATAATTATTTTGGCACCGCTTTATTCTGAGGACTATAACTTTTTTATTTTTTTGGTTATGATGCTATATGGTGGCTCGTTTTTTGCAGGACAAGATGACGTTTTCAGCGGTACCATGGTTATTTATATCTGTCTTTTTGATCGTGTGTTATTCCACTTTTTGTTCGTTGGTATGATAATAAAGCGTTGTTTTTTGGCTCGTTTTTTTTTTTTTTTTCTTACGCCATTCACTGAAGGGCCAGTTTTATAGGTTGGGTCGTTATGGACGTGGCGATACTAAATATGTGTACTTTTATTGTTTTTTTTGTTGTTTTTTTAGATAAAGAAATGTATTTATGGGAATAATATTTTTTTTTCTTCTTTATTTAGGAATATTTTTTTTTTTTTTTTTTACACGTGTGGAAATTTTTTTTTTTACTCTTTCACTTTGTCCCAGGGGAAGACATCACAGATCACCGATCTGACAGTGTGCACAGCACAGCAGCTGCAGCCTGCTCCTGACCCGGAAGTGCTCCCTGCAGGACCCGGATGCAGCCCCGCGGTCATTTTGGATCCGGGGCCTGCAGGGAGAAGACGCTCGGTACACGGTGAGTACATCACCGTGTACCGATCGTCTCAGGGAAGCCCGCAGGGAGCCCCCTCCCTGCGGATGCTTCCCTGCACCGTCGGCACATCGTGATCATCTTTGATTGCGGTATGCCGGGGGTTAATGTGCCGGGAGCGGTCCGTGACCGCTCCTGGCACATAGTGCCGGATGTCAGCTGCGATAGGCAGCTGACACCCGGCCACGATCGGCCGCGCTCCCCCCGTGAGCGCGGCCGATCGCTATGACGTACTATCCCGTCGGTGGGAATTAAGGCCCACCCCACCTTGACGGGATAGTACGTCATATGGGATTAAGGGGTTAAAAATGTCACCCACTGTGCCTGCGCAGTAGCAGCTATCAGTGTGTATAGAGATCCGATAGCTGCTATTGCGTAGGTGCTATCTTGCTGAGGAGAAAAAAAAGTCCTCTTCCAAGATGGCGCCGCCAGCAACTGTGCAGTAGCAGCTTGCAGAGATTGCCAATAGCTGCTATTGTGCAGGAGCGGGCGGTGCCATATTGGAGGAGGAATTATTTTTTTTCTTCTCAAGCAAGATGACGCCTCAGCGGGCGCTATTTTCAAATTGACTTTTTTTTCCTCGCTCAATTATATCAGCAAACGGGATTAAGTGACAGTAAATATGTGATTATGCTGCAGCGCAGATGCCTCGGCTGGGTCCTGCCGGCAGAAGCTTTTTTTCCATTCAGTATGTACTGGTATTCATTATACAAACAAGGGGGCAGGTTACTGAGGCATCAGTGACCTGTCAGCTGTCTGCATTATGAATATACAGAATAATCAAAGCACCACATACATGAACCCTGCTTTAGGGCACGAGAATCTAATTAACATAAAGCTGAAACTAAATATTAAACAACAACCACAAGACGGATTTCATCAGCCAATGTATCATTTTATTCAATGTAACGGCACCAACCTGACAGTGTGTGTAGGTTACTATGCACAATCCTGCTGACAGGTTCCCTTTAAGTTTGCACATTGCAAAATGACTAGATATCTGGTTCCAATGTTATCCCCATATTAAATATATGCTCTTCCATTCTTTGAAAGGAATATCACAGATGTAGACTGGAATTATGGGGAATAAGCTACTTGGTTTAATGATTAACTGTGATCCAGAGGCCATATTCATAGATCAAAAGAGTCAATGCATCTGTTTTTAAAATTCTTGTTTTCTTAATGAAAGTGCTGCTAAAAATCAAAACAAAAACAGAAGATGCCACTTGAGTAAAGTTAGCACATAATGCATTTATTATTGTTATGCCATTTTTATGCAATGCTAAACACTCAGTTCATATAGGGACACACTGAGAAAGCTGTTTCAAAATAGTATATCACCATCTTAGTGTTCTATGTTAGTAAAACCACATGAAAGGTTTCTTTAACACAGAGAATCCTATTAATTTATTAGGGCCTACTAACGGGGATTTGTGAGTTGTACTGCAAAACAAAATTGTTCTAAAAAGGTTCTTCTTAACGAGAACCTGTCAGCAGCATAGTGCTGAGTAACCTGCAGACACTGTCATGTCGGCGCCGTTATGCTGATTAAAATGATACTTTGGTGATGAAATCCATCTTGGGGTTGTTGTGTGAAATAGCAGGTACAGAGGATGCAGTAACGGACTGTACACAGACCAAGGGTGGTAGGGATTTATTAAACAACAGAAACTCCACGCAGGGAGAAAACGGAGGGACAAAATTTAATAACACAGTAACTGGCTAATGGGGTTAAATTGAAGAAACAAGGACAAATAAAACAGACAATTCAATTAATAAGTTATCACTCAGAGCGCCAGTCACGGTAAAGCTTCTGTCTGTGACTGGGGCTGCTTAGACTGCGTCGCAGTGGGAGTTTGTGACAGTCCTGAGGAAGATGGGGTAATATCTCCTTACATTGGTAATGTCCTCTCATGGTCCTGACGATGGCAGCGATGCCTTGGGATCCTGACATGGTTCTTGGGACCAGTAGATGAAGAGATGAAGGGGGAAACATCCTTATCCTCCGCATGTAGTGTCCCAACACTACGGAGACCTGCAGCACTGCCTAAACACAGTTTACAAAGGGCAGCCCAGTTCGCTATGTTGTTTCGTCGCATTCCTAAGTCCCGTTCACAGACCTTTTCTCTCATGGTGAGTGCTGTCAGTGGGGGTGGATGTGGCAGTGGTCTCAGTGAGGGCAGCTATGTCAGTGGGGACAACCGCATCTGAGCGGTACTCCATCGGTAGTCTCCTGTCCAAGCTCTTTTCCGTCCCAAGCTCTGCTCTTCCCTGCCCAGTCGCCTCACAGCTGATTTTAGCTCACAGGCGTCTTGCTAACTCAACGTTCCCACCCAAACTGAATCCTCGCTCGTGAATATTCTCTCAGCATGACCACTCCCCTTTTTCTCGAGTACAGGGAGCTGTCCCGCAATTTAACCTTTCTCCCCTGTAATTTAGGTGACAGCCCCGACGGTTCCGGACCCGTTACTGAGGAAACATGCCTAATTGGTTTCTTCTCCTTACATTTGTTTAATCTTTATTAGTTTTGAGTTAATAATATGCTTGTGCTCCGGGGCGGCCTGTGAGGGGTCTTCATGTGGTGCTCTGATTAGCTTTTCACCAGTACAGCTTTTGACAGGTCACTGATCTCTCAGTGACCTACCCCCTAGTTTACATAATGAATATATATATACTGCTCAAAAAAATAAAGGGAACACTAAAATCTCACATCCTAGACATCACTGAATGAAATATTCCAGTTGTAAATCTTTATTCATTACATAGTGGAATAAAACCTATTGCATGATTTACGGCTTCCAGATAATCTGAAAACATGTGGGAATTCCCTAACAAACAGGCATTCCTCACATGTATTCAGCAGATCGGGAAGTCATAAATCATGCAACTGAGGGATGAAAACTATATCTCCGAGCAAAAACAAATACTCAGAGGTCACCCAAGCATGCTCGGGAAAACCTGAGCAACGAGTACACTCGCTCATCACTAGTTATTACTTCTGTATTTTTGACCCACTCCTGGTTTTGGCTTACAAATATTGATGTGACATACTGACCAAATACCAAAGGTTTGAATGTGGCCTAATGCATCATGGCATGATGAAGAACTGAAATGCCTTATTTTTAATGCAGTATAACATGGAAATTAGATTTTTACTGGTGACTTCCAAATGATTATACAGTTTATAACTGATGTCATCTTATAACAATAATTGCTACAGTATAATATATTCCCAACAGCTTATTGAGAAAGAATATGAGGAGTTAAAGACAAGAACAATGTGGCCCAGTGCACAAAGTGCTTGTTTGCTTGACATGCATTGATATATCTGGCTGATAATTCCAACGTAGGCCCAAAGAGAGTAGCGGCTATGAGCACAGTCGTATAATGCAGTTATTCATCTGCCAAGAATATTTATGCATGTAATATACTTCTGTCACTACGTCCTCACTGCTGCATTATTGTGGGATGATTCGGTAGGATTGGCTACACTTTTTTTTCATGAACTGACAACTTACATTTTATTTTGTTCCAATGCCATTGTTGATGATCATGTTAAAGTTTCGGAAAAATAAATCTTTTATAACTGCAGACTGACAATTAGATGAGAGTATAATACATCCCAAGCTACCTGCTGAAATATGCCCAAATCTGGTTTAAGAAAAAGTTGTCCTGGAATAAAAAAATATCTGTAAAAAAATGTGTTTTTTTTATCCAGTTACAATCAGTTGAGATGGTAATATAAAAGTAATATTGTTTGAAGGACGAGAATGCTTGGTGAGGCATGTGGCCATCATTCATTTTTCAATTACTGTTATCATTTGGGAAATAAGTTTACATTGTTAGTTAACTGTTTTCATTTTTTTCTTTATTTAAGATTAAGAATGTTGGCATAGGCAATATAACAGTAAAGTTACCAAGAAAAAACAACATTCATTGTCTTTAAGGGGTACAAAGTTTACGGGAACTGGCAGCCGAAGAGAGAGGAAGAGGGGAGGGAGACAAACGAGGGCAAGAGGGATGAGAGGGAAGGGTAGAGGGGGTCGTCCTGCTGAGAGTTAACCTATTTTTCTCTTCTTTAGTGGAGAAACAAAAACATGTCTAAGGCCAGTCTCACACGTCCAGATAATTCCGGTACCGGAGAAAATGGTACCGGAGTTATCCGTGTCCGTGTGTCCATGTGCTCACGTAGGCCATCCGTGTGGGATCCGTGTGATGTCCGTGAGTACGTTTTTAGGGTCCATGTGCTGTCTGTGTGTTGTACGTGTGCTGTACCTGTGTCCGTGTCTTGCAACAATTTTTACAATTTTTAACCCTATGACAGGAAAAACGCACACGGACAGCACACGGACAGCATCCGTGTGTGGTACGTGTGTACACGGACCCATTGACTTTAATGGGTCCCTGTGATCCGTGCGCTCCCACGAACACTGACATGCCTCCGTGTTTTGCAAACGGACACACGGTCTGTGAAAACACGCTGACATGTGCAGAGACACATTTATTTTAATGTGTCTACGTGAGTCAGTGTCTCCGGTACGTGAGGAAACTGTCACCACACGTACCGGAGCCACTGACGTGTGAAACTGGCCTCACTGTATGTAGCATAAACATACTTGGCAGTTAATGCCATGGTTTATAGCTTCATCTTGCTTTGATATTCATACTATTGTTGCCAGCTATCTCGGAGTTTCTTGATTGGATCAAGCAAATTATTTCAAATGAATATATACTATTGGATTACATTTTTTATATATTTTTTGATTCTTTATGGTATTTCATTCTGTATGCAAGATAGCAGAGATGCTGTGCTTTGTGCAATAATCACTTTAATCCCATATATTATACATAGATAAATATGGGATACTAGATGGCAGCCCGATTCTAAAGAATCGGGAGTCTAGAATCCATATATACTTTATTTATTCAAATGTAAGAATAATACAATTAATAAATAATAGTAAGAAAGAACAAAAATAATAGGCAGTATATGGAGAAAACACCAAACAAAAGTTCAAAATTGGTGTGAAAATGTCACTGAACCACTTCACAACTAAATATATATAGTTTTGGTAAATGGTATTATCATTTTTTTGACGAAATTCGGCAGGAGCTTGAAGAGCAACGTCACTGGGCCCGCCTCCACGCAGTAGAAACTTGCTGTGAGGTAAAAATTCAAAAATCACACCAAAATGGGGGGCGGAGTGTGTCACAGTACGGCACGTTTCTGATTGGTCGCTCGCAGCAGGCGGCAACCAATCAGACACTGGACACTGTTGACGTCACTTATCTCGGGACATTAGCTCCGGACATTAGCTCCGGACATTAGCTCCGGACATTATCTCCGCACATTAGCTCCGGACATTAGCTCCGGACAAAGCCACGGAAGTTGGCAGAAATTGCAGGAAGTAGTATTCTAGGCAATTAATCTCCGGACATTAGCTTCGGACATTAGCTCCGGACATTAGCTCTGGACATTAGCTCCGGACAAAGCCACGGAAGTTGGCACAAATTGCAGGAAGTAGTATTCTAGGCAATTATATATGGGATATGATATTGACCTATATACTGTAATATCTGCTATATAATTGTCTAAGGGTCACTTCCGTCTTTCTGTCTGTCCTTCTGTCTGTCTTTCTGTCACGGATTTTCATTGGTCGCGTCCTCTGTCTGTCATGAAAATCCAAGTCGCTGATTGGTCGTGGCAAAATAATCAGTGACGGGCACAGTCCAGAAGAAAATGGCTGCTCCTTACTCCTTGCAGTCAGTGCCCGGCGCCCACATACTCCCTTCCAGTCACCGCTCACACAGGGTTAATGCCGGCGGTAACGGACCGTGTTATGCCGCGGGTAACGCATTCCATAACCGCTGCTATTAACCCTGTGTGTCCCCAACTTTTTACCATTGATGCTGCCTATGCGGCATCAATAGTAAAAAAATGTAATGTTAAGAATAATAAAAAAAACAAAAAACCTGCTATTCTCACCCTCCGTAGTCCACCGAGCTGCTCGCGCCTGCCGCCATCTTCCGTTCCCGGCGATGCATTGCAAAATTACCCAGAAGACTTAGCGGTCTCACGAGACCGCTAAGTCAGCTGGGTAATTTCACAATGCATCCTGCTAACGGAAGATGGCGACAGCTGCCGTGTATCGCCGGAACTTCGCTGGATCCCAGGGGGTGAGTATATAACTATTTTTTATTTTAATTATTTTTTTTAACAGGGATATGGTGCTCACACTGCTGTATACTACGTGGGCTGTGTTAGATACCATGTGGCTCTGTGCTGTATACTACATATGCAGTGGTATATACTATGTGGGCTGTGTGATATACTCCGTGGGCTGTGCAATATATTACGTGGCCACTGTTATATTCTGCATGGGCAGTGTTATATACTACGTGGCTGCTATATACTGCGTTGGCTGTGCTATATATTTTGTGGCCACTGTTATATACTGCGTAGGCAGTGTTATATACTACGTGGCTGCTATATACTGCGTGGGCTGTGCTATATATTACGTGGCCAGTGTTATATACTGCGTGGCCTGTGTTACATACTACGTCACCTGTGTTATATACTGCGTGGCTGCTATAACTGCGTGGGCTGTGTTATATAGTACGTGGCTGTGTTATATACTGCGTGGCCACTGTTATATATTGTGTGGCCTGTATTAACGCATCGGGTATTCTGCAATATGTATGTATATAGCAGCCACATAGTATATATCACAGGCCACGTAGTATTTGACTGCTATATACTACGTGGCCTGTGCTATATACATACATAAATACCATCTAGTACTATATAATAATATAATACTGACTCAACACAAATTAGCCTTTTGGTCTCTATAAACAGTGATCTTGGTGGCGATGAATATATATAGGTGTGCCAACAGAAGACAGGTTATCTCTATCAGGCAAACCCTTATCATAGTGTTGTGAATTCTGTGGCTGAATTCACTCCTGTGGTCACAAGTGGTACTGCAGCTTCTGAGCTTCCTCCCTCAGGTGTTCTGGTGAGCTCGTTAACTGCTTCATTACTTAACTCCGCCTGATGCTGCTATCCTTGCTCCTTGTCAATGTTTCAGTGTTGGATCTGAGCTTCTTCTGATTGTTCCTGTGTCCTGCTGCTCTGTATAGCTAAGTGCTTTTTGCTTTTTTGTTGCTTTTTTTCTGTCCAGCTTGTCTTTTGTTTTGCTGGAAGCTCTGAGACGCAAAGGGTGTACCGCCGTGCCGTTAGTTCGGCACGGTGGGGTTTTTTTGCCCCCTTTGCGTGGTTTTGCTTTAGGTTTTTTTGTAGACTGCAAAGTTCGCTTTACTGTCCTCGCTCTGTCCTAGAATATCGGGCCCCACTTTGCTGAATCTATTTCATCCCTACGTTTTGTCTTTTCATCTTACTCACAGTCATTATATGTGGGGGGCTGCCTTTTCCTTTGGGGAATTTCTCTGGAGCAAGTCAGGCCTATTTTTCTATCTTCAGGCTAGCTAGTTTCTTAGGCTGTGCCGAGTTGCCTAGGTAGTTGTGAGGCGCAATCCACAGCCGCTTTTAGTTGTGTTTAGGATAGGATCAGGTGTGCAGTCTACAGAGTTTCCACGTCTCAGAGCTCGTTCTTGTATTTTTGGGTATTTGTCAGATCACTGTGTGCGCTCTGATCGCTAAGCACACTGTGTTTCTGGATTGCCTTCATAACACCTGTCATTAGCAAACATAACAGTACAAGGAGCCTAACTAATGATTCTCAATAGAGGGAAAGAAAAAGTTCTGACATCATTTTTTTTTTTTTTCTGCTCTGTGTTCACTTTTTTTTTTTTCCCCTAGACATTTGGGTGATTCTGGACACAGGTGTGGACATGGATATTCAGGGTCTGTGCTCTTCAATGGATAATCTCGTTATAAATGTACAAAAAATTCAAGATACTATTGATCAGAAATCTATGTTAGAACCAAGAATTCCTATTCCTGATTTGTTTTTTGGAGATAGAACTAAGTTTCTAAGTTTCAAAAATAATTGTAAGCTATTTCTGGCCTTGAAACCTCATTCTTCTGGTAATCCTATTCAACAGGTTTTGATTATTATTTCTTTTTTGCACGGCGACCCTCAAGACTGGGTATTTTCTCTTGCGCCAGGAGACCCTGCATTGAGTAGTGTCGATGCGTTTTTCCTGGCGCTCGGATTGCTGTACGATGAGCCTAATTCAGTGGATCAGGCTGAGAAAAATTTGCTGGCTTTGTGCCAGGGTCAGGATGATATAGAAGTATATTGTCAGAAATTTAGGAAATGGTCAGTACTCACTCAGTGGAATGAATCTGCGCTGGCAGCTTTGTTCAGAAAGGGTCTCTCTGAGGCTCTTAAGGATGTCATGGTGGGATTTCCTATGCCTGCTGGTTTGAATGAGTCTTTGTCTTTGGCCATTCAGATCGGTCGACGCTTGCGCGAGCGTAAATCTGTGCACCATTTGGCGGTACTGCCTGAGGTTAAACCTGAGCCTATGCAGTGCGATAGGACTATGACTAGAGTTGAACGGCAGGAATACAGACGTCTGAATGGTCTGTGTTTCTACTGTGGTGATTCCACTCATGCTATTTCTGATTGTCCTAAGCGCACTAAGCGGTCCGCTAGGTCTGCAGTCATTGGTACTGTACAGTCCAAATTCCTTCTGTCCATTACCTTGATATGCTCTTTGTCGTCGTTTTCTGTCATGGCGTTTGTGGATTCAGGCGCTGCCCTGAATCTGATGGATTTGGATTATGCTAAACGTTGTGGGTTTTTCTTGGAGCCTTTGCGGTGTCCTATTCCATTGAGAGGAATTGATGCTACACCTTTGGCCAAGAATAAACCTCAATACTGGGCCCAGCTGACCATGTGCATGGCTCCTGCACATCAGGAAGTTATTCGCTTTCTGGTGTTGCATAATCTGCATGATGTGGTCGTGTTGGGGTTGCCATGGCTACAAACCCATAATCCAGTATTGGATTGGAATTCCATGTCGGTATCCAGCTGGGGTTGTCAGGGGGTACATGGTGATGTTCCATTTTTGTCGATTTCGTCATCCACCCCTTCTGAGGTCCCAGAGTTCTTGTCTGATTATCAGGATGTATTTGAAGAGCCCAAGTCCGATGCTCTACCTCCGCATAGGGATTGTGATTGTGCTATCAATTTGATTCCTGGTAGTAAATTCCCTAAAGGTCGATTATTTAATTTATCCGTGCCCGAACACGCCGCTATGCGCAGTTATGTGAAGGAATCCCTGGAGAAGGGACATATTCGCCCATCGTCATCACCACTGGGAGCAGGGTTCTTCTTTGTAGCCAAGAAGGATGGTTCGCTGAGACCGTGTATTGATTCCCGCCTTCTTAATAAGATCACTGTTAAATTTCAGTATCCCTTGCCATTGTTATCTGACTTGTTTGCTCGGATTAAGGGGGCTAGTTGGTTCACTAAGATAGATCTTCGTGGTGCGTATAATCTGGTGAGAATCAGGCAAGGAGATGAATGGAAAACTGCATTCAATACGCCCGAGGGTCATTTTGAGTATCTAGTGATGCCGTTCGGACTTGCCAATGCTCCCTCTGTGTTTCAGTCTTTTATGCATGACATCTTCCGTGAGTATCTGGATAAATTCCTGATTGTTTACTTGCATGACATTTTGATCTTCTCAGATGATTGGGAGTCTCATGTGAAGCAGGTCAGAATGGTTTTTCAGGTCCTGCGTGCTAACTCTTTGTTTGTGAAGGGATCAAAGTGTCTCTTCGGTGTGCAGAAAGTTTCATTTTTGGGGTTCATCTTTACCCCTTCTACTATCGAGATGGATCCAGTTAAGGTCCAAGCCATCCAGGATTGGATTCAGCCGACATCTCTGAAAAGTCTGCAAAAGTTCCTGGGCTTTGCTAATTTTTATCGTCGCTTCATCTGTAATTTTTCTAGCATTGCCAAACCATTGACCGATTTGACCAAGAAGGGTGCTGATTTGGTTAATTGGTCTTCTGCTGCTGTGGAAGCTTTTCAGGAGTTGAAGCGTCGTTTTTGTTCTGCCCCTGTATTGTGTCAGCCAGATGTTTCTCTTCCGTTCCAGGTCGAGGTTGATGCTTCTGAGATTGGAGCAGGGGCGGTTTTGTCACAGAGAGGTTCTGATTGCTCAGTGATGAAACCATGTGCTTTCTTTTCCAGGAAGTTTTCGGCCGCTGAGCGTAATTATGATGTGGGCAATCGAGAGTTGCTGGCCATGAAGTGGGCATTCGAGGAGTGGCGTCATTGGCTTGAAGGAGCTAAGCATCGCGTGGTGGTATTGACTGATCATAAGAAATTGACTTATCTCGAGTCTGCCAAGCGCTTGAATCCTAGACAGGCCCGTTGGTCGTTATTTTTTGCCCGCTTCGACTTTGTGATTTCGTACCTTCCGGGCTCTAAAAATGTGAAGGCGGATGCTCTGTCTAGGAGTTTTGTGCCCGACTCTCCGGGTTTATCTGAGCCAGCGGGTATCCTCAAGGAAGGAGTCATTGTGTCTGCCATCTCCCCTGATTTGCGGCGGGTGCTGCAAAAATTTCAGGCGAATAAACCTGATCGTTGTCCAGCAGAGAAACTGTTCGTCCCTGATAGGTGGACTAATAAACTTATCTCTGAACTTCATTGTTTGGTGTTGGCTGGTCATCCTGGAATCTTTGGTACCAGAGAGTTAGTGGCTAGATCCTTCTGGTGGCCATCTCTGTCACGTGATGTACGTACTTTTGTGCAGTCCTGTGGGATTTGTGCTAGGGCTAAGCCCTGCTGTTCTCGTGCCAGTGGGTTGCTTTTGCCCTTGCCGGTCCCAAAGAGACCTTGGACACATATTTCGATGGATTTCATTTCTGACCTTCCCGTTTCTCAAAAGATGTCAGTCATTTGTGTGGTCTGTGATCGCTTTTCTAAAATGGTCCATCTGGTGCCCTTGGCTAAATTGCCTTCCTCCTCTGATTTGGTACCTTTGTTCTTTCAGCATGTGGTTCGGTTGCATGGCATTCCTGAGAATATTGTTTCTGACAGAGGTTCCCAGTTTGTTTCAAGGTTTTGGCGAGCCTTTTGTGGTAGGATGGGCATTGACCTATCCTTTTCCTCGGCTTTCCATCCTCAGTCTAATGGCCAGACCGAACGAACCAATCAGACCTTGGAAACATATCTGAGATGTTTTGTTTCTGCAGACCAGGATGATTGGGTGTCCTTTTTGCCGTTGGCTGAGTTCGCCCTTAAAAATCGGGCCAGCTCGGCTACCTTGGTTTCTCCATTTTTTTGCAATTCTGGGTTCCATCCTCGTTTCTCTTCAGGACAGGTTGAGTCTTCGGACTGTCCTGGTGTGGATTCTGTGGTGGATAGGTTGCAGCAGATCTGGACTCAGGTAGTGGACAATTTGATCTTGTCCCAGGAGAAAGCTCAACTTTTCGCTAATCGCAGACGCCGTGTGGGTCCCCGACTTCGTGTTGGGGATCTGGTTTGGTTATCTTCTCGTCATATTCCTATGAAGGTTTCCTCTCCTAAATTTAAACCTCGTTTTATTGGTCCGTATAGGATTTCTGAGGTTCTCAATCCTGTGTCTTTTCGTTTGACCCTCCCAGACTCCTTTTCCATACATAATGTATTCCATAGGTCGTTGTTGCGGAGATACGTGGCACCTATGGTTCCATCTGTTGAGCCTCCTGCCCCGGTTTTGGTGGAGGGGGAATTGGAGTATATTGTGGAGAAGATTTTGGATTCTCGTGTTTCTAGACGGAAACTCCAGTATCTGGTTAAATGGAAGGGTTATGCTCAGGAAGATAATTCCTGGGTTTTTGCCTCTGATGTTCATGCTTCCGATCTTGTTCGTGCCTTTCATGCGGCTCATCCTGGTCGGCCTGGGGGCTCTGGTGAGGGTTCGGTGACCCCTCCTCAAGGGGGGGGTACTGTTGTGAATTCTGTGGCTGAATTCACTCCTGTGGTCACAAGTGGTACTGCAGCTTCTGAGCTTCCTCCCTCAGGTGTTCTGGTGAGCTCGTTAACTGCTTCATTACTTAACTCCGCCTGATGCTGCTATCCTTGCTCCTTGTCAATGTTTCAGTGTTGGATCTGAGCTTCTCCTGATTGTTCCTGTGTCCTGCTGCTCTGTATAGCTAAGTGCTTTTTGCTTTTTTGTTGCTTTTTTTCTGTCCAGCTTGTCTTTTGTTTTGCTGGAAGCTCTGAGACGCAAAGGGTGTACCGCCGTGCCGTTAGTTCGGCACGGTGGGGTTTTTTTGCCCCCTTTGCGTGGTTTTGCTTTAGGGTTTTTTGTAGACTGCAAAGTTCGCTTTACTGTCCTCGCTCTGTCCTAGAATATCGGGCCCCACTTTGCTGAATCTATTTCATCCCTACGTTTTGTCTTTTCATCTTACTCACAGTCATTATATGTGGGGGGCTGCCTTTTCCTTTGGGGAATTTCTCTGGGGCAAGTCAGGCCTATTTTTCTATCTTCAGGCTAACTAGTTTCTTAGGCTGTGCCGAGTTGCCTAGGTAGTTGTGAGGCGCAATCCACAGCCGCTTTTAGTTGTGTTTAGGATAGGATCAGGTTTGCAGTCTACAGAGTTTCCACGTCTCAGAGCTCGTTCTTGTATTTTTGGGTATTTGTCAGATCACTGTGTGCGCTCTGATCGCTAAGCACACTGTGTTTCTGGATTGCCTTCATAACACCTGTCATTAGCAAACATAACACATAGTCACAAGAGACAGTAAAATAACTGTCACTTCCAAAGAAGCAATCAACCATCTAAATAACAACAAATTATTTTATTAAGGATATAACAAAAAAGATAAAAACAGCCACATATTACATATCCCACCATATGACCCCAAGGAGGGTAACCACACCGTCTATTAGAATAAAGGAAATGAGAAGATAATGAGTAAATGAATAAATAAATAATGAATATTGAATAACTCCATACATCAATATTTCCTTCCCAGCACAAAGAACATTCCCAGAGCAATTGCATCCAATATAGCGCTAAAAATATCCTAGGTGCTACATAGCATCCCTATAGGTTGGTAACCACATATGACTGCAAGGAAACCAGATGCTCTAAATATATATGCTCAGAAAGGGAGGATAAGTATGTCCGATCTAATGAGAACTTATGAAACAGATTCAATGACGAATGTCCATATACTTTACCTCCAGGCAAGGGTGCTGTAATAGAAAGAGCGGTGCCGGTGTGCGACCCTCCGCGCCCCGACGCGCGTTTCGCCCACTAGCTTCCCTTTGGGAAGGGTAGAGGGGGTCGTCCTGCTGAGAGTTAACCTATTTTTCTCTTCTTTAGTGGAGAAACAAAAACATGTCTAAGACCAGTCTCACACGTCCAGATAATTCCGGTACCGGAGAAAATGGTACCGGAGTTATCCATGTCCGTGTGTCCATGTGCTCACGTAGGCCATCCGTGTGGGATCCGTGTGATGTCCGTGAGTACGTTTTTAGGGTCCGTGTGCTGTCTGTGTGTTGTACGTGTGCTGTACCTGTGTCCGTGTCTTGCAACAATTTTTACAATTTTTAACCCTATGACAGGAAAAACGCACACGGACAGCACACGGACAGCATCCATGTGTGGTACGTGTGTCCACGGACCCATTGACTTTAATGGGTCCCTGTGATCCGTGCGCTCCCACGAACACTGACATGCCTCCGTGTTTTGCAAACGGACACACGGTCTGTGAAAACACGCTGACATGTGCAGAGACACATTTATTTTAATGTGTCTACGTGAGTCAGTGTCTCCGGTACGTGAGGAAACTGTCACCACACGTACCGGAGCCACTGACGTGTGAAACTGGCCTCACTGTATGTAGCATAAACATACTTGGCAGTTAATGCTATGGTTTATAGCTTAATCTTGCTTTGATATTCATACTATTGTTGCCAGCTATCTCGGAGTTTCTTGATTGGATCAAGCAAATTATTTCAAATGAATATATACTATTGGATTACATTTTTTATATATTTTTTGATTCTTTATGGTATTTCATTCTGTATGCAAGATAGCAGAGATGCTGTGCTTTGTGCAATAATCACTTTAATCCCATATATTATACATAGATAAATATGGGATATGATATTGACCTATATACTGTAATATCTGCTATATAATTGTCTAAGGGTCACTTCCGTCTTTCTGTCTGTCCTTCTGTCTGTCTTTCTGTCACGGATTTTCATTGGTCGCGGCCTCTGTCTGTCATGAAAATCCAAGTCGCTGATTGGTCGTGGCAAAATAATCAGTGACGGGCACAGTCCAGAAGAAAATGGCTGCTCCTTACTCCTTGCAGTCAGTGCCCGGCGCCCGCATACTCCCCTCCAGTCACCGCTCACACAGGGTTAATGCCGGCAGTAACGGACTGTGTTATGCCGTGGGTAACGCACTCCATAACCGCTGCTATTGACCCTGTGTGTCCCCAACTTTTTACCATTGATGCTGCCTATGCGGCATCAATAGTAAAAAAATGTAATGTTAAGAATAATAAAAAAACAAAAAACCTGCTATTCTCACCCTCCGTAGTCCACCGAGCCGCTCGAGCCTGCCGCCATCTTCCGTTCCCGGCGATGCATTGCAAAATTACCCAGAAGACTTAGCGGTCTCGCGAGACCGCTAAGCCAGCTGGGTAATTTCGCAATGCATCCTGGTAATGGAAGATGGCGACAGCTGCCATGTATCGCCGGAGCTTCGCTGGATCCCAGGGGGTGAGTATATAACTATTTTTTATTTTAATTATTTTTTTTAACAGGGATATGGTGCCCACACTGCTGTATACTACGTGGGCTGTGTTAGATACCATGTGGCTCTGTGCTCTATACTACATATGCAGTGGTATATACTATGTGGGCTGTGTGATATACTCCGTGGGCTGTGCAATATATTACGTGGCCACTGTTATATACTGCATGGGCAGTGTTATATACTACGTGGCTGCTATATACTGCGTGGGCTGTGCTATATATTTTGTGGCCACTGTTATATACTGCGTAGGCAGTGTTATATACTACGTGGCTGCTATATACTGCGTGGGCTGTGCTATATATTACGTGGCCAGTGTTATATACTGCGTGGCCTGTGTTACATACTACGTCACCTGTGTTATATACTGCGTGGCTGCTATAACTGCGTGGGCTGTGTTATATAGTACGTGGCTGTGTTATATACTGCGTGGCCACTGTTATATATTGTGTGGCCTGTATTAACGCATCGGGTATTCTACAATATGTACAGTATGTATATAGCAGCCACATAGTATATATCACAGGCCACGTAGTATTTGACTGCTATATACTACGTGGCCTGTGCTATATACTATGTGGCTGCTATATACATGCATAAATACATATTCTAGAATACCCGATGTGTTAGAATCGGGCCACCATCTAGTACTATATAATAATATAATACTGACGCAACACAAAAAACCTGCTATTCTCACCCTCCGTAGTCCACCGAGCCGCTCGAGCCTGCCGCCATCTTCCGTTCCCGGCGATGCATTGCAAAATTACCCAGAAGACTTAGCGGTCTCGCGAGACCGCTAAGTCAGCTGGGTAATTTCGCAATGCATCCTGGTAATGGAAGATGGCGACAGCTGCCGTGTATCGCCGGAGCTTCGCTGGATCCCAGGGGGTGAGTATATAACTATTTTTTATTTTAATTATTTTTTTTAACAGGGATATGGTGCCCACACTGCTGTATACTACGTGGGCTGTGTTAGATACCATGTGGCTCTGTGCTCTATACTACATATGCAGTGGTATATACTATGTGGGCTGTGTGATATACTCCGTGGGCTGTGCAATATATTACGTGGCCACTGTTATATACTGCATGGGCAGTGTTATATACTACGTGGCTGCTATATACTGCGTGGGCTGTGCTATATATTTTGTGGCCACTGTTATATACTGCGTAGGCAGTGTTATATACTACGTGGCTGCTATATACTGCGTGGGCTGTGCTATATATTACGTGGCCAGTGTTATATACTGCGTGGCCTGTGTTACATACTACGTCACCTGTGTTATATACTGCGTGGCTGCTATAACTGCGTGGGCTGTGTTATATAGTACGTGGCTGTGTTATATACTGCGTGGCCACTGTTATATATTGTGTGGCCTGTATTAACGCATCGGGTATTCTACAATATGTACAGTATGTATATAGCAGCCACATAGTATATATCACAGGCCACGTAGTATTTGACTGCTATATACTACGTGGCCTGTGCTATATACTATGTGGCTGCTATATACATGCATAAATACATATTCTAGAATACCCGATGTGTTAGAATCGGGCCACCATCTAGTACTATATAATAATATAATACTGACGCAACACAAATTAGCCTTTTGGTCTCTATAAACAGTGATCTTGGTGGTGATGAATATATATAGGTGTGCCAACAGAAGACAGGTTATCTCTATCAGGCATACCCTTATCATAAAAAAAAAAAAAACACACCAAAAAACAGGCAAAGATGCTTACCTGTCTAAATAGGCCTCAATACAAATGCACAAGCAGGGTGCAGCGGACCCAAACAAAATAGCCAATGCACAGGTGCAATACCTAATGAAACAGCCAGCCTTCAATAAGGGTTTGGCCGTGTGGTACACCAGTGCACTAAGATAAAATACTCTGTATGTGGCGTGTTCACACAAGGAATACAAAGTATCTGGCTACAGCCTATTAATGACGCCCTATGGCGGGCTGCCCAGTGCTAAAATGCATCCCTTGCGAACAGAGGCCACAGTGTACAGAACAATTTGGGCCCAGCTGCACCCTGCAAAAAAATATACGTGCAAAAAAACATATAAATATATGTAAGGTATTAGTTGATATTAGGGCCATAATATGGAAGCTGGCAACCCACGCCAAGGGTCCTTACGTATTGCCAGTCCTACTCTAACACCAAAAAAGGACACATTCAAGAAAAAACACCAAAAAACAGGAAGAAGCTAGTGGGCGAAACGCGCGTCGGGGTGCGGAGGGTCGCACACCGGCACCGCTCTTTCTATGACAGCACCTTTGCCTGGAGGTAAAGTATATGGACATTCGTCATTGAATCTGTTTCATAGGTTCTCATTAGATCGGACATACTTATCCTCCCTTTCTGAGCATATATATTTAGAGCATCTGGTTTCCTTGCAGTCATATGTGGTTACCAACCTATAGGGATGCTATGTAGCACTTAGGATATGTTTAGCGCTATATGGGATGCAATTGCTCTGGGAATGTTCTTTGTGCTGGGAAGGAAATATTGATGTATGGAGTTATTCAATATTCATTATTTATTTATTCATTTACTCATTATCTTCTCATTTCCTTTATTCTAATAGACGGTGTGGTTACCCTCCTTGGGGTCATATGGTAGGATATGTAATATGTGGCTGTTTTTATCTTTTTTGTTATATCCTTAATAAAATAATTTGTTGTTATTTAGATGTTTGTTTGCTTCTATGGAAGTGACAGTTATTTTACTGTCTCTTGTGTGTGTTGATATTGCTAACAAGTTTCATCACTTTGATAGGACATTGAGTGGTAATCTAATACTCTTATCATAGATCTAAATATCAGATGTCTGAGTTGGGCACAAATTTACCAACCAATGTCTGAGTTAGGGACAAATGTACCAGACTCATAGAATGTTACAGTTGGAAGGGACCTTCAGGGTCATCGTTTCCAAGCCCATGGTTAATGCAGGATTCACTAAACCATCTCAGATAGATGACTGTCCAGCCTCTGTTTGAAGATTTCCATTGAAGGAAAACTCACCACCTCTCGTGGCAGCCTGTTCCAACGATTGATCACTCTCACTGTCAAAAAGTTTTTCTAACATCTAATCTGTGTCTTCTTCCTTTTAGTTTCATTCCATTGCTTCTCATGTTTCCATTTGCAAATGAGCGTGATCTCTCTGCACTGTGTCATCCCTTCAGATATTTGTAGACAGCTATTAAGTCTCCTCTTGGCCTTCTTTTTTTGGAACTTAAACATTACCTGATCCTTTAACCGTTTCCACACACTCATTGACTTGCATGGCGGAGTGCAATTCCAATATTGAATCAAAGTCAGGCATGAAGAGATTCTTTCCTTGGATAGTCTGGTGTTGTGAATTCTGTGGCAGAGCTCCCTCCTGTGGTCACAAGTGGTACTTCGGCTGATTCTCTCTGTGAGCTTCCGTTGGTAGAGGAAAGTGGTACTGCGGCTTCTGAGTTTCCTTCCTCAGGTGATGTGGTGAAGTCGTTAGGTGCTGCTCTATTTAACTCCACCTAGTTCTTTGATCCTGGCTTCCAGTCAATGTTCTAGTATTGGACCTGTTTCCTCCTGGAGCGTTCCTGTGGCCTGCTGCTCTGCATAGCTAAGTTCCGCTTTTGCTTTTTGCTTGCTGTTTTTTTCTGTCCAGCTTGCTTATTTGTTTTCTCGTGCTTGCTGGAAGCTCTGGGACGCAGAGGGTGTACCTCCGTGCCGTTAGTTCGGTACGGAGGATCTTTTTGCCCCCTTTGCGTGGTTGTTTGTAGGGTTTTGTGTTGACCACAAAGTTACCTTTCCTATCCTCGCTCTGTTCAGAAAGTCGGGCCTCACTTTGCTAAATCTATTTCATCTCTACGTTTGTCTTTTCATCTTAACTCACAGTCATTATATGTGGGGGTTGCCTTTTCCTTTGGGGTATTTCTCTGAGGCAAGGTAGGCTTATTTTCTATCTTCAGGCTAGCTAGTTTCTCAGGCTGTGCCGAGTTGCATAGGGAGCGTTAGGCGCAATCCACGGCTGCCTCTAGTTGTGTTGGAGAGGATTAGGGATTGCGGTCAGCAGAGTTTCCACGTCTCAGAGCTCGTTCTATGTTTTTGGGTTGTCAGGTCACTGTATGTGCTCTGACTCCTATGTCCATTGTGGTACTGAATTACCTTATCACAACAGTCTGGGTCCAAGGAAAATATCAGACATATACATGGCTTCACACACCGACATCGGTCCGATGTTTTGTTGGATAGCACTCAAACACCAAATACGCTCGTCTGCACCTTCCAAAAGGATATGGCCATGAATGCAAAAATCGCAGTCAACCCCTATAAGGCTAGGTTCACACTGCGTAATGGTGGTCCGTTAAACGGACTACGTTGCACCATGGCATAACGCGGTGTAACGTAGTCCGTTAACGCCGCCATTGAAAGCAATGTCAGAAGCATCGCTAGCGCACGCCCACAATGGGCGTGCGCTAGGGATGTGCCGTCATTGAGTGATGGACCCTGAGACGCAGGCTGCAGCGTTTCCGGGTCCGTCACTGCTAGCGCAGATAGAGCTAGCAGATGCTCTATCTGCGCTAGCGCGATGCAAACGTCAGCACTTGCGTTACAGCAGCCCGTTAGCATATGTGCTGAACGGGCTGCTGCTAACGCAGTGTGAACACGGCCTAAGACAAATTTTAAAATCTGTGCAAGGTCCATCACTATTCAAACACCTTCTAATGATGACATGGTATGGCACAGCGACACCATGTTCATGGCCCACCGAATATACAACATATTTTTTTATTAGAGCGCTAGTTTTCGGTAAATACACAAGACAATAACTGTTCTGCTGTAAATATATCTGAAAAGAAAAAAATTAATGTCAGGCACACAATGAATCCCATCCTTTTCTCTCAGCACAAAGAGGAAGCATGAAAGATTTGAGTATAAACAGCAATGAGAGAAAACCTAATCCTCCTTCAGTATACAAGACATATAAAGTTGTTCAATCTGTTATGGCCGAAGCAGGCTCACTATTTGCCATTTCTTTTCTTCTTATGCTCTCATCATTGCACACTTTGATAGAATGCCGTCTACAGCTGTAATCTCTGACCTAAATCATTGAGTTGGCCGGCGTTTGGCATCTTGCTACAGTAATTATCTATAGTTGCAGAGAATAATTGGGCAACTTTCATTCACATCTCCATAATTGCATTTTAATGAATTTATGTGTTAGATTATTCTCAGTTTCTGTTTCTTCATCCATAAATAGCAAATTTTCTATCTCCCGTTCATATTGAACGTCCATTGCTGACTATCTTCTAACAGGCTCTACTTTATTCTGTCTTTTCTTTATTTCAAGGTGATTTATTAAAACCTAATACAACATAGCTGTAAGTATATATATATATATATATATATATATATATATATATACATATATATATATATATATATATATATATATATACTAGATTGTGGCCCGATTCTAACGCATCGGGTATTCTAGAATATGCATGTCCCCGTAGTATATGGACAATGATGATTCCAGAATTCGCGGCAGACTGTGCCCGTCGCTGATTGGTCGAGGCAACCTTTATGACATTATCGTCGCCATGGCAACCATTATGACATCATCGTCGCTGTGCCCGTTGCTGATTGGCCGAGGCCTGGCGGCCTCGACCAATCAGAGACGCGGGATTTCTACGTCGATGCTGTGCCGCTCTCTGATTGGTCGAGGCCTGGCGGCCTCGACCAATCAGAGAGCCGGGATTTCCAGGACAGACAGACAGACAGACAGACAGACGGAAAAACCCTTAGGCAATTATATATATAGATATATATACATATATACATATATAACACTAGATATAGAGTTAAGTTTAGTGCACCAATTAAAAATACATTTCCGATACTAAATAAGCTGTGGTGCTGATTTTAAATTACTCTGCGTACTACTGCAGGCCTTCTATCCTAATGGATCCCTTATTAAGTTGCTTCATTAAATTTAATGAAAGCATAGTTTTGGCTTCTAAAAGCAAATCTCAGGCAAAGAAGCCCCAGAAGATAGATTGTGCATAGGACACTTAGATAAGTAGTAAAGTGTGTCATTTACAAATTGATAACAGTGTAAGAAAGGATAAAAAGAAATATATTTTCACCATAAACTGACAATAAAAATAAAATCATTATGTGATAAAGACGATCATTTATTCTATATGGTACTGGAGATGAGTGGATTTATTTGAGTGGAATTGATTTTTCCTTGACTCTTACAAAAATTTGCATTCTCTGGAATATCTATTTGCTGCAGTTCGCTCCCACAAATTCAGCTAAATATTGGCGAGCTGGCTTCCATTTTACTGAACAGTAGTGAGACAGCAAAAGGTTAGAAAAAATGAATACCTCACCGCAAATTGAATGTTCCCTATTATTCTCTGGGCTCTATCCAGACTCTAGGGCATAATGTACATGGGATGTAAAAAATAATAATTCTCACCTGACTCCTCACCTGTTTTACTGCCCTTGCAACTCACCTTACAGTCCTACATGCCTATCGGAAAGCAAAAAGAAAATGCATGGAGTACTGGATGGTGGGCTACAAGGACAGCAGCGGTTAGGTGAGAATTATATATATTTTTTTACAACCAATTTATATTATACTCTGGAGTCTGGAAAGACCCCAGAACATAGTAGGGAACATTCAACCTGCATAGAATAACTGTGATGTGAATCAAAATTCCCTGAAAAATTCACGTGCTTTACCGAATTTGAAACTCTGTAGATTCAGTCATCTGTATAAGGGATAGTACATGATGCGTGTTGTATATGTACATCAACGGATGCAAAAATTGAAAATAGAGTACAAGATCTTTGTGCACTGATTATCGCTGTAGATTCAAAAGAGGCAAAAGTAAAATATGGTACATCACTTCCTTCAAGCGCAATTTTTCTAGTTCCCCCAATCAGTAATCAGAGCAATGTCCACACAAATCATAACATAGATTTATGTTATATATTCACTTACATAGCATCATTAATTCCACAGCGCTTTAAAAATATTAGCATCACTGTTCCCATTGGGGCTCACAATCTAAATTCCCCATTAGTATGTCTTATGCAATTTCAGAAGTATCTCATCATCTTCCCTCTCGGAGAAGCAACTGTGCCTCACTCTCTTTCTCTCTCCATTAGTTAGTTCTAAAGATGAGCAGATCTTTTGGATTTCAAATTCGCTATGTTGGCAAAATTTTGCCCAAACTTTTGATTACCGGCAAATAAGTTGTTGCGAATCTCAATATTGCTCGGGAAGTACAAGTGGGGGAGAGAGAGAGAGAATCTGAATAACCATTTAAACGTGCTGACCATAAGAGCTTACACTTTACAGAAAAGAGAGAACCTTAGTGACCCGGGCTGGCTCCAGTTTCTGTGGGCCCCAGGTGCAAGAGTCTCAGTGGGCTCCTTTAAAACATACCAAGATTCATGATGCACAGATACCGCAGAGAAATATAGGTATAGTACAATGCCAAAGATTTCACACACTTCTTGCATTGCATAGTAATATTGTCACGATCCATTTTTGGATTCATGGCAACTCTGGTTCCACTATAATATAAATGTAGCTTTTTTCCTTTCAGGCCAGCAGTTCTTTGTTGGTAGCCTGCTAAAGCTGCTAGTTGCTAGGTCAACTGATGTGGTTAATGTCCACTCCCACCATCCTTTAACCCTTTAACGACCACCTATACACCTTTTAACGGCGGTAGTTAAGGGTGCTTAAACCACGGCGCTGTGGAAAAAGTGTATAGCGCCCCCCAGAGTCCGATTTTCTCCATGGTCTCGGCTGCCGGTGCAGCCGAGAGCTCAGAGAATATAATTCAGGTCGGTTTTTACCGACCCGGTTTTGCGATTGCCATTACTTAACCGTATAACGGCGACTGCAAAAAAAAAGTTTGAAGTGCCATTTAATTTCTCTGTCTTTTGATGTGATCGCACATCAGAGGAGGAAGAAATAGGGTCCCCGATCCCTCCCCGATACCTCCCGATGCTCTTCGGCCCTTGTGCTTCCCCTTATGGGAGGCGCCATCTTTTTTCCGGAAAGAAAATGGTGGGTGCATGCGCAGTGCGCCCACCGAGATCTGCCAGCCAGCACCTGGCAACAATAGGAAGGCTTTTCCTATTGGTTCATTTTGGTTACTGTGATAGACCCTATCACAGTGATCAAAATAAACAAAAATAGTAAATAAACCCCCACGATCACTTCCTTAGTTAGGAAAAAATAACAAAATAAAGAAAATGTATTTATTTCCATTTTCCAATTAGGGTTACAGTTTGGATAAAGTGAGTTGGGCTAAAGTTAGGGTTAGGGTTGGGGCTAAAGTTAGGGTTAAGGTTGGGGCTAAAGTTAGGGTTAGAGTTTGGATTAGGGTTAGGGTTGAGATTAGGGTTATGGCATGGGATTAGGGTTAGGTTTGGGATTAGGGTTATGGTTAGGGTTGGGATTAGAGTTAGAGGGTGTTAGGGTTTTAAGTAGGGTTATCGTTAGGGTTGGGATTAGGGTTTGGGGTGTGTTGGGGTTAGGGTTGTGATTAGGCTTATGTTTAGGGGTGGAGTTAGAATTGGGGTTTGCACTGTTTAGGTACTTCAGGGGGTCTCCAAACGCGACATGGCTCCACCATTGAATTCAGCCAATTTTGCGTTCAAAAAGTCAAATGGTGCTACCTCCCTTCTGAGCTCTGCCGTGCGCCCAAACATATGGGACATCAGCCTACTAAGGACAAATTGGACAACATTTTGTGTCCAGTTACTCCTGCTACCCTTGGGGAAATAAAAAAAATTGGGGGCTAAAAAATCATTTTGTGGAAAAAAAATATTTTTTATTTTCAAGGCTCATTATAAACTTCCGAGAAGCACTTGGGAGTTTAAAGTCTTCCCATACAGGCAGCTAAACAAAATGAACCACTAGAAACATCATTTTCAAAGTAATTTTCCTAAACACTTTCTATATTTTTTTACCATCAAATGCTCATTTTTTTCCTTTTATTTCTCTGTCTCTTACTATTCAACGACAATATTATTAATAAAATAATGTTCTTAAAAGTACTTTCTCTAATGTTTATAAAGACAGCTAAGTAAATACCATTATATATTTTTACAAACAATTGCTATTCTAACTAAATAGTGCACTTCTTCCTTAAATGTTATTGTTGAAATATAAACCATGAAACCTTACTGACACAACCATCCAATACTGGTGTAAAAATGTTTTTAGAGGGCTTGGCTTCTCAGAAACAGGGTCAATAAATCCACAAAATTGTAAATCCAGTACCAAACTAATATATATGGTCTAGATGAGAGGTCTTAGGAGCCTTTTGGAAAATGTTTTTGGATTATGCTTTGGCCTATGAATAAAGACCAAAACATGAATATAGGCTCCGATTCATCAAGACAGGTGTTGTTCATGCTAGTCTTCACGAGGGAGCATGTTGGAGTCAGACACTCCTGATTCATTTAGAGGTGCATGCCTCTTAATGAATCATATAACCCAAAGCAAATGACCACGTAAGTAGAAAATAGGATACACCTCCAGTAAACTAGAGAACCAAAAACAAGGAAAGTGCCAAAATCCCAATAAAATATACAATTTTTATTTATATAAATTAGATAAAATATAGCACATATATATTTCAAACATATATAATCACAGGGGAGAACAAAACAGAGTAAAAAACTGACCAGATTGTACATTCATAGCCCAGTGGTATTAGGCATAATAATACTCCATTGTTGTTAGAATATATACCATGATCATGGTCAATAATCCAATAAAGTGCTGGTGCATACGAATCACAAGGTGACAATGGCAAAAAGATTTATAAAGGTTAATCAAAAAACTTTTTAAATATAATAAATAAAGGGACAGTGCACAGAGTAGTTGAAAAACAACATTAAAGTGCCATTGGTGATTCTATAGTATGGTATTATAGAAATGAATCATGGTGAAAAAGGGACTATCCTGGCATGGACAGAAGTTTTTAGCCTGAGCTAATATGGACAGGCTCAAAAAATGATCTACTCACCTTCCACGATAACTTCAACAAGTTCCACCCAACCATCAAGCTCACCCGCAACGTTTCAAAGACCCAAATACACTTTCTGGACACGACCATACATATCAAGGACAATGCCATACAGACATCCAGTTACCAGAAGCTCACCGGACGTCCGGCTTACCTTAGATGGAACAGCTTTCATCCAAGACACACTAAAAAATCCATCATCTACAGTCAAGCTCTGAGATATAATATTATAGAAAAATTTGCGCTGGTGTACCCTAGATTTTAAGTAACAACTGAATATGCCAGAATAGGTTAAACAGAATCATATATAATGTGTGGCTGTCAAGACCTAGAAATCTATGTGGATGCCTTCCACAGTGCGTTTATTGTTATGATCAGGTGACCTTGGAGCAGCATGAAAACTTCCACTGGAGTAGGTGGTAACTATACTGACCACAAACCCTGATCTTAACACAACGCAACTAGAAGTAGCCGTGGGGTGTGCCTAACAAAACCTAGACACCTCGACACAGCCGGAGGACTAAATACCCCTATAGATGGAAATAGGAATTTCTACCTTGCCTCAGAGCAGAACCCCAAAGGATAGGCAGCCCCCCACAAATATTGACTGTGAGTAGTGGAGGAAAAGACACACGCAGGCAGGAAACAGGATTTAGCAAATGAGGCACACACTAGCTAAATAGGAAAGGATAGGACAGGATACTAAGTGGTCAGTATTAAAAATCCTTCCAAAAATATCCACAGCAGAAAGTACAAAAACTCCACCATCTAACTAAAGATGTGGAGCGTATATCTGCAACTCCAGAGAATCCAACAAGACTGAGAAAACACTGACACAGTCTAAGCTGGACAAGAGAAAAACAAATGAATAGCACAGAATATAAGCACACTGCAAGTGTGCCACAGAAACAAAAACCAGACACTTATCTTTGCTGAATTGGCAGATAAGCAGGAGAAGCCAGAAAGTGATCCAACACTTCACAAGAAACATTGACAACTGGAAAGGACTAATGAATCTAGAACACCTAAATATCCCAGTCAGAACTGCAATCAGCAGATACACCTGGCCAGGACTGCGACTCAGAGACAACTGCATTCCCACCTACAACCACTGGAGGGAACCCAAGAGCAGAATTCACAACAGTACCCCCCCTTGAGGAGGGGTCACCTAACCCTCACAAGGGCCCCCAGGATGATCAGGATGAGCCAGATGAAAGGCATGGACCAAATCAGCAGCATGGACATCAGAGGCAAAAACACAAGAATTATTCTCCTGGCCATAACCCTTCCATTTGACAAGGTACTGAAGCCTCCGCCTCGAAAAATGAGAATCCAAAATCTTCTCAACCACATACTCCAACTCTCCAGCAACCAACACAGGGGCCGGAGGATCAACAGAGGGAACAACGGGCACCACATATTTCCGCAATAAAGATCTATGGAAGACATTATGGATAGCAAAAGAGGCCGGAAGCGCCAAATGAAAAGACACCGGATTAATAATCTCAGAAATCTTATAAGGACCAATAAACCGAGGCTTAAACTTAGGGGAAGAAACCTTCATAGGAACATGACGGGAATACAACCAGACCAGATCCCCAACCCGAAGCCGGGATCCAACACACCGACGACGGTTAGCAAAACGTTGAGCCTCCTCCTAAGACAACACCAAATTGTCCACCACATGAGCCCAAATCTGCTGCAATCTGTCAACCATAGAATCCACACCAGGACAGTCAGAAGGCTCAACCTGCCCAGAAGAAAAACGAGGATGAAAACCAAAATTACAAAAGAAAGGCGAAACCAAAGTAGCCAAACTAGCCCGATTATTAAGGGCAAACTCGGCCAATGGCAAGAAGGCCACCCAATCATCCTGATCAGCAGACACAAAGCATCTCAAATAAGTCTCCAAAGTCTGATTAGTTCGCTCGGTCTGGCCATTTGTCTGAGGATGAAATGCAGAAGAAAAAGACAAATCAATGCCCAGCCTAGCACAAAAGGCCCACCAAAACCTAGAAACAAACTGGGAGCCTCTGTCGGACACAATATTCTCCGGAATAACATGCAAACGAACCACATCCTGAAAAAACAACGGAACCAAATCTGAAGAGGAAGGCAATTTAGGCAAAGGCACCAAATGAACCATCCTAGAGAACCGGTCACAAACAACCCAGATAACAGACATCTTCTGGGAGACCGGAAGATCAGAAATAAAATCCATAGAAATATGCGTCTAGGGCCTCTCAGGGACTGGCAATGGCAAAAGCAACCCACTACCACGGGAACAACAAGGCTTGGCCCACGCACAAGTCCCACAGGACTGCACAAAAAAACGCACATCACGCAACAAAGAAGGCAACCAAAAGGACCTACCAACCATGTCTCTGGTACCAAAAATGCCAGGATGACCAGCCAACACGGAACAGTGAACCTCAGAAATCACTCTACTAGTCCATCTGTCAGGAACAAACAGTTTCCCCACAGGACAGCGGTCAGGTTTGTCAGCCTGAAGTTCCTGAAGAACCCGTTGTAAATCAGGGGAAATGGCAGAAAGGACCACCCCTTCTTTCAGAATACCGACCGGTTCTAAGACCTCAGGAGAATCAGGCAAAAAACTCCTAGAGAGGGCATCAGCCTTAATATAGGGTTGAGCGAAACGGGTCGAACATTTTCAAAAGTCGCCGACTTTTGACAAAGTCGGGTTTCATGAAACCCGATCCGACCCCTGTGCGGGGTCGGCCATGCAGTACGCGACTTTCGCGCCAAAGTCGCGTTTCAATGACGCGAAAAGCGCCATTTCTCAGCCAATGAAGGTAAACGCAGAGTGTGGGCAGCGTGATGACATAGGTCCTGGTCCCCACCATCTTAGAGAAGGGCATTGCAGTGATTGGCTTGCTGTCCGCGGCGTCACAGGGGCTATAAAGGGGCGTTCCCGCCGACCGCCATGTTACTGCTGCTGATCTGAGCTTAGGGAGAGGCTGCTGCCGCTTCGTCAGAAGCAGGGATAGCGTTAGGCAGGGTCCATTAACCACCAAACCGCTTGTGCTGTAGCGATTTCCACAGCCCAACACCACCTTCGGTGTGCAGGGACAGTGGAAGCTACATTTTTTTTTTTTCCTCAGCGCTGTAGCTCATTGGGCTGCCCTAGAAGGCTCCCTGATAGCTGCATTGCTGTGTGTACGCCGCTGTGCAAACCAACTGCATTTTTCAAAGCACAAATCCTCTTGTTCCTTCCTTTCTGCACAGCTATCTTGTTTGTTTGTCCACACTTTTTATTTAATTTGTGCATCAGTCCACTCCTTATTGCTGCCTGCCATACGGAGCAGGGAGATAGTAATTGAAGGACAGTTCCTTTTTTTTTTGTGGGAGATTAAGATTGGCATTTCTGCTAGAGTGCCATCCCTGTCTGTGTCATCTCTCACTCAGTGGGCCATAGAAAGCCTATTTATTTTTTTGCTTGATTTGGGTTCTAAAATCTACCTGAAAAAATCACTACATCAATCAGTGGGAGAAAAATATTGGCCTCAGGGCTTGTGTGCCACTCCTTACTCCTGTGTGTGCCATCTCTCACTCAGTGGGCCATAGAAAGCCTATTTATTTTTTTGCTTGATTTGGGTTCCAAAATCTACCTGAAAAAATCACAACATCAATCAGTGGGAGAAAAATATTGGCCTCAGGGCTTGTGTGCCACTCCTGACTCCTGTGTGTGCCATCTCTCACTCAGTGGGCCATAGAAAGCCTATTAATTTTTTTGCTTGATTTGGGTTCTAAATTCTACCTGAAAAAATCAATAAATCAATCAGTGGGAGATTAATATTGGCCTTTGGGCTTGTGTGCCAGTCCTAAGCGTGCCATCTCTCTCTCTCAGATAGTGGGCCATAGAAAGCCTATTTATTATTTTTTTTATTGGGTTTATAAATTTTCCCTGGAAAAAAAAAAAAAGTGGGAGATTAATATTGGCCTCTGGGCTTGTGTGCCAGTCCTGAGCGTGCCATCTCTCTCACAAATAGTGGGCCATAGAAAGCCTATTTATTTTTTTCGTTGATATGGGTTCTAAATTCTACCTGAAAAAATCAATAAATCAATCAGTGGGAGATAAATATTGGCCTCTGGGCTTGTGTGCCACTCCTGACTCCTGTGTGCGTCATCTCTCACTCAGTGGGCCCTAGAAAGCCTATTTTTTGTTTTATTTGTTTTCTAAATTCTCCCTGAAAAAATCATTTTATTTTATTTGGTTTCTAAATTATTCCTGAAAAAATCATTTTTTTTGTATTTTTTTTTTCTAAAGTCTCCCTGAAAAAAAAAAAATCAAATCAGTGGGAGATTACTATTGCCCTTTCTGCTTGTGTGCCAGTCTTGACTCCTGGGTGTGCCATCTCTCTCTCTCTCTCTCCAATTGTGGGCCATAAAAAGCCTATTAATTTTTTTGCTTGATTTGGGTTCCAAAATCTACCTGAAAAAATCACTAAATCAATCAGTGGGAGATAAATATTGGCCTCTGGGCTTGTGTGCCACTCCTGACTCCTGTGTGCGTCCTCTCTCACTCAGTGGGCCCTACAAAGCCTATTTTTTTTTTATTTGTTTTCTAAATTCTCCCTGAAACAATCATTTTATTTTATTTTGTTTCTAAATTCTTCCTGAAAAATTCATTTTTTTGTATTTTTTTTTCTAAAGTCTCCCTGAAAAAAAAAAAAAAATCAAATCAGTGGGAGATTAATATTGCCCTTTCTGCTTGTGTGCCAGTCTTAACTCCTGGGTGTGCCATCTCTCTCTCTCTCTCTCCATTTGTGGGCCATAGAAAGCCTATTTATTTTTTTGCTTGATTTGGGTTCCAAAATCTACCTGAAAAAATCACTAAATCAGTGGGAGATAAATATTGGCCTCTGGGCTTGTGTGCCACTCCTGACTCCTGTGTGCGTCATCTCTCACTCAGTGGGCCCTAGAAAGCCTATTTTTTGTTTTATTTGTTTTCTAAATTCTCCCTGAAAAAATCATTTTATTTTATTTGGTTTCTAAATTATTCCTGAAAAAATCATTTTTTTTTGTATTTTTTTTTCTAAAGTCTCCCTGAAAAAAAAAAAAAAATCAAATCAGTGGGAGATTAATATTGCCCTTTCTACTTGTGTGCCAGTCTTCACTCCTGGGTGTGCCATCTCTCTCTCTCTCTCCAATTGTGGGCCATAGAAAGCCTATTAATTTTTTTGCTTGATTTGGGTTCCAAAATCTACCTGAAAAAATCACTAAATCAATCAGTGGGAGATAAATATTGGCCTCTGGGCTTGTGTGCCACTCCTGACTCCTGTGTGCGTCCTCTCTCACTCAGTGGGCCCTACAAAGCCTATTTTTTTTTTTATTTGTTTTCTAAATTCTCCCTGAAGCAATCATTTAATTTTATTTTGTTTCTAAATTCTTCCTGAAAAATTCATTTTTTTGTATTTTTTTTCTAAAGTCTCCCTGAAAAAAAAAAAAATCAAATCAGTGGGAGATTAATATTGCCCTTTCTGCTTGTGTGCCAGTCTTGACTCCTGGGTGTGCCATCTCTCTCTCTCTCTCCAATTGTGGGCCATAGAAAGCCTATTTATTTTTTTGCTTGATTTGGGTTCCAAAATCTACCTGAAAAAATCACTAAATCAGTGGGAGATAAATATTGGCCTCTGGGCTTGTGTGCCACTCCTGACTCCTGTGTGCGTCATCTCTCACTCAGTGGGCCCTAGAAAGCCTATTTTTTGTTTTATTTGTTTTCTAAATTCTCCCTGAAAAAATCATTTTATTTTATTTGGTTTCTAAATTATTCCTGAAAAAATCATTTTTTTTTAATTTTTTTTTTTAAAGTCTAACCTGAAAAAAAAAAAAAAATCAAATCAGTGGGAGATTAATATTGCCCTTTCTGCTTGTGTGCCAGTCTTGACTCCTGGGTGTGCCATCTCTCTCTCTCTCTCCAATTGTGGGCCATAAAAAGCCTATTAATTTTTTTGCTTGATTTGGGTTCCAAAATCTACCTGAAAAAATCACTAAATCAATCAGTGGGAGATAAATATTGGCCTCTGGGCTTGTGTGCCACTCCTGACTCCTGTGTGCGTCCTCTCTCACTCAGTGGGCCCTACAAAGCGTATTTTTTTTTAATTTGTTTTCTAAATTCTCCCTGAAACAATCATTTTATTTTATTTTGTTTCTAAATTCTTCCTGAAAAATTCATTTTTTTGTATTTTTTTTCTAAAGTCTCCCTGAAAAAAAAAAAAATCAAATCAGTGGGAGATTAATATTGCCCTTTCTGCTTGTGTGCCAGTCTTGACTCCTGGGTGTGCCATCTCTCTCTCTCTCTCCATTTGTGGGCCATAGAAAGCCTATTTATTTTTTTGCTTGATTTGGGTTCCAAAATCTACCTGAAAAAATCACTAAATCAGTGGGAGATAAATATTGGCCTCTGGGCTTGTGTGCCACTCCTGACTCCTGTGTGCATCATCTCTCACTCAGTGGGCCCTAGAAAGCCTATTTTTTGTTTTATTTGTTTTCTAAATTCTCCCTGACAAAATCATTTTATTTTATTTGGTTTCTAAATTATTCCTGAAAAAATCATTTTTTTTGTATTTTTTTTTTCTAAAGTCTCCCTGAAAAAAAAAAAAATCAAATCAGTGGGAGATTAATATTGCCCTTTCTACTTGTGTGCCAGTCTTCACTCCTGGGTGTGCCATCTCTCTCTCTCTCTCCAAATGTGGGCCATAGAAAGCCTATTAATTTTTTTGCTTGATTTGGGTTCCAAAATCTACCTGAAAAAATCACTAAATCAATCAGTGGGAGATAAATATTGGCCTCTGGGCTTGTGTGCCACTCCTGACTCCTGTGTGCGTCCTCTCTCACTCAGTGGGCCCTACAAAGCCTATTTTTTTTTTATTTGTTTTCTAAATTCTCCCTGAAACAATCATTTTATTTTATTTTGTTTCTAAATTCTTCCTGAAAAATTCATTTTTTTGTATTTTTTTTTTCTAAAGTCTCCCTGAAAAAAAAAAAAAATCAAATCAGTGGGAGATTAATATTGCCCTTTCTGCTTGTGTGCCAGTCTTGACTCCTGGGTGTGCCATCTCTCTCTCTCTCTCCAATTGTGGGCCATAGAAAGCCTATTTATTTTTTTGCTTGATTTGGGTTCCAAAATCTACCTGAAAAAATCACTAAATCAGTGGGAGATAAATATTGGCCTCTGGGCTTGTGTGCCACTCCTGACTCCTGTGTGCGTCATCTCTCACTCAGTGGGCCCTAGAAAGCCTATTTTTTGTTTTATTTGTTTTCTAAATTCTCCCTGAAAAAATCATTTTATTTTATTTGGTTTCTAAATTATTCCTGAAAAAATCATTTTTTTTGTATTTTTTTTTCTAAAGTCTCCCTGAAAAAAAAAAAAAAAATCAAATCAGTGGGAGATTAATATTGCCCTTTCTGCTTGTGTGCCAGTATTGACTCCTGGGTGTGCCATCTCTCTCTCTCCAATTGTGGGCCATAGAAAGCCTATTAATTTTTTTGCTTGATTTGGGTTCCAAAATCTACCTGAAAAAATCACTAAATCAATCAGTGGGAGATAAATATTGGCCTCTGGGCTTGTGTGCCACTCCTGACTCCTGTGTGCGTCCTCTCTCACTCAGTGGGCCATAGAAAGCCTATTTTTTTTTTATTTGTTTTCTTAATTCTCCCTGAAACAATCATTTCATTTTATTTGGTTTACAAATTCTTCCTTAAAAAATCATTTTTTTTTATTATTTTTTTTTTTCTAAAGTCTCCCTTTTAAAAAAAAACCCACAAATCAGTGGGAGATTAATATTTACATTTGCGCTTCAGTGACAGTCCTGCGTGTGTGGCATCTCTCTCATTTGTTGCCACCAACAACAGAGTGTGTAACATTGTGCCTGATTTTCGTTGTGGTCTCACCCACCTGTAAAGGGGTAGCTAAATCATACTGAAGTTATAGCTCACCGTGTAAGTTGTGCGACAGCAACAAATACCGTTAGTTTGGTAACGTTTTTAAAACAATGAGGAAGTCTGGTGGAAGAGGTCGTGGCCGGGGGCGTTCATTGTCAGCTGGTAATGAGGGTAGTGGTAGTGGTGGAGCATCAGGTGGTCGTGGGAAAAAAAATATTGCACCTAAGTCTGGAGCTGTGGAGCCAGGTTTGTCGTCTGGCTACACAAGGCCTCGAACGCTCCCTTTTCTGGGAGTAGGAAAACCGCTTTTAAAGCCGGAGCAGCAAGAGCAAGTTTTGGCTTATCTTGCTGACTCAGCCTCTAGCTCTTTTGCCTCCTCTCGTGAAACTGGTAAAAGTAAAAGCAGCGCGTCATTAGTGGATGTTCACGGTCAGGGACAAGTCGCTTCCTTGTCCTCTTCAGCAAAAACAACAACAGAGAAGAATGCAGCAGGCGACACAACGGGTTACTCCATGGAGCTCTTTACACATACCGTCCCTGGCTTAGAAAGTGAAGCAGTTAACAGTCCATGCCCATTACAAGTTGAATCTGACATGGAGTGCACTGATGCACAGCCACAGCCAGACTACTATGCTGGTCCTTTGACTCAGACCACAACATTGCCCTCGCAGGGTGCTGATCAAGAATCAGACCCTGATGAGACTATGTTGCCCCATCACGAACGCTATACCACCGACCGACACGGTGACACAGACGAAGTTGCACACGAGTTACAAGAAGAGGTAATAGATGACCCAGTTCTTGACCCCGATTGGCAGCCATTGGAGGAACAGGGTGTAGGCGGCAGCAGTTCTGAAGCGGAGGAGGAGGGGCCGCAGCAGGCATCAACATCGCAACAGGTTCCATCTGCCGGGCCCGTATCTTGCCCAAAACGCGTGGCAAAGTCAAAACCTGTTGGAGGACAGCGTGGCCATCCGGTTAAAGCTCAGTCTGCAATGCCTGAAAAGGTATCCGATGCTAGAAAGAGTGCAGTCTGGCATTTTTTTTAAACAACATCCAATTGATCAGCGCAAAGTCATCTGTCAAAAATGTTCAACTACCTTAAGCAGAGGGCAGAATCTGAAAAGTCGCAATACAAGTTGCATGCATAGACATTTAACCACCATGCATTTGCAAGCTTGGACTAACTACCAAACGTCCCTTAAGGTTGTAGCACCCTCGGCCAATGAAGCTAGTCATCAACGCAACATCCCTTCCGGCAGTGTAGGGCCACCATTTTCTGCACCACCTGCAGTATCTGTGCAGGTTTCTTTGCCAGGCCAAAGCAGTCAGGGTCAGGGAATCACCAGTTTCGTAGTAGGAAACACTGCATCTAGGGCATCGGCGGCAACAATACCATCTCCCACCGTCTCTCAGTCTGCCATGTCTACCGGCACCCCCGCTAGTTCCACGATCTCCAGCTCTCCAGTCCAGCTCACCCTTCATGAGACTATGGTTAGAAAAAGGAAGTACTTAGCCTCGCATCCGCGTACACAGGGTTTGAACGCCCACATAGCTAGACTAATCTCGTTAGAGATGATTCCCTACCGGTTAGTTGAAAGCAGAGCTTTCAAAGCCCTGATGGACTACGCTGTACCACGCTACGAGCTACCCAGTCGACACTTTTTTTCCAGAAAAGCCATCCCAGCCCTCCACCAGCATGTTAAAGAGCGCATCGTCCATGCACTCAGGCAATCTGTGAGCACAAAGGTGCACCTGACAACAGATGCATGGACCAGTAGGCATGGCCAGGGACGTTACGTGTCCATCACGGCACACTGGGTAAATGTGGTGGATGCAGGGTCCACAGGGGACAGCAAGTTTGGGACAGTTCTGCCTAGCCCACGGTCTAGGAAACAGTTGGCTGTAGCCGTTCGCACCCCCTCCTCCTCCTCCTCGTCCTCCTGCAGAAGCGAGACCTCGTCCACAGACCGCAGTCGCACAACCACTCCATCCGCAGCTGCCACTGTTGCACACCAGGTCTCCCATTATGGGGCAGCTACTGGCAAATGTCAGCAGGCTGCATTGGCTATGAAGTGTTTGGGCGACAACAGACACACCGCTGAAGTTCTGTCCGAGTTCTTGCAGAAAGAAACGCAGTCGTGGCTGGGCACTGTAGATCTTGAGGCAGGCAAGGTAGTGAGTGATAACGGAAGGAATTTCATGGCTGCCATCTCCCTTTCCCAACTGAAACACATTCCTTGCCTGGCTCACACCTTAAACCTGGTGGTGCAGTGCTTCCTGAAAAGTTATCCGGGGTTATCCGACCTGCTCCTCAAAGTGCGTGGACTTTGCTCACATATCCGCCGTTCGCCCGTACACTCCAGCCGTATGCAGACCTATCAGCGTTCTTTGAACCTTCCCCAGCATCGCCTAATCATAGACGTTGCAACAAGGTGGAACTCAACACTGCACATGCTTCAGAGACTGTGTGAACAGAGGCGGGCTGTTATGTTTTTGTGGGAGGATACACATACACGGGCAGGCAGTAGGATGGCAGACACGGAGTTGTCAGGTGTGCAGTGGTCGAAGATTCAAAACATGTGTCAAGTCCTTCAGTGTTTTGAGGAATGCACACGGCTGGTTAGTGCAGACAACGCCATAATAAGCATGAGCATCTCCCTAATGCATCTGCTGATGCAAAGTTTGACGCACATAAAGGATCAGGCGTCTGCAGCTGAGGAAGAGGAAAGCCTTGATGACAGTCAGCCATTGTCTGGCCAGGGCAGTGTACAGGACGAGGTAGCGGGCAAAGAGAAGGAGGAGGACGAGGAGGATGATGGGGATGATTATATTTTTAATGAGGAAGCTTTTCCGGGGCCAGTGGAAATTGTTGGCGCGGCAAGGCCGGGTTCTGGTTTTTGGAGGGACACAAGTGACGTGGATTTGCCTGAAACTGCCCCTCAACCAAGCACAACCACAGATTTGAGAACTGGAACTTTGGCCCACATGGCGGATTATGCCTTACGTATCCTCAAAAGGGACACACGCATAACAAAAATGATGAACGATGACGATTACTGGTTGGCCTGCCTCCTTGATCCTCGCTATAAAGGCAAATTGCAAAATATAATGCCACATGAGAACTTGGAACTAATATTAGCAACCAAACAATCAACTCTTGTTGACCGTTTGCTTCTGGCATTCCCTGCACACAGCGCCCGTGATCGTTCTAACACGAGCTGCAGGGGCCAGCAGACCAGAGGTGTTAGAGGGGCAGAAATCAGAAGTGGCGTTGGCCAGAGGGGTTTTCTGACCAGGTTGTGGAGTGATTTTGCTATGACCGCAGACAGGACAGGTACTGCAGCATCAATTCAAAGTGACAGGAGACAACATTTGTCCAGTATGGTTACTAACTATTTTTCATCCCTTATCGACGTTCTCCCTCAACCGTCATTCCCATTTGATTACTGGGCATCAAAATTAGACACCTGGCCAGAATTGGCAGAATATGCATTGCAGGAGCTTGCTTGCCCGGCAGCTAGTGTCCTATCAGAAAGAGTATTCAGTGCTGCAGGTTCAATACTAACAGAAAAAAGGACTCGTCTGGCTACCCAAAATGTAGATGATCTAACCTTCATTAAAATGAACCACAACTGGATTTCGAAATCTTTTGCCCCACCTTGCCCGGCTGACACCTAGCTTTCCTATGTAAAGGTCTTGCCTGTGGACTATTCTGAACGACTTTTCCAATCTCGTAATTTGCAGCACCTGATTGTCCAGCATCCGACATGTTAACACCTCCCTAAATGGCCAAAGTCCCCACACGGGGCCGTGGTATCGCCACTTGGCGCCAGCACCCGTGAGAGTACTGTTTGTCTGAAGAGGTGGGTGTGCCCGCTTTTGGTCGACGGCACTGCCACTAGGTCCCTCATAGTACAATAAAGTGTCTGGCGGTGGTGGTGCGCACCCAACGTCAGACACACCGTTGTAATATGAGGGGCCCTGGGCCTGTACCGCCGGCCACAAGACAGTCCCCCCCCCAGCTCAAACAGTGCTCTACCACTTGCAAAATTTTCTCTCACAGCTCCACCAATGTTTAGTCTATGCGCTGACATCCTTCAATGCCTGGCACTGTCAATACCATTGTACTGACATTTTTCTTATGTTAGGCCTTCGAAGCCTGTCTGCGGTCCCTCCTTCCACTAGGCCTCCACTGACCTGTCTACTGCTGCCCGTGTTCCCCTGGAACCAATTTTAAATTGCCTACAGCCCAATTTTTGTTATGTTAGGCCTTCGAAGCCTGTCTGCGGCCCGTTCTTTCCACTACTACTACACTGACCACGCCACTGCTGCCCGTGTTCCCCTGGAACCAATTTTAAATTGCCTACAGCCAGCCCAATTTATTATGTTAGGGCTTCGAAGCCTGTCTGCGGTCCCTCCTTCCACTAGGCCTCCACTGACCTGTCTACTGCCGCCCGTGTTCCCCTGGAACCAATTTTAAATTGCCTACAGCCAGCCCAATTTATTATGTTATGGCTTCGAAGCCTGTCTGCGGTCCCTCCTTCCACTAGGCCTCCACTGACCTGTCTACTGCTGCCCGTGTTCCCCTGGAACCAATTTTAAATTGCCTACAGCCCAATTTTTGTTATGTTAGGCCTTCGAAGCCTGTCTGCGGCCCGTTCTTTCCACTACTACTACACTGACCTGGCTACTGCCGCCCGTGTTCCCTTGGAACCAATTTAAAATTGCCGACAGCCAGCCCAATTTATTATGTTAGGCCTTCGAAGCCTGTCTGCGGTCCCTCCTTCCACTAGGCCTCCACTGACCTGTCTACTGCCGCCCGTGTTCCCCTGGAACCAATTTTAAATTGCCTACAGCCAGCCCAATTTATTATGTTAGGGCTTCGAAGCCTGTCTGCGGTCCCTCCTTCCACTAGGCCTCCACTGACCTGTCTACTGCTGCCCATGTTCCCCTGGAACCAATTTTAAATTGCCTACAGCCAGCCCAATTTATTATGTTAGGGCTTCGAAGCCTGTCTGCGGTCCCTCCTTCCACTAGGCCTCCACTGACCTGTCTACTGCCGCCCGTGTTCCCCTGGAACCAATTTTAAATTGCCTACAGCCAGCCTAATTTATTATGTTAGGGCTTCGAAGCCTGTCTGCGGTCCCTCCTTCCACTAGGCCTCCACTGACCTGTCTACTGCTGCCCGTGTTCCCCTGGAACCAATTTTAAATTACCTACAGCCCAATTTTTGTTATGTTAGGCCTTCGAAACCTGTCTGCGGCCCGTTCTTTCCACTACTACTACACTGACCAGGCCACTGCTGCCCGTGTTCCCCTGGAACCAATTTTAAATTGCCTACAGCCAGCCCAATTTATTATGTTAGGGCTTCGAAGCCTGTCTGCGGTCCCTCCTTCCACTAGGCCTCCACTGACCTGTCTACTGCCGCCCGTGTTCCCCTGGAACCAATTTTAAATTGCCTACAGCCAGCCCAATTTATTATGTTAGGGCTTCGAAGCCTGTCTGCGGTCCCTCCTTCCACTAGGCCTCCACTGACCTGTATACTGCTGCCCGTGTTCCCCTGGAACCAATTTTAAATTGCCTACAGCCCAATTTTTGTTATGTTAGGCCTTCGAAGCCTGTCTGCGGCCCGTTCTTTCCACTACTACTACACTGACCTGGCTACTGCCGCCCGTGTTCCCCTGGAACCAATTTAAAATTGCCGACAGCCAGCCCAATTTATTATGTTAGGCCTTCGAAGCCTGTCTGCGGTCCCTCCTTCCACTAGGCCTCCACTGACCTGTCTACTGCTGCCCGTGTACTCCTTGAACCAACATCAGAAAATATAAAAATAAGTATTTTGCTTATAAAAAAAAGAAAATACTGGAGAGATATCAAATGCAGACATTTTAACATTAAAAACAAACACATACAACAAAAATCTGGTACAGTACTAAAAATGGCCACCAGCTACAATAACTTTCTCCTGCAAGTAGTTAACTGAAAGTTTTTTTCAATTTAAAACACAGATATGGCATCCACCGAGTGTTGTCCTGTCGCGTCTTCTTTATATTATTGCCAAGAAGATGCAAAACAATGAAAATAATAAAATCATTATTTACCAAAAAAATAGAGTAAGTCAAAACCACATTGCAAATAAACATTCATTACAAATTAAGAAGCAGGGCGCGTCCGAGGGTGAGTATATACCTAATAAGAATATAATCACCCTCGGACGCGCCCTGCTTCTTTCCGACAGCCTTCCTTCCTAAGAATCAGCCCTTCCGTGGTGTAGAGAGAGGGTGTGTTACACTCCAAGGTGTTCCCCTGGTTGCCTTTCCTGAGCTTCGATCTTCATGCTCTCGTTTAGTAGTTGTCGGAAAGTAGGCTGCATTAGGCCTACAAATTGGGTATGGGGTGGAGAGAGATGGTGTGTTACACTCCAAGGTGTTCCCCAGGTTTCCTTGCCATTGCTTCGGTCTTCTGACTCTCGTTTAGTAGTTGTAGAAAACTACACTGCATTAGGCCTACAAAATGGGTATGGGGTGGAGAGAGATGGTGTGTTACACTCCAAGGTGTTCTCCAGGTTTCCTCGCCATTGCTTCGATCTTCCAACTCTCGTTTAGTAGTTGTAGAAAACTACACTGCATTAGGCCTACAAAATGGGTATGGGGTGGAGAGAGATGGTTTGTTACACTCCAAGGTGTTCCCCAGGTTTCCTTACCATTGCTTCGGTCTTCAGACTCTCGTTTAGTAGTTGTAGAAAACTACACTGCATTAGTCCTACAAAATGGGTATCGGGTGGAAAGAGATGGTGTGTTCCACTCCAAGGTGTTCTCCAGGTTGCCTTTCCAGAGCTTCGATCTTAATGCTCTCGTTTAGTAGTTGTTGGAAACTACACTGCATTAGGCCTCCAAATTGGCTATGGGGTGGAGAGAGATGGTGTGTTACACTCCAAGGTGTTCTCCAGGTTTCCTCGCCATTGCTTCGATCTTCCGACTCTCGTTTAGTAGTTGTAGAAAACTACACTGCATTAGGCCTACAAAATGGGTATCGGGTGGAGAGAGATGGTGTGTTACACTCCAAGGTGTTCCCCAGGTTTCCTTGCCATTGCTTCGGTCTTCAGACTCTCGTTTAGTAGTTGTAGAAAACTACACTGCATTAGGCCTACAAAATGGATATTGGGTGGAGAGAGATGGTGTGTTACACTCCAAGGTGTTCCCCAGGTTTCCTTGCCATTGCTTCGGTCTTCCGACTCTCGTTTAGTAGTTGTAGAAAACTACACTGCATTAGGCCTACAAAATGGGTATGGGGTGGAGAGAGATGGTGTGTTCCACTCCAAGGTGTTCTCCAGGTTGCCTTTCCTGAGCTTCTATCTTCAGGCTCTCGTTAAATTGTGGTTAAATGGAACAACTGCATTTGGCGTACTAGTTGGTTTGGGGCCTACTAACAGTGTCTGCCGCTCCTTGCTATTCTCCTGGTTTCCTGTCCTGAAATTCCGTTTTCAGGCGCTCGTTAAGTAGTTGTTAATGTTAAACTGCATTTGGCCTACTAGTTGGGTTGGGGCCTACTATCGGTGTCTGCCACTCCTTGCTGTTCTCCTCCACTGAACAAAGCTGTGCCGCCTGTTTACTACGGTTGCCAATTTTGAACTGCATTTCGACTACTTACTGATTTGGGCCTACTCTCTGTGTCAGCCTCTCATTCCAGTTGTCCTCCACTGCAATGCCCCCTGGTTATTCCTGTGTTACCAATTTTGAACTGCATTTAGCCAACTTTATTCTTTGGGCCTATATCTGTGTTTCCTCCTCATCCTGCCCATTGCCCAGCCAGTGATAGATGAGTCTGCTGGTACATTGACCCATAACGCAACATTCCCCGTGCATGCTACACAACAACATTGTGACTCTGCTGAAAGTCAGGTTGCTCTTCCCGCATACCATACCACCTTACACGGGGACAAAGAGGAAGGTGCAGATGAAAGTGCAGGTTCCTTCATCAGGTGGGGGGAGGAATACTAGTTGGCGACGTCACTGGCACAGGGCCTCTCATAGTACGCAAAAGTGTTGCTGCCGGTGGGAGGCGCCCCCGCCGTGCAAACACACCGCTGTACTTTGAGGGGCCCTGTGCCAGTGCCAATGCCAACGAGTGGGCCCCCCCTGCTTGCTCAGGTTCACAGCACTTGCAAAGTTGAAATACTTACCTCTCCCTGCTCCACTGCCGTGACGTGGTCCAGATTTCCTGGGCCCACTAATTACTTGAACCAGCCCTACCCCCCACAACTTTAGCCAAATGACCCCCAATTTCAAATGCCTTCCAATTATTATAAGGTAAATTACGCTTGACAAGCTTCATTAAGAAGAATGGATGGTTTTGACATTAAAATGGGCACTCTAGGTGTTTTCCTGGCCCCCACTCACTGCCGACTATGCTGCCCCATTGACTTGCATTGGGTTTCGTGTTTCGGTCGATCCCGACTTTACGTCATAATCGGCCGATTTCACTCGACCCGACTTTTGAGATAGTCGGGTTTCGCGAAACCTGGCTCGACTCTAAAAAGGTCAAGGTCGCTCAACTCTACCTTAATATTCTTAGAACCCGGAAGGTACGAGACCACGAAATCAAAACGGGAAAAAAACAAGGACCATCGAGCCTGTCTAGGATTCAGCCGTTTGGCAGACTCGAGGTAAATCAGATTCTTATGATCGGTCAAGACCACAATACGGTGCTTAGCTCCCTCAAGCCAATGTCGCCACTCCTCAAATGCCCACTTCATAGCCAACAACTCTCGATTGCCGACATCATAATTGCATTCAGCAGGCGAACACTTACGGGAAAAGAAGGCACACGGTTTCATCAAGGAACCAACAGGATCCCTCTGAGAAAAAACGGCCCCTGCCCCAATCTCAGAAGCGTCAACCTGAAACAGAAGAGAAACATCCGGTTGGCGCAACACCGGAGCAGAAGTAAATCGACGTTTAAGCTCCTGAAAGGCAGAGACAGCCGCAGAGGACCAATTCGCCACATCAGCGCCTTTCTTTGTCAAATCGGTCAAGGGTTTAACCACGCTGGAAAAATGGCGATAAAAATTTGCAAAACCCAAAAATTTCTGAAGGCTCTTCACGGATGTGGGCTGAATCCAATCATGAATGGCCTGAACCTTAAAAAATCCATCTCTATAGACGAGGGAGAAAAAATAAAGCCCAAAAAAGAAACCTTCTGCACCCCAATGAGACACCTAGACCCTTTCACAAACAAAGCATTGTCACGAAGGATCTGAAATACCATCCTGACCTGTTGCACATGAGACTCCCAATCATCGGAAAAAATCAAAATATCGTCCAAATATACAATCAAGAATTTATCAAGATAAGTCCGGAAGATATCATGCATGAAGCACTGAAAAACAGATGGAGCATTAGAGAGTCCGAATGGCATCACAAGGTATTCAAAATGGCCTTCGGGCGAGTTAAACGCAGTTTTCCATTCATCACCCTGCTTAATATGAACAAGATTATATGCCCCCCGAAGGTCAATCTTAGTAAACCAACTAGCTCCCTTAATCCTAGCAAACAAATCGGAAAGCAAAGGTAAAGGGTATTGGAACTTGACCGTGATCTTATTCAAGAGGCGATAATCAATACAGGGTCTCAAGGAACCATCTTTTTTAGCAACAAAAAAGAACCCCGCTCCCAACGGTGAAAAAGATGGTCGAATATGCCCTTTCTCCACAGACTCCTTAATATAGCTCTGCATGGCGGTATGTTCAGGCACAGACAGGTTGAAAAGTCGACCCTTAGGAAACTTACAGCCTGGAATTAAGTCAATAGCACAATCGCAGTCCCTGTGCGGTGGAAGGAAACTGGACTTGGGCTAATCGAATACATCCTGAAAATCAGACATACACTCTTGAATTTCAGAAGAGGAAGAAGAGGAGATTGACATCAAAGGAACATCATTATGAACCCCCTGACAACCCCAACTAGTTACAGACATGGACTTCCAATCCAACACAGGATTATGTACCTGCAACCACGGAAAACCCAGCATGATAGCATCATGCAAATTATGCAACACCAGAAATCGACAATCTTCCTGATGGACTGGCGCCATGCGCATGGTCACCTGTGTCCAAAACTGGGGCTTATTTTTAGCCAAGGGTGAAGCATCAATGCCCCTTAAAGGAATAGGGTTCTGCAAAGGCTGCAAGGGAAAACCCCAATGCTTGCCAAATTCAAAGTCCATTAAGTTCAAGGCGGCACCTGAATCCACAAACGCCATGACAGAAAATGATGACAATGAGCAGATCAAGGACACAGATAACAAAAATGTAGGTTGCACAGTACTGATGGTAATTGAACTGGCGATCCTCTTTGTCCGCTTAGGGCAGACAGAAATGACATGAGAAGCGTCACCACAATAATAACACAACCTATTCTGACATCTGAAACCTTGTCATTCCATTCTAGACAGAATCCTATCACATTGCATAGGCTCAGGAATTTGCTCTGAGGATAACGCCACAGCGCGCACAGTTCTATGCTCCCGCAAGCGCCGGTCAATCTGAATGGCCAGAGACATAGAATCACTCAGACTGGAAGGCGTGGGAAACCCCACCATAACATCTTTAACGGATTCATAAAGACCCTTTCTGAAAATTGCCGCTAAAGCATCATTATTCCATTTAGTCAACACCGACCATTTTCTGAATTTCTGACAATACAATTCTGCCGCCTCTTGACCCTGACACAGGGCCAACAAGGTCTTCTCAGCTTGATCCACAGAATTAGGTTCATCATATAACAATCCCAAAGCCTGAAAAAAGGAGTCTACATCAAGCAAAGCCGGATTCCCAGATTCCAGGGAAAATGCCCAATCCTGCGGGTCGCCACGCAGCAGGGAGATGACAATTTTAACCCGCTGAATGGAATCACCGGAGGATCGAGGTCTCAAAGCAAAAAACAGTTTACAGTTGTTTTTAAAACTCAAAAATTTGGACCTGTCACCAAAAAACAAATCAGGAGTAGGAATCTTCGGTTCTAAAACAGGAGTCTGAACAATATAATCAGAAATACCCTGTACCCTAGCAGCAAGCTGGTCTACACGAGAAGCTAATTCCTGAACATTCATGCTAGCACAAGGCTCTTCAGCCACCCAGAGATAAAGAGGGAGGAGAAGACAAAGTAGACTGAAGAAGAAAAAATGGCTCAAGACCTTTCTTCCCTTCTTCTGTGATGCATTTAACTCATTATGGGCCAGTTGTACTGTTATGATCAGGTGACCTTGGAGCAGCATGAAAACTTCCACTGGAGTAGGTGGTAACTATACTGACCGCAAACCCTGATCTTAACACCGCAACTAGAAGTAGCCGTGGGGTGTGCCTAACAAAACCTAGACACCTCGACACAGCCGGAGGACTAAATACCCCTATAGATGGAAATAGGAATTTCTACCTTGCCTCAGAGCAGAACCCCAAAGGATAGGCAGCCCCCCACAAATATTGACTGTGAGTAGTAGAGGAAAAGACACACGCAGGCAGGAAACAGGATTTAGCAAATGAGGCACACACTAGCTAAATAGGAAAGGATAGGACAGGATACTAAGCGGTCAGTATTAAAAATCCTTCCAAAAATATCCACAGCAGAAAATACAAAAACTCCACCATCTAACTAAAGATGTGGAGCGTATGTCTGCAACTCCAGAGAATCCAACAAGACTGAGGAAACACTGACACAGTCTAAGCTGGACAAGAGAAAAACAAATGAATAGCACAGAATATAAGCACACTGCAAGTGTGCCACAGAAACAAAAACCAGACACTTATCTTTGCTGAATTGGCAGATAAGCAGGAGAAGCCAGAAAGTGATCCAACACTTCACAAGAAACATTGACAACTGGCAAGGACTAATGAATCCTGCACACCTAAATATCCCAGTCAGAACTGCAATCAGCAGATACACCTGGCCAGGACTGCGACTCAGAGACAACTGCATTCCCACCTACAACCACTGGAGGGAACCCAAGAGCAGAATTCACAACAGTTTATGCGATCAATAGTTTAGTGCATAAATGTCAATTAATAGTTAATGCCCAAATAGGTGTAACGTTTCTCCTTATTTAGAGTGACAAACCAGCTGGCTTGTCAAGGTAAGGAGGTTTATTCGCCGTGCAATGCTCCTCTGGGAAATTAAATATGCAAATTGCCTCTTCTGAGAAAAAGAGGACTTAACTCTATAGCGCCACCTGTTGGAAGTAGCAATCCTACTAGTCACAATCAATCCTTTAACGAGTCGTGCAATATGACTTAGGATAGCCTCCTTACCTTGACAAGCCAGCTGGTATGTCACTCTCCATAAGGAGAAATGTTACCCCTTAGACCCCAGTCCAGAGCCTCTCACCTAGCCAAATCAGTTCTCATGCTTCGCACTGACGAGGGCCAACAGCCCGAAACACCGTGTCTGCAAATTGAGATACTGATTTGGCTTTTATCCTAAGGGTACCGTCACACAGTGGCATTTTGATCTCTACGACGGCACAATTCGTGACGTTCCAGCGATATAGTTACGATCTCGCAGTGTCTGACACTGTCCTGCGATCAGGGACCCCGCTGAGAATCGTACGTCATAGCAGATCGTTTGAAACTTTCTTTCGTCATCTAGTGTCCCGCTGTAGCAGCATGATCGCATGGTGTAACAAAGGTGTGCACGATATTGTATACGATGTGCGCATAGTAACCAACGGCTTCTACATCGCACATATGTCATGAAATTATCGCTCCAGCATCGTACATTGCAAAGTGTGACAGCAGTCTACGACGCTGGAGCGATATTGTTACGATGCTGGAGCGTCACGGATCGTGCCGACGTAGCGATCAAAATGCCACTGTGTGACGGTACCCTAAGTCATATTGCACGACTCATTAAAGGGTTAATTGTGACTTGTAGGATCGCTACTTCCAACAGGTGGCGCTATAGAGTGAAGTCCTCTTTTTTCTCAGAAGAGGCAATTTGCATATTTAATTTCCCAGAGGAGCATTGCACGGCGAATAAGCCTCCTTACCTTGACATGCCAGCTGGTATGTCACTCTCCATAAGGAGAAACGTTCAGTGCTTCAGACCTCACTACTGCCACTCATTGGCACCCTCTTTGTACATACATGGACCAAGGGTGTTTCACTTAATAGAATTTACTGGGTACTCTCTTGAAGTTTTCATTCTAAAGCTTTTTGGTGAGCAAACTAATTTACATGTATTCATAATATCCAACTACATAGAATAAAATAGTAGATTACATTCACCTGTTTTCGCCATAACTTCATCAAAAGCGGATCTTTGTCCGTGTAAATGAAATCAGGTATGAATTCTAGTTGCCAGCAACAACTTAAGCTATTCAACAAATGGCAAAAATTAGCTTAGTATTACCACGATGTTTATGCAACTGAATATTTTGTTTATTATTTTTATTTTTTTTAATAGATCTGGTATCAAAACAAAATGCTAATGTGCAACACTAACACTAACTATAACTAGCCACTGTACTCTTACCTTCTTCATCCCTTAAGGCCGCCATGCAGAATGAAATGGAGTTAGCCAAACTCGTTTATTCCAGTGCGATTGGCCCACTATCTTATGTGTATGGAGGTCACCCAACCAACGGACATACCATTAGTGCAGGTGTCCTTCCAAGAGGTAAAGTGGCCCATTTCCATCTCAAAATCAGGTGCTATTGTGCATTATGATGAGCTATTAGAATTGGACTGCTAGGGGCTCATACATCCTTTTTTGCACAGGAACCCTCTTCTGTCTGTGTCCTACTCTCTACTGATACCATAAGCTGCCACTATTAGCTTGTGCAATAGCATGTGCTTCTGGATACTGCACATAAAAGGCCATTTCATCTAAAGGCAAGTTTTTACAATACTTTATCTAAAGAATTACTGTATGCATTGCTTTTGTGTTGCATACTAACAAAATAAAAAATAAAATAATAATACAGTTAAATCTAGATGTAAAAAGTAACATTTAATATATTAAGCTTTCACAATCTATGAGCGATTGCTGTGTGTACAATGCTGTTGTGGGGAAGGCTTCCCGCTGGTTCATATCACTGTGAATAATGAATGTGCAAATGCAAGAACATCAAACATTTTGACTTCAGTGTTGGTATATAGATGAAATTCCCCTTAAAAGCAGCACTAAGAATTCTTCCGTAAGTATAACAGATACTCATATCATCAACTTTAGACATGTCAACCCCTGTGAAAACTGATTCTGGGTAAAGTTTAATTTGAAATATATTTATTTCCAGTGACAACTGCATGATTCTTTAATAATAATAATAATAATAATCTTTATTTTTATATAGCGCTAACATATTCCGCAGCGCTTTACAGTTTGCACACATTATCATCACTGTCCCCGATTGGGCTCACAATCTAGAATTCCTATCAGTATGTCTTTGGAATGTGGGAGGAAACCGGAGTGCCCGGAGGAAACCCACGCAAACACGGAGAGAACATACAAACTCTTTGCAGATGTTGTCCTGGGTGGGATTAGAACCCAGGACCCCAGCGCTGCAAGGCTGTAGTGCTAACCACTGCGCCACCGTGCTGCCCATTCTTTACTTACGATAAATTACATTAGCCTCGAAATGTCGTTACTGGAAACTCAAAGGTCATTTTTTACCTGTCTTGTAAACATTGAATTTAAATAATGAAGTTATAGAGGAAAAATGAAGTATATTATTGTAGCTCATTTACATTCAGCTTATATATGTCACATTCTCAGCATCCTATGTATAGGGTGCCAAAACAATAGCCAGATTTTCACCAGTTTATCTTCTGTTACCTGACTGTTACTAGTTTATCAGGGTCCCTATGCCATTTATGTAGCAGATCTCATCAGTTCACAATCACAGCCATAAAAAGTTATATTAGAAACTATGAATATTTCGATCTATATTCTTCTTTTTGTGACATTCTCTAACATGGTAAATCCTATTCTAAACAGAATTAGATGCAATGATTCAAACAAAATTACAATTCTAATGAGAAAATGGCTTCTCCTTCCAATTGACTTCATCTTTTTCTTTAACAGATTGAGCAAAGCTGAGATTACTGCATGTCAAAATCGTGAAACAAAGATCTAGGAATATTCCATTTTGGAAATGATATGGCACATTATGTGTCATGTCAATGAGAAGTAGAAAAAACTATGCTTGGATAGGCACGTCCTAAAATGCAATATTTTTATTCAATAATGAAAAAACACCAGATACTGACAAATTAAAACCAATTAAAAACATGCACAAAAGCAATGTGTCTCATCGAGAATTACAGTCTAAGCTCAAATAGAGACTCTCTTGGGAGATATCAGTAAATATGCAAGGACACCACCTGGAACTGTTAGGCAATCATATGCAAAAATACATACATATATATATCCAATAGAGGAAAAAAGAGAGACTAACTAACTAACTATCTAACTTCCTCTAATCCATCCACTGCTACGTATGGATTGCACTTGAGTGAGACAGGAACTTTGGAATGAAATTTGGAGGTAAGAAATTGTTTTCAGGTTACCAATTTAACACATTATCTATTAAATGAGATCAAGTTTTTTCAGAGTATTGTCAGCTCTGCCCTAGGCAGAGGCAGATGAAGGAATTATTGGTGTTCTGTTGGCATATGCCTGGCAATTTAATATCTGTATCATTTTTTACAGTGCTGGAAAGTGTAGGAAGCTAAGCTTTTCCAATATACTCAAACATATATAAATATATGGTGTCTATTGATTAAATGGCAAAAATGCATTAGCTTAAGACTGCTCCAGTTGGAAACAATAGGATCTGTAGTCATTTGTGGGGTGAAACCAGATGTTAATGTAAATTAAAGAGGTTTTCTCAAAATGAAAAATTATCCCATATCCACTGAATTTATGATAAGTGTCCGAATGCTTGAGGTCCCACCAGCAATAATCAACTGATTCTCCATTCAATGTTAATTAGACTTATGGAGAAAACTGAGTAGATTACTGGTGTATGGCATCCATCAGTTCTAAAATTTAGCTCAATGCTCCATTTAAATGAGGGAAACAGGACCTGTGTTACTATGAATCGTATGAGTCTCAGTAGTTGGAAACACTGGAATACTAAGTGAAATAAAATGGCCACACTACAAAAATAGCTCAAAGAGCCCAACTCTTATATTTTGCTACATCTGTATTTTTCTTGAGGAAAGGCTAAAGGGGTATTCTGCCTTCAACATTTTACATGCAATCAGAATGCCTGTGTAAAAAAAGAAAAAAAATGTGCTCACTCTGTCATTCCAGTGCTGTGTCTTCAAAGCTGCTCCAGTATTTCCTTTATCTCTTATATACCTTTTAAATTGTAACTTTTATTTTAAATAAATTTCTTTTTTATACCAATCACCTGTGAAGAATCTTTTGCTACTTGAGTAGATATTCACAACAAATTGCATCGTTTTGAAGAATTTGGTGCAAAAATGTCAACGAATACCACAAGACAAATAAATGTAAAAGGAACCACAAAAAAAATGATGAATCGGGGACATAGTCTCAATCAAGCATGTCTCTATAGAAAGGAAAAAGCTAAGCATGGAGGATAAATTTCTGAGCTTACAAGTCGAAGAGTGGAAAAAGTTACTGCTCATAAGAATTCACAGGAAAATTCAAGTTTTAATTCATGGGTTGAAATATACTCTCACATCACTCAAGTTCTACAGAATTTTTTTAAAAAGCTAAATGAAAATCCAATCTAAAATTCCTATGTAAATCTTCTGGAGTATCTGGGAGGGGAGATAAAAAATAGGCTTAGATGCTTAAAGTAAAAGTAGAAGAAGAAGAAACATTAATATTGTGGAAAAGGTGAGTGTTTTAAATCTCAGCTTTAAGAGCGTGTCTGATGTAAGCTTAGTGATCTTGGGAAGAGAATGAATTTCTAATGTGTTCACTTCAAAGGAAATGAGAGACCTGACAATAGAAGAGAAATAGCCTAATGTTAATCCACTAAAGTTGCATTTAATGGTCTGTTTAATTTTTGTCTTGATAGGTATTTAATACACGACTAAGCATGAAGTCTCAGAATCACCTGCAGGCAGATGATACAGTTTCTGGCAGAATACTTATTCTTCTTCATTTGGTTTTGTCATCTTAAAACGTTTAAGTCTTTTATCTGTTATAACTTACAAGTATTTTGAATGTAGAAATATTTTGCAGTATTTCAATGGTATGGATATATTTTATATTCCATCCGGAGCACTGCATTGTTTTATTTGCCAAATTGCCACCAAAAATCCAGGGTACTTGGTAACTTTAAAGTTGCAAGCAGATCACTTCTGTTATAAAATTTGTGACTTTGGGAAGACTATCGAGTAGTATCAGTGGAAGTAAGAGCCATATAAAAGGATATATACAGTGGGGAAAAAAAGTATTTAGTCAGCCACAAATTGTGCAAGTTCTCCCACTTAAAAAAGATGAGAGAAGAATGTAAATGACATCATAGGTAGACCACAACTATGAGAGTCAAAATGAGAAAACAAATCCAGAAAATAACCTTGTCTGATTTGGCAAGATTATTTTGTAAATTATAGTGGAAAATAAGTATTTGGTCACCAAAAAAATGCAAGATTTATGGCTCTCACAGACCTGTAACTTCTTCTTTGTCCTCCACTCATTACCTGTAGCAATGGCACCTGTTAGAACTTGCTATCAGTATAAAAGACACCTGTCCACAACTTCAAACAGTCACACTCCAATCTCCCACAGTCACACTCCAAATTCCACTTTGGTGAAGACCAAAGAGCTGTCAAAGGACACCAGAAACAAAATTGTTGCCCTGGACCAGGCTTGGAAGACTGAATATGCAATAGGCAAGCAGTTTGGTGTGATGAAATCAACTGTGGGAGCACTAATAAGAAAATGGAAGACATACAAGACCACTGATAATCTCCCTCAATCTGCGGCTCCACGCAAGATCTCACCCTGTGGGGTCAAAATGATTACAAGAACGGTAAGCAAATATCCCAAAACCACAAGTGCAGACCTAATGAATGACCTGCATAGAGCTGGGACCACCGTAACAAAGGCTACCATCAGTAATACACTACGTCACCAGGGACTCAGATCCTGCAGTGCCAGACGTGTCCCCCTGCTTAAGCCAGTACATGTCCGGGCCCGTTTGAAGTTTTGATTATTTAGAAGAGTATTGGGAGAATGTCATATGGTTTGATGAAACCAAAGTAGAACTGTTTGGTGGAAACAAAACTCGTCATGTTTGGGTGAGACAGAATGCTGAGTTGCATCCAAAGAACACCATAGCTACTGTGAAGCATGGGGGTGGCAACATCATGCTTTGGGGCTGTTTCTCTGCAAAGGGACCAGGACAACTGATCCATCTACATTGAAGAATTATTGGGGCCATGTATCATAACATTTTGAGTGCAAACCTCCTTCCATCAGCAAGGGCATAGAAGATGAAATGTGGATGGGTCTTTCAGCATGATAGCGATCCCAAGCACACCACCAGGGCAATGAAGGATTGGCTTCGTAAGAAGCATATGAAGGTCCTGGAGTGGCCTAGCCAGTCTCCAGATCTCAACCACATAGAAAACCTTTGGAGAGAGTTGAAAGTCCATGTTGCCCAGTGACAGGTCCAAAACATCTCTGCTCTAGAGGAGATCTGCATGGAGGAATGGGCCAACATACCACCAACAGTGCGTGCCAACCTTGTGAAGACTTACAGAAAACGTTTGACCTTTGTCATTGCCAACAAAGGGTACATGACAAAATTTTGAGATTAACTTTTATTAATGACCAAATACTTATTTTCCACCATAATTTGCAAAATAAATCTTGCCAAATCAGACAAGGTTATCTTCTGGATTTGTTTTCTCATTTTGACTCTCATAGTTGTGGTCTATCTGTGATGTCAATTACAGGCCTCTTTCATTCTTTTAAGTGGGAGAACTTGCACAATTGGTGGCTGACTAAATACTTTTTTTCCCCCCACTGTATTTTTAAACACGGGTATTCTCATTACAAGTAAGCTGAGCAGCAGTACTCAATGTCAAGCAGCACCCGCAAAAGCAAACAAGATTTTAGGATGTATAAAAACAATAATAAAATATTGCGATCCCAACGTATTATTACCCTTAATTAATCACTGGTAAGGCCCCATCTAGAAGTTGGGATCCAGTTTTGTGCTCCACATTTTATAAAAAGGATATTCAGAACTTAGAACCAGTTCAATGACGGGCAACTAGATTATTGCAAGGGATAAAAGGCCTCTCATATGAGAAAAGGCTGGAAAAGTTGGGCTTGTTTAGCTTAGAAAAAAGACACCTCAGAAGGGATCTCATTTATATGTATAAATATATGTGTCGCCAGTAAAAAACACTGGCACATGACAGTACTGAGGACTAGGGAGCACTCATTATGGGTGTAAGAAAGGCGATTCCGGCAGCTAAACAGGAAAGGGTTCTTTACAGTTAGAGCAGTCAGACTGTGGAATACCCTACCACAGGAGGTAGTTATGGCAGACACTAACAGCTTTTAAAAATGTACTGGACGATTTCCTTGATAACATTGTGGGTTATAGCTAAATTAGTGATGAAATGTGCAATTGGTGGAGAAAGGATGAACATTATAGACCTGGGTCTATTTTCAACTTATGTAACTATGTAAAATGTAATATTTTTATAATGATCTAAGATTAACACCATCTGAACTTCCCATTCTCTTGCGATGTGCCAGTTTAATGTACAACCCAGACAATCCCGTTAATTATCAGTATCCACATTTTTAACCGCTTCAACCCCATGCCTGCTTTCAACTTCCTGACCACTGACTAGGCCATTTTTTTTTACATTCTGACTAGTGTCCCTTTATGTGGAATGCTTCAAAATATCCAAGTGATTGTGAGATTGTTTTTTGTGACACATTGCACTTCATGATCGTGGTAAATTTTTGTCGCTACGATTAACATTTATTTATGAAAATATCTAAACTTTTCAAAAAATTTTACAATTTTGCAATTTTCAAAATTTTATGTTTTATGCCCTGAAACCAGATAGTTATTCCACACAAACTAGTTAATGAATAACAATGACCACATCTCTACTTTACATTAGCATAATTTTGTAAATATTTTTTTTTCTAATGACGTTAGAAAGGTTGTAAGTTTATCACCAGTTTTTCATTTTTCCAACACAATTTACAAAAACAATTTTTTTAGGGACCACATCATATTTGAAGTGACTGAGTGGCCTATGTGACAAGAAAATATCCAATAGTGACATCATTTTAAAAACTACACTGTAAAAGTGCTCAAAACCACATTTAATAAGTGTATTAACCATTTAGGGACATCATAGGAATTAAAGCAATGTGGAAGGAAAAAAAGAAAATTTTACTTTTTCCAACAAAAAATTTTGCACTAACCCCAAATTTGGCATTTTCAAAAGGCTAACAGGAGAATATGGACTGAACAATTTTTTATGCAATTTCTCCTAAGTACACTAATACCCCATATGTGGTGGAAAACTACTGTTTGGGCACACAGCAGGGCTCAGAAAGGAATTGGCTGGAGCTCAAAATTGTCTGGAATAGATAGCGGAGGCCATGTCGCATTTGCAGAGCCCCACATAACAGTGAAAAAACAAACAAGCAAAAACAGTGAAAACCCCCACAATTAACTCCATTTTGGAAAATACACCCTTCAAAAAATTTATATAGAGGTGTGGTAAGCATCTTGAACCTGCATGTGCATCAAAGAATTTTATAACGTTGAGCTGTAAGAATAAAAAATCACATTTATCACACAAAAATCTTCTTTTAGCCCCAATTTTTTTATTTTCACAAGAATAACAGGAGAAATTGCCTGACACAATTTGTTGTGCAGTTTCTCCTGAGTAAGCCGATACCCCACATGTGGCGGAAAACCACTGTTTGGGCACACAGCAGAGCTCAGTAGGGAAGGAATTACAATTGAATTTTTGAGTGTAAAATTTTCTGGAATAATTAGCAGACACCTTGCAGCACAAACATGCCATAGAGACAAAATGTTTGTGCTTTGGGTCGAACTGTTGGCAGGTCTGTCCTTGGTTTCTCTGGCTTAGAGCAGGAAGATAAGACTCTGTCTACAGTACTGCCCCGAAGCACGAGAATCTCAATAACTGAAAACTTCTAACATTGATTACACAAGAACCACAGATTTCTTCACTCCAGGTATCATTTTAATCAGTCTAACACAGCCAACCTGCCAATGCCTGTAGTTCACTTAGCAAAATCCTGCTGACAGGTTCACTTTAAGAAGCCTCGGTGAAAGTTATTTTCCAAGAGTAGTTGCTTTTTTGTCCTCCATGTTTGATATGGCTTACTCCTATTTTAAGAAGATTTAAATAAACATAATTGATTTTATTCCATTTTGAAAAACTGGCATCATTTCTCTTCCTATTATGTCGGCTCCACTGCTGACTGTGCAGTATTTGTGTCCAGGCTTAAGGTACCGTCACACATAACGATATCGTTAACGATATCGTTGCTTTTTGTGACATAGCAACGATATTGTTAAGGAAATCGTTATGTTTGACAGCAACCAACGATCAGGCCCGTGCTGGGAGATCGTTGGTCACTGAGGAAAGTCCAGAACTTTATTTCGTCGCTGGACTTCCCGCTGACATCGCTGGATCGGCGTGTGTGACACCGATCCAGCGATGTCTTCACTGGTAACCAGGGTAAACATCGGGTTACTAAGCGCAGGGCGCGCTTAGTAACCCGATGGTTACCCTGGTTACCAGCTTAAACGTTAAAAAAACAAACACTACATACTTACCTTCAGCTGTCTGTCCCCGGCGCTGTGCTTCTCTGCACTCCTCCTGCATCCTGTGTCAGTGCCAGCCAGCCGGAAAGCACAGCGGTGACTTCACCGCTCTGCTTTCCGGCTGACCGGCGCTGACAGTGCAGAGGAAAGCAGAGCGCCGGAGGACAGACAGCTGAAGGTAAGTATGTAGTGTTTGTCATTTTAACGTTTACGCTGGTAACCAGGGTAAACATCGGGTTACTAAGCGCGGCCCTGCGCTTAGTAACTCGATGTTTACCCTGGTTACCGGGGACCTCGGGATCGTTGGTCGCTGGAGAGCTGTCTGTGTGACAGCTCTCCAGCGACCAAACAGCGATGCTGCAGCGATCGACATCGTTGTCGGTATCGCTGCAGCGTCGCTTAGTGTGACGGTACCTTTAGCTGGCTGCCTCTTTCATTTGTCTTGCTGCAGAGACATGTTGGAATCAGATGCTCCTGATTCATAAAGAGGAGCACACCTGTTGATGAATATGGAGCATCTGAAAAGTAGCGTGTGCCTCTATATGTGCATGGCCACAAATCTTACTCCAATCGGGGATTAGATGTGTCACGATTCCAACCCTGTGTGTCTGGAGCTCAGTTAGGCTACGTTCACATTTGCGTTGTGCGGTGCTACGTCAGCGAACGCATGCAAAACGCATTGGCGTGTACTATGGAGGACAGAGAATGAACTTCAATCCAATATTGCAGCCAGCATGCAGCCAGCGGGTAAGGAAAGGGTGAATCAAACACCCAAAACCCTGCCTCCATGGCTGAAGATTGTTCCCTCCAAATTCAGGTGACAGTGTCCCTTTAACCAATAGAAGTTAATAGATCACTATGGCGGATCAGAAGATTCATACAAAAATGCTGGCATAAGGGCACACATTAAAATTTTGTGTAAGAAACGAATCTAAATTGAATCACTTTATCAATGCTGAGATAAATCAATATGATAATCAACAAAAATACAACAATAATTGCTTGTCAAAGAAACACTAAATGTCTCTATTCAGCAATACACAAAACCCATGCTTGCTGTGGAGGTTGGCACCTCAGCTACAGTGGGAAAAATAAGTATTTGACACACCACAGTTTTTGCAAGTTTTCCCACCTACAAAGAATGGAGAGATTTGTAATTTTCATTAAATTATTATTTGATACAATAGAAAACAGAACTTAATATGTACAAAAAAGTTTTGTTTGCGATTACAGAAGTCAGATGTTTCCTGTACTTCTTGACAAAGATTGCTCACACTGCAGCAGGGTTTTTTGCTCACTCCTCCATACAGATCTTCCCCAGATCTTTGAGGTTTCTTGGCTATTGCTATTAAATATAGAGTTTCAGCTCCCTCCAAAGATATTCTATTGGGTTCAGGTCAGGAGACTGGCTAGGCCACTAAAGGACCTTGAAATGCTTTTTATGGAGCCACTCCTTAGTTTCCCTGACTGTGTGTTTTGGGTAATTCTTATGCTGTAAGACACAGCCATGAACCATCTTCAATGCATTTACTGTATAAAGGAGGTTGTCAAAATCTTGCTATGCATGACCCCTTCCATTCTCCCTTCAATACAGTGCAGTCGTCCTGTCCCCTGTGCAGAAAAACACCCCCAAAGTATGATATTTCCCCACCATGCTTTATGGTTGGGACAATGTTATTTGGGTTCTACTCATCCTTCTTCCACCAAACATGGCGAGTAGAGTTGAAACCAAAAAGTTCTATTTTGGTCTCATCTGACCACATGGTCTTCTTTTGATCAATCAAATTGTCAAAGAGGCCTGGAGTTGTGCTGGCATGAGCAGTGGGACCTTGCATGGCCTGCAGGATTTTAATCCATGACGGTGTAGTGGGTTACTAACGGTAATGTTTGAGACTGTGGTCCTAGCTTTCTTTAGGTCATTGATCAGGTCCTTCCATGTGTAGTTATGGACTCATTCTTGACCTTTCTCAGAATCCTCCTTGCCTAACAAGCCAAGATCTTGCATGGAGCAACAAACCGACAACAGTTGCTGCCTTCTCACCAAGCCGCTTGACTATTGTCCTATAGCCCATCCCAGCCTTGTGCTGGTCTACCACTTTGTCCCTGGTCCTGGGTCTTTAGACAGCTCTTTAGTCTTTGCCTGGTGGAGAGGTTGGAGAGAGATTGATTGAGTGTATGGACAGGTGCTTTTTATACAGGTAACGAGTTCAAACAAGTGCAATTAATACAGGTAATGATTGCATAGTAGGAGGGCTTCTTAAAGAAAAACTAACAGGTCTGTGAGAGCCAGAATTCTTGCTGGTTGGTAGGTGATCAAATACTTATTTCATACAATAAAATGTAAATTAGTTATGCAAAAATTATACAGTGTGATTTTCTGGATTTTTTGTAAAGATTCAGTATCTCACAGTTGAAGTGTACCTATGATAAAAACTAAAGACCTTTCCATTCTTTGTAGGTGTGAATATTTGGAAAATTATCAGTGAATCAAATACTTATTTTCCCCACTATATAAAGAAATAACATCAACTTGCCCTGACAGTACCGTAATATGCTACATTTCTAAGTCACTATGCACTATCCAGAATAGCAATCCATATACCATACTTCAAAAATATGTTGTTACAAAAATATATATAAAAGACATAATTCCTTATTAAAGATAGACTTATCTTCGAGATCCACATATAGTCAACAGATACTGCCATATTCCCAGAAAATATTTGAAAATGACCAGTGGCCGATGTCACGTTGGGACTGCAGGATAACAACTGTGCTCCTAGTCTGACCCTAAGGCTAGGGGTTCCTAGCTATCCTTGTACCCGGGATTACACCTAACGGTGGAGAAGCCCAAGCCTTGTTCCTTAATATGCTCGTAAACAGCAATAGTCTGAAACATGTATGGGGAAATACAAAACAAGACAGACATGCTCTTTGGGAAATACACAAAGGGACATAAACTGTAAAGCCCTATAAAGTAATATGATATCAAGAGAACAGGAAAGGATTAACCAAACACCTCTGGCAACAATTTTGATAATAGCCAGTACACAAGCACGTGTCCACATCTCCAAGACCAGCATACAGGAAACTATTGCTGGCATCCCCTACACAGTGGAGTCAGGTTAAATAAGAAAAGAGTAGGCATGACTGGTTCTCCTCCAGCATGTGATCAGAGGCAATCAACAAGCTAATTTCAGCAAAGATTTAACTCCATATCATGCTGCTGCGGTGCAGTATAGCACAACCTCCACCAGAGGAAGCTTGAGAGGGAAGTGAGACTGTGTACACAGAGAAGCACCACAGAGAAGCAGCACAGGCGCCACCAAGTGGTGAGAGAGTGGTGAGATAAGCCGAGTCAAAAAACAGAGGCAGAAGTACTAAAGGGATCAGAAGAACACGTGATCAGCAACAAGCCAGGATGTTCAGCAATGGTAAGGAACGGATAAGTCAAAGTCAGAAGGCAGAAGCAAGTCCGAATACAAGCCAAGTCAGAAACCAGAGAATCAAACCAACAAACAAACAAACAGGGAAACACTGGGAAAAGGGCAGACAGAGGGAGTCAACAGACATGTGGCAAGTCAGGGATCACAGCAGGACAAATCAAGGGCTACCAGAGGCAGGTTCACACGCCAAAGACAGAACTATAGCTGACACCACCAGCAGGATGCATAGGAGCTAAATAGCAAACCTGAACCCAGAATGAGTCAGAGCAAAGTTAACCCTTGACATCATCTGCCCGGAAAAAGGGCAGACAAGACTAAACCCTGGAATGGATCAGGACACTCCTGACCTGCCTAGGAGATGCAGCTCTAGAAGTCGACCGACTCCAGAGTCACTGTGTGCTGACCATACCTATCTATGGAGTCTCAAGGAGGATTGTCTGAACCTGTGGAATCCATAGACCCTGACACCACCATGACAGTTGAAGATATTTGAGAAAACCTCCTTGCGACAATCGAGCCCTGAAAACAAACATTGTTTTATCCAACAATTTGGAAAGTAACCAATATACAATCATAATAAAGGGCGCCAAAGAAACCACTTCATGACAGGTATCACACACTGAAATGGTTATTTCATTTTAATCATTATTATTATTATTATTTTGTTATTTATTATACATAGACAATTGCAGTATTGCAGTTTAAATGGCGAGTATATCTATATTGTGAGGCAGTGACCGGTGTTATTTGCAAGGGTTGCTATGTGTCACCCAGGATGTGTTCACAAGCGTATTGAGTCCTTGGGAGTACATTACAGTCACAGGCATAGCTGTGATTGCAATGCAGAAAAAAGTACTGTATTTTCCGGACTATAAGATGCACTGGACAATAAGACAGACCCAAAATTTTCAAAAGGAAAATAGGGACAAAATTAATGTGTCAAATTGGGGTTCGTCTTACAGTCCGAATTCAGCTTACCAGGGGGATTAGCAGCGCTGGTGGAGCTTGGTCACAGGGGGGTGTTTGGTGGTTCCAGGCTGGTGCGGCAGGTGAGGTGGCCTCCAGGAAATCCCATCCTCGGTTGGTTCGGCAGGTGCGGCAGGTGAGTCAGGTGCGGTGGTAGTGCTCTGTTGTGCAACAAGGGGCTCTGCAGGCATTTTGTGAAAGCCCGATGGTGGCGCATCCTCAGAATGAGATCTCGGCAACACAGACCACCACCACCGAACCTGCCAAACCTGCCGCATCAGCCTGTGAAGAGAGTGTGATCGTCGGACCGGGACCACCGCAGAATCACCTGACTCCTGCTGCCACCATAGTATTTGTAAGTATATTCCGACTTTAAGACACACCCCCATTTTCCCCAAAAAAAATTTTGGGAGAAAAGTGCATCTTATAGTCCGAAAAGTACGGTAAGGGTAGTCTTTGGGCAAGCTATTTGTCCAGAGCAGATTTAGGAAAACCTGCAAAAGGCTTTTATTTTTTAAAAGGACTGTTTTGTTTTGTTTCCCGGCTGCGATCCGGAAGATACCGAATGCTGTACACTGTGTGATAAAAAAGAAAATAGTGTCCAATAATTTGATATATAATAATATTTATTAAAGGATGTGTAACAACGTGAGGTAGAGTGGGAAACAAAATACCAAAAAGGAGGCACTAAACAGGGGATGACACAAATTGCAAAGTAAAGTGGTAGCATACAAAAATTATCAAAATAGATAGATGACAAAATTAATATTATTATAGCCACAAAAATCACAAGCCACATAAGTGGATACCACAAATCAGAAGAAAATTGCAGTTAAACTAATTTGTTCATACTATACAGGGAGGTAAATGCCAAATAAACCTAAGTAAAGTGCGAGTTCAAAAATAGAAGTGGCCAAAGCAGACACATGATCAATAAGAAAAAGGTAAGCAAAGATATGTGCTGCAGACTTAAATCAGTCCCAAGTATAGTCAACTGGTATTTACCTGTTTGCAAATGTAGGAGATGTCCCCTGGATGTGCCCTGCCCCGATGCGCTTTTCGGCGTCTGCCTTCGTCAGGCATCTGTCACCTAGGAATTCCTAGGAAGGCATTTAGGTGCCAAAAAGATGCAGGAACGCATGCTACTTTTTTTGGCCTGGGGTCTACGCAAAGGTCCAGAGGTACTGTGACATGTGTACGGAGTGCCAACTGACCTCACCCACTGCGAACTAACCGAGTCCATTGCTCTTCCCATCATAGAGGTACCTTTTGAGCGGATTGCGATTGATCTAGTGGGGCCGATAGTAAAATCTGCCCGGGGCCACCAACACATATTGTTGGTTGTAGAAAACGCCACCTGGTACCTGGAGGCCATTCCGCTTCTGCACATCTCAGCCAAACTTATCGCCCAGGAATTGTTTGCAATGTTTTGTCGCCTTGGGTTACCGGCGGAGATCCTCACTGATCAGGGGACTCCTTATATGTCCAAGGTGATAAAGGAACTGTGCAAGTTTCAAAAAATAAAACAGTTGCGCATGTCGGTGTATCACACCAAGACCGATGGGTTAGTCGAGCGCTTCAACAAAACCCTCAAATCCATGTTAAAGAAAGTAGTCTCCAAGGATTGAAGTGATAGGTACATGTTGTTGCCCTATTTGATGTTCGCCATTTGGGAGGCGGACTTCCACAGGATTTTCACCCTTTGAGCTACTGTATGGCAGGCATCCTAGGGGTCTGCTGGGCATAGCCAAAGAGATGGGAGGGCAGGAACCTACAGCCCATAAGAGTGTCATTGAGCACATGGCCAACATGCAGGACCGAATTTCAGTGGTCATGCCTATAGCAAAGGAGCATTTGGTGGATGCTCAGGCAGTGCAGAGGCGCGTTTATAAAAAAAGGCCACGGTCCGCTCCTTTAAAGTGGGAGATGAGGTGTTGGTTTTGGTGCCCACCATCAAAAGCAAGCTTGTGGCTCAGTGGCAAGGGCCGCATGAAGTTTGGGAAAAAGTGTGTGAAGTAAACTACCGAGTTTACCAGCCCTTAAAAAGAAAACCAGAACAGTTGTATCACGTTAATCTGTTGAATATGTGGAAGGATCGGGAGTGTATATTTACAGAGGTGACTCCTGACATATCATCTGGAGACCCTCCAATATCGACCCAGATGGAAGCTGAGGGAGAGGTAAAGATAGGAGACACCTTCTCGAAACAGTAGCGGCGAGAGGTGCAGGAATTGGTACAAGGGAATCCTGATGTTTTCTCGGATATACCCGGTCTTACCTCTGTCATCCAGTATGACATTGTCACCGAGCCTCGCGTAAGAGTACGAATGAAACTGTACTGTGTGCCTGAGGCCCGGAGACAAGCCATCGCAAGTGAGGTGAAACAACTGCTTCAGCTGGGCTAGCCCAATTGTGCTAATCCCGAAGCTAAACGGGTCATTATGGTTTTGTAATGATTTCCGTGAGTTAAATGTGGTGTCAAAATTCAACCTTTACCCAATGCCCAGGGTGGATGAGTTGATCGAGCACCTGGGTCAGGCCCAGTACTTCACCATGCTCGATCTGACCAAGGGTTATTGGCAGGTGCCTCTTACAGAGTCAGCAAAGGAAAAAACTGCATTCATAACACCGGAGGGTCTTTACCATTATGTTGTCTTGCCCTTTGGACTACATGGGGCCCTTGCCACATTCCAGAGGTTGATGACATAGTGCTGTAACCCCATCAGAAGTATGCATCATCATAATCTTTAGTACTGAATGGCATACCCACTTGTCCCAGGTACAAGCGGTAGTAGATTCGCTCAGAGCAGCGGGCTTGATGGCGAATCCTAAGTATTGTGCGATAGGGCTCAAGGAAGCCCGCTACTTGGGTTACGTGATTGGCCGTGGGGTTATCAAATCCCAAATAAATAAAATTGAGAACATTCAGAACTGAACCCAACCTGTTACCACCAAACAGTTGAGAGCGTTTCTCAAAATTACTGGGTATTACCGGAGGTTTATACCTAATTTTTTGGGGAGAACAACACTCGTTACTGATCTCCTCAAGGGAAAGAAGTCAGTCATAGTTGAGTTGAACCCCCAGGTGGAGGAAGAGTACCAATCCATGAAGGTGGTGCTGTGTGGACAGCCCGTCCTCATTAGCACCAACTTTCAGAAATGCTTCATTGTGCAGACAGATACCTCTAACATGGGCCTAGGAGTTGTCCTGCCACAGGAGGTGAATGGAGAGGAGCAAGTAGGAAACTCACCCTGGCCAAGAAAAATGATAGCGTAGTGGAGCAGGAGTGCCTGGCCATGAAGTGGGCCTTGGAGTCCCTACACTATTATTTGCTCGGTCGACCATTTTGCACTGAAGACACAGGGAAATGCAGATGCCCTATAATGGGCCCCCTGTGTGATAACAAATGTTCAACCTGAGAAGTTTGAACAGAGGGGGGTATGTGAGGCAGCGACCATTGTTTGCAAGGGTCGCTTTGTGTCCCCCAGGATGAGCTCAGAAGCATATTAAGGCAGTGGGAGTGCATTGCAGTCACACGTGTAGCTGTCATTGCAATGCAGAATAAAAGTAAGTGTAGTCTTGGGCAAGATATTTGTCCAAGGTAGATTTAGGAAAACCTACCATGGACTTTTATTTTTTAAATGTACTACAGAAGGGTAGCGGGGCAGTCCGTTTCCTCCCCGGCCAGGTTTTCCATGTGGCCTACAGCCACACATTGATTGTTACAAACCCCTGCAGCAGATGATTGGGTGTGTCAGTGTGGAGTTTGACTTGTGGAGCAGCCGGCTCTGCAGTAGCTCAGCCTGTGTGATTTAACTCCTTTACCCCCAAGGGTGGTTTGCACGTTATGGACCGGGCCAATTTTTACAATTCTGACCACTGTCCCTTTATGAGGTTATAACTCTGGAACGCTTCAACGGATCCCAGTAATTCTGACATTGTTTTCTTGTGACATATTGTACTTCATGATAGTGGTAAAAATTCTTTGATAGTACCTGTGTTTATTTGTGAAAAAAACGGAAATTTGGCGAAAATTATGAAAATTTTGCAATTTTCCAACTTTGAATTTTTATGCAATTAAATCACAGAGATATGTCACACAAAATACCTAATAAGTAACATTTCCCACATGTCTACTTTACATCAGCACAATTTTGGAACCAAATTTTTTTTTGTTAGGGAGTTATAAGGGTTAAAAGTTGACCAGCAATTTTTCGTTTTTACAACTCCATTTTTTTTTTTTAGGGACCACATCTCATTTGAAGTCATTTTGAGGGGTCTATATGATAGAAAATACCCAAGTGTGACACCATTCTAAAAACTGCACCCCTCAAGGTGCTCAAAACCATATTCAAGAAGTTTATTAACCCTTCTGGTGCTTCACAGGAATTTTTGGAATGTTTAAATTAAAATGAACATTTAACTTTTTTTCACAAAAAATTTACTTCAGCTCCAATTTGTTTTATTTTACCAAAGGTAACAGGAGAAAATGGACCCCAAAAGTTATTGTACAATTTGTCCTGAGTACGCTGATACCCCATATGTGGGGGTAAACCACTGTTTGGGCGCATGGGAGAGCTCGGAAGGGAAGGAGCGCCGTTTGACTTTTCAATGCAAAATTGACAGGAATTGAGATGGGACGCCATGTTGCGTTTGGAGAGCCACTGATGTGCCTAAACATTGAAACCCCCCACAAGTGAAACCATTTTGGAAAGTAGACCCCCTAAGGAACTTATCTAGATGTGTTTTGAGCGCTTTGACCCACCAAGGGCTTCACAGAAGTTTATAATGCAGAGCCGTAAAAATAAAACAAAAATTTTTTCCACAAAAATTATTTTTTAGCCCCCAGTTTTGTATTTTCGCGAGGGTAACAGGAGAAATTGGACCCCAAAATTTGTTGCCCAATTTGTCCTGAGTGCAATGATACACCATATGTGGGGGGAACCACTGTTTGGGCGCATGGAAGGACTCGGAAGGGAAGGAGCGCCATTTGGAATGCAGACTTAGATGGAATGGTCTGCAGGTGTCACATTGCGTTTGCAGAGCCCCTAATGTACCTAAACAGTAGAAACCCCCCACAAGTGACACCATTTTGGAAAGTAGACCCCCCTAAGGAACTTATCTAGATGTGTGGTGGGTGCATTGACCCACTAAGGGCTTCACAGAAGTTTATAATGCAGAGCCGTAAAGATAAAACAAAAATTTTTTCCGACATAAATTATTTTTTAGCCCCCAGTTTTGTATTTTCCCGAGTGTAACAGGAGAAATTGGACCCAAAAAATTGTTGCCCAATTTGTCCTGAGTGCGATGATACACCATATGTGGGGGGAACCACTGTTTGGGCGCATGGGAGGGCTCAGAAGGGAAGGAGAGCTATTTGGAATGCAGACTTAGATGGAATGGTCTGCAGGTGTCACATTGCGTTTGCAGAGCCCCTAATGTACCTAAACAGTAGAAACCCCCACAAGTGACACCATTTTGGAAACTAGACCCCTTACGGAACTCATCTAGATGTGTTGTGAGAGCTTTGAACCCCCAAGTGTTTCACTACAGCTTGTAACGCAGAGCCTTGAAAATAAAAAATAAAAAACTTTCCCCCCAAAATTATTTTTTAGCCCCCAGTTTTGTATTTTCCCGAGGGTAAGAAGAGAAATTCGACCCCAAAAGTTGTTGTCCTATTTGTCCTGAGTACGCTGATACTGCATATGTTGGGGTAAACCCCTGTTTGGGCGCACGGGAGAGCTTGGAAGGGAAGAAGCACTGTTTTACATTTTCAACGCAGAATTGGCTGGAATTGAGATCGGACGCCATGTCGCGCTTGGAGAGCCCCTGATGTGCCTAAACAGTGGAAACCCCCCAATTATAACTGAAACCCTAATCCAAACACACCCCTAACCCTAATCCCAACAGTAACCCTAACCACACCCCTAACCCTAATCCCAACCCTATTCCCAACTGTAAATGTAATCTAAACCCTAACTGTAACTTTAGCCCCAACCCTAACCCTAACTTTAGCCCCAACCCTAACTGTAGCCCTAACCCTAACCCTAACGCTAGCCCTAACCCTAGCCCTAACCCTAACCCTAGCCCTAGCCCTAACCCTAGCCTTAATCCTAAACCTAACCCTAACCCTAGCCCTAACCCTAGCCTTAACCCTAGCACTAACCCTAGCCCTAACCCTAGCCCTAATGGGAAAATGGAAATAAATACATTTTTTAAATTTTTCCCTAACTAAGGGGGTGATGAAGGGGGGTTTGATTTACTTTTATAGCGGGTTTTTTAGCGGATTTTTATGATTGGCAGCCGTCACACACTGAAAGACTCTTTTTATTGAAAAAAATATTTTTTACGTTACCACATTTTGAGAGCTATAATTTTTCCACATTTTGGTCCACAGTCATGTGAGGTCTTGTTTTTTGCGGGATGAGTTGACGTTTTTATTGGTAACATTTTCGGGCACGTGACATTTTTTGATCGCTTTTTATTCCAATCTTTGTGAGGCAGAATGACCAAAAACCAGCTATTCATGAATTTCTTTTGGGGGAGGCGTTTATACCGTTCCGTGTTTGATAAAATTGATAAAGCAGTTTTATTCTTCGGGTCAGTACGATTACAGCAATACCTCATTTATATCATTTTTTTATGTTTTGGCGCTTTTATACGATAAAAACTATTTTATAGAAAAAATAATTATTTTTGCATCGCTTTATTCTCAGGACTATAACTTTTTTATTTTTTTGCTGATGATGCTGTATGGCGGCTCGTTTTTTGCGGGACAAGATGACGCTTTCAGCGGTACCATGGTTATTTATATCTCTCTTTTTGATCGTGTGTTATTCTACTTTTTGTTCGGCGGTATGATAATAAAGCGTTGTTTTTTGCCTCGTTTTTTTTTTCTTACGGTGTTTACTGAAGGGGTTAACTAGTGGGCTAGTTTTATAGGTCGGGCCGTTATGGACGCGGCGATACTAAATATGTGTACTTTTATTGTTTTGTTTTTTTATTTAGATAAAGAAATGTATTTATGGGAATAATTTTTTTTTTCATTATTTAGGAATATTTTTTTTATTTTTTTTACATATTTTGAAAAAATTTTTTTAACTTTTTTACTTTGTCCCAGGTGGTGACATCACAGATCGGTGATCTGACAGTGTGCACAGCACTCTGTCAGATCACCGATCTGACTTGCAGCACTGCAGGCTTCACAGTGCCTGCTCTGAGACCCTCACAGCAATGCGATCACATCGCGTTGCTGCGGGGGGTTCAGGGAAGCCCGCAGGGAGCCCCTCCCTGCGGGAAGCTTCCCTGTACCGCCGGCACCTCGCGATCATGTTTGATCGCGGTGTGCCGGGGGTTAATGTGTCGGGAGCGGTCCGTGACCGCTCTTGGCACATAGTGCCGGATGTCAGCTGCGATAGGCAGCGGACACCCGGCCGCGATCGGCCGCGCTCCCCCCGTGAGCGCGGCCGATCGCGTATGATGTACTATCCCGTCGGTGGTCATAGGGGCCCACCCCACCTCGATGGGATAGTACGTCTGATGTCAGAAAGGGGTTAACACAGAGCCAGCAGAGTGAACTCCTGGCACGCCGCGGTGTGATACGGTGGTGCCGTCACCCTAGGCAACTGGACTCCCACGGACTGTTTTGTTTCCCGTCTGTGATCCAGAGAATACCATATGCTATACACTGTCTGAGTGTAGACATGAAACATGTTTGCTATGAACTTTTCCTGTGGTCACTGTCTGTCACACTAAATCAACCCCGCTGCGTCCCTATGTCCCTATGTTGCAGATCTCATCAGTTCACAATCACAGCCATAAAAAGTTATATTAGAAACTATAAATATCTCTATCTATATTCTTCTTTCTGTGACTTTCTTTAACATGGTAAAACCTATCCTAAACAGAATTAAATGCAATGATTAAAACAAAATTACAATTTTAATGATAAAATGGCTTCTCCTTCCAATTGACTTCATCTTTTTTTTTACAGATGGAGCAAAGCTGAGATTACTGGATGTCAAAATCGTGAAACAAAGATCTAGGAATATTCCATTTCGGAAATGATATGGCACATTATGTGTCATGTCAATAAGTAGTAGAAAAAAACTATGCTTGGATAGGCACATCCTAAAATGCAATATTTTTATTCAGTAATGAAAAAACACCAGATACTGACAAATTAAAACCAATTAAAAACATGCACAAAAGCAATGTGTCTTATCGAGAATTACAGTCTAAGCTCAAATAATCAAGAGTCAAGAGACTCTCTCTCTCTCGAGAGAGATATCAGTAAATATGCAAGGACACTACCTGGAACTGTTAGGCAAACATGAAACCAATAAATGCAAAAATTCAAGGAATATACAGTATATATGTATCTTTATATATATATATATATATATATATATATACGTATATACTGTATATATACCATATTCTTAGATTATAATTGCACTTTTTCCCCATATATACAGTTGTGTGAAAAAGTGTTTGCCCCCTTCCTGATTGATTTCCAATTCTTTCTAAGTTTGTCACACTTAGGATATGTGCACACATTGCAGATTTCCTGCGGATCCGCAGCGTTTTTTTCTTCGCAGAAATGCTGGAGATCCGCAAGTGATTTACAGCACAATGTAAATCAATGGAAAAAAAATGCTGAGCTAACGGTGGGAAAAATCCACACCGAAAACGCAACAGAATAAAAAAAGGAGCATGTCAAACCTTTTTGCGGATCTGCTGCATTTTTGCACCCATTCCATAATAGAAATCCGCTGGGGTAAAAAAAGGAAGAAATCTGCACAAAATCTGGAGCAAATCCACAAAAAAACGCACAAAAACCGCAAGAAACGCACAGATGCTGACCTGCGTTTTCTGCCAAGAAATGCAGAATCTGCACAGAAAATTCCACAGTCAAATCCGCAATGTGTGCATATAGCCTTAAGGGTATGTGCACACGTTGCAGATTTCCTGCGAATCCGCAGCGGTTTTTCCACACAGAAGCGCTGCAGATCCGTACAATGTAAATCAATGGGGGGAAAATAATGCTGTGCTAATGGTGCGGAAAATTCCGCACTGAAAACACAGCAGATTCAAAAAAGGACCATGTCAATTCTTTTTGCTGATCTGCAGCATTTCTGCACCCATTGACTTCCATTGATTCAGTCAAATCTGCAGCAAAATCGCAGGATCTGCAGGTTTTGCTGTGGAGTTGCGTGCGAGAAATGCTGCAGATCAGGAGGGGGAAGAGTGTGTGGGCGGAGATTATGTGTCTGGGTGGTGACTATGTGTGCGGAGAAGATGTGCCGGGCTGTGTGCCAGTGTTTGTGTGTCTGCATTGGTCTCCGAGTGTCTGTGAGGCTGTGTGTGTGTCTGTGTGCGGGGGTCTGTGGAGCTGTGTGGGGATCTGCGGGGTTGTGCGGGTGTCTGTGGGGCTGTGTGTCTGTGTGCGGTGGTCTGCAGTGGTCTGTGGTGGTCTGCGGGTGTCTGCGGGGCTGTGTGTGTGTCTGTGTGCGGGGGTCTGCAGGGATTGCGAGGCTGTGAGGGTCTGTTTGTTTCTGTGTAGGTGTGTGTGGGTGTGCGGGGCTGTGTGCCTGCTGGGCTGTATGTGTGCGGGGCTGTGTGTGTGTGTCTGTATGCAGGCAGGCATCATCCGATGGGACTTTCAGTCCCATCCGGCTATGTCTGCTACAATGACAGGTAGCCGGATGATGGGACAGTATAGTCCCATCATCTGGCTACTGTATTCAAGTGTAAAAAAAAAAAACACATACACACATACAGTATAGACATACAGTACATACAACATACAGTACATACTCACCAATCACTTAGTCCCCAAAGCCATCGATCACCTGTAAAAAATATTACATTAATAAACCAAAAGTATACTCCCTGATTCGCAGTAATCCATGTAATAATGAGTGTCCCACGATGATCTCCCGTGGAGAGCTGTCACATCGGGAGATGCGATCGCTCTCCAGGGGCCCGGGATACAATGACAGAAGGTGTCCTTCCGCACTGTATCCCTCTGCCACTGTGAGTACAGTTAAGTTCATACTGTCCCTTGCGGCACAGCTGCGTGGGAAAATCCTCACGCAGCAGTGCTGTAAAGTTTGAGCAATGAATGATGTCTCCTATCAGTGTGTCAATGGAGGCCTATAGAGCAGTGACATCACCTGATGTCACTGTTCTGTAGGGGAGATCGTTGTGGGACACTCATTATTAATTGGACTACGTCAGAACAGGGAGTATACTGTTGGTTTATTATTTTTTATTTTTTGCAGGTGATCGATGGTGGTTGTAATTATGGTGAAATTAAGAATATTAAAATACTTTTTTCTGGCTGTGTCATTTTTTTAAAGGGAACCTGTCACCCCCCAGGCGTTTGTAACTAAAAGAGCTACCTTGTGCAGCACTAATGCTCCATTCTGACAAGGTGGCTCTTTTAGTTCTTGGTGCTGTAACTGCAGAAATAATCGATTTTGCAATTTGTCCAAAATGCTTTGAAACTGTCCTGGGGGCAGGACTTTCCCCCCCTAATGCAGACGCAGCACCACCGCGTATCTATAGATGTATTTATAGATATATGTATCTGTCTATCTATCTCATCTACTATATAATTGTCTAAGGGTCACTTCCATCTTTCTGTCTGTCCTTCTGTCTGTCCTTCTTTCTGTCATGGATATTCATTGGTCGCGGCCTCTGTCTGTCATGGAATCCAAGTTGCTGATTGGTGTCGCCAGCTGCCTGTCATGGCTGCCGCGACCAATCAGTGACGGCCACAGTCTGATTAGTCCCTCCCAACTCCCCTGCAGTCAGTGCCCGCTCCATACTCCCCGCAGTCACTGCTCACACAGGGTTAATGCCAGCGGTAACGGACCGCGTTATGCCATGGGTAACACACTCCGTTACCGCCGCTATTAACCATGTGTGACCAAGTTTTTACTATTGATGCTGCCTATGCAGCGTCAAGTAAAAGGATCTAATGTTAAAAATAATTTAAAAAATAAAAAATCATTATATACTCACCTTCCGCCGCCTTTCCCGCTCCTCGCGACGCTCTGGTAACTGCTCCATGCAAGCGGCAGGTTCCGGTAGCAAGGATGGTATGCGACAAGGACCTGCCATGAAGTCACGGTCATGTGACCGCGACCTCATCACAGGTCCTGCATGCCTGCGCGAGAAGGACCTGCCATGACATCATGGTCATGTGACCGCGACATCATCACAGGTCCTGCGCTACCAACCCTGGGACTGGAAGCTGCCGAGTGCACCACACACAGGCGACATGACTACAAGGGCTCCCTTGGAAGGTGAGTATATGTTTATTTTTTATTTTTTAACCTGTGACATACGTGGCTGGGCATTATACTACGTGGCTGGGCAATATACTACGTGCCTGGGAAATATAGTACGTGGTTGGGCAATATGCTACGTGGCTGGGCAGTATACTACGTGGACATGCATATTCTAGAATACCCGATGCGTTAGAATCGGGCCACCATCTTGTTCCTATATATCTGTCTATCTGTGTGTGTAATGGAGTGTGGGTTGGATAAATGTTAAAGAGGAGGTTGGATCAGAAATGACATCCAATTCTTTTTTCTTTTCAATAATATATCTTTATTTAGCTTTCAAAAATGCATAGAAATCTGCATAAAAAAACGCATCAAATCCGCACCTGCGTTTTCTGGCAAGAGAGGATAGAATCTGCACAGAAAATTCCACAGGCAAATCTGCAACGTGTGCATGTAGCCTAAATGTTTTGGATCACAACACAAATTTAAATATGTGGGGCAGCACGGTGGCGCAGTGGTTAGCATTGCAGCCTTACAGCGCTGGAGTCCTGGGTTCCAATCCCACCCAGGGCAACATCTGCAAAGAGTTTGTATGTTCTCTCCGTGTTTGCGTGGGTTTCCTCCGGGTTCTCCGGTTTCCTCTCACATTCCAAAGACATACTGATAGGGAATTTAGATTGTGAGCCCCATCGGGGACAGTGATGATAATGTGCGCAAACTGTAAAGCGCTGCAGAATATGTTAGCGCTATATAAAAATAAAGATTATTAAATATTTGACAAAGATAACACAAACAAAAAATGCAGTTTTAAATGAAGGTCTTTATTATTATGGGAAAATGGAAATAACTGTCAATGAGTCTTTTATAATTCCCTGGAGGAATTGTGGCCCACTCATCTTTGCAGAATTGTTGTAATTCAGCCATATTATAGGATTTCCAAGCATGAACCGCCTTTCTAAGGTCATGCCACAGCATCTCATTCGGATTAAGGTCAGAACTTTAAAGGGACACTGTCACCTGAATTTGGAGGGAACAATCTTCAGCCATGGAGGTGGGGTTTTTGGGTGTTTGATTGCCTTGTGCAGGCATGTACTACGGAGGACAGAGAATGAACTTCAATCCAATATTGCAGCCAGCATGCAGCCAGCGGGTAAGGAAAGGGTGAATCAAACACCAGAAAACCCCGCCTCCATAGCTGAAGATTGTTCCCTCCAAACTCAGGTGACAGTGTCCCTTTAAAGTCTTTGAAGACTCCAAAGTCTTAATTTTGTTTTTCTTAAACCATTCAGAGGTGGACTTGCTGGTGTGTTTTTGATCATTGTCCTGCTGCATAACTCAAGTGCGCTTCAGTTTGAGGTCTTGGGGATCATCAGGATGTTTTATAGCAAAACTGAGATGAGCCTTCATGTTCTTAATGCTCAGCAATGGTTTTCATCTTGGAACTCTGCCACGTAGACAATTTTTATCCAGTCTCTTTCTTGTGGTGGAGTCATGAGCACTGACTCCTTTTACACCCCAAAAGTCTCTGTGCCTTCATGACCAGGACAAATTTTGCAATTCTGACTGCTGCCATTTTATGAAGTAATAACTATGAAACGCTTCAATGGATCCCACTGATTCTCATATAGTTTTTGTGCTATATTGCACTTTATTAAAGTGGCAACATTTCTTCGATATGACTCGCGTTAGTGAAGAAAATGGAAATTTAGCGACAATTTTGAAAATTTTGCGATTTTCAAACTTCTCATTTTATGCCCTTAAATCAGAGAAATATATTACACAAGATATTTAATAAATAACATTTCCCACATGTCAAATTTACAACAGCACAACTTTTGAAGCGTAATTTTTTTTTGTTAGTAAGTTATAAGGGTTGAAAGTTGACCAGTGATTTCTAAGTTTTCCAACAAAATTTACAAAACCACTTTTTTACCGACCACATCACATTTGAAGGAACTATGAGGGGTCTATATGACAGAAAATACCCAAAACTGGCACCATGCTAAAAACTTCACCCCTCAAGGAGCTCAAAACCACATTCAAGAAGTTTATCAACCCTTCATTGGTTTCACATGAATTTTTGGAATGTGGAAGGAAAAAATAAACATTTAAATTTTGTTACCAAACTTTTGAACAGACTCAATTTTTTTTTATTTTTGCACTGGTAAGAGGAAAAAAATGGACCCCAAAATATGTGCAATTTCTCCTGAGTTTGCCGATACCTCATATTTGGGGGAAAACCGCTGTTTGGGCACATGGCAGGGAAAGAACGCCATTAGACATTTTGACTGTAAAATTTGCTTGAATAATTAGCTGACGCCAGGTCAAGTTTGGGCAGCCCCTGATGTGCCTAAACAGAAAAAAACCCTCATAAGTGACAACATTTTGGAAACTAGACCCCTCAGGAAGCTTATCTAGATGTGTGATGAGCAGCTTTAACCCCTAGGTGATTCACAAAAGTTTATGACATTGAGCAGTGAAAATAAGAAAATCACATTTTTCTCACAAAAATGTTTTTTTTAACACCAAATTTTGCATTTTCATAGGGGTAACAGGAGAAATTGCACCACACAATGGTATGGTGCAATACACAGCACAAATCCTGGTGTTTCCCATGCTGGGTGAGTACTAAGTACTCACGAGTACTAAGAGAACTAAGTAATGTAATAGATAAACCATTATTTCTTATTTTTAGGGACTCTATAGCGACAGGGTCTGTTCCGCAGGATTGGCGCATAGCAAATGTGGTGCCAATATTCAAAAAGGGCTCTAAAAGTGAACCTGGAAATTATAGGCCAGTAAGTCTAACCTCTATTGTTGGTAAAATATTTGAAGGGTTTCTGAGGGATGTTATTCTGGATTATCTCAATGAGAATAACTGTTTAACTCCATATCAGCATGGGTTTATGAGAAATCGCTCCTGTCAAACCAATCTAATCAGTTTTTATGAAGAGGTAAGCTATAGGCTGGACCACGGTGAGTCATTGGACGTGGTATATCTCGATTTTTCCAAAGCGTTTGATACCGTGCCGCACAAGAGGTTGGTACACAAAATGAGAATGCTTGGTCTGGGGGAAATTGTGTGTAAATGG